>NC_135632.1:17310000-17935000 GCF_053574225.1 Canis aureus
TTGGCACGGCCCCCAGTGCGGGGCAGGTTGAAATCCAGACTGGGGCCGGCCCCCTGCCTGCCATCGGCCTTGGGAATATCACTTCATAAAACTAGAAAAACCTGGAGCCTCAATGCGTTAGAGGGTGGTGGCCGAGCAGCTGAGGAAGGGACTGGTGCCAGGCCGATTGGCTGTCAGCTGACCTCTGGAAAGGGAAAAGGTCACAGGCTCTTCTTGTCTGAAGTGTCCCAGGGCAGGGAGAGCAGCCACCAGGCTCTAGGCCCCACCTGGCCTCCTGCTGCTTCTCTGCAGCATCTGTCCCCCTTAACTGGCCTCAACTGGCATGTTTGGGAACACAGCTCATGTCCCTCTGCTCACTCCTTCCTACCTCCTCCCCTTTCAGCAGGAGATGCTTAGGGAGTTCATCCCATGCTACCTCACACGCAGGGCTTCCTAGTGGAGAATGTTCAGGCCAGCAACTCCACTTCTCCCCCTCAGCCCCAGGCACACACTGTCACATCCTGCTGCATGTGGTGAAGGAGAAGATGACTAGGGCCCCATCTTACTCAACTCAGAGCCCTGGTGACCAGCACAGGAAGTGGGAAGTGGCCATGAGCTAGGCCGGCCCAAGCCAGCTCCTCCCCTCAACACGGTCTGTCCTGGAAAGCTGCCGCCCCTCTGGGTGTGTGACAAAGGGGGAACAGGTTCCCACTGCCTGTGACAGTCCTAGTTCATACCTGGTGTCCTCGTGCAATTCACTAGCAAAAGTTTTCCAGATGAGATGATAAATTACCTGGCTAGCATTGTTTTGCCACCTTCAGGGCTAACGAGTGGTAGAGACAAGATTCGAACCCAGACCTGGCTTCCAATACCAAGTTTATCCACTCAGACAGGAGGACCAACAGAGGCTCCTGGAGGACAGATGGTAAATGACTGGGGTGGTGGGGGAGCTTTTTTATAGGGTAGCCTCTAGGCAGCACAACCAAGGAGGAAGGTCCTGGCAGGATCTGGAGGAGGTGATGTGGCCACAGGCTGTGACAGACAAACAGAAGGAAGAGTGTGTGCAGAGGTGACAGGTGGTCTGACTCTAGGGCTGGGAGAAACTTCTCAGTCTCAGAGACTTGGCTGGTGAGCCCTGACTCAGCACTCATAGGGCTGTGGATGAAGACCTGTATTCTCAAGTAGTGGTCTGTCGTCTAAAATACCTCCATTTTGGCTTGAATGAAGGTTTGATCTCTCTGCATTCTGGATTTCTAGGACAGCTATCAGAGCCAGGCATGTGGTGTCAGACAAGTACTTAAAATGCTCCTGGATAGATGCAGGACAATTCATTCTTCCTCTGAAGCAGCAGGGACATCTGCTGGACCAGGTCCCGGGCCAACCAGGGCAGAACAAGTGGCCTGGGCATTTAGGGAGGTCTCTCGGTGATAGCAGAAGCATCACCAGGAGTTTGGGCATTAACCCCCAGAGGCTTGCAGACACAGGCCACTGTGAGGGCCCTCCAAGGTGGAGATACCGCCCATGCAGGACTGAGCACAGGCTGGAGGCCTTGGCCCAGGAAGGGGTGTCACAGAGCCCAGGAAGGCCTGCAAGCCCGGACATCTCCTGTTAGCCCTGCTTCTCCTCATCTTAAAGCTGAACTCCTCTGGAAGATCTTCCCAAGTCTTCTTCCAAAGTGGGATAAGGATCACTTCAGCTTAATTAGGACCCCATGTTATGCCGTATCACAGAGAATCTGCAATATGATTTCAGTCAAGAATTTAATCACAGTTTGTAAACAGAAGTGTGTTTCCTTGGGGTGCCTGAGTGGCTCAGTGGTTGAGCATCTGCCTTTGGCTCAGGGCATGATCCCAGGGTCCTGGGATCAAGTCCTGCGTCAGGCTCCTCGCAGGGAGCCTACTTCTCCCTCTGCCTATGTCTCTGCCTCTCTCTGTGTCTCTCATGAATAAATGAATGAATAAATAAATAAATAAACCTTTAAAAAAAAAAGAAGTCTGTTTCCTTGTTTATTATCTGGTTATCTCCACCACAGGAATACCACACCAAAAGCTCCATAAGAGTAGGACTGCAGGGCAGCCCGGGGGGGCTCAGCAGTTTAGCACCGCCGTTAGCCCAGGGCATGATCCTGGGGACCTGGGATCGAGTCCCACATCGGGCTCCCTTCATGGAGCCTGCTTCTCCCTTTGCCTGTGTCTCTGCCTTTCTGTGTGTCTCTCATGAATGAATAAATAAAATCTTAAAAAAAAAAAAAAAGAAGAGTAGGACTGCAGCTATTTGATCCATCCAGATATCCCCATAGTTGAACACACAAAATAAATATTTGTAAAGAACCTAAATATATGAACAGATGGCTGAAATTCCACTCTCAGAACATTATCAAAGTCCTCTCACTTCTTCAATTAACCAGCCTTTCCTAAGCATCTACTGTGTGCCAAACCCAAAGGTGGAAAAAGTGGGGTTTAGGAAACAATAATCTTTTATAATACAAATACCCATGGGAGAGTTAAATTTTCCGAGAGGGGCTTGGAAGAGGCTGCTGGCAGAAGGCAGAAAGAGGACTACAGATCTGGGGGGATAGAGGGAGAAGCTAAGCCTGCACAAGTGGCCATCGGGGAGCCTGGGGAATGAATGGGAGGGTGCCAAGAGGCTGGGTTGGGTACACGAATGTGATCATGCACAGAAGATCCCTTTCACCTGGACGTGACATTGCTTGGCATGGGCCCTGTGTTATTATATAGTTTATACACATCCGCTTAATTAACCCTCATAGCAACTCCAAGAGGTGAACAGTTACCGCATTTTACAGAGGAAGCAGCTGAGGCCAGAGGGGCAAGTAACCTGCCACAGGACCCACAGATAACTGAGAGGCAGAATCTGGATTCAAACACAGGCCTATGGACTCCAACCCTTCCTCGGCCCGAGGCTACCTCCACGGCAGGCCCCAT
Source organism: Canis aureus (assembly GCF_053574225.1). Lineage (NCBI taxonomy): Eukaryota > Metazoa > Chordata > Mammalia > Carnivora > Canidae > Canis > Canis aureus. The sequence goes on from NC_135632.1 coordinate 17,312,925, forward strand.
CCAGATGCTCTGCATGTGGGGATCTTCCTGTCAGTCATTATAGGCTACAGTACCCTTTCTGCCACCGGCTGAAGCAAAGTATGCTCGGCTTTCACCACAGAGAGCAAAAGGGAACCACCACCTCCCACCCTAATCTTGCAAGTCAAGGCCTCAGGCCTTGCCTCACAACCAAAAGACCTTGAGAATAAAGAGGAACAGCTGAAGATTGTAGGAAGTTCACACACTTTCCCCCAACTGCTCTACCCAGCTTGGGACAGTGGCCAGAGCCCATCATCTGCCATGTCAACACCAAAGGACCCCGGGATGCAGGAAGATCCCAAAGAAGAATGCAGGGCCTGGAGGCCCTCTGGACAGAGATGGAAGGTAGCCTAGAGCAACTCTACGTGACAAATAACAGCCCCTTTCCCTCCACAGCACACTCGCCCCCGCTCCACCAAATCCCACTAGCCACATATAGGGGGCTCCAGTGGGCAGGGCAGCAGCAGGACAGGGTAACCCTCTACTGTCTTGTGTACACCCCAATTCTCCTCCCCGACCCCCCAGCCCCCGCACTGTCTCCAGATAGGAGTGTTTGACACAGAGGAGAAAGGCCAGGCCTGGGTTCCCAGAGAGGCTGTCAGCATGCAGGGGAAACAGGTGGGATGCTCAGAGAAGGAACTGGAGCTCAGTGAAATTAACCTGGGTGCTAGGCCATGCAGCCAGCGGGGCCCGACCCCACATTTTACTGCTGAAGAAACCGAGGCCAGATAGGGAGAGGCTTTGCTCTGGGCCACAGAGTGATGGAGGGCTGCTCAGAGGCTGGGTTTCCAGGCCTGGATCTATGTTCCATACCTGCCAGCTCTCTGCCCTTATGCCATCTCAGCTCTGTCTCCTCATCTGTAAAATGGGGGCAGTGCTGTGCCTTCCTCAGAGGACTGCTGGCAGGATTAGACAGGCCCGTACGCAGCATGCAGTACCTGGCAAGGCTTCATCCAGGGCGTGTTCCTCCTCCTTTCTGTAAGGCATTGCCCCTTCCCCCAAACCATGCGATCCCTGGGCTTCCAGCAAACACCTCTATGGATTGATTCCTCCTTCCGTCACAACTTGGCGGCGGTGTATGGGCTCGAGTTCCAACTATCATCCTCATTCCCCCATTTCCACGATGAGCTGTCACACCCAGAGGATGTGATGGGGCACAGAGATTGTCGGGGACCTGCTTTAGGTCACCACAGCATGCTGGTGCCAGAGGTCAGATCTGAGTACTAGCAGAGCAGATCTACTAACAGAATCATCCCTGACATGGAAATCGAATTGGCTGGAATCCCATTTCAAGCTCTGGCTTTACCACTTACAGCTGTGTGACCTTGGGCAGGATACTTAACCTCTCTGAGTTTCAGTTTCTTCTGTGAAATGAGGTGATACCTTTCTCCCAGAGAAGTGAGACTGGTCAAAGATCCCTGGATGTAGCAGTGTCAAGTGTGGGGTGAGGCACTTGGAGGGGCTCAGCAGCTGCCCTCCGTGAACTCCCCCTGAAGTAGCCAGAGGGCGGTGACACATGAAAAGGCATCAAGCACCAGTGAGGCCCAGTTGTAGGATGTCCTGAGAAGAGCAGCAAGAAGGTAGAAAACCACACGGAAGCTTGTTTTTAAAGACAAAGAAAAATATGATTAAGCAGGCCTGAGAATGTTGTAATAAAAGAATGAAAATATTTTCCTTACCAGGGCATTTGTATGTCAACAGCTAATAGGGGTGGGAGCAGCCGCCACAAGGCCACCAGGCACTGCCAACAGCACCGCGTGAGGATCCACTAGTGGGCCCTGCAGGCCAGCTGGGCAAAGGAGGCCTCTCCAGGGCGGGTTCTCCACCTGTGCAATGGACCTGCCTAATCTGGACTCAGCCTGGCTGGGGCTCCGTTCTTTTCTTTTTTAAATAAAAGTTGTATGTACTTAAGTAAGGTATACAATATGCTGACTTGATACATACGTACATAGTGGAACGATCGCTAGAGGCAAGCTCATTAACACAGCTCCTCACAGACTTACGTGTGTGTGAGATGAGAACCACTGAAATCTACCCTTAACAAATATCCAGGATTCAATGCAGTGAACATGGAACGTCAGATCTCTACAGAGTGATTTATTCTACGTAACTGCCAACTCGGTACCCTTTGGCCAGCCCATTTCCCCTACCCTCCCAGCCCCTGGCAGCCCCTGGCAACCCCTGGCCTACTACTCTCTGCTTCTGTGAATTTGACTCTTTTAGATTCTATGTATAAGTGAGATCATACAGTTTTCTTTCGGTGTCTGGCTTATTTCACGTAGCATAATGTCTTTCCAGGTCATCCATGTTATTGTAAATGATAAGACCTCCCTGTTTTTTTTCTTTTTTTTTTTTTCTTTTTTTAAAAGATCTCCCTCTTGAGGGCACCTGAGTGGTTCAGCGGTTGAGCGTCTGCCTTCGGCTCAGGTCGTGATCCCAGGGTCCTGGGATCAAGTCCCCCATCGGGCTCCTTGCATGGAGCCTGCTTCTCCCTCTGCCAATGTCTCTGTCTCTCTCTCTGTCTCTCTCATGAATAAATAAATGAAATTTTTAAAAAAAGATCTCCCTCTTTTCTAAGGCTGAATAATATTTCACTGTATATATACTGTATATATATATACCATAGTTCCTTTACCCATTTATCTGTGGCTCCTTTCTATCTGCCCTCTTTGGGTACAACGGAGGGCAAGAGCTGTAATTACTGCCCCAAGGTCCAGGGAGGGAGCTCGGGCTCAGAACGGCTAGGGATTTCTCCTGAGGTCACATAGCTTCAAGAGTATGTGGTGAGGGACGCCTGGGTGGCTCAGCGGTTGAGCGTCTGCCTTTGGCCCAGGGTGTGATCCCGGGATCCGGGATTGAGTCCCATATCGGGCTCCTTGCAGGGAGCCTGCTTCTCCCTCAGCCTATGTCTCTGCCTCTCTCTCTCTCTGTGTGTGTCTCTCATGAATAAATAAATAAAATCTTTTAAAAAGAAAGTATTTGGTGAGGCCAGACTAAAGCCACCAGAGTCCCCCCAGTGGGGATCTACGTTCATCCACCATGACCAGCACTCCTGTGAACCGCACACCCTCCTACCAGCCTACTCAGCACCTCCTGTGGGCTGGTGGACCACCACCCAGCTGGTCCTGTGGGCTCTGGCCCTCACTGCACCCAGACACAGCATGTGGGGATCTGCTCTGGGGCTGTCCTCACCCCCCGCTCCTCTCTGCTCAAGCCACCATGACGGGTTTCCTCTTCTCAGATTCCCTGTCTCCCTCTCACCTTCCCTGCTCCTTGTTGCCAGCCTGGGCCAACTTTCCTCACCTGAACCCTGGGTCACCGCAAGCACTCTCCTGACCCTGCACATTCTAGCTTTTCACCACTTCCAAGTGCCCCCCTGAAATCCACTCCTGAGGAACAACACATGCTTCTTCTCCCCTCTCCACTGTTTCTTTAATAAAGCTTCAAGTTTTTATTTAAATCCTAGTTAGTTAATATGTGGTGTAATAACTCATTCAGGAGCAGAATCTAGTGATTCATCACTTACATGTGATACCTAGTGCTCATCACAACCCCGTGCCTCCTTAATCTCCTCCCCCATTTAGCCCATCCCCCACCTGCTTCCCTCCATCAACCCTCAGTTTGTTCTCTGTCATTAAGAGTCTTTGGCACCACATATACTAAAAAAAAAAAAAAAAGAGCGAGAGAGTCCCTCATAGGTTGCTTCCCTCTTTTTTTTCTTTCTCCTATGTTCATCTGTTTTGTTTCTTAAATTCACATATGTATCTCCTCTCCTTCTGCCCACAGTCCTATGCCAGTAACCCAGAGCCCACATCCAAACCCTGGTTGTTCTGACCCTTTCTGTTACCCCATGCCACCCCCATCCCTCTAAATTCCCCAGGAAGAGTTATAATAAATCTTCACCTCAAGGCAATCACCAGCTATAGTCTCTTCCTCCTGGTCTGAGGAGGACTGGCCAGTTCCCCTCAGGTCCAGGGGCAGCTATATAAGTGCCAGGAAAGGTCTCCCAGAAAAGTTCCCAAGTGCTGGCTGGGACGGTGGGGATGGTGAGGGCAGGAGTCTGCCAGAAGCTGCCCATCGGGCTGCAGGACACCACTCCCTTCCTCTCCCTGCAAGTGGCAGCAAATTAGCAGCTCCTGGGCAGCACTCTCAAGGCCCCGGGGGGAAGGTCCATGAGAAAGGCAGCAGGCTTTCCCCATGCATGCTATGTTACAGTGAGCCCAGGCTGGGGGGTGAGCTCCATGAGCAGCTCTCCTGTTTAACCTTCCTATTTGGAGACATCCTGTTGCCGTGCAGGTTGGGAACTGATGCAATATACAAGCAATGAGATTTTCCTGAACTGCTGCCTCTGCTAAAAATTGCCAAGGCCCAGGCCCTCTGGACCAGAGCCCACCTCCCTTCCAGGGCACTCTGCCAGTGCAGACCCTCTGCTGCCCGGGTTCCTGGAGTGTGGGCCATGTGACTCCACCAGCTGAGTCCCCGCCCATCAGACCAGGATGGATGGACACTGGCCACTTGTAGACTAGCTAGTGAAAAGATGAAAAAGGGCATGAATAGTCTGGCCCTAGGGTCGCCGGGGTGGCTCAGTTGGTTAAGTGTCTGACTCTTGATTTCAGCTTAGCTCATGATCTCAGGGTCGTGAGACTGTGAGTCCTGAGTCCAGCTCCATGCTTGATGGGGATTTGCTTGAAATTCTCTCTCTCTCTCCCTCTCCCTCTCCCTCTGCCCCTTCCACAGCAGCCCCCTGCACTCGTACCCTCTCGTTCTCTCTCTCATATAAATAAATCTTTATAAAAAAAAAGTCTGGCTTTAGAGAACTGGAGTTTCAAAGCAAGTGAAGTGGACTAGAAGGGCCATAAGGCTGAGTTGAGGCCAGAGAGGCCCTGACAGCCACACACAGCTGAGGCAGCAGAAACCAGAAAAAGCCTGGGCTTAGAAACGCAGAGTGGCAGACAGTGCTGACCCCAGGCTCTGAGGAGCTGAGTAGTCAAGGAAGCCCAGAAGGCTACATAAACCTCAACAAATATGAGACCAGGCTGGTCTTCTGGACACGGGATCAGGGCTCAAATACCACTTCATCCATCCAAGAAGCATTTACCTGCCCACTCTCGGTCCCATCCCAGGATGACTACAGCTTGGTCTGTGCCCCCAGATGTCTACAGCGAAGGAAGACACAGAGGTTAGTCTGATATTGGCAGCCTGGGAGAATCAGCGCTGTGAGAGAAGGAAGCCCAGGAGGCTGTGGGAGCCTGTGGCAGACACATGCCCCAGCCTGTCTTCCACAGGGAAATTCATCTCCAAATCCAAAGCTACCATGACAATGGGGCAATTCTAGATATGGACAAGGTCCACTAGGTAATAAGTGACTTTGCTTGCAGGATGCCAAGGATGCACTCAAACAACTGGTTTATTCTGGCCCCAAGCAGCCACAAAAGGCAGACTATCCACTGATACACCCATTTCTGGGATGGTGGAGTCAGAGAAAAAAGACGCTCTACCTCTATACCCATTCATGTGACAGTGGCCAGGACAGCAACCCACACCAACCCAGCCCCAGCCTCCACACTGCCTGCAGGCACAGGGTTAGGTGAGCATCTGGAAAAAACCAATCAGACTGTCCCCACAGGGCCTACTGGAGGGGAAAATGAACAAGTGATTGGTACTCTTGGGCCTTGGTACTCTTGGATTCTTAATCTGAAAAGAAAGAAAACCTGTTCCATGAAGTTGTTCTAAGGATTAAATGAGAGCCTGCAGGTAGAGCTTGGCTCAGTGCCAAACATCCAGTAAGTTCCCTGCTTTCATTATAGGACTGAGTTGGGAGGTGCATTCCCTCCAGACCCGGAGCTGCATACCCCCCACACATCCCCACCACAAGGAATGTGTGTGGAGATCACGCATCAGTGAAGCACTTCGGCTTCCCTGCTAAGGTGTTCATTTGTTTATTTCCTGCCTTGTTCTAAAAACAGTCCACTAAAGCCAATACCTTTTAGGGTCAGGTGATTACTGGCCTTCATGTTTTGTTTCTTTTAGTGTTGTGGTTGTTATTTCAGTTTACACTGAACTAACATTACTTGAGCAACTCTGATTTGACAAACTAGATGATTTACATACAATATCTTATTTGATTCCACTACATAGTGTAAATATATATTACTTCAAAACACATAACGGAATATCTTTCAGGAAGAGAACTGTGTTGGCCAAGTGACCTAACGTCTCCAAGCCATATCTCCTCAATTTTCTCAGCACAAAAGGGATCATTATCGTACCTATCTTGTGAAGCTGCCATGAGGATGAAATTAGATACTACAAGAGATGCACTAAGCACAGCGCGAAGGAGAGTCCTCCCTAGTGCTTAGGAAGTACCAAGAATAAAGTATGAACCAAATAAATATTTGCTGATTGAATGATTTGCACATAGTAAGTGCTCAGTAATAATAGTTACATTTGCCATTTGTTTAGGAATACTCACAGGTTGGCATGTTTGATCATTGGAGATGCGGCCTTCTAGAAACAGTTCAAACAGTAGTTAAGGCATCCACACAGAAGTCTCTGGAAGTTCAAATGATTGCAGGACTTTTAAGAATAAAGGTGTCTAAAATTCCACTTTAAGCTGTTTGCTCTGCCAAACCCTACAATAAAGTCTGCCACATAGACAGTGTTGGGTGGGTCATATGGTAAGGGGTGAAATGGTTGGGGTGATGTCCAGCAGACAGATATGAAGAAGAAAAGGTACACAAGACACACACAGCAAGCAAAACGCAGAAAGCTAATTAAGAACTCAACATAGGGATCCCTGGGTGGCGCAGCGGTTTGGCGCCTGCCTTTGGACCAGGGCGCGATCCTGGAGACCTGGGATCGAATCCCACATCGGGCTCCCGGTGCATGGAGCCTGCTTCTCCCTCTGCCTATGTCTCTGCCTCTCTCTCTCTCTCTCTGTGACTATCATAAATAAATAAAAATTAAAAAAAAAAAAAAGAACTCAACATAGTGGGACACCTGGGTAGCTCAGTGGTTGAGCATCTGCCTTCAGTTCAGGGCATGATCCCAGGGTTCCAGAATTGAGACCCGTATCAGGCTCCCCCCAGGGAGCCTGTTTCTCCCTCTGCCTATGTCCCTGCCTCTCTGTGTGTCTCTCAAGAATAAATAAATAAATAAATAAATAAATAAATAAATAAATAAATAAATAGAATAGCAAGCACTAGACACCAGAGAAACATACGCCGCACATTATAACCTATAGGACACCATTAAAAGGACAGTAAAAGAGTATGTGATTCCACTTTAACAGAGAAAAGCTGGAATAATTAAACAAATCCAAAAGAAGACAAGAAGAAAAAAAAGAAAAGAAACCTCATGTGTGACGAAACCGGTAGCATATAATAAAAATGGTAGACTTAAATACATTGAATATAAATGAATTAAATACTCCAATTTTAAAAACCCAACTGAAAGACTATCAGAAGTACTTAAATATATCTGTTTAAAAAGCGAAACATAAGCACCTAGCTGGCTCAATCAGCAGAGCATGTGACTCTTGATCTTAGAGTCGTGATGCCACACTGGGCATAGAGCTTACTTTTAAAAAAAAATTGGGGGGAAGGATTCTAGAGATCCACACACTGACCACTAACCATAATATAATAAATGCTACATTTGCAGCAGGCATACAATGTTTTTAAAAATAATAGAAAAAGAAAAAATGAAAATAACATACACCACAAAAAAATTAAAATACAGTAATTTCACTTCTGTGTATTTACCCAAAAAAAGAAAATATTAATTTGAAAACATATATGATTCTATATATAGCTAAGATATGGAAGCTAAGATATATAGAAGCTAAAATATGGAAGCAAATTTAAGTGTCCATCAATAGATAAATGTATAAAGACAATGGGGTATAAAAAATTTGGTAAAAGTAGAGAAAGTAGCAAAATAATAAAAATAAAACACAATTTTTAAAAAGATGTGGTATATGCACAGTGGAATATTACTCAGCCATAAAAAATCAAATCTTGCCATTTGCAACAATATGGATGGACCTAGAGGGTTTTATGCTCAGGGAAATAAGTCAGGCAGAGAAAAACAAATACCATATGATTTCATCCATATGTGGAACATAAAAAACAAAACAGGGGCACCTGGGTGGCTCAGTTGGTTAAGCCTCTGCCTTCGGCTGGAGTCATGATCCCAGGGTCCTGGGACCGAGCTCCATATCAGGCTCTCTGCTCAGTGGGGAGCTTCCGCCTCCCTCTCCTGCTCCCCCTGCTCATGCTTTCTGTCAAATAAATAAATAAAATATTTTTTAAAAAATTTTTAAAGAATATAAAAAAATAAAAAATAAAATAAAATAAATAATAAATAAAAAATTAAAAAATTTTAAAGAAAAAAATGAACAAACAACAATAACAACAAAGAGAAACACTCATAGATATAGAGAAAGGGATCCCTGGGTGGCGCAGCAGTTTGGCGCCTGCCTTTGGCCCAGGGCGCGATCCTGGAGACCCGGGATCGAATCCCACGTCGGGCTCCCGGTGCATGGAGCCTGCTTCTCCCTCTGCCTGTGTCTCTGCCTCTCTCTCTCTCTCTCTCTGTGTGTGACTATCATAAATAAATAAAAATTTAAAAAAAAAAAAATAATGGCTGCCAAAGGGGAGAGGAGTGGGAGAAGATGAAATTAAGTGAAGAGGATTAAGAGGTACAAACTTCCAGTTATAAAATAAATAAGTCATAAGGATGAAAAGTACAGCACGGGGAATATGGTCAATAAGATTGCAATTTCTATGGTGATGAATGGTAACTACACTTATCATGGTAAACATTTCAAAATGTCTGTAATTGTCAAATTGCTATTACACACCTGAAACTAATAGAACATCATATATCAACTATACTTCAATTTAAAATAATAAATAAGAAACATATAAAATATAAGTATATAGAAAGGTGTAACAGTCTGATTATTTGTGTTCCCCCAAAATTGATATGTTGAAAGGTGATTAGGTTGTGAAGGCAGGGCCTTCAAGAATGGAATTAGTGCCCTTATGAAAGAGGCCCCCCAGGGCTCTCTTGCCCCTTCTATCATGTGTCATCACAGTGAGAAGAAGCAGGCCCTCACCAAATACCTAATCTGCCAGTGCCATGACCTTGGACTTCCAGCCTCCAGAACTGTGAGAAATAAATTTCTGTTGTTTACAAGCCAGGCAGTCTATGGCATTTTGCCATTGTAGCTCACATGGACTAAGATAGAAAAGTTATAAGCTGAAGGATAGAAAAGGATACCATCCACTTAATAACCTAAAAAAGTAGTATGACTATACTATTATCAGTCAGTGAAAACCTTAAGGCAAAAAGCATTACTAGAAAATAGGAGAGCCAGTTCATGGTGACAATAGGTTAGGTTCATCAAGAAGAAAAAATAATTCTAAATTTATATGCAGTCAATAATATGCCCCTAAAACTTGTATTATGCCCTCAAATATAGGCAAAACTACAAAGAAAATAAATAAATTCTCAAAACAAGAGGTTTAATAATTAGTAGCTGGTTAAGAGAAGCAGATTTAAAAAATCAATAAGCATAAAGAACAGTTTAACAACATTTAACTAAGGGACAATCATAGAATACTGCACCCAACACCTGCAGAATAAAAATTATTTCCAAGTACACACAAAAAAATGACAAAATTAACATATAATTGACCATGAAACAAATCTCAATGAACTGAAAGGTACTGAAATCCTAAGAGTATGTTCTCTAACTATATGCAATTAAGTTAAAATCAGTAAAAACAACAACAAACTCTAAAATACAGTTGTATGTCCAGAAATCAAGGGATATATTTTGAAATGACCAGTGGATCAAAGAAGTCCCAAAAGAAAATAGACAATCATTTGAAGTGAAGAGAATTGACAAATACTATATACCAAAATTTGTCAGATACAGATAAAGCAGTGCTTAAAGGAAAACTTACAGCCACAAATGCCCACGTTTGTAATGAAAACAAGAGTGAAAATTAAGGAATTAAGTTTGTTCTCAAGAAGTTAGCAAAAGGGATTTGGGGGAGATAGCAGTGGTGAGAGAATATCTTTTTCCATATTCCCAGATCCCCCTATTAAAACAGGAAGTGCTATGTTAGCAAAATTAAAAACCTATGGATCTTTACAACAAAAATAGATAAGACCTAAATAAATGAAGAGATATTCCATGTTCATGGATTGAAAGTTTCAACATTATTGAGATGGCAATTGTTCCTAAATTGGCTTATAGATTCAACAGAATCCCAATCAAAGTACCAGCAGGATGTTTTTTAATAATTTACCAAGCCAGTTCTAGAATGTATAAGGAGGGCAGCCCCGGTGGCTCAGCAGTTTAGCGCTGCCTTCAGCCTAGGGTGTGATCCTGGAGTCCTGGGATCGAGTCCCACATCAGGCTCCCTGCATGGAGCCTGCTTCTCCCTCTGCCTGTGTTTGTGCCTCTCTCTCTCTCAGTGTGTGTCTCTCATGAATAAATAAATAAAATCTTTTAAAAATAATAAAATAAATAAAATAAAATAAAATGTATAAGGAACTGCAGAATAACCTAGAAGAATCAAATAACTCTGAAAGAGAAGAACAAAGTTGGAGGACTTATACTCCCTGATTTCAAGACTTACTGGAAACTACAGTAATCAAGACAGAATGGCATTGGCATATGGACATACAGTAACTATAAATCCCACAGATAGATGCACTTGTATTATAATGACCAACTGATATTTGACAAAGATGCCAAAGCAATTGGATAGAGGAGGAAAATCTTTTCAACAATTGGTGCTGGAGAGATCATATAGCCAGGAAGAGACAGAGCAGGAATCAGAAGGGGAGTCTGTCCAGCTCCGGACCCCACAATATAGATAGTGTCAAACAAAACAGGAAACTAGAGGGGCTCCTAGGTGGCTCAGTAGGTTAAGTGTCTGCCTTCAGCTCAGATCCTGATCTCAGAGTCCTGAGATCAGCCCCATGTCAGGCTCTCTGTTCAGCATGGAATCTGTTTCTCCCTCTTCTTCTGTGTGCTTGCTCTCTCTCTCTCTCTCTCTCTCTCTCTCAAATAAATAAATAAAATCAATAAGAAAAAAAGGAAACTAGAGAAGAGAAGAGGGTAAGTGAAAGGGGGGGAGAGATAGGGCCCTCTAGTCCACCCTGTCCCTCACCAAAAAGGATGGAGAAGGACCCCTAGGGAATGGAGTATCTCCAAATACACATCAAAGTTGTGCCATGAAAAATGATCAGGATCAGCAGGGAAGGTGTGTTTGTCCTGAAAATGTTTCACAAGACTAACAGAACAAATTGCCTTCCAGGGTAGACCAGGGAAGAGCCTGGGCTTTGGAGGCCCTTGGAATGGGTGAGTATATAGGAGCAGAGGGAAAGAGGAAAAGAAAGGAAAGGCCAGAGAGGGAAGGTGGGCTCTGAGGTGGGCTCTACAGACTGAACACTGCTCAGTGATCGATTCCAGACCCAACCCCTCACTTTATGGGTGTAAAAATGGGCCCAGAAAAAAGAAAGTTGAGGCTGCATAGCCACATGTCAGATCTAGGATTCAAATTTAATACATTTTTCTCCACAAATACAGCTAACTATGGGGACTTTCCTGGGAAATTGAGAGAGATGGCCACTGTGACTGCCATGATGGAGAGTAGCTATTTCAACATGCCAGCAGAGGGTCCTGTCTCCCCTTTCCCCAGGGCCCCAGGTGAATGAAACTTCCACCTGCCACCCACCTAGTGACCTTCCTCTCTTGAGAGCTTGTTGAGGAGCTCAGGAGCTCATGGCAATCCCCTGGGCCTACACTCACCCCAGTGCTCTGCAGGCCTGCTCATGTCCCTCAGGCTGAGTGGCCAGGCCAGGATACTACTGCCCCTTCCTCTGCTCTGAGTGAATACCTGCCTTGATTCTGACAAGGAGGGTCCAGCCTGAGGATTCAGACTGCTTAGGAGGCTGCCCAGACAGTAAATCTTTGACTGTTGCTCCAGGCCCCAACAGTAGATGGTTCTCTCTTTGCTAGCCATATGAAGGAGTCCTGTCAGCCCAGGAACACCCGGATGATAAGTTTAGAGCTGGCATACACTGGTTGAGCAAAGCCCAAGTTAGCCTTCCAGTACCTATAGTTTCAGCCTTTTCACATCAGTCCGACCAATAAATCCACTGCAGGCCTGATGTGCCAGGGCATGGCTCTGTGTCAAAAAGGACAAGAAAATGATCTCTCTCAACACTCACCTCACCTAGGGTCCCCTGATTGTGCCCCTAAGAAAGCCTGACCATGAGTTTGACCCTTCTCCTCAGTCTCTCCCATGGGCCTGAGGGCTCCCAACGGCAGAAACCCACTGGAATTCAACCCTGATTCCCAGAAGCCAGCCCAGCCATAGGAATTAGTTAATGTTTGCCAAATTATCATTACACATAAGAATCTGCATTCTGAAACCCTCCTTTTGCAAAAGTTTTGTCATTTTTTTATTGATGTTAGTAAGGTAATTTTCCTTACTAAGGTAACTTTTCCTTACTAAGGTAACTTTCCTCTTCCTATTTTCATGATATAAACTTCCTTTAACAGAAAAACACAAACCTTGCCTTGGCCAACCTAAATGAAAAAAGAAGTTGCCATCTGAGGGGCGCACTTGATGGGATGAGCACTGGGTGTTATGCTATATGTTGGCAAATTGAACTCCAATATAAAAAAAGAAAGTTGCCATGCTTTGGCTAAGCCAGGATGTCTAGCTGGGGGTTGGATTTGAAATTCCTAAAGCTGGGGCTGTGGAAGGGGTTTCCCCAATCAGTAGGAAGGAGGAAGAAATTCATGCACCTGGGGGATGGGGGCTGGGGTGGGGGGAGGAATAGGATAAAAAAGTGGGAGGAAGCTAGAGCAGGAGAGCTGTGCCCTTGCCCTTCCTCCTTCATCCTTGTCTCTCCCTCAACCCTTCATCCAACCCAACAGCATGCTTTGAATGTGCTGCCTCCTGAATGTTCTCAGATCTTCCATCTCTCTCTGCCACCTGGTCCCAGGCAGTTTTCTCTCCTATGAACCACTGCTCCTTCCAGTGCAAGCTCCATACAGTGCCAGACAGATCTCTTAAGAACAAGTCTTATCACACACTCCCCTGCTTAAAAGCTTTCAGTAGCTTTCCACACACCTTGAAAAATTCCCAAACTCTCTTTGCTGACTGGCTGTACACGAACTGGTCCCTGCCCACCTCCACCCACCCACCTTGCATTCTCTTTACCATACCCGATACAAGCCTTCTCTCAGTTCCCCAGACACACCAAGCTTTCTGTCTTTAGGACCTCTGTGCCATTTCTGCCCAAGGAACCCTGACTGCATCCAGTTCATCGTTCTCATCTCAGCTGGATCTGTGCCAGCCACTTAATCTAAAACACAGTCCCCCAATGGTTTCATTCCTAGCTCCTATCAAAATGACGTTGCTTGTGTGTGTTTGCTTATGTGTGTTTACTTGTTGGTTAATGGTCTCCCACATAAGAAGGTAAGCTCTATAAGGGCAAAAACTGTGTTTCTCATCTTCACCACCATACCCCAGCACTGATCCAGCATCTCCCATACAGCAGACAAGACCAAGGATTTGGTGTTGAGGGAAAGGTGGCAAAGACTCTCCTACCACATTGTGAGAAATCACCATGGGGTTGCACCCACTGCAGCCCCACTCTCCTGAAGTCCAAGGGAAGCTAGAAAAAGATACAGACACTGTGGTCACGAGGTAAGCAATGTTACACAGCAGGGATGAGAACTAAGAGCTGGAAAGAGAAACATTCCAGGAGAGTAGAGAGAAGCCCTGGAAGTCAGCTCCAGGAGGGGATATCTGACCCAGCCAAACATTCCGCCCCCCCCCAATCTGCAAGCCCATATTTATGACTGCATCTTAGGCCAGAGGAGTGTGAGGCCAAGATGGGAGCATTTTTAATGTTCTCCTGCTCTCAGATGGAGCAACTCATGAGCAGAATCTGGGCAGAAAAAAAAAAAAAAAAAAAAACAGCCTTCTGTATAAATGGGTATAATACCTACCTCAGCAGATTATTATGAAGATTAAATGCTATAATAGATAGAAAGCAGCTAGCACCTTACCAGACATATAGTAGATGCTCTTAATCCCATCCTCCCATTCCCACACCTCCCAAGAAGAAAGACTGGGGACACATGCTGCATGATCCCTCTCCCTGCCTCCTCCACGTCTACCCTAAACTGTGATATCTGGGTGGGAAACAGCTTCGGGCTGCAGATGCTATGACAGCGTTGCTTAAATTGAATTACGCTGAAATCAGAGAAGGCTTCAGCTCTCCCAGGGAGTTCAGAAGTGTTCACCCTGAGAGTAACTGCACACTGCACAGGAAAAGGCATTCAAGTTGATAAGAAGTCATTCGGATCACCATCTAAGGCAGCTTTAGCCTTTGAAATAAACTCATTCCTTATTAGTACACACTTGGGATTTCCAGGACTGAATATTATTTCTATTACACAAAGCCCATTTTGAAGACATTTTTTTCATGCTGTCAGGGTCCTATGTAATTTCATCTCTCCACAATGTTACTCTTTCACATATATAGAGCCATAGGCCTTAATGAGAAAGGAAAAGATGGAAAATGAGCAGGAGTCATTGATCCAACGTGAGCTAAAAGCAGGGTACTAGTACATATGACAGACAACATCATTGAGAGCCTGCTGGCCATAAAACAGTATTTAGATTTTTCCTGAAAGCAACAGGAAGCCACGGAAGCCAAATCGGGATTTAAAATAGGAATTATAAATTGTCTTTTTAGAACACTCACTTTCATTATAATGTAAAAAAGACAGACATGGAGTTGGAAGGTAGGAAGAGTAGTTAAGAAACTATTCAATAAAGGGGTGCCTAGGTGGCTCAGTTGGTGAGCCTCCAACTCTTGATTTCATCTCAGGTCATGATATTGGGGTTTATGAGGTCAAGCCCCAAGTTAGGCTCTGTGCTGGGTGTGGAGCCTGCTTAAGATTCTCTCTCTCTCCCTCTACCCCTCTCCACCAGGTATGTGGGCTCTCTCTCTAAAAGAAAAAAGAAAGAAAGAAAGAAACTATTCAATAGACAATAATACTGTCCTTTAAGCATATAATGTGATAAAAATTGTTACAATGGCAATCATATAACAATGCATAAATAAAGTGACACACTGTATACCTTAAATTTACACAATGTTACATGTCAAATTTATCCAAAAAATTTTGGAAAGAAAAAAAATTTTAATTAAAAGTTTGCATAAGGGCAGCCCGGGTGGCTCAGTGGTTTGGTGCCGCCTTTGGCCCAGGGCGTGATCCTGGGGTCCTGTGATCGAGTCCCATATCAGGCTCCCTGCATGGAGCCTGCTTCTCCCTGTGTCTGTGCCTCCTTCACTCTCTCTCTCTGTCTCTCATGAATAAATAAATAATAAAATCTTTTTAAAAAAAGTTTGCATAAATGAAGTATTTCAGATCATGCTTTCAAAATATTTTCTAATATTTTATAATAAATTTTTAAACAAAAAAACTATTCAAACATTTATTCAATTTAGATATGATGCAAAAATACAAATGATAAAAGAAAAATAAGGAAACTGAACCTCATAAAAATTTAAAATTTTTGTCCTTCAAAGAACAATATGAAGAAAATGAAAAGACAAATTACAGAATGGAAGAAAATATTTGTACACATGTACCTCATAAGAGACTTTACTCAAGAATATAAAAAGAACTCTTGCAACTCAATAACTCAACAATAAAAAGACAAATAACCCAATTAAAAACTGTGCAAAGTATTTGTATAGACATTTCTCTTCAGAAGATACACAAATGACCAATAAGCACATGAAAAGATGCTGAACATCATTGGTCATTAGGGAAATGCAAAGCAAAATCATAATGGGATTGTACCTCATACCCACTAAGAGGCAATAATAAAAAGGAAAATGACAAGTATTGGTGAGGATACAGAGTAATTGGAACCCTCATAAGTTCCTGGTAGAGATGTTAAATGGTGTAGTTGCTTTGAAAAATAAATCAGCAGGTCCTCAAAAAAGCTGAACAAAGAGTTACCATATAATCCAGTAATTCCACTACATTCCACCTAAGATAATTGAAAGCATATTTTCACACAAAGACCTATACAAAACTGTTCATAGCAGCATTATTCATAATTGCCAAAAAAGTGGAAACAATACCAATGTGCATCATACTGATGAACAGCAAATAACATGTGATAGATCCATACAGTAGAATAGTATTCAGCCATAAAACAGAATGAAATATTGATACATACCACAACATGGATGAATATTGAAAACATTATGCTAATTGAAAGAAGCCAGTCATAAAAGACCACATACTATATGATCTTAATGTATATTAGTTATATTATTGTCAAGATGTATATTAATGTCAAGAATAGACAAATCTAAAAAAAAAAAAAAAGAATAGACAAATCTATTTGTAGACAGAAAGTAGATTAGTGGTTGCCCATGACTGAGGGAGGAAGAAATGTGGAGTGCCTGCTAATAGGAATGGATTTTTTTGGTGGGGGGTGTATAAAAATGTTCTAGAATTAGATAGTGGTAATTAATGTATGACTTTGTGAATATACTAAAACCACTGAACTGTACATTCTAAAAGGGTGAATTTTATGGTATGTGAATTATATATCAAAGATGTTCAAAAAAAACAACAACAAAAAAAAACAAAGATGTTATTAAAAAATAAAAAACATTCACTCAATAAATAAATCTCCAGGCACTATTCTAGGCAGTGAGGGAATAGTGAACAAAACTGACACAAATTTCTGCCCTTAGGGAGCTAATCTTCAATAGAATAATCCTAATGAGAGATCATAAATTAATGGCAGAGAAGTAGATGGATTTAAGGGAGGCTGTAAAGCAATAATCAACATGGCTAGCTGACCATGTGGAACAGGAGGGAGTGTGAGATCAGGCCCCACAGTAATTCTTAGTGCCACAACCCTGGCCCCCAGGATCACTGTTCCTCACCTTAAAACCACAGGAAAATTGGACAAAGTGCTTTATCAACCAGAAATTTCAGGAATCTCTGAAAAATAAAAGACAGAGAAGATATGGTTTGAAAGAGAAAACTCAAGCTTGAAAGGACTTGGTGCATAAAAGCAGTCAGGACCGCAAGGCTAACTCAAACCTCAGAGATGGTGAACCCCAAAAGCAGGAGAGTGTTGGGAGAGATGAGTCTCCCACATCTCTGCATGCCTTATAAACAGTCACTGACAATTTTTGCTTCAGACTATCCCAATGAAACAAAGGATGCTTGAATAGAGAATACCCTTAAAAGATAGAAATAGTGTCTCCTTCCAGGAACAGAGAGCAAGTTTTGTTGCTATCTAGTATGATAAAAATAGTGTCTCCCTTAGGGGCAAAGACTGAGCAAATTTGCTTGCAGCCCATCATAAAAGATTGGGGCTCCCTAAGCACAGGGTCCTTTAGCTTTGACACCAACCCACTGCATCGGCAGCATCTACCTGAACCAGCTTCGTCACCCCTGTGGGACTTGGGGGGAGGAGGAAGAGGTTAGGGCAACTCACATGACAATGGAAGCTTAAACTGCTTTCTAGGTCCCAAGTAGTAAAGTCATTTGTCTCTGATTTAGGAGTCTTGTGTCTTTTGCAGAATCCATGAGAGTGTGGCAGGCTCACTTGTGAGCTTGCAAACAGGTAAAATCTTGGAACCTCCTAGTTCTTGACACAGAGGCCTTGAAGCAATCATCTGTGTAAATGGTCAGGGAGATCAAAGAAAGAGCAGCCAGATGGGTCATTCTCTCCTCCATCTCTTAACCTGCTAGTACCAGGTAATGATATCTGGCCCAATAAAGCAATGATCTTGTTTTATTTGATATGATTTCCCCTACCAATTTTATTAATATATGTTTAATAATTTTTAATGGCTTTTTAAATTTTAAAATTTATCATTACCTGCTAGTACCAGGTAATGATATCTGGCCCAAGTGCAGTCAGTGAGGGAGACCACAAAAGGACAACAGCACAGAGGGTCTGGAGACTCCTAGGAAAAATCGGAAGTTCCCACAGAGACTAGTGACATAGCCCCTGAAGAGCACCCTCCCCCCATATAACCAAAAAGTGCAGTTATAACCTCAGCATCCACAAGTTAACTTTAGATAAGGAAAAGGGAAAAGAAAAGAAAGAAATGCAAAAGATAGCTTTCCTTGACACCTGCAATAAGTAATTAGAAAATGTTGAGGTGGGCACTTGACGGGATGAGCACTGGGTGTTATTCTGTATGTTGGCAAATTGAACACCAATAAAAAATAAATTTGTTATTTAAAAAAAGTAGAAAATGTAATAGAAAAAGAAAATATCCTATTCACAAAAGCAAAAATTAAATAAATAAATAAATAAGAATTGATCTAAGAAACAATTCATAAGACCTATATGAAGAAAGCTACAGTATTTTTATATTAAAAAACTAAACAGGGGTACCTGACTGGCTCAGTCAGTACAGCATGCAACTCTTGATCTTAAGGTTGTAGGTTTGAGCTTCACATTGGTGCAGAGGTTACTTAAAAATAAAATCTTCAGGGACCCCTGGGTGGCGCAGCGGTTTGGCACCTGCCTTTGGCCCAGGGCGTGATCCTGGAGACCCGGGATCAAATCCCACGTTGGGCTCCTGGTGCATGGAGCCTGCTTCTCCCTCTGCCTATGTCTCTGCCTCTCTCTCTCTCTCTCTCTCTGTGTGTGTGACCATCATAAATAAATAAAGAATTTAAAAATGTTTTTAAAAAATCTTCAAAAAAAATGTTTAAACCCGGACTTCATCAAGATAAGAAGCTTTTGCACAGCAAAAGATGCAGTCAACAAAACTAAAAGACAACCTACAGAATGGGAAAAGTTATTTGCAAATGACGTATCAGATAAAGGGCTAGTTTCCAAGATCTATAAAGAACTTATTAAACTCAACACCAAAGAAACAATCCAATCATGAAATGGGCAAAAGACATGAACAGAAATCTCACAGAGAAAGACATAGACATGGCCAACATGCACATGAGAAAATGCTCTGCATCACTTGCCATCAGGGAAATACAAATCAAAACCACAATGAGATACCACCTCACACCAGTGAGAATGGGGAAAATTAACAAGGCAGGAAACAACAAATGTTGGAGAGGATGCGGAGAAAAGGGAACCCTCTTACACTGTTGGTGGGAATGTGAACTGGTGCAGCCACTCTGGAAAACTGTGTGGAGGTTCCTCAAAGAGTTAAAAATAGACCTGCCCTACGACTCAGCAATTGCACTGTTGGGTATTTACCCCAAAGATACAGATGCAATGAAACGCCGGGACACCTGCACCCCGATGTTTATAGCAGCAATGGCCACAATAGCCAAACTGTGGAAGGAGCCTCGGTGTCCATCGAAAGATGAGTGGATAAAGAAGATGTGGTTTATGTATACAATAGAATATTACTCAGCCATTAGAAACGACAAATAGGGATCCCTGGATGGCGCAGCGGTTTGGCGCCTGCCTTTGGCCCAGGGCGTGATCCTGGAGACCCGGGATCGAATCCCACATCGGGCTCCCGGTGCATGGAGCCTGCTTCTCCCTCTGCCTGTGTCTCTGCCTCTCTCTCTCTCTCTGTGACTATCATAAATAAATAAATTTAAAAAAAAAAGAAAAAGAAACGACAAATACCCACCATTTGCTTCGACATGGATGGAACTGGAGGGTATTATGTTGAGTGAAATAAGTCAATCAGAGAAGGACAAACATTATATGGTCTCATTCATTTGGGGAATATAAAAAATAGTGAAAGGGAATAAAGGAGAAAGGAGAAAAAATGAGTGGGAAATATCAGGGAGGGAGACAGAACATGAGAGACTCCTAACTCTGGGAAACAAACTAGGGGTGGTAGAAGGGGAGGTGGGCGGGGGGTGGGGGTGACTGGGTGATGGGCACTGAGGGGGGCACTTGATGGGATGAGCACGGGGTGTTATTCTATATGTTGGCAAATTGAACACCAATAAAAAATAAATTTATAAAAAGTAAAAAAATAAAAATAAAAACAATTTTTAAACCCAAATAAATTTTTAGATATACTGTTCTTACATGGGAAGATCTGAAGTTATAAGGACATCAGTATACTCAAATTAATCTATTAACAATACAGCATCACTCAAAACCATAATAGGCTTTATTTTTTTTTATTTTTATTTATTTATGATAGAGAGAGAGAGAGAGAGAGAGAGAGAGAGGCAGAGACATAGGCAGAGGGAGAAGCAGGCTCCATGCACCAGGAGCCTGACGTGGGATTCGATCCCAGGTCTCCAGGGCCAAAGGCAGGCGCCAAACTGCTGTGCTACCCAGGGATCCCCATAATAGGCTTTAAAAAGAAGCTAATAAGATGACTGACTATATATTCACCTCAAGGTAAACATAAGCATAAAAGTCAAGGCAGTTTTGAAAGAGAAGACTAATGAGCAAACTTGCCCTATGAGACATCAAAAAGTTAATAATAAAAATAGTTTGGTAATTGGGAAAAATATATCACAGACTAATGAACATAACAGTTTAGAAGCAGGCCAAAAATATATGGGGAGAATTTCATATAAAATAGAGATAGTGATTCAAATAAATAGAGAAACACTTCACTATTCAACAATGGTGTAGAGACAACTGCTATCCATTTTTTTTAAAAAATAAAGACAAAATCTTCATGCACAATATTAATTTAAAGTTTTTTCAGCAAATAGAACACCTAAAGGTAAAAGGGGGGAAATTTTACAAAGCCATTAAAAATTAATTAAACATATATTAATAAAATTGGTAGGGGAAAAATCATATCAAATAAAGCAAGATCAGGGATCCCTGGGTGGCTCAGCAGTTTAGCACCTGCCTTCGGCCCAGGGCGTAATCCTGGAGAGCCAGGATTGAGTGCCATGTTGGGCTCCCTGCATGGAGCCTGCTTCTCCCTCTGCCTGTGTCTCTGACACACACTCTCTCTCTCTATCTCTCTCTCTCTCTGTTTCTGTGTGTGTGTCTCATGAGTAAATAAAATATCTTAAAAATTTAAAAAATAATAAAGCAAGATCAAAATATAAAAGATAATGACATGACATTAGATTCCATATGACAAAAGATACCATAATCTAAGGTACAAGTGAAACAACAGATTTGAGAAAATAATTAGCAAGAGCTAACATCCAATAATAAAAAAATTTCTACATATCACTGGAAGACAGTCCACATAATAGAAAACTACACAAAGTACAGACCTGGGGAACGTAATGTACAAGATGAGCCTAGGTTATCTTGTTGTCAGAAAGTAAGAAAGTGCTTCTTGGTGGGAATGCAAATCCATGCAGCCACAATGGAAAACAATATGAAGTTTCTTTAAAAATTTAAAAATAGAATTATCAACTGATCCAGGAACACCACTATTGGGTACTTACCCAAAGAAAATAAAAATACTAATTCAAAAGGATACATGCAGGGATCCCTGGGTGGCGCAGCAGTTTGGCGCCTGCCTTTGGCCCAGGGCGTGATCCTGGAGACCCGGGATCAAATCCCACGTCGGGCTCCCGGTGCATGGAGCCTGCTTCTCCCTCTGCCTGTGTCTCTGCCTCTCTCTCTCTCTCTCTCTCTATCTATCTCTATCTCTGTGACTATCATAAATAAATAAAAATTTAAAAAAAAAACAAAAGGATACATGCACCTCTATGTTTCTAACAGCATTATTTACAATAGTCAAGCTATGGAACAAACCAAGTGTCCATCCATAGATGAATGAATAAAATATATGTGGTACACACACACACACACACACACACACACACACTGGAATATTACTCAGCCATAAAAAACAATGAAATCCTGCCATTTGTAACAACATGGATGAACCTAAAGGGCATGATGCTAAGTGAAATAAGTCATTCAGAGAAAGAAAAATACCATATGATTTCACTCATATGTGGAATTTAAGAAACAAAGCAAATAATCAAATAAAGAAAAAAGAGAGACACCCCCCCACCCAGAAAAAACCCAGATCTTAAATGCAGAGAACAAATTGGTAGTTGCCAGTAGGGAGGTGGGTGGGGAAATGGATGAAATACATAAAGGGGATTAAGAGTACACTTATCTTTTTTTTCAAGATTTTATTTATTTATTCATGAGAGACACAGAGAAAGAGGCAGAGACATAGGCAGAGGGAGAAGCAGGCTCCCTGAGGGGCGCCCGATGCATGACTCAATCCCAGGACCCCAGGATCAAGACCTGAGCTGAAGGCAGACACTCAACCACTGAGCCACCCAGGTGTCCCAAGAATATACTTATCTTGATAAGCACTGAGAAGGTATACTATTGTTGAATCATTATATTGTACACCTGAAACTAATGTAATACTATATGTTAACTATACTTCCATTAAAAAAAAAGTAAAGGAAGAAAGTGCTCAAAAAAAATGATGGAGACATAACAAAAAGACACAAGGGACAATCTGAAGACACTCCCACTAGCCAAATCTGAACAATTTTAGCATCAAAAAAGGTAATAACAAGTTATACCCAAAGAATAGAATAAGAATGTGCATATCTATAATAAGAATGTCTGGATATATGGATGGATGGAAAGGGAGAGAGAGAAAACTCTTCCTAACAGCACAAAGCCAAGTAGAAAAGTCACCATTTTGCTACCATAACAGTAAAGTTGTATCACTCAGAAAATATCAATGAATGCTAAATATAGAAGGAGGGGTTTGATGAGGAACAAAATTTATATATTCAAAACTTAATTACACAAGAAAAACAGTAAATGTACAGTGAAAAGACATTGTGGTTAAAGACAACATTTTAATCAACCAATGAAAATTAACATAATCAACAGACTTCTGGCTATGACTGAATAAGATTGGCAAATCCTCTCCTCTTCCCAAAAAGCACCTTCCAAGTTAGACAACATTGACAAAACAATCATTGCACTCTAAAAATTGACAAGGCATGTGCAACAATATGAGAAGCTTTTATGGTTTTTAAATCGCTGAAATTTGGGTAAGAACAATGGGTATCTGTGGCATTCTGGCCTACGGCTTCTCTCCCTCCTCCTAGGAGTTCAATTAATGGAGGTCTGTCTGGGGTGGTGCAGGTTGAAACAACCTGCAGCTTTTCTACTGTAATCAAAGGGGCTCACTAAATGTGGAGTGGTAGGTGACAGCCCTGCCCAAAAGCTATTGGTGTAAGTAATAATCTCAGAGATAAGCAAGAAGGAAGACTAAATGCTCTACTAGCCTAAGGCTCCACTCATGGTTGGAATAAGCAAATTCCTGGCTGAGTTTGCACATGTGTACAGCAGAGACTAAAGAGAGCCCAGTTTTGCCACATACTCCTGGCTAACCCTAAGGCTGTGCACATGCTCAGAAGAGATATGAAAGAATCCAGTGGAATTAAATGCCAGGCAAGTGAAAACACCCTGAACATTGAATCTACTCTCCTACCCACACACATTCATAAAGAGGAGATGGAGGCCTTATTGACTTGGGGTGTTAGAGAATAATTTCTGTCTAAGAAGACAACAAAGCTATTCAGAAACAGGAGCAACCCCTATGAAGCAAGTCTTAAAAACAAATAATAAAAATTTTTAAAATACTGATTTCTTAAAAAAGAGCAGACACATCAGTAGCCACACTGCAAGGGAGAAAAATTTCACAGATTAATCCCAGGCAAGTTTCTAAAACAAAAAGCAAACAAACACACAAAATAGAAACCACAAAAACCTTCCAGAGGAAAAAAGACAGAATCCAGAGAGGCTATAATATATTATTTAAATGTTTGCTTTTCAACAAAAAATTATAAGACACTCAAAGAAACAGGAATGTATGACCTATATTTGAGTTGAGGAGGTGGGGACCAGTCAATAGAAACTGCCTCTGTATGATCCTAGACATTGGACTTAGCAAACAAATATTTCAAAAAAGACTATTATACATATGTTCAGAAAGCAAAAGAAAATGATGCTTCAATAATAAACTAAAATATGTGGCACCTAGGTGGCTCAGTCAGTTAAGCATTTGACTCTTGATTTTAGTTCTGGTCATAATCTCAGGCCCGTGGAATCAAGCCGCATATTGTGCTCTGTGCTCAGCAGGGAATCTGCTTGAGATTCTCTCTCTCTCTCTCTCTCTCTCTCACTCTCTCTCTTTGCCCCTCTCTCTCTCACCCTCTAAAATAAACAAATTCTTTTAAAAAATAAACTAAAATGTGACAACAATGAACCAATAAGCAGATATTCTCAACTAAAAGAACCAAAATGGAAATTCTGGAACTGAAAAGTACAATAACTGAAGTGAAAAACTCACTAGAGGGACTCAACAGCAGAGTCAAGATAGAGGACAGAATCATCGAGTGTGAAAACAGATCAGGAGAGATTATCTCACCTGAAAAACAGACAGAATAATGATTAAAAGAAACATGGACAGCATCACAGAAACCTGTGAGAAATAGCAAAAGTACCAAACTGCATGTAATCGAAGTCCCCGGAGAGGAGAGATAGGAAAAGGGAGACAAAATAACTTGTCAAATTTGATTTTTAAAAAAGGAAAGAATAACCTATACATTCAATAAGTTTAATGAACTCCAAGTAGGATAAATACAAAAAGTCCACACCTTGATACATCATAGTCACATTCTTGAAAGCCATGCCCAAAGAGAAAATTTTGAAAGCAGCAAAACAAAAATGACTTGTAAAATGGAAGACAAATATTATTAACAGTTAATTGCTCATATTAACCAAGGAGGCCAGAAGGCAGTGGAATAACATATTCAACATGTTGAATGAAAAAAATTGTCAAACAAGAATTTTATATCTGGGAAAATCATACTATAAAAATGAAAGCAGGGATGCCTGGGTGGCTCAGCGGTTGAGCGTCTGCCTTCAGCTCAGGGTGTGATCCTAGAGTCCCCGGATTGAGTCCCGCTTCGGGCTCCCTGCATAGAGCCTGCTTCTCCCTCTGCCTGTGTCTCTGCCTCTGTGTATGTGTGTGTGTGTGTGTGTGTGTGTGTGTGTGTGTGTGTCTCATGAATAAATAAAATATTTTTTAAAAATAAAATGGGAAATATCAGAGAGGGAGACAGAACATGAGAGACTCCTAACTCTGGGAAACGAACAAGGGGTAGTGGAAAGGGAGGTGGGCAGGGGTTGGGGGGGGGCTGTGTGACGGGCACTGAGGGGGGCACTTGATGGGATGAGCACTGGGTGTTATGCCATATGTTGGCAAATTGAACCCCAATAAAAAAATAAAATAAATTTAAAAATTAAAATAAAATAAAAATAAAAATGAAAGCAAAATGAAGATATTCCCCCCTAAACAAAGATAGTTTACTGCTGGAAGACCTACTTTACAAGAAATACTAAAGGGGATGGGAGTTAAAATGGCAAGTAGTAGGGGAACCCTGAACTTGTATTACCCTTGGAATACAGCTAGATCAACATTCAACTATTTTGTTTTATTTTTTTTTAATTTATTCTTTATTGGTGTTCAATTTACTAACATACAGAATAACCCCCAGTGCCCGTCACCCATTCACTCCCACCCCCCGCCCTCCTCCCCTTCTACCACCCCTAGTTCGTTTCCCAGAGTTAGCAGTCTTTACATTCTGTCTCCCTTTCTGATATTTCCCACACATTTCTTCTCCCTTCCCTTATATTCCCTTTCACTATTATTTATATTCCCCAAATGAATGAGAACATATAACATTCAACTATTTTGAACAACTAGGAAGAGGATTGTGTGGATTAAGGAAATAATCTGCACAGCTGGAGCATGATAACGAGGCAGATGTGAGTTTTGGAGCCATGAACCCCGGGAGAGGAAGCCAGGAGCCAGAAAAGGGAGGAAACCCATCTTGCAGAGCAAAGTCAGGAAAAGGGAGAAAGTGGGAAAGAG
The DNA here is from genome assembly GCF_053574225.1 of Canis aureus. NCBI lineage: Eukaryota > Metazoa > Chordata > Mammalia > Carnivora > Canidae > Canis > Canis aureus. The sequence goes on from NC_135632.1 coordinate 17,338,893, forward strand.
CACAGTGGGTTGGGACCACACTATAAACCTCCAAGAGAAGACCCCCTGGGTCACTCAGGGAGAGAAGGCTCCCCTTCCCAGAGGGCATTTGGAAGAGCGTATTTTGCCTCTCTAAAGACCAAAGGCCAGCCAGGGGACCATTAAACAGATCTCAGCAGCAGGGTCAGAGGTGCACAGAGAGGGCAAAAAAAAAACCTCTGAACAACTTTTCACCAGGAGCCACAGTAGGCTTAAACCTCTGCGTGCTCACACAGGGGCTGCTTTTCTGAGGCTGAACTGAGCAAAGCACGAGAGACTGGAGCAGACCATAGATAACCTGGCTGCAGCTTTTTGCTGCCTGCCACAACAGATCCAAGCCTCTGTGAGGGTTTTTCTGGGACAAAAGGGAGTAAGAGACTTAGTGCAGATGGCTGATAACCTGGTTCCAGCTTTTCACCGAGTGTTACAATAAACTCTAGTCTCTGCTCACACTGTGCTATGGCTTTTGGGGGACAGGATGTGCACCTTACCAGGCCCTATAAAATGTGGAGTTTTGAGTCCTAGGTACCAGGCAAAGATAAAATACAGATCTGTGGCTCTGGGTGTGCCAGGCTAGGACAGGGAAATGACTAAAGCCCAGGACACAAGAGATTGTTCCCTTTTCTAAGAGGGCATCTTGAACAGGGTGGCCTGGAGTTCCACTCCCCAGGGACAAGAGGGCAGGGGTGACTCCATATTCTATCTCTTCCACCATCCCTCTCTCCTCTCATTCACCCACACAGTCAGACTCCAGAGAGAAACACAGCATCTCTAGTGGAGGCTGGAGCCCCCTACCCTAAACCCTGCCCCCTGGCCTGGCAGGGGCATTTGTACAAGGGCAAGTCAGCTTGTGCACCAGCCCAGCAGGCCTCTCCCTCAAATAACTTACACAGGCTCCCCGCATCTACTAAATCTACTGACTAAAGAAAGTTCCTTAAACATCAGCATCCAGTGGAAATAGGACCAGGCTTACTTCTCCCCCCCCCCACCCCCCGCCTTTTCTTAATTTTAAAAAATTTTTACATCATTTATTTTCCTATTTCTTATTCTTTATTCTTCATCCCTTACTTTATACATTTTTTCTTTTTCTTTTTTTTATCAGGCTTATGATCTTTTGTGCATTTGTTGCTTCATTTGTTTCCTTCTCTTAGTTTTTGGATCAGGCTGCTTTTTTTACTTTTTAATTTTTTTCTCTTCTCTCCCTATTTTTCTTTCCCTCTTTCTTTCATATTTTTTAGAATCAGGCTTAAAGTTCATTGTCTGTATGATGGTATCAATTTTTGATCCATTTCCTTCTCTCTTGCTTTGGATCATGCTTTTTTTTTTTTTTTTTTTTCTTTTCTTTTTTCTCCTTCTCTTTTCTATTTTCTTTTTTTTTAAATTTTTATTTATTTATGATAGTCACAGAGAGAGAGAGAGAGAGGCAGAGACACAGGCAGAGGGAGAAGCAGGCTCCATGCACCGAGAGCCTGATGTGGGATTCGATCCCGGGTCTCCAGGATCGCGCCCTGGGCCAAAGGCAGGCGCCAAACCGCTGCGCCACCCAGGGATCCCCTATTTTCCTTTACAGGCTTAACTTCACAAACAAATCAAAACACATCCATGTAAAGGTCCAAACACTCCCCACCACAAGGAAAGAGGAACTCTTTGGAGGAAGGACCAATGGGAAAGAGCAGCCAAAATACAACAGCAGAGTATATACAGCATACACCAGAAACACTTTCAGAGGCTTTGTTGTTGTTGTTGTCATGATTATTATTATTGCTATTTTTACTAGGTCTTTTTCTTTTTTTTATTTTTTTATTGTCGTTCAATTTGCCAATATTTAGCATAACACCCAGTGCTCATCCTGCCAAGTGCCCCCCTCAGTGCCCATCACTCAGTCACCCCCAACACCCCGCCCACCTCCCTTTCTACTACCCCTTGTTCATTCCTACTGGGTCTTTTTCTTTTCTCCTTTCTTTTCTGGACACGACTAGAAGGAGAAATTCATCACAAAAGAAAGAACAGGAGGCAGTACTCTCTGCCATGGATTTAATCAATATGGATATAAGTAAGATGTTGGAACTAGAATTCAAAACAATTATTAAGATACTAGTTGGGCTTGATAAAAGCATAGAAGACACTAGAGAGTCACTTCCTGTAGAAATAAAAGAATATCTAATCAAGCTGAAATTTTAAAATGCTATTACTGAGATGCGGTCAAAAATGGAGGCTCTAACTGCTAGGATAAATGAGGCAGAAGAAAAAGTCACTGATATTGAAGACAAAATTATGGAGAATAAAGAAGCTGAGAAAAAGGGAGATGAACAACTACTAGATCACAAGGGAAGATTTCAACAGATAAGTGATACCATAAAGCACAAGAAGATTCAAATAATAGAGGTCCCAGCAAACGAGAAGAGAGAGAGAGGAAGGCAGAAGGTTTATTTTAACAAATTATAGCAGAGAGCTTCCCGAATCTGGGGAAGGAAATAGGCTTTCAAGTCCAGGAGGCATAGACAGCCCCCCTCAAAATCAATAAAAATAGGTCAACACCCCAACATATAATAATGAAGCTAACAAATTTCAGAGATGAAGAGAAAATTCTGAAAGCAGCTTGGAATTAAAGGTCTTTAACCTACAAGAGTAGAAACATAAGGCTGGCAGCAAAACTATCCACAGAGACCTGGCAGGCCAGAAAGAACTGGGATGATACATTCAGGGTGCCAAAGGAGAAAAATATGCAGCCAACAATACTTTATCCAGCTAGGCTGTCATTCAAAATAAAAGGTCAGATAAAAAGCTTCCAGGACAAACAGGAACTAAAAGAATTTGTGATCATTAAACTAGCCCTGCAATAATTATTAAAAGGGATCCTTTAAGCAAAAAGAGAGCCCAAATGGAACATAGACCAGAAAGGAACAGAGACAACATACAGAAACAGTGACTTTACAGATAATACAATGACACTAAGTTCTTTCAGTAGTAACTCTGAATATAAATTGGCTAAATGCCCCAGTCAAAAGACACAGGGTATCAGATTGGATAAAAAAGCAAGATCCATTATATGCTGTCTGCAAGAGACTCATCTTAGACCCAAAGACACCTCCAGATAGAACATGAGGGGTGGAACACTATTTATCATAATAATGGACATCAAAAAAAAGCTGGAGTGGCAATCCTTATATCAGACAAATTAGATTTTAAACCAAAGATGGTAATAAAAGATGAAGAAGGACAGGCTATCAAAATTAAAGAGTCTATCCAACAAAAAGATCTAACAATTATAAATATTTATGCCCCTAATGTGGGAGCAGCCAATTATATAAACCAATTAGTAACAAAACTAAAGAAACACACTGATAATAATACAATAATAATAGGGGACTTTGACACCCCATTCACAGCAAAGGACAGGTCTTTGAAGCAGAAGTTCAACAAGAAAACAAGGACTTTGAATGACACACTGAACCAGATGGACTTCACAGATATATTTAGAACATTTCATCCTAAAGCAACAGAATATGCATTCTTCTTGAGTGCACATGGAACATTCTCCAGAATAGATCACATACTGGGTCACAAATCAGGTCCAACATGTACCAAAAGATTGAGATTCTACCGTGCATATTTTCAGACCACAATGATTTAAAACTTGAACTAAATCACAAGAGAAAATATGGAAGGAACACAAATCCTAGGAGGTTAAAGAGCATCCTACTAAAGAATTAATGGGTCAACCAGGAAATTAAAGAAGAATTTTTAAAATACATGGAAACAAGTGAAAGTTAAAACATGATACTTCAGAACCTTTGGAATGAGCAAAGGCAGTCCGAAGAGGGAAGTAAATGGCAATACAGGACTTTCTCAAGAAATATGAAAAGTCTCAATCTGCAAACTAACCTAGATCCTAAAGGACCTGGAAACGCAACAGCAAATAAAGCCTAAATGCAGCAGGAGAAGAGAAATAATAAAGATTAGAGCAGAAATCAATGACATAAATATCAAAAGAATAGAAAAGATCAATAAAACTAGGAGCTGGTTCTTTGAAAGAATTAATAAAATCGATAAACCCCTAGCCAGACTTATCAAAAAGAAAAGAGAAAGGGCCCAAATAAATAAAATCATGAATGAAAAAGGAGAGATTACAACCACCACTGAAGAAATGCAAGCAATTATAAGAAATACAATTTTTTTAAAAAGAAATACAATTATAAGAAATACAAATAATTACAATTTTAACAATTATATGCCAACAAATTAGACAATCTGGAAGAAATGGATGCATTCCAAGAAATATATAAACTACCAAAACTGAAACAGGAAGAAATAGAAAACCTGAACAGACCCATAACCAGCAAAGAAATTGAAGCAGTAATCAAAAATCTCCCAAGAGGTGGTGCCTAGGTGGCTCCATCAGTTAGGCATCTGCCTTCAGCTCAGGTCATGATCCCAGGGTCCTGGGATTGAGCCCCACATTTTGCTCCCACTTGGCAGTTGAGTCTGCTTGTCCCTCTCCCTGTCTCTTCCCCACCACCACTGTTCACACTCTCAATTGCTATCTCCTCTCTTCTTCTTCTTCTCTCCTTCTCCTTCTTCTTCTTTTCTTCTTCTTCTCCTTCTCCTTCTCCTTCTTTCCTCCTCCTCCTCCTCCTCCTTCTTCTTCTTCTTCTCCCTCTTCTTCTTCTTTCTCTCTCTCTCATAAATAAATAAAATATTTTTAACAAATCTCCCAACAAACAAGAGTCCTGGACCAGATGGCCTCCCACCAGAATTCTACCAAACATTTAAAGGAGAATTAATAGGTTCTTAATTAATAATTATTCTTCTGAAGCTGTTTCAAAAAATAGAAATGGAAGGAAAACTTCCAAACTCATTCTATGAGGCCAGCATTACCTTGATCCCAAAACCAGACAAAGATCCCATCAAAAAGGGGAATTATGGACCAATATCCCTGATGAACATAAATGTAAAAATTCTCACCAGGATAATAGCTGATAGGATCCAACAGTACATTAAAAGGATTATTCACCATGACCAAATGGGATTTATTCCTGGGCTGCAAGGGTGGTTCAACATTCACAAATCAATCAACATGATACACAGTATTAATAAAAGAAAAGACAACAACCATATGATCCTCTCAATTGATGCAGGAAAAGCATTTGACAAAGTAGAGCATCCTTTCTTGACAAAAACTCTCTGTAATGCAGCAGTAGAAGGAACATAACTCAATACCATAAAAGCCATATATGAAAAACCCACAGCAAATATCATTCTCAATGGGGAAATACAGAGCTTTTCCTCTAAGGTCAAGAATGAAATGGGGATGTGCACTCTCACCATTGTTACTTAACAGTACTGGAAGTCCTAGCCTCAGCAATCAAATAACAAAAAGAAATAAAAGGCATCCAAATCAGCAAAGAAGAAATCAAACTCTCACTCTTCAAAAATGACATGATTCTCTCTGTAGAAAACCCAAATGACTCCAACAAAAAATTGCTAGAACTGATACAGGAATTTGGCAATGTCACAGGATATAAAATCAATGCAGAGAAGTCAGTCACATTTCTACATACTAACAATGAGACATAAGAAAGAAAAATCAAGGAATTGATCCCATTTCCAATTGCAACGAAAACCATGAGATACCTAGGAATAAATGTAACCAAAGAGGTAAAGGATCTGTACTCTGAAAACTACAGAACACTTAGGAAAGAAATTGAGGAAGACACAAAGAAATGGAAAAACATTTCATGCTCATGGACTGGAAGAACAAATATTGTTAAAATGTCTATGCTACCTAGAGCAATCTATACGTTCAATGCAATCCCTATCAAAATACCATCGACTTTTCACAGAGCTGAAACACAAACCATCCTAAAATTTGTATGGAACCATAAAAGACCCCAAACAGCCTAAGAAATGTTGAAAAAAAGAAAAACAAAGCTGGTGACATCACAACTCTGGACTTACACTGTATTACAAAGTTGTAATCATCAAGACAGTATGGTACTGACATAAAAACAAACACATAGATCAATGGAATAGAAGAGAAAACACAAAAATAAACCCGTAATTATATGGTCAATTAATCTTTGACAAAGGAGGCAAGAATATCCAATGGGAAAAACACAATCTCTTCAACAAATGGTGTTGGGAAAATTGGACAGCCACATGCAGAATGAAACTGGACCACTTTCTTACACTATACACAAAAATAAATGCAAAATGGATAAAAGACCTAAATGTGAGACTGGAATCTATCAAAATCCTAAAGGAGAACAGAGGCATCAACTTCTTTGACTGTGGCCACAGCAACTTCTTGCTACACATGTCTTCAGAGGCAAGGAAAACAAAGGCAAAAATGAACTACTGAGACTTCACCAAGATAAAAAGCTTTTGCACAGAAAAAAAAATGGTAAACAAAACTAAAAGGCAACCTATCAAATGGGGGAAGATATTTGCAAATGTCTTATCAGATAAAGGCTACTGTCCAAAATCTACAAAGAACTTATCAAACTCAAAATCCAAAAAAAAAAAAAAATCCAGTCAAGAAATGGCCAGAAGACATGACATGACCATACAGACAGACATTTCTCCAAAGAGGACATACAAACATGAACAGAAACATGAAAAAATGCTCTACATCTCCTGTTATCAGGGGATTACAAATCAAAACCACAATGAGATACCACCTCACACCGGTCAGAATGGCTAAAATTAATAAGTCAGGAAACAACAGATGTTGGTGAGGATGCAGAGAAAGGGGAACCCTCTTGCACAGTTACTAGGAATGCAAGTTGGTGCAGCCATTCTGAAAAACAATATGGAAGTTCCTCAAAAAGTTAAAAATAGAGTTACCCTACAACCCAGCAGTTGTACTACTGGGTATTTACCCTAAAGATACAAATATGGTGATCTGAAGGGGCACCTCTACCCCAGTGTTTATAGAAGCAATGTCCATAACAGCCACATTACATAAAGAGCCCAGATGTCCACTGACAAACTAATGGATAAAGAAGATTTAATATACACACATGCACAAACACACACACACATGCACACACACAATGGAATACTACTCAGCCATCAAAAAGAATGAAATCTTGCCATTTATATTGATGTGGATAGAACTAAAGGGTAGTATGCCAAGCAAAATATGTCAGTCAGAGAAAGACAAATATCATACAAATTCACCCACATGTGAAATTTAAGAAACAAAACAGATCAGCATAGGGGAAGGGAAGGAAAAATAAGATGAAAACAGACTAGACAAACCATAAAAGAATCCTAACTATAGGAAACAAACTGAGAGTTGCTAAACAGGAATTAGTTGGGGGGAATGGGGTAACTGGGTGATGGGCATTAAGGAGGGCACATGATGTAATGAGCAGTGGATATTTTATAAGACTGATGAATGACTGAACTCTACTTCTAAAACTAATAATAGTTGCCCATAAAGTTCAGGGTCCACTTCTGGATTCTCTATTCTGTTCCACTGATCTATGTGTCTGTTTTTGTGCCAGTACCACACTGTCTTGATGACCACAGCTTTGTAGTACAACCTGAAATCTGGCATTGTGATGCCCCCAGATATGGTTTTCTTTTTTAAAATTCCCCTGGCTATTCGGGGTCTTTTCTGATTCCACACAAATCTTAAAATAATTTGTTCTAACTCTCTGAAGAAAGTCCATGGTATTTTGATAGGGATTGCATTAAACGTGTATATTGCCCTGGGTAACATTGACATTTTCACAATATTAATTCTGCCAATCCATGAGCATGGAATATTTTTCCATCTCTTTGTGTCTTCCTCAATTTCTTTCAGAAGTGTTCTATAGTTTAGAGGGTATAGATCCTTTACATCTTTGGTTAGGTTTATTCCTAGCTTTTGCACAGCAAAGGATACAGTCAACAAAACTCAAAGACAACCTACAGAATGGGAGAAGATATTTGCAAATGACATATCAGATAAAGGGCTAGTTTCCAAGATCTATAAAGAACTTATTAAACTCAACACCAAAGAAACAAACAATCCAATCATGAAATGGGCAAAAGACATGAACAGAAATCTCACAGAGGAAGATATAGACATGGCCAACATGCATATGAGAAAATGCTCTGCATCACTTGCCATCAGGGAAATACAAATCAAAACCACAATGAGATACCACCTCACACCAGTGAGAATGGGGAAAATTAACAAGGCAGGAAACAACAAATGTTGGAGAGGATGCGGAGAAAAGGGAACCCTCATACACTGTTGGTGGGAATGTGAACTGGTGCAGCCACTCTGGAAAATTGTGTGGAGGTTCCTCAAACAGTTAAAAATATACCTGCCCTACGACCCAGCAATTGCACTGTTGAGGATTTACCCCAAAGATACAAATGCAATGAAACGCCGGGACACCTGCACCCCGATGTTTATAGCAGCAATGGCCACGATAGCCAAACTGTGGAAGGAGCCTCGGTGTCCAACGAAAGATGAATGGATAGAATGGAAAGAAGATGTGGTTTATGTATACAATGGAATATTACTCAGCTATTAGAAATGACAAATGCCCACCATTTGCTTCAACGTGGATGGAACTGGAGGGTATTATGCTGAGTGAAGTAAGTCAGTCAGAGAAGGACAAACATTATATGTTCTCATTCATTTGGGGAATATAAATAATAGTGAAAGGGAATATAAGGGAAGGGAGAAGAAATGTGTGGGAAATATCAGAAAGGGAGACAGAACATAAAGACTGCTAACTCTGGGAAACGAACTAGGGGTGGTAGAAGGGGAGGAGGGCGGGGGGTGGGAGTGAATGGGTGACGGGCACTGGGGGTTATTCTGTATGTTAGTAAATTAAACACCAATAAAAAATAAATTAAAAATAAAATAAAATAAAATAAAAAAATAAAAAATAAAACTAATAATATATTATATATTAATTAAATTGAATTTAAACTTTTTAAATGGGTACCAAAAAATTACTAACGTCCTTCAAGTAAAAGGAAATGACACTAGACAACAATTCAGATCCAAAGAAGGAAATGAAGAGCATGAAAATGGTAAATATCTACATTAATATTAACACACTACGAAGAGACTTTCAATTCCCTGTCCAGCATAGAAAGAGCTTGGAATTCATTACTCCATCCTAAAAACAAGTAAGAAGCTGAAAAAAATGGAAATCAACTCTTCTTAAATCCATCAGAGAAGTCCCAGGGAAACTGCCACCAAAATTGGAAAGATGGAGAGAAATCACAGCTTAGGAAACGGAATCCACATTTTTGTGGGTTTTACTTCCAGGAGCTCTACTAGTAAAAAGAATATTCCCCTCCTGCTTTCAGCAGAGGGAGGGGAAAACAAACATTTTTAAATATGCCAGAGCTTTCTGTTCTTAACAAGGCATGACCTTGAAAAAAACTATTTTACCAGAACTTATTGGGTTTCTCTCAGAGCTTGACTAACCTGGACAAGGGGAAATGCCCAACTCATCCCCTGTAGCCATCTTGTCCCACACTGAAAGAAACCAAAAAATGTAAGTGGAGTTCACAGCCCAGGGATACAAGCTCACCAAAAGACTGAGATCTTAATCATAGACTATAAGATGCTTCCCATCCCCTACACACACACACACACACACACACACACACACACCCCTTACCACCACATCACTAACAGCCTATTTACTATAGTTCCTTTTACCTAGTACATAATTCCTGGATTTCAACAAAAAATTACAAGACATACTAAAAGGCAAAAATACAGTTTAAAGAAACAGGACAAGCATTATAACCAGATTCAAATATGAGAGTGATGTTGGCATTATTATACCAGGAATTTAAAATAACTCTAGCTAACATACTAAGGGATCCAATGGAAAAAGAAGACAACATACAATAATAAATAAGTAACGTAAGTAGAGAGACAGAAACTCTAATAAACAAAAAGGAAATTAAGTACAGAGGCTGGAAAGATGGCAAAGTAGGAGAACCTTAAGCTCATCTTGTCTTATGGATACAACCAGATAACACTCACATCAGCATAAATAACCCAGAAAGTGACCCAAAAACTGGCAGAATAAACTCCACAACTAAAGATAGAAAAGAGACCACATCAAAGAAGGCAGGAAGGGCAGAAATGTGGTTTAGGAGCAAAACAAATCATAGCTGTCCCTGCTTGGGAGTGAGTAGGGGACACAGTAAAGGGCAATAAACAGACTAGCACTCCAGGGAACCCTCATGGGGAAGACAAATCCTCATAACTTATGGCTTTCAAAGTCAGAGGAGCCAACAAATTTCATGAGTTCCTACAGTCAGCGGGACTTAAAGCCTGGAATTTTAAAAATCAGAGGCTCAGTTCTAGGAGAGTCTGGAAGGTGATAGGCAGCTGAATTCCAGCCCTTGAAAAGATAGTACAGAAAATGACCTACAGAGATACAGTGTAGAAACAGCGGCTTGAAAAACAACTGGAGCATGTAGGAGGGAGAGTTATTTACTCATCTCAGAGAGTGTTTGAAGAGTCGGGAATCGCAGGAAGAACCCTCTAAGAACAAAGGAGCTGGCACACAATATTTCCCTTCCCCAACACTCAGCATAAACACAGGGCCACCTGCAGGAACCAGCACTGCACCAACACTAGCTATCTAACTTGCTTACATGAAGCCCTACTACCTTGTGCTTCACAAGATCCATGCTTCCTTGTTACACTTGCCTCAGTGTAGGTGTTGCAGTTTCCCTTCCCAAGAAGACTGGCACAAGCCCAACTAACACCACATCTCTAATCCATGTATTTTACAGGCTGTCAGTTCCGGTGGCAGCCAAGGCAGGTCTCATTTCACAAGCAGACTAGGATGCACCTTGTTAAAATGTGCCCCACCCCCCAGTAAGACAAAACACTGCCCGTAACAGGCAAAGAGAGCCTCTGCAAATGACTGAAGGAAAGAGCGGCCAGGACACAACAGTAGGGCATAGCAACACACATAGGAGACACCCTCTGAAGTACCAGGTCCTGAATAACAGGAGACACTGCACTGCAGAGCATTACAGGACTTCTTCTTCATCAGACATTATCTTCAAGAGCATGAGATACAGCTCACTTTCCTAACACATAGAAACAGGCACAGAGGGTTAGGCAAAATGAGGAACCAGAGGAATATGTCCCAAATGAAAGAACAGGGCAAAACCATAGCAAGAGACCTAAGTGAAATGGATATAAGTAATATGCCTGACGTGGAAGACATCAGTGATACCTGTAACAAAGAGATAAAGAAATAATCATTCGGAGATGAAAAACACAATAAATTAACTTTAAAATACACTTGAGGAATAAATAGCAGGCTAGAAGAAGCCTAGCATGAATTAGTGACCTGGAAGACAGAGTAATAAAAAGCAATCAAGTTGAGCAAGTCAGAGGAAAAAAATTATGCAAATTGAGAATACTTAGGGAACTCAGTGACCCCATCAAGTATAATAATATTCACATTAAAAAAAATAATAATATTCATATTATAGGGATTCCAAAAGAAGAAGATAGAGAAAAGGGGGAAGAAAATTTTTTGAAGAAATAATACCTGAAAACTTCTCTAATCTGGGGAAGGAAATAGATACCCAGATCCAGGAAGCACAGAAATCCCCCACCACCACCACCAAAACAAAATCAACCCCAGGAGATCCACATCAAGACACATAGTAATTAAAATGGCAAAAAAAGTTGTGATAAAGAAAAAATTTTAAAGCAGGAAGAGAAAAGAAGGCAGCTACATACAAGAGAAACTCCTTAAGGCTAACAGCAAATATTTCAGCAGAAACTCTACAGGCCAAGCAGGAGTGACACGAAATATTTAAAGTGCTGAAAGGAGATAATTGGTGCCAACAATACTCTATCCAGTAAGGCTACCATTCAGAATAGAAAGGGAGGGTCACTCAGCTGGCTCAGTCAGTAGAGCATGCTACCCTTGATCTCTGGGTCATGAGTTCGAGCCCCATTTTAGGGGGAAAGTTTACTTTAAAAAAAAAGAAAGAAAAGACCAGAATAGAAGTAGAAATAAAGAGTTTCTCAGACAAACAAAAACTAAAAGAATTCATGATCACAAAAGCAGCTCTACAAGAAATATTAAAGGGGACTCTTTGAGAAGACAGGAAAGACCATAAGTGAAAGTATGAAAAGTAGGAATCACAAAAGCAGTAAAAATAAGCATATCTGTAAAAATCAGTAAAGAAATTCACAAAATAAAAGGATGTAAAATATGATACCATATACCAAAAAATGTGGGGGGAGAGGAGTAAAGAATGGGTCCAAACTTAAACACCCATCAACTTCAAATAGGCTGTTATATGCAAATGGTATATACAAACCTAACGGTAATCACAAATCAGAAACCAGTAATAGGTATGCAAAGAATAAAGAGAAAGGAATCCAAGTATCACTAAAGAAAGTGAAAAAAAAAAAACAGGAAAGAGAGCAGGAGAAGAAAGGATCAGAGAAAAACTACAAAAACAACCACAAAACAAATAACAAAATGGTAATAAATATATATCTATCAATAATTACTTTGAATGTAAATGGACTAAATGCTCCAATCAAAAAACACAGGATGATAGAGTGAATGGAAAAACCATCTATAAGCTGCTTACAAGAGATTCATTTCAGACCTAAAGACACCTGCAGGTTGAAACTGAGGGGATAGAGAAACATTTATCATGCAAATGGATGTCAAAAGAAAGCCAGGGTAGCAATATTCATATCAGACAAAATAGGCTTTAACACAAAGACTGCAAGAAGAAACAATGAAGTACACTGTATAATAATGTATAATAATAAAGGGGACAATCCAACATGAAGATATGACAATTGTAAATACTTATACATCCAACATGGGAGCACCCAAATACATAAAACAGTTAATAACAAACATAAAGGAACTAATCAATATGGGGCTTGGGATCCCTGGGTGGTGCAGCGGTTTAGCACCTGCCTTTGGCCCAGGGCGCGATCCTGGAGACCCGGGATCAAATCCCACGTTGGGCTCCCGGTGCATGGAGCCTGCTTCTCCCTCTGCCTGTGTCTCCGCCTCTGTGTGTGTGTGTGTGTGTGTGTGTGTGTGTGTGTGTGTGACTATCATAAATAAATAAAAATTTAAAAAAAAATAAGGGGCTTAAACATTCCACTGACATCAATGGACAGTATAGCCAAACAGAAAATCAACAAGTAAACAGTAGCTTTGAATGGCACACTGGACCAGATGGGATTTAACAGATATATTCAGGACATTCCATCCTAAAACAGCAGAATGCACATTCTTTTCAAGTGCACATGGGACATTCTCCAGAATACATCACATATTAGGCCACAAAACAAGTCCCAACAAATTCAAAAAGATTTAAGTCATACCATGCATCTCTTCTGACCACAACACTATGAAACTATAAATCAACCACAAGAAAAAATCAAGAAAGACCACAAATAGATGGAAGTTAAATAACATGCTACTGAACAATGAATATATCAAAGAAGAAATAAAAAATTATGTGAAAAAAATGAAATGAAAATACACAAAATCTTTGGGATGCAACAAAGCAGTTCTAATAGGGAAGTTTACAAAAATACAGTCCTACTTCATGAAACAAGAAAAATGTCAAATAAATGACCTAAACTTATACCTATAGGAACTATCAAAAGAAGAACAAAACCTCAAACCAGCAGAAGTAAGGAAATAGCAAACATGAGAGCAGAAATAAATGTTTAAAAACTAAAAACAAAACAATAAAACAGAATGATATAAATAATAGTGAAAGGGAATAGAAGGGAAGGGAGAAGAAATGGGTGGGAAATGTCAGAAAGGGAGACAGAACATGAAGACTCCTAACTCTGGGAAGCGAACTGGGGGTGGTGTAAGGGGAGGAGGGCGGGGGGTGGGGTGAATGGGTGACGGGCACTGAGTGGGGCACTTGACGGGATAAGCACTGGGTGTTATTCTGTATGTTGGCAAATTGAACACCAATAAAAAATAAATTTATTAAATAAATAAATAAATAAATAAATAAATAAAACAGAATGAAACTAGGAGCTGATTCTTTGAAAAAAGCAACAAAACTGATAAACTTCTAGCCCAAGTCATTAAAAGAGAGAGAGAGGACTCAAACAGAATCACAAATGAAAGAGGACAAATAACACTGATACCACAGAAATACAAACAATTGTAAGAGAACAGTATGAAAAACCCGTATGCCAACAAATTGGACAACCTCGAAGAAATGGATAAATTCCTAAAAATGTACAACCTACCAAAACTGAAGCAAGAAGAAATAAAAGATTTGAACAGATTGATTACCAGAGACTGAATCAATCAATAATCAAAAAGACTTCCAACAAACAAGAAATTTCAGGGTCAGATGGCTTCACAGGAAAATTCTACCAAACATTAAAGAAGAGTTAATACCTATACCTCTTCTCAAACTATTTCAAAAAACAGAAAAGGAAGGAAAGCTTCCAAATTCATTCTGAGGCCAGCATTACCCTGATACCAAAATCAGATTAAAAAAAAAAAAACACTACAAAAGAGGGAACTGCAGGCTCTGATGAACATAGATGCAAAAATTCTCAACAAGATATTAGCAAACCAAATCTAACAATACATGAAAAAAGTAATTCACCATGATTAAGAGGGATTTATTCCCAGGATGCAAGGGTGGTTCAATATTCATAAAACTATCAAGATGATACATTACATCAATAAAAGAATAAAAGCCTAACCTCCTGTCAGCTGAAGGAAGCAAAGTAGGAAGCATGTCCTTTTGTATCCTACAAGCTGCCTGCAGCTCTGCCCAGTGAGGGGACAAGGCAGGGTAGGGCAGAGGAGGGGCCTTTGATGGCCCCAGGCTCACCTGCATGCTCTGGCCCTGGGTCCCCATGCCTGCCCGCCCACCCTGTGGAGCCTCCAGCTGACCAGCACCATGTCCAGCCAGGTTGTAGGTATTGAGCCTCTTTACATCATGGCAGTGCCAGCCAGCCTCAACAGCCCAAAGGGTTCCTTAGAGACCAAGCCCCTCCCATCCCTCATCTCCACCCCCGGCTCCTAGTCCAGCTCCCACCCACTGCACCCCAGGTCACAAGAAAAAGGAGGATATGGAGAGGGGTGAGCCTGCTGAGCAGGTGGTGGGAAGCTGCTGCTCAGCCCCATGCCCAAACACTTCTATGGGGATGTGGCATCCAGCTACCACTATGATTGTAGCACCTTGTAAGGCCTACAAAGCATTCTTCAAGAGGACCATCCAGGAGAACATTGAGTATAGCTGCCCAGCCTCCAATGAGTATGAGTTCACCAAGCAGAGACACAGCCCTATCAGGCCTGTCCCTTCACCAAGTGCCCGGGGGTGGACATGCTCAAGGAGGGGATATGTCTGGACAGTATCTGGGGTGGGTGACAGAAGTATAAGCAGCAGCTAGAGGTGGACCCAGTGCCCTTCCCAGGCTCCCGCCCTGCTACACCCCTGGAAGTAGCTAGAAGCACTCAGAGAACCACTCCAGTAAATGCACTGGTGTCCTACCTCCTGTGGTTGAGCCTGAGAACCTTATGCCCAACCCAGTGGGCCCCCAAACTTCCAGCTCTGACTACCCTCTGTGACCTCTCTGATGGAGAGATCATGGTCACCATCAGCTGGGCTAAGAGCATCCTAGGCTTATCATCACAGTCACTGTCTGACCAGATGTCTACAGAGGGTATAGATGGAGGTCCTGGTGTTGGGTGTGGTCCAGCACTCACTGCCACTACAAGGTGAGTGGGCCTTTGCTGAAGACCTGGTCCTGGATGCAAAGGGGGCACAAGCAGCTGGCTTGGGGGAAACTAGGGACTGTCCTGCTGTAACTGGTAAGGCAACTACAGGCTTTGTGGCTGGAGCATAAGGTATATAGGTCCTGCTGAAGACCATGACCCTTGCCAATTCAGACTCTGTGCTCTTTGAGGATGCCAAGGTTGTGGAGCAGCTGTGAGAAACTCTACAGGAAGTCCTGCTGGAATATGAAGCAGGCAGGCTGGGCCCTGGAGGGGTACTGAGCAGGACAGGCAGGCAGGCTGCTCATGCTACCACCCCTTTGCTAGAAAGTGGGCAAAGTGATGGTCCATTTCTATGGGGTGAAGCTGGAGGGCAAGGTGCCCATGCACAAGCTGTTCTTGGAGATGCTCAAGACCATGATGGACAGAGGCAAGGGGTGAGTATGGGAGGGGATGCTGGCAGAACCTGCCCAGTACATGGTCAGCCCCAACAGGGCAGAGCTGGGGGCTGGGCAGTGCCAGACTGCTGGCAGGGCCAGGGCAATACCATCAGTCCCTGGGAGTAGGCCCTATGCCCTCCCTCTCCCCCTCCCAGGGGTTCTTAGAAGCCGGGACATGTGTGCTCAGGCTCAGAGCACAGTGCTGACCCTTGCAAGCCATAACATGCCCCCAGAGTGTAGGGGGCCTTGCAAAAGGGAGTGGAGGCCACAGTGTCCCAGTGGGTGATGCTTTTGCTGCTGCTTAATCCAACCCCCTCTCCAGAGGGGGATTTAAAAAGTAAAGGCCCCTCCCCACTTTGTTCCTCTTCTCATTATTTGCATTAGGTATTACTGCTCCCCTTGAAGCAATAACCCTAAGCAGGTATCAGCTTGTGGACCCTTAGAGTGACCATCAGTCCCACCCAGCCACTTCAGGGGGTAGGAAGTACATTGCCTCTATGTCCTGCAGAGCAATAACACTATATTTATTTTCAGGTTTGGCCCAGGAAATACAGGGACATAGGGCAAGGCAGGGCCCAGAGCCCTTGGCTATACAGACTCTATTCTAATGTACATTTGCTGCAAAGAGAAACTACTTTGGTTTTAAACCTTTAGTGAGAAAAAAAATTGTCAAGCTCAAGAAAAAAAAGAGAGAAAAAATAAAAATCATATGATCATTTTGATAGATACAGGAAAAGCATCTGACAAAGTACAACATCCATTCATGATAAAAACCCTCAACAAGATACCTCAACATAATAAAGGTCTTGTATGAAAACCCACAGCAATATCATACTCAATAGGGGAAAAACTAGACCTTTTTTCCTAAAGATAAGAATGCCCACTGTCAGGGCACCTGGGTGGCTCAGTCAGTTCAGTGTCTGCCCTTGGTTCAGGTCATGATCTTCAGTCCCAGACTGAGCTCCACATCAGGCTTCCTGTTCAAGGCGAGTCTGCTCTTTTCTTTCTCTTTTTCTCTCTCTCTCCCCCCACCTCCTGCCTTTCCCACTTCTCATTTTCTCTTTCTCAAATGAATACCTAAATCTTTTTTAAAATGCCCATTATCATCACTCTTTTTTTAATAATAAATTTATTTTTTATTGGTGTTCAATTTGCCAACATACAGAATAACACCCAGTGCTCATCTTGTCAAGTGCCCCCCTCAGTGCTCGCCACCCAGTCACACCCACCCCCCGCCCTCCTTCCCTTCCACCACCCCTAGTTCGTTTCCCAGAGTTAGGAGTCTTCCATGTTCTGTCTCCCTTTCTGATAGTTCCTACCCATTTCTTCTTCCTTCCCCTCTATTCCCTTTCAGTATTATTTATATTCCCCAAATGAATGAGACCATAAAATGTCCTTCTCAAACTTATTTCACTCAGCATAATACCCTCCAGTTCCATCCACGTCAAAGCAAATGGTGGGTATTTGTCATTTCTAATGGCTGAGTTATCATCACTCTTATTCAACATAGTATTGGAATCCTAGCTACAGCAATCAGACAACGAAAAGAAATAAAAGGCAACCAAATTGGTAAGGAAGATTTAAAACTTCCACTATTTTTTTAAAGATTTTTATTTATTTATTCATAGAGAGACAGAGACAGAGAGAGGCAGAGACACAGGCAGAGGGAGAAGCAGGCTCCATGCAGGGAGCCCGAAGTGGGACTTGATCCCGGGTCTCCAGCATCACACCCTAGGCTGCAGGCGGCGCTAAACAGCTGCACCACCGGGGCTGACCAAAACTTCCACTATTTGCAGACAACATACTATATATAAAAAACCCTAAAGACTTCACCAGAAACCTCCTAGAACTGATAAATGAATTGAGTAAAGTCATAGGATACAAAATCAATATACAGATAATCTGTTGCACATCTATACACTAATAATGAAGCAGTAGAAAGGGAAATTTAAAAAATAATCCCATTTATAATTGCATGGAGAATAAAAAACACCTAGAAATAACTTAACCAAGGAGGGGAAATATCTGTACTCTGGAAACTATAAAACACTGACGAAAGAAATTGAAGATGACATAAACAAATGGAAAGATATTCCATGCTCATGGATTAGAAGAATAAATAATGTTACAATGCCTATACTACCCAAAACAATCTACACATTTAGTGTAATCCATATCAAAATACCAAAACCATTTTTCACAGAACTAGAACAAATAATCCTAAACTTTGTGCAACCACGTAAGACTCCAAATAGCCAAAACAATATTGAAAAACACAACTGAAGGTATCACAATTATGGACTTCAAGTTATATTACAAAGCTGTAGTAATCAAAACAATATAGTACTGGCACAAAAATAGACAAATAGATCAATGGAACAGAATAGAAAACCCAGAAATAAACTCACAATTATATGGTCAATTAGTTTTCAACAAAGGAAGAATGAATATACAGTGGGAAAAGAGTCTCTTCAACAAATGGTGTTGGGAAAACTGGACAGCCACATGCAAAAGAATGAAACTGGACTACCTTTTAACACCATACATAAAAATAAACTAAAAATGGGTTAAACACCTAAAAATGAGACCTGAAACCATAAAATCCTTGAAGAGATCACAGGCAGAACTTCTCTGATATTGGCTATAGTGACTTTTTCCAGGCAAGAGAAATAAAAGCAAAAATAAACTATTGGGACTACATCAAAATAAAAAGCTCCTACACATCAAAGGAGACAGTCAACAAAACTAAAAGGCAACCTATTGAATGGGAGAAGATATTTGCAAATGACATATCCGATAAAAGGTTAGTATCCAATATATATAAAGAACTTATACAACTCAACACCCAAAAACAAATAATCCAATTAAAACATGGGCAGAGAAAAAAAAAAAAAAAACATGGGCAGAAGACATGAATAGCAATTTCTCCAAAGAAGATATACTAATAGCCAACAGGCACATAAAAAGATGCTCAACATCATCAGGAAAATCAAAACTACAATGCAATATCCCCTCACACCTATCAAAATGCCTAAAAAAATCAAAAACACAACAAACAAGTGTTAATGAAGACATGAAGAAAAAGAACCCTCGTGCACTGTTGGTCAGAATGCAAACTGGTGCAGCCACTGTGGAAAACAGTTTGGAAGCTCCTCAAAAGTTAAAAGTAACTACAATCCAGTAATCACATTACTGGGTATTTACAAAAACAAAAACAAACAAAACCTAATTCATTCTTATGTTAATTGCAGGATTATTTACAATAGCCAAATTATGAAAGCAGCCTTAAGTGTCCATGGATAGATGAATGGATAAAGATGTATATGTGTATATATCAATATATATACATACATAGTATACATATATAATGAAACATTATTCAGCCATGAAAAAGAATAAAATCTTGCCATTTGCAACAACACAAATGGAACAAAAGAGTATAATGCTAAGTGAAATAAGTCAGAGAAAGACAAATACCATATGATTTCACTCATATGTGGAAATTAGGAAACAAAACAAATGAGCAAAGAAGAAAAAAAAATAGAGACAAACCAATAAACAGACTCTTAACTACAGAGAACAAACTGATGGTTACCAGAAGGATTGTTAAGGCAATTATTCTGTATGATACCACAATGACAGACACGTCAATATACATTTGTCAAAACCCACAGAACCAGACAATGACAAGAATAAACCCCAATGTACACTATGGACTTTGGGTAATAATGATGTGTCAATGTAGGTTCATCAGTTGTAACAAATATAAGTACTGGTGCAGGATATTAATAGTTGGGGAGGCTATACATGTGTAAAGGGAGGTATTCATGAACTGTTCTTACTTTCTGTTCAATTTTTCTGTGAACCTACAACTGCTCTAAAAAATAAAATCTATTATTAAGAAATGTTATAAATATATTCTCTCATTTCCTCTCTTCCTTAAAAGACAGAAGACTGTAAAATGCAATAATTATAACACTATATTATTAGATTCATAACATATATGAATATAATATAGATGAGACTGTAGAATGAAAAAGAAGGAATGATGTTATATTAGAGCAACATTTTTATATAGTATTGAAATTAAGTTAGTATTACTCTCAAGCAGATTGTAGCAAGTTAAGATGCATATTGTGATCCCTAGATCCCAACCACAAAGAGCTCAAAATAATAGGGCTAAAAAGTCAACAGAGAAATTTTAAAATGATACACACAAAAATACCATTTACTTAACACAAAAGAAGTCAAGGAATAGCAGAGGAACAAAAAAAAAAAAAGACAGAAGGAGTTAGATAATAAATATCAAAATGACAAGTGTAAATTCAACCACAAAAATAATTGACCATAAATACAAATATCCCAATCAAAAGGCAGAAACTGTTGGACTGGATTTTAAAAAAAAAAAAAAAAGCAAGATCCAACTATGTGTTGTCTATAAGACACACACTTGAGATTCAAAGAAACAAATGAGTTGAAACGGTAGGAGATATAACACGCAAACAGTAACCATAAGAGAGCTAAGTAACTATATTAACATTGAGGAAAAGTAGTTTTTAAGAATTATTATTATAAGAGTTGTAGCAATGTTTATCTAGATAGGTCTCCTGAGGCAAGGGAAACAAAACCAAAAATAAACTACTGAGACTACACCCAAATAGAAAGTACCTGGGTGGCTCAGTCATTTAAGCATACAACTCTTGCTTTCTGCTCAGGTCATGACCTCAGGGTCCTGGGATGGAGCCCCAGGTGGGTTCCATGCCAGGAGTGGAGCCTGCTTAACCTTCTCTCCCTCTCCCTCTCTCTCTCCACCTCCTCACACCTCTCCCCCTTAGACATGACATGTGAAAGAAATACATGATCCTCACCTGTACCTTACAGGCAAAATAATTAAGTAATTAATTGATTGATTGATTATAATAAATACATACATAATAAATACATAAATAAATAAAATAAATTTTTAAAAGGTAGAGATAGATAGAGGTATATATTTTAAAAACATTATTGGTACAACACACAAAATTGGAAAATGGACTCTTAAAGTATAGCAACCATGTTAAATTTTTCTTAATTTGACAACTATACTAAAGATATACAAGAATATTCTTGTTAGGGGACACCTGGGTGGCTCAGTGGTTGAGCATCTGCCTTTGGCTCAGGTTGTGATCCCAGAGTCCTGGGATTGAGCCCCACAGGGAGCCTGCTTCTCCCTCTCCCTATGTCTCTGCCTCTCTCTCTGCCTCTCATAAATAAATAAGTAAAATCTTTAAAAAAAAAAAATATATATATATATACACACACACACTGAAATATTATGGAGTCAAGAGGCCTAATATATACAATGTACTATCAAATGATTCAAAGATATATATATATATATCTGTATCTCGTGTGGTCTTTGTGAGAGACAGGAAATATAGAGCAAATGTGGCAAAATGTAAAAAGTTAATGAAGGATAAATGGTGGTTTTTTGGAAATATTTCAAAACAAAAGATACTGATATTTCTTTGACATGACATTAATTTCTGAGCAACAGCCAGTATTATCCTTAACAGGCAAACACCAGCAGCATTCCCTCCAAAGTCTAGAACAAAAAAAGGAAGTCTCTTTCCCACTAGTATTTAACATTGTACTGGAAGTACTAGTCAACAGAATTAAAAAGGAGAAAGAAATCAGATGTATAAAATTTCAAAAGACAAGAAGAAGGACACTTGGGTGGCTCAGTGGTTGAGCGTCTGCCTTGGCTCAGGTCATGATCCTGGGGTCCTGGGATCGAGTCCCGCATCGGGCTCCCCACAGGGAGCCTGCTTCTCCCTCTGCCTATGTTTCTGCCCCTCTGTGTCTCTCATGAATAAATAAATAAAAGCCTTAAAAAATAAAAAAGAAGAGAAGAGAAGACATTTGCAGACCATATGATTTTTGTAAACCTAGAAAGCGGGGAAAAAAAAGACAATTTCATAAGAAATCTGAAAGCAAAATTAACATACAGAAATCACTAGAAGGACAGCAGTGGACTGAAGTCTCTGGAGCTGTCCCTGGAGCCAGAGCTGCCATTGTCCCCTCCTCTTCCACTTCCCTTTACAAACAATAAAGGCGTTTGCACTTTAAGATTAAAAAAAATAAAATCAATAAGGGGCTCAGTGAGTTGAAGGGGTACTGGTGACTTGGGCTCAGGTCATTGTTTCATGGGTCTTGAGATGGAGCTCCCCTCCCCTCCAGGTTCAGTGGGGGAGTCTGCTGGAGATTCTTTGCCTCTGCCCTTCCCCTTACTTGGGAGAGGGCATGCTCTCCTGTGAAATAAATAAGTAAGTAAGTAAGTAAGTAAATAAATAAATAAATAAATAAATCTTTTTAAAAAATAAATAAATTTTAAAATTATACATACACAGAGAGAGAGAGAAGGAGAGAGAGAAATCATATAATAGAGAAACCTAAGTGTTTGTTTAAAAAAAAATTGCAATTTAGCTTCAGCTTTAGCCTTTAAAAGGCCATATATCCAAATAACTACTGTCAATTTGGGCATTCTTAAAATAGTAAGGTATTGGGGTACCTGGATGGCTCAGTCAGTTAAGCATCTGCCTTCAGCTCAGGTCATGATCCCAGGGTCCTGGGATGGGAGCCCCAGGTTGGGCTCCCTGCTCAGTGAGGAGCCTGTTTCCATCTATGCCTCTGCTACTCCCTCTGCTTGTGTGTGCATGCTCTATCTCTCTCTGTCAAATAAATAAATAAAATATTTTTAAAACAGTAAGGTATTAATGATTTTATGATAACATTAGGCCATGATCATATCTAATCATTGTAATACCATCAGTAATTGTATAATGCCATTCACCCCTCAGTGATGTGTTCAGAAAGTAAAGATATACCAGAATTACCAGAATTATTTTGAGATGAGCAGAAAGTGAATGGGCCACTATAATTATTCTTCTTCAGGAAAAGACAGAGGAGTTGCTGTACAAGAGATATCTGAAGTCGCCTTTTCCTGTACTTAGACAAAATTTTCAAACAAGATATAGACTCTGGGATGGCATGTTGACGAAGATCTCTTCATAAAAGACAGAAGAGATCATGTATTTTGCAGATAACAATACCAAGGAGCAGTAAGCCCTAACTTATTACAGAAAAATACCCACAATAGTTTGCCATTCCAGGAAGGAAACAAATACCCTATGTTTTGTTTGTAAATACAAAGAGAGTATCTTACCACATCAGTCCTGGATTAGGGATTGGTGGGGAGTGGAAGGGAGAGCTACACTGTTTATATTTTTTTTGAGAATATATTCAGGTATTATTACTTATGTAAATAAAATTTTCTTAAAGCCAGTTATGCATTCTAGAAAGTAACGTAACAGCCGATGCCAAGACCAGTGGCAGGGCACGGAGCATAGGGCTTGGGCCTCCCGGTCTCCAGTCCAACAATGAAGGAGTCGAGTGCCCTGACGCCCAATGCTGAGGAAACTCGACTCTCATTCATGTCCACCTTGCACTTAACTTCCAGTACCCAAGTGACCTCCACTTTTTTTTTCGACTAGGACCTGTCTGTGGCCACCCTGTACCCTGCCCGGAACCTGAAGCTATAGTAGCTAATTCCGCCCGCAGAGCGATGCAAGCATTTTCTGATTGGTTAGACCGTATTGAATGACCCCAAGGAAACCCAATGAGTGGCCCTGACAGTCCCTGGGACTCTTGCAGGAAACTAAAATCAGGCAGTATGGAAGGTATCTGATCAACAAGCCTGAATCATATCATGAATAAATAGATAAAATCTTTTTTAAAAAATTTAAAAAAGATCTTGAGGAGTACTTTCTAACAGATCAGACCCCCTTTTAGGAGGATCATGATGATGATGATGATGATGATATTTTTACCATTTGCACAATGCCTGCTACATGCCAAGCACATGGCTCAAGACGCTGGCAAACAGCACTGACATTGTAAAGTGGGAGAGACAGATTATTAACATAATAAACAGTAAACCGCTACTATTTACTAAGCACTTACTATGTTCCAACAACATTTTTTTTTTACAACAACAGCAACAAAAGCAGCCTTGGGCTTTTATTTAGGAAGAATTGGAAAGCGTTTGGATGTGTCCCCGTTATTTAACAAATAATAACAATGATTATTATACTATCTTGAACAAATACAACACATTGACCCAACGGTCCTTTGGATCCTCATAAAGTGAAATGTTAAGGAAGACAGATTCTCAGTACATGCTCTGAGTTTGAATTTCAGAAACTCTAATTAACTTCCCGTGCCTCAAGAAGGCCGAGGGCAGCAGCAAGCCCCACTGCCTGGGCAAGACCAAGGGCAGGACCCACCCCGACATCCACCGCGACGTGGTGCGCAGGCTGCGCGACTTCTACAGGCCCTTCAACTTGAAGTTTTACCAGATGACCGGCCAGGACTTCGGCTGGGACTGATGGCCCCCGCGGCCCTGGGACCTCCCAACCTGGCTTACATATCCAGAGAGATTATATGTATGTAAAATGTACAGAAATCTATTTTATAATAATTTATTTTTAATTCATAAGCAATTAATTCACTAAGCTGCCTAGCCACACTCTGTAGAGAGTTAGCCTCATGCTCTGTGAACATTCCAAAGTGTTTGCATCTTTTCTTTCCCTCACTATGGATGGTGCTTCCATTTCTTTTTGTGTTTTGTTTTGGAGTTTGTTTTTTGTTTTTTGTTTTTGGGGTTTTTTTTGCCCCTCCCCCGTTCTATTTAAAAAAAGAAGAAAAGCACACAAAAAAAAAAAAAAAAAGAAACTCTAATTAAGGTTCTTAGGAATTTCCTTTATAACAAGTAGTTTTGCCCCAACCCTGCTTAGGAACCAAGAACAAAGGGCTATCTCGACTGATGATTTTCATATAGTGTTCCAGATATGTTTGTCCCTGGGGACCAATTCTCCTTTCAATATATGCTTACAATTTTAACTGATGCCTCTCATTGTCATAATCTTAGGCAGTTCACAGACATGATCTTATAAAAAAAATTGTTCCAACAACATTTTACATACATTATCTCATAACTGCCCAGCAGTAGATGGCATTCTCCCATTTTACAGGTAAGGAAATGGAGGCTCAGAGAAGGTGAAATGACTTGCCCCTCAATCACCGAAGTAGGAAATGGATGACCAGAAGGGGAAATCAGGTGCGCATCTACTCCAGGAGCCCTGCTAACTGTTCTGTCTCAGGACAGGACCATATTCCCTTGGAAGGGGAATTCACAGTGAGGATTCACAGGACCAGGGACAATGATGAGCTGCGAAGTGGACCTGCTTAAGTCAAGTGAGCAGCAGATACCAGGTGATACCAGTCAAGGCCAGGATCCACCTTGCTCAGAGCCCCACTACTGGGCAGGCCAGGAGCCCCACACCCCTCCCTGTGTCCTGGTGAGCTCAAGAGTCGTCATCTGTGCGTTACATCAGGGCACGTCCACTTTCACTCTACTGAGTGGAACTCCCATTATTCCCCTCGCTAGAAATTTCAAGGGCCAACCGCAGTGATTCCTGCAAGCTCCTCCCCACCGACCCCCCAACCACACCACTACCACCATCTTCTACCTGAACACCAGCAGCACAGCAGTGGCTCCTATCACCTGGGACCCTCGGAGTAGCTTCCAGCGGCGTCCACATTCACTCCATGGGGACTGCAGTTTCCCAGCAGCCCGATTTCTCTCCTCCCCTGCCCCTCATCGCACCTCCGCTGCGTTGCCGCACAGTCCTTGCTAGTTCAGGAAGACAGTGCCTCCTGCAGCCAGCAACGCCAGAAACCCCGCCCTAAGAGAAGATGTAGGCCAGCTGTGCAAGGAAAAATCCTGAATGCAGCCCAAGAAGTTTGAGTTTTCTTCATAACCCTGTCACCAACAATCAGGGCCCTGACAGCAGGCATAACCACCCTGCTACCCAAACTTCTCAACCGCTAATAAAAACAGTGATCTTAAACTTCAGTGTAAAACAGAAAAAAAATGTTTTTGGAGGTGCTTACAGAGAATTCCTAGGTCCTATGCTCCAGGAATTCTGATCCAGTAATTTGGGGATGGAGGAAAGCATCTGCATTTTCCACGAATTTGCCAGGGAATGGCAACGCCGCCAAGTCACAAACCACTAGCTTAAATGCCCATTAAGAGAGGTCTGGCTTAAAAATAATTCCATACAAAGGAATGCTACACAGCCCTAAAAATGAAAGTATAAATAGGCCACTTTGTAAAAAAAGTATAAAGTGAGCAATCATTTGGATAAGGCACAGGGGTGGAAGGAAATGTTTTCTCGTCCTCTGTAACCATATTAGGGGTATTACTTATTCCGAAATCAGTGGTGGATGTTTTTTTCTATTAACACTAGAAAACGAGATGACCACACCTTCGTTCTTTGCAGCCACAATGCACCACGCAGATCAAAGTCACTGACGCTGCATCTTAAGTGGGCCTTGTCGTGTCAGACCCAGTTCTACTAGTTCTGGGCTTCTGAGTAAGCGGATTAACGCTCTGCAGGACATTTTCATCATCTGTAAATTGGGCTAAAGATAGATAGACTTCGTGATTGTGTTTTACGTCGAACTAAATAAACTCCGACCACTGATGACGACAGTATAATAATTACTACTGTACAAAACAGATATGTATATTTTAAGTAATAAATTGATCATGCCGGGCCAGCTAGTAACATAAGCAACGCTAATCTTACTTCCCCTCCAGCACCTCTGAAAGGTCCTGACCGGGGTCACCACTTGCGCGCTGACGTAAGGATAAGGACCAAAAACTCCTCTCGCTGCGCAACCGAAAGAAGAGCTCGTCACTTCCGGGGCGGGGCTCCGGGGGGGAGGGCCGTACATCTCCCCATCCTGGTGCAGCTTTCCACTGATGGGAAATGAAACGTAATCACTTTTCCAGCTGAGGTCAACTCGCGCAAGGCCGAGATCTTGACACTGGGAGCCACGCCCTAGGCGGCCCCATCGCTCGGCCTCCTAGAGGCCCTCGGAAGTCTTCCCCTCGCCACAGCCTGGGTCACTGAGGGCGCGGGGCGGGGCCTCGGAAGGGCGGGGCCTCGGAAGGGGCGGGGCCTCGGAAGGGGCGGGGCCTCGCGTGACATTTTGCGACTCTGGTTCCGCCGCGTCCTTTGAAATGCCATTGGCTCAGACCCGTCGGTGTGAAGAACCTGCGA
Organism: Canis aureus; assembly: GCF_053574225.1. Lineage (NCBI taxonomy): Eukaryota > Metazoa > Chordata > Mammalia > Carnivora > Canidae > Canis > Canis aureus. Next base: position 17,366,271 of record NC_135632.1, read on the forward strand.
TTCCAACGCCGCCCGAGGCCAGGCCCTGCACCGCTGCTCGCGCCACCAGCCCCCGGCCCGCGGGCCTCCCGGGAGGCGCCCCCGGAGTCCCGGGCACTCGGGCCGCGTCGCCCCGCGCCCCCCGCCGCCTCCCCTGGCGTCCAGACCCGGCACCGCGTGCGGGACCCAGGCCCCGGGAGCGCCGCCCGCAGCGCCGGCCCGGGGATGGGCAGCCGGCCCCGCAGCCCCAGCGCCCACCCCGAGCCCTGCTGGGGACCGCCGCGCGGAGGACCCGGCCCGGCCAAGCGCCGCCGCACCCCGGAGCCCGAGGGCCCGCAAGGCATGGAGGGGCCCCCGGCCGCCGGCGCGCTCGCCTCCGTGGTGGTCCTGGCCGCCGGCTCTGCCCTGCAGCTGCTCCTGGACGACGTCGACCTGGTGCTCGAGCCCGAGCCCACGTCGGTCCTGCAGGTGTCCCTCGGGGGCCTCACCCTGCTGCTGGTCCCCGAGGCCCTCCTGCGCGCGGGGGGCCAGGGCCACCCGCCTGCCGGCCCGGAGCAGGGCGCCGTCCCGAGCGCGCCCGGGCACCAAGCCGCCGGCCCGCACGAGGCCCTCTGCGCGTCTGTCCCGGACGTGGCCGCCCAGGAGGAGGCCTGTGCGGAGGACGCCGACCCCGAGCTCCCGCCGCCGCGGGCGGGCCCCACGGCCGGCTGGGCGCCTGAGCTGCGGGCCTGCGCTGGGGGGGTGGCCGGGCCGCGCCCGTGCCCGCGCCCGCGGGCCCCCGGCCCTGGTCCAAAGAGGCTCTCTCCTCTCCGCTACTTCGACCTGGACCCCCACCTCCTGGAGCCCTTCCCCGGCTCGCCACTCCAGCCTCTGCCGCCCTCTCCGAGTCCGGGTCCCCACGTGCGCCCCCAGCGCCCTCCAGGACCCTCCCCCAAGGCCCGGAGACGCCTGTTCCAGGAATGAACGGCTCCCGCAGCCTCTTGCCACCCAGCGAGCACCTTCAGAGAGCCTTCTACCAGCGGCTGTGTGTACATTGCACAACTTGCAAGAATCATCAAGGATAAATAACGGACAGATGCTCATTTGATGCTCTTTTGGCCCAAGTGTCCGTGCTGGTTTATGACAAGCTTGCCATTTTGACTTTTATGGTGGCTGTAGACGCTTTCGGGAAACCTAACAAATAAGTATATGTGGACAGATGTTTGTTGGTTACAAAACAAACACAGAATGAGAAGCAGTGATTGTGTGCCTTCCTTTCTTTAATGAGAATGTTATGAAATATTTTAACTATATTGCTAGGTTGGGGGGATTTTCCCCAAAAGAACCAACTTTTTTCCATTATTTGCTTCCAAAATATTTTTAAGATAATTCTCCTGTGCTGGAAAAGTTTGTAATTCTAAAGACTCTGTGTTTTGATAGTCTAAGATCCTAAATATATTTTGTACATTGTTACTGGCATATAGAAATACTTTGTGATGTTGATCTGGTATCCAGAAAAATTATTTAATTTATTTAATGGCTTATCTGTAGAGTATCTTGCTTAATTAATAAAGACAATAATACTTCCAAAATAATGAGAATATTATCTCTTTTTTTGACAAGCCTCTTATATTTTATTTTTCCTTGGTTTTTTAATTGGCTATTACTCCAATTCCAGGTTCAATAGTATGGTTGATGGGGGCATCCCTATTTCATGGCTTGTATTAATGCAAGTGTTTCTAAATTTTACCAGAAAGCATGATATTTTTCCTGTGCATGATTGGTAGATAGCCCTTATGCTGTTGAAGATTAGTTTTTAGTCTTTCTAATCATGAAAAAAATGTTGGACTTCTGTTTTGTCTATTTGGACTGACTACAAAGGCTTTCTCAAATTATTATAAATGTTGGCAGTTAATTGTATGTATACATAAAATATCTACATGGAACCTTTGGGTCATTGGGTACATACAGAAACCTACCAACAGAGCAAATGGGACCAGACTTGGGGCTTCAAGGATTTTAAAACCTGGATGCCCTCCTGAGTACTTGAGAAAAGAAGGTAGAAAGGGAAAAACAGTAACTGCTGGGTCACTTTAAGGGTTTTTTAAGTTGAATTTTAATGCAAACTCTTCCGTATGCATAGATGACTTTTGTACTTCTTTGTTTAACCTATTAATGGGGTGATATGCACCTCCTAACAATATAATATCTTTGCCTTTCTGCTATTCCATATTATTTGATACAATTCTAATTCTACACTGGGTACTTTTTCTTTGTTTTTGGTTTTGTTTTGTTTTTACAAACAACCATATACATACAACTTCTAATTTTAAAATATCATATTTCTGCAGGCTTACCTGATAACAAAATAAATTATTCATGATAAACTTGATGTCAACAAGATGTTCCTTTTTCTGTTGAACATTAATAACTACAATTTAGATTAGCCAACATGCTTTGCCAGTGTCTTTGCTCACCTTCTGTTCTTGCATTCCACTACTTTATTCTGTCCTGGTGTTTTTTCTTACCAAGGTACCCTCTTTAAAATTCTTTCAGGGGATGCCTGGGTTGCTCAGCAGTTGAGCCTTGCCTTTGGCCCAGGTCCTGATCCTGGAGTCCTGGGGTCCTGGGATAGAATCCTGCATTAGTCTCCCTGCAGGGAGCCTGCTTCTCCCTCTGACTCTGTCTCTGCCACTCTCTCTGTGTCTCTCATGAATAATTGAATGAATGAATGAATAAATAAATAAATTATTTAAAAAATAAAATTCTTTCAGTTGTGGCCTGTGTATAAATCTTAGTTTTGCATGTCTGCAAATATTTCAATTACACCCTCAATCCTGTGTAATATTCTAGTGAGAAGTGGAATTCTAAAATTTGAGGCTCCTAGGTGGCTCAGTCTATTGGGCAATCAACTATTGATCTCATCTCAGTTCTTGATCTTGGGGTTGTGAGTTTAAGACCCATGTTTAAGCTACATAACCCTGATGGGCTACATATTAGGCATAGAGCCTACTTAAAAAAATAAAATAAAATAAGGCCTATACTTTCTCATTACTTTAAAGATATTGCTCTATTATTTGCCTTGCCATGTATTGTTGCAGGTGAGAAGCCTTCTGTCATTTGTATTGCCACTCCTTTGTAGGGATTCTGTTTAGGATTTACTTTAGCATTTTTCTTAACCTTGATATTCTACAGCTTCAATGTGATGTGCTTAGTGGGAGAAATTTTGCCTGCTGCAACTCAATGAGCTTTTTAAATCTGGAGAATTAACTTTTTTAAAAAAATCTCAAAAAGGAATGAGTCATCATCTCTTGGGCCATTGGATCCGTCTCCATTATCTGGAACTTCTAACAGACAAATGGTCATGCTACTTAATCAGTGCTCTTATCCTCATGTCTCTTAGTATCCATATTCTGTTTTTGTGACCTTTATGATAACCCACTTTCTCTCTTAAAATTCACTGATTCTGTCCTTTTATATTTTCAAAATTCTGTTTATGTTCTTTATAAGAGAGTATACATTTCATATGCTGCATTTTTTCCTTTTCAAGACTTCTGATTGTTTTTTTTAATATCTACCTGCCCTTAAAGACATGAACAGAAATCTCACAGAGGAAGACATAACATGGCCAACAAGCACATGAGAAAATGCTCCGCATCACTTGCCATCAGGGAAATACAAATCAAAACCACAATGAGATACCACCTCACACCAGTGAGAATGGGGAAAATTAACAAGGCAGGAAACAACGAATGTTGGAGAGGATGTGGAGAAAGGGGAACCCTCTTGCATTGTTGGTGGGAATGTGAACTGGTGCAGTCACTCTGGAAAACTGTGTGGAGGTTCCTCAAAGAGTTAAAAATAGACCTGCCCTACGACCCAGCAATTGCACTGCTGGGGATTTACCCAAAGATACAGATTCAGTGAAACACCGGGACACCTGCACCCCACTGTTTATAGCAGCAATGTCCACAATAGCCAAACTGTGGAAGGAGCCTCGGTGTCGAAAGATGAAAGGATAAAGAAGATGTGGTCTATGTATACAATGGAATATTACTCAGCCATTAGAAACAACAAATACCCACCATTTGCTTCAACGTGGATGGAACTGGAGGGTATTATGCTGAGTGAAATAAGTCAATTAGAGAAGGACAAACATTATATGGTCTCATTCATTTGGGGAATATAAAAAATAGTGAAAGGGAATAATGGGGAAAGGAGAAAAAATGAGTGGGAAATATCAGAAAGGGAGACAGAACATGAGAGACTCCTAACTCTGGGAAACGAACAAGGGGTGGTGGAAAGGGAGGTGGGCGGGGAGTGGGGGGTGACTGGGTGATGGGCACTGAGGGGGGCACTGGATGGGATGAGCACTGAGTATTATGCTATATGTTGGCAAATTGAACTCCAATAAAAAAATATATCTACCTGCCCTTATTTCACAACTTTTAATCAATGTCATATAAACTTTTTTCTTCTTTAATGAATACCTCCTCCTTTATCTCTAGAAAAATTTAAGCGTTCCTATTTTAAATTATGTATCAATTAGCTCAATAATTGCAACAATTGTGCTTCTAGATCAAAACAATGAATACCTTTCTGCCTTCACCTGGAGAGGACAACAATCTACCTGGACAGTCATGTCCCAAGAGATCACTAGTGCCCCCTCCTACTTTTCCCAGGTCCTCAATCAAGACTTAAAAGATCTAAATTTCCTTTGTGATTTAGTCCAAATACAATGTGTAGATAATCTCCTACTTTGTTCAGAGAACAAGGAAAGGTGTAAAAAGGATTACATTTACTTGCCCCCAGCCTTAGCATAAAAGAAACATAGTTTTAAAAGATAAGTTATAATTTTGCCCAAGTACTACCCTTTATTTAGAACATGGCTTATCTTAAAAAGGAAAAATGGTCTGTCCTGGTAGACTAAAGACCACCCAAACATATCCTAAACCCCTCACAAAGAACAATTGAGAGTGGGATCCCTGGGTGGCGCAGCGGTTTGGCGCCTGCCTTTGGCCCAGGGCGCGATCCTGGAGACCCAGGATCAAATCCCACATCAGGCTCCCAGTGCATGGAGCCTACTTCTCCCTCTGCCTGTGTCTCTGCCTCTCTCTCTCTCTCTCTGTGACTATCATAAATAAATAAAAATTTAAAAAAAAGAACAATTGAGAGTATTTTTTTATTTTAACTGGATGTTGGCAAACATCCAAACAATTGGTGCCAAATTTTTCTGAGATTGAAACACCTCTTTTTGAATTGACTAAGTCTTCAGACAGAAACCCTCACCTGGGGAACACATATGCGAACAGGGCTTTATAACCTGAAGAAGGCCATTCAACAGCCTCTTTCTCTAGGCATCTCTAACTACAAAAACCTCTTGTGTCTATTTGTGCATAAGCAACCTAGGCAAACCCTTGAAATTTTAACTCAACTTGATGAGAACCATCAAAACACCATTGTTCCAGAAACTGGAAGCAACTAAGATGTTCTTCAACAGGGAGACAGGTAAACAAACTGTGATATATTCATGCAATGGAATAGTATTCACTGATAAAAAATAAGAAATGAGCTAACAAGCCACGAAAAAACATGGAGGAACTCTAAATGCATATTGCTAATTGAAAGAAGCCAATCTGAAAGGACTACATACTATATGAATCCAACCATGTAACATTCTGAAAAACTATAGAGACAGTAGAAGGATGAGTGGTTGCCAAGGCTCAGAGGGAGGCAGGTAAATAGGTGGAACACAAGGGATCTGTAGGGTGGTGAAACTATTCAGTATGATATTACATGGATGCACAACATTATGCAATTGTCAAAACTCATAGAATTCATAGAACTCCTAGAACAACACAGAGTGAAGTTTAACATAAACTATGGACTTTAGTTGTTTATAATGTATTAATATTGTTTTATTAATTGTTTTATTAATTGTTTTATTAATTGCAATAGCATACCATAGTAATACAAGAGGTTAGTAATAGGGGAAACTATATGGAAGAGCTGTGGTATATGGGAACACTGTGCTATGTGCTCAATTTTCCATAAATATAAAACTGTTCTAAAAAGGGGGCACCTGGATGGTTCAGTGGGTTAAGCCATTGACTCTCGATTCTGGCTCAGGTCATGGTCTCAGGGATGTGAGATTGAGCCCTATGAGCTCTGCACTCAGTGCAGAGTCTGCTTGGGATTCTCTCCCTCTCCCTCTGCCCCTCCACACCTGCTCATGCTCTCTTCCTCTCTCTGTCTCTGTCTCTGCCTCTCTATCTCTCTCTCTCTCTCTCTAAAATAAATAAATAAGGGTGCCTGAGTGGCTCAGTCAGTTGGGTGTCTGCCTTCAGCCCAGGTCCAGATCCCAGGGTCCTGGAATAGAGCCCTGAATCAGGCTCCCTGATCCACAGGGAGCCTGCCTCCCTCTCTGCCTCCCTCTGTCTCTCATCTCTCATGAATAAATAAACAAAATATTTTTTAAAATAATAAACTAAAATAAAATCTTTTTAAAAAGCTGTTCTAATATATATATAGATATTAGATATTAGATTAGATATTAGCTATCTAAGAAAGAGGTGCCTGGGTGGTTCAGGTGGTTAAGTGTCTTCCTTTGGCTCAGGTCATGATCTGGCAGTCCTGGGATCAAGCCCCATGTTGGCTCCCTGCTCAGTAGGGAGTCAGCTTCTCCTTCTCTCTCTGTCCCTCCCACCTGCTCATGCTCACTCACACGTGCTGTCTTCCTCTCTCTCTCAAATAAATAAAGAAATCAAAAATCTTTTTTTTTTTTTAAAGTAAGGAAGAAAACCTCCATTACAGAAGTTAACTTCAGGGACAAGATTTTTTTGATGAACATACATTTAAAAACAAGTTGATAGCCTCATGACATAAAGGAAGTAGAAAACTGCTTGAGGTACAGTAAATGAGGACTTTGTTAGAAGTCCATCAGAGTCAAGTTCTATATATCACTAAAATAGCCAGCTCAATTTTTATCTACTATCCCAACCTCTAAATACAATCAACCACAAACATTGCTTATTATAGCCTCACTCTTGACCCACCTGGAAAGGTTTGTCCCCCTTATCTTAGGGTGATAACCGTCCCTGAAAAATTTGAAGCTTCTGCTGAACTAGCTCTGACCTACCCACATGACTTTATGGTTCCCCATTCAATACAGATATTACCACAGACAGAACACATGCTTTTCAACTGGCCAATTAATAACCTATGAGATGCTATTACTCTTTCCTTCTCACATCACAATTCACCACTGCAATACTCTGAATCCTGCCACTCTCCTCCCCTACCAAAAGAAGAGGAACCTCATTATTATCTTACCTCAGGGAATTCTCTGTACCTCACTCAAATTTATTAGAGACTCCTATCGACAACCTGACCTAATATTATTTGTTGATTGGATCATACCTTAAAACTGAGCCTATAGGTTATTGAGCGGGATATACTATCACTAATCTAAATTCTCCTTTAGAATATAGTCCTCTACCTCAGGTAAAGTCAGCCTAGATGGGCAGAACTTATTGCACTTACTATAATTAGCCAAAGGCCAGAAAGTAAACATACACAGCAGGTATGCTTGTGTAGTAGTATATGACTTTGGAATGGTTTGGATACAAAGGGAGCTTCTCATCTCTGCTGGTATCCCCTCAAAAATGGACAAGTTAAAGGACTTTTCAATGTACTCCTACTGCCTAGAGGTGGCTACTAGAAAGGCTGAAGTCCATGCAAAAATAGATAACATGCAAGCTAAAGGAGATGCCCTAGCAGATCATTATGTCAAATAAACAGCCTTAACCAAAGCCATGATGGTATAAATCCCTGGAGGGGCTCAAACATGCCATTATAGAATATAAACAATAAGCCCTAAAAAGGAAGAATGAAAATCTGATTGTCCATTTCACTCAGATAATCTCTGATGCTCTCAACACTTGGTGGCATCAGATTATTTCACATGGATATTAGTTAAACCTGTCTATGAAACTAATCATGATGATGATACAGACAAATTGGTTACTATCTTAAATTAGCATTGGTAGGGAAACCTCTTTAAAAAACAAATGATTACAATACCATAGAAAAGAATAAAATATTTAGGAATGAACTTATCAAGGAGGCAAAAGATTTGTACACTGAAATCTTCTAAACATTGCTGAAAGAAACTAAAGACAAATGAAATAACTATCCCACATTCATAAATTGAAAGACTTAATATTGTTAAGATATCAATATTACTGAAAGCGATCTACAGATTTAATGCAATCCCTATCAAAATGCCAACAACTTTTTTTTTCAGATACAAAAATCCATCCTAAATTGCACATGGAATCACAAATGACCTCAAATAGCCAAAAGAATCTCAAAAAAGAAGAATAAAATTAGAGCTTTCACACTTCCTTATTTCAAAACTTTTTACAAAGTTACAGTGATCTTGATTTGTCTACAATAAAAGCTTTAAAACTTTCAAAAAAACTACAGTAATAAAAACTGTGTGGCACTCGCATAAAGACAGACATAAGACCAATAGAGTAGAATAGAGTCCAGAAATAAACCTTTGCAGATATGTATAATGATTTTCAGCAAGAGTGCCAAGACAATTCAATGAGGAAAGGACAGTCTCCTCAACAAACTTTATTGGGAAAATTGGACATCCATAAGTAAAAGAATGAAATTAAACCTTACCTTATACCATATACAGAAATTTACTCAAAATTGATCAAACACCTAAATATAAGATCTAAGAATATAAAATTATGAGAATGAAACAGAAGGGGAAAATTTCATAACATTGGATTTGGTAATGATTTCTTGAATATAACACCAAAATCAGGCAACAAAAGTAAAATAGGTAAATTGGACTACATCAAAATTTAAAACTTCTATGCATCAAAGGACACACTCAATAGAGTGAAAAGGCAACCTATGGAATGAGAGGAAATTTTGCAAAAGATTTACATATCTTACAGGAGGTTAATATCCAAATAATAAAGAACTCCTACAACACAACATCAAAAAAAAGATCTGATTTTTAAATAGGCAGAAGACTTGAATTGACATTTTTCCAAGTAAAATCTATAAATGGCATCCCAGGATTATTATTATTTTTAAAAAGAAAGAAAGAGGGATGCCTGGGTGACTCGGTAGTTGAGCATCTGCCTTTGGCTCAGGGGATGATCCTGGAGTTCTGGGATCGAGTCCGCATCAGGCTCCCCACAGGGAGCCTGCTTCTCCCTCTGCCTGTGTCTCTGCCTCTCTCTCTCTCTCTCTCTCTCTCTCTCTGTGACTATCATAAATAAATTAAAAATTTTTTAAAAAGAAGTGTTGGCAAGGATGTGGAAAAATTGAAACCAATGTGCACTATTGATCATAACATAAAATGGTTCAGCCATTATGGAAAATAGCATGGCAGTTCCTCAAAATAATAAAATAGAACTACCATATGATTCAGCAATTCTACATTTGGGTATATAACAAAAAGAATTGAAAACAGGATCTTGAAGAGGTATTTGTATAGCCATGTTCATAGCAGCATTATTCAAAATACCCAGAGTGAGGGCAACCCAAATGTCCACAGAAACATGAATGAATAAACAAAATGTGGTAGATGCACACAATGGAATACTATTATTCAGCCTAAAAAAAGGAATAAAATTCTGACACATGCTACAACATAGATAAATACTGAGGACATTATGTTAGATGAAATAAGCAAGTCACAAAAGACAAATACAGTATGATTTTACTGATATGGGGTATCTAGAGTAGTCAAACTCATAAAACAGAAAGTGGAACAGTGGTCTCCAGGGGCTGGGGAGAGGAGGAAATGGAGATTTGTTGTTATTGTTGTTTTTAGATTTTATTTATTTATTCATTAGAGACATAGAGAAAGAGAGAGCAGAGACACAGGCAGAGGGAGAAACAGGCTCCTGGCAAGGAGTCTGATGAGGGACTTGATCCCAGATGTGGGGATCATGCCCTGAGCCAAAGGTGGATGCTCAACCGTTGTGCCACCCAGGCCTCCTGAGATTTGTTGTTTAAAGGATATAGGCTTTTCATTTGGCAAGATGAAAGAGTTCTGGAGATTGGTTGCATGACAATGTGAATATACTTAATACTACTTAACTGTACACTTAAAAATGATTAGGGTAGTAAATTTGATGCTGTGTGTATTTAACCTCAATTTTATTTAAAAGAGAGCTGAGGTTATTTCTAGTTCATGTGTCACCTGCCAATAACATAATCCTGGACAAACTAAAGATGGCACATAGCCAAGAACCAAAGTTTCAAGTACTCTTTGAACACCTTCAGATAGATTTTATTCTGCTTCCACTTGTATATGAATATGCTTTAGTTTTTGTATGTTTCCTCTCAGGATGGGTTGTTCCCATTTCTAGGCTGAAAATCTACAGCCTTATAGTCACTAAAAATCTGCTTGATGTTGTGTTTCCAACCTGGAACATACCAACTTTTATATCAATGACCAAGGTACATACTTTATGGAAATCATTATAAAAGAGCATTACCCCTTACTCAAAAACTATACTGTCCTTACCACCCACAATCTCCTAGAAAGATTAACACCACCAATGGCATCCTTAAATTAAAATTAGCCAAACATTAAGAAACTCTTACATTTCCTTGGCCAAATATACTCCTATTAACACTTCTGAGGCTATACATTCCAATCCCTTGGAGACACACTGGTTATCCCCCTGTGAAGGAATAACTGGAAAGCCCATGCATTTAGGTATTTTAGCTCCAATACTAGATTCTGCACTATTGTATGTAGACATGGCAAAATATTGCAGGATACTATATAGTGTACCCAGTCCAATCACCAATATTCCACATTCCAACCATATCTTCCTAAAAAGTTTCTTCATCTATCAGAAGAGATATCAAAGAAAAACTACTCTTGAACCTCTTTGGAAGAAATTTTATCAGATACTGTCAACAATAAATACAGCAGTGAAACTCCAGGGAGTCAATCCTTATGTTCATATTTCACAACCAAAAAACAATTCAGAATTCCATAAAATGTAAAGTCTATTCCAATAGGACACATCAAATTGAGGATTCTCAGAGATCCTCCAGATGCAGCCAGTCTTTAGAACCAAACAGCTAAGGAGTGATGCCAACAAGAAGGCAGACTAGGAAATCCCCAGCAGTCTTCTCCCCACAGAAACAATGCTTGGCAGCCATTCATGAGCAAAAGGGCCTTTGTGGGAGCCTTGGGACCAGGTAGGAGATTGTGAAACCTGGTAGAGTCCAAGACCAAGTAAGGCCTCTTTGAGAAGACAAGCACCAGTTAGAGGCCCACTGACTAAAGTGTGGTACCAGCTGCAGATTCAAAAGCTGCTCCAGCCCTCTGGGCACTCAGCTCCAAATCCACTTGCTTAGAGTGCTTCCACCAACCACATCCACCAAGAGGCCCAGGAGGAACTATGTCCATCAGTGACTCCAGGAATGGGCCCACTGACTGTGAGCCAAACTGCAGACCTTAAAATCAGCCTTATGACCCAGATCTAACATTATTTGACTACAGTTCAGACTCATTTCCATCAGTCTGGACTTAGTAGGAGAAGGTCTTTACCTGGCAAAACCAATCTGTAAAGAGGTTTCTGATTTTCCAAATGTACAGACACTAATGCAAGGCTAGAAGTATAAAGAATCAGGCAAACACAACCACAAAAAGGAAACATAAAGTTTCAGTAACTGACCCTGAAGAAATGGAGACCTATGAATTATTTCACAAAGAATTAAAAATAATCATCTCAGGGGTGCCTAGGTGGCTCAGTCTATTAAGCATCTGACTCTTGATTTCAGCTCAGGTCGTGGTCTCAGATTCCTTAGATCAAGCCCCAAGTCAGGCTTGATGCTCCGTGGGGAGCCTGCTTGAGGATTTCTCTCCTTCTCCCTCTCCTTTTGCCCCTCTCCCTGCTGTGTGCACTCTCTTTCTCTCTAAAATAAATAAATAAATGTTTTTTTAAAGCTGTAAAAAAAGAAATAGATAAAAAAATAAATAGAAATTGGGGACTTTCCAAGATAGCAGAAGAGTGGAGATCTTAGTTTTTTCTGGCCCCAAGAATTCAGCTTAGATAGATAAATGACAAATCATTCTGAATACCTGTGAACTCAACTAGAGATCTAAGAAAAGAACTGCTGCAACTCTCCAAATAGAAAGTGACCACTTTCACAAGAATGGAACATGGAAAAAACTCAAAAAGAGAACAGGAGGAAGTATTGACTGTCAGGAACTTTATCAGTATGAATATAACTAAGATGTCAGAACTAGAGTTCAGAATAATGATTATAAATATACTAGATGGGATAGAAAAAAAAAGCATAGAGAGACATAAAAAAGACACTTATAGAATCCTTTTTCTGGAGAAATAGAGGAACTAAAATCTAATCAAGTCAAAAATAAAAAGCTATTAATGAGATGCAATAAAAATGGAGGCTTTAACTGCTAGGATAAATGACGCAGAAGAAAGAATTAGTGATATAGAAGACAAGATGATGGAAAATAAAGAAGCTGAGAAAAAGAGATAAACAACTACTGTATTACAAGGAGTGAATTAGAGAGATAAATGACACCATAAGGCAAGACAATATTAGAATAATTGGGATCCCAGAAGAGGAAAGGGGAGGTAAAAGATACATTGGAGCAAATTATAGTGGAGAACCTCCCTAATCTGGAAAAGGAAACAGGCATTCAAGCCCAGAAGGCACAAGGAACCTCCCTCAAAATCAATAAAAATAGATCAACACCCTGACATATAATAGTGAAACTTGTAAATCTCAGAGAAAAACAGAAGATCCTGAAAGTAGCTCAGGACAAGAGGTCTGTAACCTACAAGGGTAGAAACATTAGACTGGCAGCATCTATCCACAGAGACTGGCAGGCCACAAAGGACTGGCATGACATATTCAGGGTGCTAAATGAGAAAAATATGCAGCTGACAATACTTTATCCAGCTAGGCTGTCATTCAAAATAAAAGGAGAGATAAAAAGCTTCCAGGGCAAACAGGAACTAAGAGTTTGTGATCACTAAACCAGCTCTGCAATAATTATTAAAAGGGATCCTTTAAGTAAAGAGAGAGCCCAAAAGGAACATAGACCAGAAAGGAACAGAGACAATATTTAGAAAGAGTGACTTTACAGATAACATAATGGCACTAAATTAATATCTATCAGTAGTAATTCTGAATATAAATAGGCTAAATATCCCAGTCAAAAGACACAGGGTATCAGATTGGATTTTTTAAAAAAAGCAAAACCCATTGATATGCTGTCTGCAAGAGACTCATTTTAGACCTAAAAACACCTCCAGATTGAATGTGAGAGGCTGGAAAATGATTTATCGTGCTAATGGCCATCAAAAGAAAGCTGGGGTACCAATCTCTATATCAGACAAAATTACATTTTAAATCAAAGATAGTAATAAGAGATGAATAAGGACACTTTATCATAATTAAAGGCTCTATGCAACAAGATCTCACACCTGTAAATATTTATACCCCTAACTTGGGAGCCAGTTAATTAACTTGGATTAAGCAGCCAATAAATATAAGCCAATTAATAACAAAATTAAAGAAGCACATTGATAATAACACAGTAACAGAGGGGACTTTATTTTTTTCTTTTTTAAATATTTTTATTGGAGTTCGATTTGCCAACTTATAGTATAACACCCAGTCCTCATCCTGTCAAGTGCCCCCCTCAGTGCCCATCACCCAGTCACCCCATCCCCCTGCCCACCTCCCCTTCCACTAACCCTTGTTCGTTTCCCAGAGTTAGGTGTCTCTCATGTTCTGTCACCCTCTTTGATTTTTCCAACTCATTTTCTCTCCTTTTCCCTTTAATCCCTTTCACTATTTTTTACATTCCCCAAATGAATGAGACCACATAACGTTTGTCCTTCTCCAATTGACTTACTTCACTCAGCATAATGCCCTCCAGTTCCATCCACCTCGAAGCAAATGGTGGGTATCCGTCATTTCTAATGGCTGAGTAATAGTCCATTGTATACATAGACCACATCTTCTTTATCCATTCATCTTTCAATGGACACCGAGGCTCCTTCCACAGTTTGGCTATTGTGGACATTGCTGCTATAAACATTGGGGTGCAGGTGTTCCAGTGTTTCACTGCATCTGTATCTTTGGGGTAAATCCCCAGTAGTGCAATTGCTAGGTCATAGGGCTGTTCTATTTTTAACTCTTTGAGGAACTTCCACACAGTTTTCCAGAGTGGCTGTACCAGTTCACATTCCCACCAACAGTGCAAGAGGGTTCCACAGTAGGGGACTTTAACATCCCACTCACTGCAATGGACAGATTATTGAAACAGAAGATCAAAAGGAAACAAGGGCTTTGAATGACACACTGGACTAGATGGACTTCACAGATATATTCAGAGTGTTTCATCCTCAAGTAACAGAAAACTCATTCTTCTTGAGTGCACACAGAATATTCTCCAGAATAGATCACATACTGGGTCACCAATCTCAACTGGTACCAAAAGATTAAGATCATTCCCTGAATATTTTCAGACCATAATACTTTGAAATTTGAATTCAATCACAAAAGGAAATTTGGAAAGAACTCAAATACATGGAAGCTAAAGAGCATCCTACTGAGGATGAATGGGTCAATCAGGAAATTAAAGAATAATTTTAAAAATTCATGGAAACAAATGAAAATGAAAATACAGCTGTTCAAAACCTTTGGGATGCAGCAAAGGCATCCCTATGAGGGAAGTATATAGCAATACAAGATTTCCCAAGAAACAAGAAAGGTCTCAAATACACAATTCTAATCTTACAACTAAAGTAGCTGGAGAAAAAAAGCAAATAAAGCCTAAATGCAGCAGGAGGAGAGAAATAATAAAGATTATAGCAGAAATCAATGACAGAGAAATCAAAAGAACAGTAGAACAGATCAACAAAAGTAGCAGCTGGTTCTTTGAAAGAATTAATAAAATCAATAAACCCCTAGCCAGACTTATCAAAAAGAAAAGAGAAAGGACTTACATTAATAAAATCATGAATGAAAGAGGACAGACCACAACCAACACCAATACAAACAATTATAAGAACGTATTATGAGCAATTATATGCCAACAAATTAGGCAATCTGGAAGAAATGGATGCATTCCTAGAGATATATAAATCACCAAAACTGAAAGAGGAAGAAACTGAAAGGCTGAACAGACCCATATCAGCCAGGAAATTGAAGCAGTAATCAAAAAAATCTCTCAACAAAAAGTGAGGCAAGGTGGCGGAAGAGTAGGGCCTTCGTTTCATCTGGTCCCCCAAATATAGCTAGATAACTATCAAACCATCTTTAATACCTATGAATTCAACCTGAGATGTAAAGAAAGAATGGCTGGAACTCCACAAATAGAAAAGTGACCACTACTTGCAAGAGAGGAACAAAAAGCCTCCAGGAACAAAGACCTCACATGGCAAACTG
The DNA here is from genome assembly GCF_053574225.1 of Canis aureus. NCBI lineage: Eukaryota > Metazoa > Chordata > Mammalia > Carnivora > Canidae > Canis > Canis aureus. The sequence continues at coordinate 17,381,715 of NC_135632.1, forward strand.
CTTACACTGAGCCTGGCCACTCCACCCAGACATAGACACCTGACAATGAGTGCAGCAGGCCCCTTCCCAGAAGACCAGCTGGAGGAACAGGGGAACAGCAAGTTTACTGACCAAACAGGACTAAAAACCTCCAAGACTAGCGGAAAATAGTATATAGAACTTGAGGGCTTTCTTATGATTATCTTTCAGGTTAAAATTTTCCAATATTCTTTCTTTTTTCCCATCTTAGCTATAATATTTTATCAACTCTTCATTTTTAAGTTTTTTTCTTTTTTAACTTTATATTTTACTACTACATAATATAGATATATTCTTCATTTTTTGCTTCCTTTCACCATATTCAATTCTATTTTTATGTATGCTTTGCTTTTTTAAAAAATAATTTTGAAATTAAGTACCTTCTAACATACAGACAAAAATACACTCAGAACCAAGTGGATCACTGTTTTGGTCTACTCTATGAGAGTATATTCTCTCTCCCTCCCCACTTCCTCCCCGCTTTTTTTGTTTTTACTGCTGTTTCTCTATATGTTTTGCTTTTTTATAATTTTGGAATTTATTACCAGGGTGAATGAGGCAGAAGAGAGAATAAGTGACATAGAAGACGGGATGATGGAAAGGGAGGAAGCTGAGGAAAAGAGAGAAAAATAACTAAGAGCCATGAGGAGAAGCTCCAAGAATTAAGTGATAGTTTGAAAAAAAAATAACATCCATATTACTGGGATTCCAGAGGGTATGGAGAGAGAGAGAGGATCAGAAGGTATATTTGAACAAATCATATCTGAGAACCTCCCTAATCTGTGGAAGGAAACAGACATTCATATCCAAGAGATAAAGAGGACCCCTCCCAAAATCAACGAAAACTGATCAACACCCCAACATATAATCGTGAGGCTTGCAAATTTCAGAGATAAAAAGAAAATCCTGAAAGCATTTCGAGACAAGAAATTCCTAACAGATAGGGGGAGAAATATTAGATTAACAGCAGATCTATCCACAAAGACCTGGCAGGCCAGAAAGGGCTGGCATAATATATTCAGGGTACTAAATGAGAAAAACATGCAGCCAAGAATACTTTATCCAGCAAGGCTGTCATTCAGAATGGAAGGAGAGATAAAGAGTTTCCAGGACAGACAGAAACTGAAAAAATATGTGACCACCAAACCAGTCCTGATAGAAATATTAAGAGGGATCCTATAAGTGAAGAGGGAGCCCAAAGAAACACAATCTGCAGAAACATAGACAGTACAGGTAATACAATGGCACTAAATTCATATCTTTCAACAGTTACTCTGAAGATGGATAGGCTAAATGCTCCAGTCAAAAGACACATGGTATTAGACTGTATAAAAAAGCAATACCCATCTAGATGCTGTCTATAGGAGACTCATTTTAGACCTAAGGAGACCTTCAGACTGAAAGTGAAGTGGTGGAGGACATGTACCATGCAAATGAACCTCAAAATAAAGCTGGGGTAGCAATCCTTATATCAGATAAATTAGATTTTAAATCAAAGACTGTAGTAAGAGATGAAGAGGGACACTATATCATATTTAAAGAACCTAACAATTATGAATATTTATGCCCCTAAGGTGGGAGCAGCCAATTACATCAACCAATTAATAATCAAAATAAAGAAACACATAGATAATAATACATTAATAGTAGGAGACTTCAACACTCCATTCACAGCAAAGGACAGATCTTCTGAGCAGAAGAAACAAGGGCTTTGATTGACACACTGGACCAGATGGGACCAGTGTATATTCACAGATATATATATAACATTCCATCCTAATGCAATAAAATACACATTCTTCTCAACTGCACATGGATCTTTCTTCAGAAAAGATCCTAGACTACAAACTAGGCCACAAATCAGAACTCAACCAATTCCAAAAGATTGGGATTATACCCTGCTTATTTTCAAACCACAATGCTCTGAAACTTGAACTCAATCACAAGAAGAAATTTGGAAGGGACTCAGACACTTGGAGGTTAAAGAGCATCCTCGTAAAAAATAAGAGGGTCAACCAGGAAATTAGAGAAGAATTAAAAAGATTCATGCAATGAGCACTGGATGTTATACTATATGTTAGAAATTTGAATTTAAATTTTTTAAAATGTTAAAAAAAAGAGATTCATTCAAACTAATGAAAATGAAAGCACAACTGTCCAAAATCTTTGGGATGCAGCAAAGGCAGCCCTAAAAAGGAACCACCTTTCAATACAAGCCTCTCTCAAAAATTGGAAAAATCTCAAATACACAAGCTAAACTTACACCTAAAGGAACTAGAGAAAGAACAGCAACTAAAGCCTAAACCAAGAAGGAGAAGAGAAATAATAAAGATTAGGGCAGAACTCAATGAAGTAGAGGCCAGAAGAACAGGAGAACAGATCAATGAAACTAAGAATTGGTTCTTTGAAATAATTAATAAGATAGATAAACTCCTAGCCAGACTTATTAAAAAGAAAAGAGAAAAGACTCAAATTAATAAAATCATGAATGAAGGAGGAACAATCACAAGCAACACCAAGGAAATACAAATGATTTTTAGAATGTATACAAATCAAAACCACAATGAGATACCACCTCACACTAGTGAAAATGGGGAAAATTACCAAGACAGGAAACAACAAATGTTGGAGAGGATGTGGAGAAAGGGGAACCCTCTTGCGCTGTTGGTGGGAATGTGAACTGGTGCAGCCACTCTGGAAAACTGTGTGGAGGTTCCTCAAAGAGTTAAAAAATAGAACTGCCCTACAACCCAGCAATTGCACTGCTGGGGATTTACCCCAAAGATACAGATGCAGTGAAACACTGGAACACCTGCACCCCAATGTTTATAGCAGCAATGTCCACAATAGCCAAACTGTGGAAGGAGCCTCGGTGTCCACGAAAGATGAATGGATAAAGAAGATGTGGTCTATGTCTACAGTGGAATATTACTCAGCCATTAGAAACGACAAATACCCACCATTTGTTTCGACATTGGTGGAACTGGAGGGTATTATTCTGAGTGAAGTAAGTCAATTAGAGAAGGACAAACATTATATGGCCTCATTCATTTGGGGAATATAAAAATAGTGAAAGGAAATAAAGGGAAATAAAGGGAAAGGAGAGAAAATGAGTGAAAATATCAGTGAGGGTGACAAAACATGAGAGACACCTAACTCTGGGAAATGAACAAGGGGTAGTGGAAAGGGAGGTGGGCGGGAGGATGGGGTGACTGGGTGATGGGCACTGAGGGGGGCACTTGGTGGGATGGCCACTGAGTGTTATGCTATATGTGAGCAAAGTGAACTCCAATAAAAATATTTTTAATTAAAAAAATAAAAAAGAATGTATCATGACGATTTATATGCCAACAAATTAGGCTGTAACAAGTAGATGCATTCCTGAAAACTGTAAATTGCCAAAACTGAAATAGAAAGAAATAGAAAACCTGGACAGACCAATAACTGGCAAGGAAATTGAAGCAGTTATCAAAACCTCCCAAAAAACAAAAGTCCTGGGCCAGATGGCCTCCCACCAGAATTCTACCAAACATTTAAAGAAGAATTAATACCTATTCTTCTGAAGCTATTTCAAAAAAATAGAAATGGAAGGAACACTTCCAAACTCATTCTATGAGGCCAGCATTATCTTGATCCCAAAACCAGACAAAGACCTCATCAGAAAGGAGAATTACAGACCAATATCCCTGATGAACATAAATGCAAAAATTCTCACCAGGATAATAGCTGATAGAATCCAATAGTACATTAAAAGGATTATTCACCATGACCAAGTGGGATTTATTCCTGGTCTGCAAGGGTGATTCAAATCCACAGATTAATCAATGTGATACACTACATTAATAAAAGAAAGGACAAGAACCATATGATTCTCTCAATAGATGCAGAGAAAGTATTTGACAAAATACAGCATCCTTTCCTGATTAAAACTCTTCACAGTGTAGGGATTGAGGGAACATATCACAATATCGTAAAAGCCATCTATGAAAAGCATACAATGAGTATCATTATCAATGGGGAAAGACTGAGAGCTTTACCCCTAAGGTCAGGAACATGACAGGGATGTCCACTATCACCACTGTTGTTCAACAAAGTACTAGATGTCCTAATCTCAGCAATTAGACAACAAAAAGAAATAAAAATCATCCAAATTGGTAAAGAAGTCAAACTCTCACTCCTCACAGAATGACATAATTCTTTATGTCAAAAGCCCAAAATTGCTAGAACTCATACAAGAATTCAGTATTGTGGCAGGATACAAAATCGATGCACAGAAATCAGTTGCATTTCTATACCCTAATAATGAGACAGAAAAAAAAAAGAGAAATTAAGGAGTCAACCCATTTACAATTGCACCAAAAACCATAAGATACTTAGGAATAAACCTAATAAAAAAAAGACAAAGGATCTATACTCAAAAAACTATAGAACACTTATGAAAGAAATTGAGGAAGACACAAAAAAAAATGGAAAAACATTCCATGTTTGTGGATTGGAAGAACAAATATTGTTAAAATGTCTACCCTACCTAGAGCAATCTATATGTTCAATGCAATCCCTATCAAAATACCATCAACTTTTTTCACAGAGCTGGAACAAATCATCCTAAAATTTGTATGGAACTAGAAAACATCCTGAATAGCCAAAAAAAAAATGTAGAAAAGGGAAACCAAAGGTGATGGAATCACAACACCAGACTTCAAGCTGTATTACAAAGCTGTAATCATCAAAACAGACTAATAGAACAATGGAACAGAATGGAGAACCCCAAAATGGACCCTCTCAAGTCTATGGTCAACTAAACTTTTAACAAAGCAAGAAAAAATATCCAATGGAAAAAACACAATCTCTTCAACAAATGGTGTTGGGAAAATTGGACAGCCACTTGCAGAAGAATGAAACTGGACCATTTCCTTATACCATACACAAAAATATACTCAAAATAGATGAAAGATCTAAATGTGAGGCAGGAATCCATCAAAATCCCAGAGGAGAATACAAGCTGCAGCAACTTCTTACTAGACATGTCTCCAAAGTCCAGGAAAACAAAGGCAAAAATGAACTATTGGGATTTCATCAAGATAAAAAGCTTTTGCACAGAAAAAAAAAAACAGTAAACAAAACTAAAAGGTAACCTGTGGCATGGGAGAAGATATTTGCAAATGCCTTATCAGATAAAGGGCTAGTATCTAAAATCTACAGAGAACTTATCAAACTCAACATCCAAAAAACAAATAATCCAGTCAAGAAATGGGCAGAAGACATGAACAGACTTTCTCCAAAGAAGACATACAAATGGTGAACAGATACATGAAAAAAATGCTCAACATCACTTGGCATCAGGGAAATACAAATCAAAACCACAATGAGATACCACTTTGCACCAATTAGAATGGCTAAAATTAACAAGTCAAGAAACAACAGATGTTGGTAAGGATACAGAGATAGGGGAATCCTCTTGCACTATTGGTGGGAATGCAAGCTGGTGAAGCCACTCTGGTAAACAGTATGGAGGTTCCTCAGAAAGTTGAAAATAGAGCTTCCCTATGACCCAGCAATTGCACTACTAGGTATTTACCCCAAAGATACAAATGTGGTAATCCGAAGGGGCACCTGCACTCCACTGTTTACAGCAGCAATGTCCATAACAGCCAAACTATGGAAAGAGACCAGATGTCCAAGGACAAATGAATGTATAAAGAAGATGTGGTGTATATACACAATGGAATACTACTCAGCCACCAAAAAGAATGAAATCTTATCATTTGCAATGACATGGATGGAACTAGAGGGTATTATGCTAAACAAAATAAGTCAGAGAATGACAATTATCATATGATCTCAACTCATGTGTGGAATTTAAGAAACAAAACAGAGGATCATAAGGGAAGGGAGAGAAAAGTAAAACAAGATGAAATCATAGAGGGAGACAAACCATAAGAGACTCTTGACTATAGGAAATAAACTGAGGGTTGCTGGAAGGGTGGGATTGAAGGGGTAACTGAGTGATGGACATTAAGGAGGGCACATGATACAATGAGCACTGGGTATTATTTAAGACTGATGAATCATTGAACTCTACCTCTGAAACTAACACACCGTATATTAATTAATTGAATTTAAATTTTTAATTAATAGAAATAATTTTTTAAAAACAGAAATTCTGGAGCTAAAGAATACAATGAGTGAACTGAAAAATTCAATAAAGAGATTCAATCATCTAGAAGAAAAAAAATCAACAAACGCAAAAAGAGGTCATTTGAGATTACTCAGAGAAACAAAGAGAAAAGAATGAAAAGGAGTGAAGAAAGCACATAGGACTTAATTAAAATCACCAGAAGAAATGATACACATTATCAGAGTTCCAGAAAAAGAAGAAAAGGACAGACGCCTATTTAAAGAAAAAATGGTGGAGAATTTCCCACAACGTGAGAGGTTGACATCATGAGTCACGAAGCCCAAAAGTTCCCAAAGAGGTCTACAAGGAGACACATTTAATTTTTAATTTATTGAAAGGCAAAAAGAGGGCAGCCCTGGTGGCGCAGCAGTTTGGCACCGCCTGTGGCCCGGGGTGTGATCCTGGAGACCTGGGATCGAGTCCCGCGTGGGGCTCCCTGCATGGAGCCTGCTTCTCCCTCTGCCTGTGTCTATGCATCTCTGTGTGTGCGTGTGTCTCTCATGAATAAATAAATAAAATCTTTTAAAAAAATGAAAGGCAAAAAGATAATTTTGAACGCAATTTGCCATGCACAAAGAAGCCTTTCAGTGGTTTTCTCAGCAAAAACTTTGCAGACCAGGAAAGAATGGGATGATCTATTCAAAGTATTTAAAGAAAAAACTGCCAACCAAGAATACATGGCAAAACTGTCCTTTAAAAATCAAGGATAAAATAAAATAAAATAAAATAAAATAAAATAAAATAAAAATCAAGGATAGAAAAGGTTTTCCCAAACGAAAACTGAAGGAGTTTATCAACACTAGACCTGCCTTACAAGAAGCACTAAAGGAAGTTTTTCGAGTAGAAATGAAAAGATGCTAAGTAACATAAAAGCTTACAAAAGTATAAATCTCTGCTGAAGGTGAATATAAGGACAAACAGAATATTGTAATACTGTAATGGTAGTGCATAAATCACTTTAACAGTAGTATATAAATTAGAAGACAAAAACAGTAAGGATAACTATAACCACAGAAATTTGTTACTAGAAACACAATATAGAGAAAAATAGAATCTGTCATCAATTACATAAAGTAGTTTCTGCAAGCAATTGAACTTAAGTTGTCATCAGCTTTAAAAAGATTGTTATAATTACAAAATGTTCAATGCAAACCCCATAGTAACCACACACCAAAAAAAGTACAGTAAAAAAAAAAAAAAAAAGTACAGTAGATTCACAAAAGATAAAGAGAAAAGAATCCAAACACACCACTATTTATAAAAAATAAAATAAAATAAAATCATGCAGACAGCAATAGGAGGAACAGGAGAACTACAAAAAAGGCAAAACAATTAACAACATGTCAGTAATAAGTCTTTACCAATCAACAAATACTCTAAATATACATGGACCAAACTCCCCAATCAAAAGACATACTGAATTGGGAGGACAAGACCCAATTACATGCTAACTACAAGAGACATACTTTAGATTTAAGGAAACACAAAATTTGAGAGTGAAGGGATTAGTAAGGTAGTCCATGCAAATGGCAACAAAAACAGGCATACCAAAACTTATGTAATGCAGCAAAAGCAATACTAACAAGGAACTTGACAGCAATAAACACTTACATTAAAAAAGAAGAAAGATTTCAAATAAGTCAACCTAACTTTATATACCATAGAACTAGAAAAAGAACAAAGCCTAAAGTTAGAAAAAGAAGAACAAAGCTCAAAGTTAGAATAATAAAGATTAGAGCAAAAGTAAATCAAAGAAAGAATAGATAAGCGATAGAAAAATCAACAAAACTAAGACTTGGTTTTGTTTGAAAAAAATAAAATCAACAAATCTTTAGCTTGACTAAGGAAAAAATAGGAGACTCAGATAAATAAAATCATAAATGAAAGGGCATACACCACAATGGATACCTAAGAAATAAAAAGAATCAAAATAGATACTATATTTTTAAGACTTATTTATTTATTTGAGTGGGGAGGGGTAGAGAGAGAAGGAGAAGCCCCAAGCAAATTCTTTGCTGAGCATGGAGTCCAACATGGGACTCAATCCCACAACCCTGAGATCAGGACCTGAGTCAGATGCTTAAACAACTGTGCCACCCAGGTACCCCTGGAAACAATACTTTAAAAAAAAAGAAAAAGAGTCTTAAGAAGTTATTATGAACAATTATATACCAATAAATTGGATAATGTAGAAGAAATATATAAATTTCCAGAAACATACAACCTACCAAAATTGAATCAAGAACATCTAGAACACCTGAACAGACCAATAACAAATAAGGAGATTGAATCAATAATCAAAAACCTCCTAACAAAGAAAAGTCCAGGACAAGATGGATTCATTGGTAAATTCTACCAGTCAAAGAAGAATTAATATCAATCCTTTTTAAAGTCTTCTCAAAAAAAAGAGGAGACATGGGAACACTTCCAAAGTCATTTTATGAGGCCAGTATCACCCTGATAGTAAAGCCAAAGACACCATAAGAAAACAAATACTAGCAAACCAAATTCATCAACATACTTAAAGGATTCTGAGGGGACGCCTGGGTGGCTCAGCGGTAGAGCCTCTCTGCCTTTGGCTCAGGGCGTGATCCTGGGATCCAGGATCAAATTCCACATTGGGCTTCTTGCGGGTAGCCTGCTTCTCCCTCTGCCTGTGTCTCTGCCTCTCTCTCTCTCTCTCTCTCTCTCTCTGTGTGTGTGTGTGTGTCTCTCACGAATAAATAAATAAAATCTTAAAAAAAAAAAAAAAGGATTCTGCATCAAACCAACTAGGATTTATCCCTGGGATGCAAAGATGGTTCAATGTATCAAAATCAATCAAGGTGACAGACTATATTAACAGAATGAACAATTAAAAACCACACAACCTGGGACACCTGGGTGGGTCAGTGGTTGAGCATCTGCCTTGGGCTCAGGTGTGATCCCTGTCCAGGGATTGAGTCCTGCATTGGGCTCCCTTCGAGGAGCCTGCTTCTCTACCTATGTCTCTGCGTCTCATGAATAAATTTTTTAAAATCTTTAAATGAATGAATGAATGAATGAATGAATATAAAAACCACACAACCATCTCAAAAAATAAAAATAAAAGCCATGTGATCAACTTGATAAATGCAGAAAAAGCATTTGAAAAAATTATGCATCCATTTATGATACTCTCAACAAAATAAATGACATAAAAGAAATTTAATGCGATGAAGACCATATATGAAAATCTCACAGCTAACATCATGGGCAATGAGGAAAAACGGAAAACTTTTCTTATAAGATCTGGTACAAAAATTAATTAATTAATTAATTAATTAATTTAAAAAAAGATCTGGTACAGTGCAAGGATATTCACTCTCACCACTTCCATTCAACATAATACTGGAAATCCTAGTCAGAGCACTTAAACTAGAAAAATAATTCACACATATACACACACACCACCTTGTGCCCTCCTATATGGCATAGAAGAATCAGCAGTTAATCAGCCTGAAGTCCCAGCCTAAGATGAGGATTTTATTTCCACAAATGGTGACTTCTATTTCTCCAGAGCATCACACCCTACACATTAAGAAATGACTGAAGACATTCATTTTGGTCTATAATGGCCAAAAAAATCCTCAGGAACAAACCATGTAAAGCGTTGAACATATTTTTTAAACATTCTTATAATTTATCATAGAAGGGCACAGACATAAAAACAATAAAGAGTTATTTGAGGAAAGGAAGCTCTAATATAAGACTAGTGGAGTTCCAGAAGGAGGAGATAGAGAAAATGGAACAGAGGGCAATATTTGAAAAGATTCGTAAGAATCTCATGCTCATGGGGCACCTGGCTAGCTCAGTCAGTGAAGCATTTGACTCTTCATCCTGGAGTTGTGAGTCTGGGCCTCATGTTGTGTGTAAAGATTACTTAAAAATAATACCTTTTTTTAAAAAAATGCTCATAACTGATTTTAAAAATCATTTATTTATTCAACACATATTTTTGAGTGTCCACTATACATCTGACAGTGTTCCAAAACTGAGGATATAGCAAAGTCCAAAACTGTTAAAAATTCCTGCCATAATGAGCTTATACTCTGGTAAAGATAATACAGATGGTAAACAAGATAAATAAAATGCACACCATGTTACATACTGATATGCACAAAAGATTAAGGGGAGGTAGAAGGTCAGAGATTACCATTTTAGATGGCATACTCAGGGAAAACCTCAGAGATGGAGCATTTTCAATAATGGTCTGAAAGAAGTCAGGAACCGTGCAGATAGATAGGTAGGAGAAAGGCAGTTGCAAAATTTGTGGTTATACCTGTCCATTTCTAGGAAAAGCATAGAGGCACAGAGTTGTAACAGAAGGAAAAAGCGGGAGACTGATAGGAAGTACAGTGTGACATAATAGGGGTGAGACATCCAGATCATACAGAGAGAGCTCTGCAGACCCATATAAGAATATTGGCTTTGACTCTCAGTGAAATTGGAGGCATGTGAGCAGAGAAGTAACATGGTCTGCCTTACAGTTTAATAGAACCCACACACACACACACACACACACACACACACACACAAAAAAAAATAGAACCACACTAGCTCATGTGTGCAGTCTAGGCTGGAAAGAAACAAAGAAAAGATGTAAGGACGGGATACCGGGCTGGCTTAGTCAGTAAAGCATACACTCATGATCTCGTGAGTTCCAGCCCCACACTGGGCATAGAGATTACTAAAAAAATAAAAATTAAAAAAAATAAATTCAAGGAGACCACTTAGGAGGCTCCTACAGTAATTCACTAAAGGGATGAAGGTGGCAGCAGGTAGGGAGGCAGAGGGGAAGAAGGACTATGGCCCAGGATATCCAGATGGAATGGATGTGAAGTGTGTAAGAAAGACTCCCAAGGATAATTCCAAGTTTTTGGCTTGAGCAACAGGAAGTAATTGCCACTTACTGTAATGGGGAACATTTTTAAAAGATCCTTCTAGTTTGGGAAATAGGAGGAACTCAAATTTGGACCTGAAATTTGGACTGCCTATCATTAGATTGACATACAGAAAATTAGCAATATACAACCATTTTGACCTACAAAAATAAAAATTGCATATGATTCAACTTAATAGATATCCAGGAGAAAAATGCAGCTGCATACTGTTGGGAAAGACACATGAAGGAGACTCATGTTTGGGGGTCACCAACATACTTAAAGGAAGGCTGTGAAAGTTGACAGGAAAAAAGAAAAGGCCAGAAAGAGGTCCTGGGATGAGAAGCAAACAGCTAAGGAAACTGAGATGAAGCCAGAGACACACTGGGGAAGTGTGAAGTCTTGGATGCCAAGGGGGATAATGTTTAAAAGAAACAGTGATGGTGTAAAGTGTTGCTCCTAACTCAGGATGAGAACTGAAAATTAACCACTGGATTTCATAATGTGGGAATCACTGATGACCTTAATGAGAGTGCTTAGAGATGACTGGCATGGACAGAAGTCTGATTATAGTGGGTTCAAGAGCAAGTGGAAGAAGTAAAATTAAAGAATCCAAGTAGAGTCCACAAATTTGATAGTTTCAGCATATGAGGAAAGAGAAAATTGATGTAGAAATGGAGGAGAGGAGCACTTGGGTGGTTTAGTTGGTTAAGCAACCTACTCTTGATTTCAACACAGGTCATGATCTTAGAGTTGTGAGATCAAGCCCCATGTCCGAGGGCTCCAAGCTCAGTAGGAAATCTGCTCAAGATTCTCTCCCTCTCCCTCTGCCCTTTCTCTCTCTCTCTCTCTCTCTCTCTCTCTCATAAATAAATAAATAAATAAATAAATAAATATTGTTTTAAAAAGAAACTGAAGGAGAAAGTCATGTCAGCAGAGTTTTTGTTGAAGATGGAAGACTTTACCTCTCAATTATACATTGAAGATACTGAATTGGTGAAGGTAGTAAAATTTGATGGTGCTGGACAGAGAGGAGGGGATTGGTAAAGCAATGTCCTTGAGGAGGCAAAATGAGAGGAGATGAACTGCACAAATGGAGAAAGTGGGTTTTGCTAGAAGCACAACATATCACTTATGGGAAGAGGACAAAGGGCAAAATATATAATCCCAGTGGAGCTTAATGAATGGCAATTATGAGCATTTTCAAAACTATTTTTTGATTGCTTCTATCATCTCAGTGAAAAAGAAAATGGTGGCCATCTAGGAGAGAAAATAAGGGATGAGGTATCAGGTTTGCAGAGAGAAGCAAGCACACAATGCTCATCTGCAAGACTGAAAAAGTGAATGAAACAGAGCAACACAGATAACAGGGCAGCAATTAGTAGCCTACTTGAGGTTGTTGATCATGAATTTAGAGAAAGATTAGTCAGTGGGGTTGAGTATTTTCTTCCAGCCCTACTTCGCTGCACAAATGCAACCACAGAGTAACAAATGTATTAGTCAGCAAAGCAGGAACCAGGAAAGGGAGATGAAGATATAAACATGATAATTATTTATAATGACTGTCCATGGAATTTAGATTCCAGGTAAAGAGGGAAGTGAGAACCTGATGGTGTCAGTTTCAGTGAAAGGTGGTAGGATCAATGGAATTTTCCAGAAGGGCCAGGAGGACTGATTAAGTTTGTATATTTAAAGGACTAAGCTAGGAAGTTGGGAGGTGGTGCTCTGAGAATACAGTGTTTGAAATTGCAGTTATGGAGAAGTTACAATTTGGAGTAACGGCAAGGTCAAGAGTATGAGTCAATGAGGAAAGAGGACAAAATTGCTGAAGGGAAAGAGAAGTCAGAGGCCAAGATTTGGGGGGGAAGAGAATCCATGAATATATTAAAATCACCACAAATTACAACAGGAGTAGGGTGAGTGAGAATCATAGTGAATCAAGGCTAAGTCTTCAAAGACTATGACAGAGACATTTGCTACACATACATTTGATAAATGATGGGTATACTGTATGTCTTAAAGCCAAATTTTTTAAACAATATTTTGATTGTTTACAGATTGTGGTAATACTATGAAGGCCATAAAGAGAGTGATGAGATAGAATGAACAAAGAAAACCATTTCAAATAAGATGATCATGAATGGCGTTTTTGAGAAGGTGCTATCCAAGTTGGTCTTTGACAAGGAAGGTACCAGCACTGCATAAAACTGAAAGAAATGCTGAAACCCATTTTTTAAATTAAAAAAATGGAAGATAGGAACATTTCAAAGAAGAAGATATAAGAATTGCCAATAACAAAAAAGAAAGAAAAATGGCCAATAAGCATAATGAAAAATGATCCACCTTGATTGACAATCAGAAATGCAGGATGAAAATACATTTTACTACATCAGATTTAAGAGTCTTACAGTAAGAGATGTTTGCAAGGATGTAGTGAATTAAAAACATACTCTGCTCATATAAGTGTAAACTATGAAAAACATTTTGGGAAAAACAATGGGAGAGAAGCATTACCTATTAATTTGAAAAGACACACATAGCACCAATTAGTTATCCATTCCTAGGTATATACACTAAACATGAGTAAAGAGTCCATGATCTAAAACCAGGCAAGTCTGCATTTGATTCCCACATCTAACCCAAACTAGGTATCTAATTTTGGATAACTCAGCTTACTACTCCTAGTGTCGGCTGTTGTGAAAAATGAAAAGATCATTTGTTTTAAATAGGGCAGGAGGAAACTTTTGTAGGTGAGTTATGTTTATGGCATTGATTGTGGTGAGAGTTTCACAGATGTTCATTTCTTCCAAATTCAATTGTATACATTAATATATACGGCTTTACATATGTCCAACATACCTCAATAAAGTGCTGTGTGCTTTTTTTTAAAGAAAATGATCTTTTTTAAACAGTAGAATGGTAGATTTGTCAATCATTGCTCAAGAAAACAATTTAATTATATAGTTTTAAGTTCTATTGATATTATTGATAATTTTATAACCTTAACCCTCAGGAAGAAAGTTCCACAAATATTTTACTTTGGCATTGAAACAGGAGTGTTCCTAAAGAGAAATCAGTATTTTCCATTTACTCCTGAAATGATAGACCAAGCTCTAAAGAAATTTTATGGAGCATTTGGGTAAGTCCATTTTATGGGGGAAGATGGGGGAGGACTGGGGCCCATCTAATGGAGTGGTCTTTTCTCTAAATGGATGAAATCACAGGAAAACAGTAGTCCTAAAGATGAACAAAGTTTGAAGTTCTATTATTGGTATATCTTTTTTTTTTTCTAAAGTTGGGTTCCACAAGTTTTCTGCATCCTAGAGGCCCTCGGAAGTCTTCCCCTCGCCACAGCCTGGGTCACTGAGGGCGCGGGGCGGGGCCTCGGAAGGGGCGGGGCCTCGGAAGGGGCGGGGCCTCGGAAGGGGCGGGGCCTCGGAAGGGCGGGGCCTCGGAAGGGGCGGGGCCTCGCGTGACATTTTGCGACTCTGGTTCCGCCGCGTCCTTTGAAATGCCATTGGCTCAGACCCGTCGGTGTGAAGAACCTGCGATTCCGACGCCGCCCGAGGCCAGGCCCTGCACCGCTGCTCGCGCCACCAGCCCCCGGCCCGCGGGCCTCCCGGGAGGCGCCCCCCGAGTCCCGGGCATCGGGCCGCGTCGCCCCGCGCCCCCCGCCGCCTCCCCTGGCGTCCAGACCCGGCACCGCGTGCGGGACCCAGGCCCCGGGAGCGCCGCCCGCAGCGCCGGCCCGGGGATGGGCAGCCGGCCCCGCAGCCCCAGCGCCCACCCCGAGCCCTGCTGGGGACCGCCGCGCGGAGGACCCGGCCCGGCCAAGCGCCGCCGCACCCCGGAGCCCGAGGGCCCGCAAGGCATGGAGGGGCCCCCGGCCGCCGGCGCGCTCGCCTCCGTGGTGGTCCTGGCCGCCGGCTCTGCCCTGCAGCTGCTCCTGGACGACGTCGACCTGGTGCTCGAGCCCGAGCCCACGTCGGTCCTGCAGGTGTCCCTCGGGGGCCTCACCCTGCTGCTGGTCCCCGAGGCCCTCCTGCGCGCGGGGGGCCAGGGCCACCCGCCTGCCGGCCCGGAGCAGGGCGCCGTCCCGAGCGCGCCCGGGCACCAAGCCGCCGGCCCGCACGAGGCCCTCTGCGCGTCTGTCCCGGACGTGGCCGCCCAGGAGGAGGCCTGTGCGGAGGACGCCGACCCCGAGCTCCCGCCGCCGCGGGCGGGCCCCACGGCCGGCTGGGCGCCTGAGCTGCGGGCCTGCGCTGGGGGGGTGGCCGGGCCGCGCCCGTGCCCGCGCCCGCGGGCCCCCGGCCCTGGTCCAAAGAGGCTCTCTCCTCTCCGCTACTTCGACCTGGACCCCCACCTCCTGGAGCCCTTCCCCGGCTCGCCACTCCAGCCTCTGCCGCCCTCTCCGAGTCCGGGT
The DNA here is from genome assembly GCF_053574225.1 of Canis aureus. Taxonomy (NCBI): domain Eukaryota; kingdom Metazoa; phylum Chordata; class Mammalia; order Carnivora; family Canidae; genus Canis; species Canis aureus. The sequence continues at coordinate 17,397,235 of NC_135632.1, forward strand.
CCCCACGTGCGCCCCCAGCGCCCTCCAGGACCCTCCCCCAAGGCCCGGAGACGCCTGTTCCAGGAATGAACGGCTCCCGCAGCCTCTTGCCACCCAGCGAGCACCTTCCAGCATACGCACAATTCTGGCAAACCCGCAGGAGGCCCAATGGGATTCCCAGCATCCTTTACACCGAATTTTCTACAGCCTGGAAACTGCACCTCATGTGCAAGCAATTCCTTTCTCCCTGCAGACTGGCTATAGTAGCAAATGAAGATGTCAGAAAGATAAAACAGATTCTAGATCTCATCTGTGAATTCGAAAATCTGCCCAGAGATGCCAATGTGTTTTCAGAAGTCTGGGCTTCTTTACAAGAAAGGCCCTTCCGTTCCCCTCGTTTGACATCAGTCATCTTCTCTTTCTCCAGCACTATACACCGTTGCTCTCCTGGTTCTCTCCAAGAAATCACTGGATTTCTCATGATATGAGTTTCTTGTATATTTTCCCATGAATTAATAAGGACTCTAAGGTGTTTCTCTTTCTTGGTGTTTCCAGCTGCTCTTCTGGGAAACCGCAAAATAGTCTGATGGTTACCGTAGGTAATAGTAAAATGTTTGTTCATAGCTACATTTTACATGCCTGAAATTCTCTTCCAATCCGTTTCCTTTTCACTATGAGTACTTTGGATTTTATCAGATATTTTCAGCATGCATTGAAATAGGTATTTCTTTTTTAAATCTGTTCATCGGTGGTTACTAAATGTAATGTAAAATGTTTGCGTTCCCGCTATTCCACATTGTTTTAGACATTTCAAATTCCACCCTGAGGTGTTTTTTTTTTCTTATGTAAATAAAACCTGTAATTTTTTTGAATTTAATTTATTACCATATTTGCTTCACATTTTTGTAAAAGAAATAAACTACTACTGGTAAAGCTGAAGTCAACAAAATGATTTCATTTTTGAAGAACAATACTATTTAGATTTCCCAACGTACTTTCTCCACTCTTCTGTACCTTTTAATTCTCATATTACACTCTCAAGTCTAGCCTCAGTTTTCCTCTTGCTGAAGAATATCCTTTAACAGTTCTTTCCACTAGATCCTATTTTGGTAAACTATCTTGGTCTTGTAAATCTGAACATGTCTTTGTATGGTAAACTCTCTTAGTCTTGTATGTCTGAAAATGTTTTATTATGCATTCATTCTTACTTCTAAAAATGATACTTAACTACTTTGAATATATTGGTTTACTATTCTGCCCTTTTTTGTGGCTGTTACAGGCACAAAGTCTTCTGCCAATCCAGTTGTTATTTCTTATATAGGTGGCTTGGCTGTTCATTATAGCATTTTTAATGTTTCTTTTCCTTTGGTATTCTACAGTTTTACTGTAACATCTGTAGGGTAGAAACTATTTTTATTTGGCCTGATGAAATTTGATTAACTATCAATGTGGGAAATTTTCTCTTGCCTGAAATCTGACAAAATTTTATGCTTTATCTTTTGAAATATCTCATGCATCCCATGTCTGGAAATCTAGTCAGATACATAATGGCACTGCTCAGTCAATCTCCCATGAATCCCAACATCTTTTTTTTTTTTTTTTAGATATTTAGTTACCTATGTAATCTCTATGCCCAATGTGGGGCTTGATCTCACAAGTCTGAGGTTATGACCTAAGCCCAAACCAAGAGTCAGACATTCAACCAACTGAACCACCAGGCACCCCTACCTTCTTTCTGTTTCAACAGTTCCCCACTTAGTATTATAAACTTCTGGTTTTGTTTCATAGATGGTATTCCATCTTTTATACTTTGAAATTTTTTAACATCAGTTAAAACTCTATTACTTCAATCCCTTATTTGCTCTTAATCACATTAGAGTGCCTTGGGTGCCTTGGGTGATTTTCATTGGTAAGCATATTTTTTCTTTTATTCAGCTTTTATTACACAATTAGAGACTGTTGTGATTTTTATTCAATTTGGGATCCTGATTAGAATAAGAACAGTGAGAATTATGCCTTATAAACATTACATTATTACTACATCACTGTGATATGGCTTCACACTGATTGTATATAGAGAAAAAAATAAGAATTAAGGCAATAGCCACATGTGCAAACCAAGCACAATACCCTGACACAGTCCTTAGTAAAAAGCTCTTTTGGTTAGGTGATGGTTGATATTGCTGCATGCAGGTCAGTCATTGAAGCATATGCTTCATTTATTTAAAAAATCTCTCCTACTGGCCCATGATAGCCAGAAGAAGCTTTCGGTAATCTCCACTTGTGTCACTTGAACTCATTGTGCCCAGTGTCTTCTGATACATCTGACTGAACACCTGTTTTATTTGTACAAGATCAATCTCACTTCAAGTGACCATAATCCTGACCAGGGTGGAGTCATCTGTGCCAGCACCTTTCATAGAATAGTAGAACCTCTCAGCAAAGAAGGCTCAAGACACATTGCAAGATAGTCTTTAAATCACTTTCAACATTTCCAGAAAATTCACGGGCAACACTACTTAGCAAATCTTGATTAGCCACCCTGGAATAAGCCTCTACAGTAGCTTTCAGCTGAGGAAAGCTTCTTGCGGCAAGAATCATGTTAAAGCAAGATTCATCTGTCCCAAGTCTCCCCTCACCAGCTTGATAGAGATGTTGAGCATCTTCCTGATCCACTGGTGGTTAACATTCTGGTTCTCACCACAATTTCCCTGGCACATGGATACAAGTAAACGTTCAAAATGCCCTGATGTGTCTGACCTAATGTCCTTTTCAAGGTTTTGTCCAAATTCTGATTGATAACATCTGACAATCTCTCGGATTTTCTGATTTGTTCTTGTGCACAAAATTGCAATCAATACACGTTCCTGAGTTCCTGCTCCCTTCATTGCATTCTGTAAACTCCAGCCATCATAATATGTAGATGGCATGAATAGAGCAAGGATCAGTTCTTCCATATTTCCACTTAACTCTGATTTGAGGTCTTTGATTAAATCCTTGCCATATATGGTCTTCAAAGCTGCTTTAATTTTTTTGCCTCTGATCATTGGAACGGTTGACCACAACGTCCACAATTGCCTGTTCGTCTGTCCCAAAACCCTTCATTGCTTTCCAAAGAATTTCTGCATTTCTCATGGCGTCAAAGTTGGCAGCTGGTCGGATCGTTCCTTGGGTTTCCTGAGTCGTTGCGGCAGGCTGACTTGGGTAAGGAGCTTGTCCTCCAGGATACTGAGATGGCATCTGTCCTCCAGGAAAGCCACCAGGTAGTTGGACCTGTGTTGGGCCACCACAGTAAGACTGTGAAGGTGGCTGTGGAGCACCAGAAAAGGCTGCTCCAACTGGTGGGGCTCCAACCCTTGGCCTGGAGGAACTCCAGGATAGAATTGAGCTCCCCCTGGTGGTGGGGCACCAGGATAGCCTCCGGGGGCTGGATAACCTCCAGGGACAGGATAGCCCCCAGCTCCCACGTAGCCACTACTTGGGGGTGGTGAGTAGGCACCTCTTCCCATTGGAGGAAAGCCACTAGGATAAGGATACAGACCCGAAGTGGGGAAAGAGGACTCCTGACCTGCAGGAGGATGTCCAGGGAAAGGTGGGTAGCCTGTTGGGGCTAGTCTGGGCATGGCATTCTGGCCCTGGGGAGCAGCGTCACAGCCTAACCCTGGTCGCCAGCAAGATCGGTAAGCACATTTTGAGTGGGAATTCATCTTCTGCATCCCATGGTTAAAATTTTTAGTTTCCACTTCCTCAGAACCAAGGATCTTGAAACTCTTGTAATTTGTTTCCCTGGAAAACCACAGGCCTAACCCCCCAAATAATCACACAGTGGCCATTCCCAGTTTCAATTTGTCTTTCTCTGATCAGCTACAGGCACAGGGCATCCATTTTCAGCACTATGTGAACCTAATAGTCCAAAATGTCTTCAAAAAACCACTCCTGAAACTTGTGGATAAAAATTATTTTAATATTTTTAAGGAATATCATAACTTATAAAAATGTAAAAGAAATCCTCAAGGCAAAAATAGATAACATATCACAAATCCAGAGAGGAAAGTGGGTACTCAAATAAGGCAGTACATAGGAGTATCTAACATTCTTTGGTGACCTAAAGCTTTGGTTTTAATGGCCTTTTTATCAAAGAGAGAAAATAAAATTCAGTCACATAGCCCTGAAAAAAATTCCAGGCTTCCAGAAAGTGATATCTCCAATATGTAATCTAATAAGCAAAAGAGAAAAAAAATACAAAAGTAGATGGGACTTAAATGTATCTGTCTCAGTCTTAACTCCAGGTAGAATGAAACACAATCTGCTAGGGGTGGAGAGATCTGAAAGTTTAGTTTAAAATGCTCTCTGGTAAATGGCGAACCTGACAAAAGTAAAACAAGTGTTCTCCAATGGGAATACACCTTATAATCAGGGTTAAGTATCTTCTCAGAGATAACCTTCCAGTGATTCTGAACTCACAATCCAAAATCAAAGAATAAGAGTGCCTGGATGCCGGTCTGGTTAAGCTTCTGACTCTTGATTTCTGCTCAGGCCTTTCTTTTTTTTCTTTTTTTCAAACACTGTATTTATTTATTCATGAGAGACACACACACAGAGAGAGAGAGAGAGAGAGAGAGGCAGAGACACAGGCAGAGGGAGAAGCAGACTCCATACAGGGAGCCCAATTTGGGACTCGATCCCAGGACTCCAGGATCACGCCCTGGGCCAAAGGCAGGCGCTAAACCACTGAGCAACCCAGGGATCCCCCTTTTTTTTACCCTCAAATGGCTGTTGAATTTATTTGCTTGATCAATAATGGTCCTGGCAAAAATTAGTTAGCCAATGCTAAGACAACTGTAATGAAATACTAATTTTAAAAATCCATGACACCTTGATAGAAATCAGAGTTTGCATAAACAGAAAAGAAATCTTCAATATTGCCAGCAAATGTGAAATGAATGTAATAGGACTGACAGGACAGCAAGGCTGCTTTTATAAATTTATATTTGACACATGACCATATTTTCAGTCACCATAAAATAGTATGCTGACTTCTATAACAAAGATTTTTTTCGTACAAAAATCAAAGAATGGCCAACAAGTCACAACAGTACAATAGGTAGAAAATAAAAAACCGCATCAAACAGGTGCTGAAAATAAATAGTAATTAGGAGAGGACAGAGCCCTCATGGGAGGGGGGTTGTTTCCATCACCTTGGGTGTGCTGTGAGAGCTGACCTACCTCATGAGTGCCATTTATTCAGACAGAGCACCTTTAACTGAACAGAGGTGCCTGAGAGCTGACCTCCAGATGCCTCAATCACCAGAGAGGTTGAAGAAGCAAGAAAACGGGGTTGGGGATCATAGCTATCATTTAAAGGAAAAGTGTTTTTCTATTGCTGAATCTTGTCAGTTGGAGTCCATCAGCAGTTTCACTGAGATGATACAGGTAATTGAAAACTTTCGTTTAAGAGAATATACGGCTTATTCAGGCGAAGAGACTTTTACATTCTAGCCCAAGCAATTAATTTAAGTCATTCTGTGTTTAATGATCTCAGGGTGGTTAGATCAAGCCCTGTGACTGGCTCCATGCTCAATGGGGAGTCTGAGAGTCTCTCTCCCTCTCCTTCTGCCCCTCTCCATGTTCATGCACACAGTCTCTCTCTCTCTCTCTCTAAAATAAATCAATAAATAAAGAAATCAAGGAACAAGAGGCTGCTGGGAAGATGGTGGAGTAGGAGGACCCCGGGCTCATCTCATGGGGCATGGCCACCTATGGAACATCCACATTGGCATAAATAACCCAGAAAGTGACCCGAAGACTGGTAGAACCGACTCTCCACAGCCACAGGTAGACAAAAGGCCACAGCGAAGTGGATCCACACTCTCTGATATGTTCTTGGCCAGATCCCATCAAAGTAATGCCACAGCCGGGCAGTGTGCAAGCAGCCCAGGCAAGGGCTGATACCACCCCAAAGCGAGTCTTGCTCTAGGGAGAGGGGAAGATAACCACACACACCAGTCTGACTGCGACACCAGCAGTGGGCTGGGGGCAGGCAGCTGGTCTGACTGCCAGCCCCAGCCACCAATAAAAGCTTCACAGGGGACAACACAGGGAAAGTGCCTTGCAGTTTGGTGATATAGTGCATCTCTGGCAAACATCTGGTCTGACTCGACACAAGCCCAAGGCAGATCCAGACTGGCTAACAGCACAGGCATGAGACTCTGCCCACAATAGGCAGTGAGCCACCATAGCCTGGACTGAAGGCAAACACAGCTCAGCCCCAACAGTAGGACACCCTCGTAGCAACACACATAGGAGACACCCCTGTAGCATCATTTTCTGGTAAAAAGGAGACATTGCACTGGGGGAACTATAGGATCTCTTCTTCATAAAGTCACTACCTTCGTGTGCAGGAGATATAGCTCACTTTCCTAACACATAGAAACAGGCACAGCAATAGACAAAATCAGGAGACATAGGAATATGTCCCAAATGAAGGAATGGAACAAAATCATAGCAAGAGACCTATGCAAAATGGAGATAAGTAGTACGTCTGATAGTGAATTTAAAGTAATACTCATAAAGATACTTGCTAGAATTGAGAAAGGAGTGCAGGACTTCCATGAGACCCTCCACAAAGAGATAGACAACCTAAAAAAGGACCAATTACAGATAATGAACTCACTAAATGAAATTAAAAATAGACCACCTGGAATAAATAGCAAACAAGAGGAAGTAGAAGAACAGATCAGCAACCTGAAGGACAGAGTAATGGAAAGTAATCAAGCTCAGCAGATGAGAGAGAAAAAAAACATGCAAAATGAGAATAGACTCAGGGAACTCAGTAACACTGTCAAGCATAGTAACAGTCGCACAATAAGGATCCCAGAAAGAGAAGAGGGAGAAAAGGGGGCAGATATACTTGAAGAAATAATAGCTGAAAACTTCCTGAATCTGGGAAGGAAAGAGAAATCTAGATCCAGGAGGCACAGAGAGCCCCCCAAAAAAATCAACCCAAAGAAGAACTAAGACACAAAGTAAGTAAGATGGCCAAAACTAGTGATAAAGAATTTTAAAAGTAGCAAGAGAAAGGAAAGCAGTTACCTGCAAGGAAAACCCCATAAGGCTATAAGTGGATTTTTCTACAGAAACTTTGCAGGCCAGAAGAGAACAGCACGATATATTAAAAATGTTAAAAGGAAAAAATCTGCAGCCAAGAATACTCCCAGAAAGGCTTTCATTCAGAATAGGAGGAAAGATAGAGTTTCCCAGAAAAACAAAAGCTAAAGAAAGTCATATAAAATTTTTAAATTTTTTTTAAAAAGGGGGGGATCCCTGGGTGGTGCAGCGGTTTGGTGCCTGCCTTTGGCCCAGGGCGCGATCCTGGAGACCCAGGATCAAATCCCACAACGGGCTCCTGGTGCATGGAGCCTGCTTCTCCCTCTGCCTATGTCTCTGCCTCTCTCTCTCTCTCTCTCTCTCTGTCACTATCATAAATAAATAAAAATTTTTAAAAATTTAAAGAAAGTCATGACCAGGAGCAAAACCAGCCACGTCCCTGTCACACATGATGCCATCAGCCTGTGGGTCCCAAATCCGTAGTCCAGCTGCCCTCCTGCCAAGTCAGCACCTACTGCCAGCCACCTGCTCAATGCCAACATACCTTCACCCTAGATTGACAAGGACTCAAACTAACACCCTTCTCCTCAAATTCCAGCTCCTGTACTAAAAAGTCTGTGCACAAAAGTGGGCATAATTATAACAGCAGAATGAAGCAACCCAAATAGTAACACTAATTCTCTGGAATATACATAATGGATAAAAGGAGTGTCCTAGGCTGAGAACATCTCCAACAAACACATCAAGGAACAATATGTACAGCATGACTCTGGTTACTAAAAGAAACAAATCCGGGAAAAATAAAACAAGACAAAATTAGAGAAGGAATGATGCTTGGGTGGCTCAGTGGTTGAACAACTGCTTTTGGTTCAGGGTGTGATCCCTGGGTCCTGGGATCAAGTCTCGCATTAGGGTCCCCCCAGGGAGCCTACTTCTCCCTCTGCCTATGTCTCTGCCTCTCTCTGTATATCTCTCATAAATAAATAAATAAAATCTTTTTATAAAATCAGAGAAAGAGACAAACCATAAGAGACTCCTGAAAATGGGAAACAAACTGAGGGTCCCTGGAGGGGACAGGGTGGGGGGATGGGGTAGCTAGGTGATGTGCATTAAGGAGGGTACATGATGTAATGAGCACTGGGTATTATATAAGACTGATGAATCACTGACCTCTACCTCTGAAACTAATAATACATCATATGTTAACTAAATGAATTTAAATTTTAAAAAAGATACAACCTCCCCCAAATCAAAGAACATATAAGCAAACAACCCACCATAAGTGAGAATAGATGACATCCAAAACAAGAAAAAGGAGAATCAGTTCTTCAAATCATAGAGGTTGATGAATTATCATATATAAAAATATTTCCTTAAAGAGTTTATTTGACAGAGAAAGAGCAAGAGGACAAGCAGAAAAGCGGGACAGAGAGGGAGAGGAAGGAGAAGGCTTCCCACTGAGCAGGAAGCCAGATGTAGGGCTCAATCCCAGGACCCTGGGATCATGACCTGAGCCAAAGGTATATGACTCAGTTGGTTAACTGAGCCATCAGGCACCCCAAAAGTATTTTTAAATAAATTTAATTTGACTACGGACACAAAAAGGGGCAACATAAATGTAACCAAGAAAAAATATCCAAAAATATGGCAGCTTTAAACAAGAACTAAAGAAAACTTCTAAGGACTGAATATATAAACATGGAAGTAAAAAAAAATACAATAAATGGGTTAAACAACAATGTAGATAGAATTGAAAATGGAAATACTGGACTAGATAAATCATCCATAAAACTAAGGATGGTAAAAACATAAAATAGAAAAGAGAGACAAAGAAACATTATCAGAAAGAGAGCAATTTTACACGACCTTTGGTGATAGAATCGAGAGAATAGGGAAGTAGCATTATTCACAGAAATAACTTTTTTTATTTTTTATTTTTTTAATAAATTAATTTTTTATTGGTGTTCAATTTACCAACATACAGAATAACACCCAGTGCTCATCCCGTCAAGTGTCCCCCTCAGTGCCCGTCACCCACTCACCCCCACCCCCCGCCCTCCTCCCCTTCCACCACCCCTAGTTCGTTTCCCAGCGTTATGAGTCTTTACATTCTCACAGAAATAATTAATGCGAATTCTCCAGATATGATGATAGAGAAAATCATTCATTCTTTCATTCATTCAACAAATGTATATTAAGTACAAGCTATGTACTAGGCACTCTTCCAAACTCTGAGACTACAGCTAAGGATAAAACAGTTAAAAGTCACTGCCTTCATGGAGTACAATAATTCACACAGGAAATAATGCTGCCTTACATTAAAGTAGTCATAAGAGGAGTGGTATGAAGCAACATGTAGTTGGAAATATTTTGAACATAGAGAAAACTGGATTTCTTTTTTTTTTTTTAAGATTTTATTTATTCAAGGGAGAGAGAGAGGGCACCTGAGCAGAGGAAGGGCAGAGAAAGAGAGAGAATCTTAAGTAGGCTCCATGACCAGCGCAGAGCCTGACTCGGGACTGAATCTCATGACCCTGAGATCATATCCTAGGCCAAAACCAAGAGTCAGATACTCAATCAAACTGAGCAACCCAGGCACCCAGAGAAAATTGGACTTTCTTAAAGCGAAAGGTGGGACAAAGTCAAGGATAACACAAAGGAAAACTTGAGGGTTTGGGGCCTCAGTATAAAAGGGATAGAATTGTTATCTTCTAAGATTTGGAAAGACCTTGAGGGGAACAGATATAGAAAAAATAAGATCTATTCAATTTTGAACATGTGTTGTGTGAAGTGCCTGTTACATAACCAAGTGGAGATATTGAAGAGGATGTGAAATAGAGGAGTCTGGATTGCATGGGAGTGGAACAGGATGGAGATAATACCCGTGTTTTGGAAGAACATCTAAAGGGTGTTTTGAAATCACCAAGAATTATGAGAGCATCAATATGGGAGGAGTGACAAAAAGCCAAAAGTAAAAAATATTTAAGGAGAGAAGGAGACGAGCCCTGGAGCTGGGAGAGTAGAGAACTACACTAAGAGAGATTAGAGGCTGGTTACACTCTGATGACATGAAACTCAGGAAGGATGGATAAATGGTTTGGAAGCATCAATGAGGAGCAAGGAGAACATACACCACACCTCTAGCCATGTGTACGAAGAGTGTGAGAGAAAACACAGGCTCCACTCCAAAAGCCTCCAGGGAAATCATACTATTTAGAAGAAGGAGGTTTCAATTATAGCAGAAAGATAAAGAGACTATCAGGGAAGTTCTAGATTTTTGGCTGTGGTTAATTTTGAGCTCCAGAAGGCAAAATTTTAAAATGAAGGAGATGTAGAGGGCTAGGAGGCAGTGAGAAAATACCATATACTGAGTGTCTGAAGATTGTAATCTGGGATACGAGGGATGAACGGATTCTTACCATGAGCAAAAGTAAAAGGCATAATGGGATTAGTCTTCATGCTCCGATGGCAGATGGCAATAGCAAGACTTTCAGCACTGAAGACAGGAAAAAAGAAGCATTTCCAAGAATATACATAGTTCTGGATATAATTCAGTAGCCTTATTCAGGAAGCACAATAACTTTCAAGATTGATAAACTGTAAAAATACATGTTTAGACGGATTATCGTAAGCCCACAAATTCAAAGAGAATATTTTTGTACACAGAAAGAAAAAGCAACTACAATGAAGACAATCAGACAACTCGCTTTTCAAAACCAACAGTGGAAGCCGGTACACATAACAGCAGCAGAGTATTATTACTAGACAACAATTTTTTGACCTGGGATTTTTCACTTAATGAAACTATCTTTCAAAAATAAGCATAAACAAAGATTTTGTAGACCAATAACCCTTATTAAGAAGATATAGCAATTTAATTAGTACTGTATTAATTGTTATGTACTAAATGTATCAAATGTAAAGTATTGATTAAAAGCCTTAATGGTGTGAAATTGCCTCAGGTTAGACAATTAAATCAATGCAACAGAATAGAAAAATCAAACCACAAGAACAGGTAGGATGGCTCATTTAGTTGAAGGCCCCAAAAGACTAAGAGCTCTTTTTCTTCATTTCCTTAAAAAACCTGCTACTGCGCTACGCTGGACGTAATCTCCTCTGGCGAGGAGGCGGGGCTTCCGTTGGGACCGCCCCCTCCCGTCACCTGATTTCTATTCCTAACCCCGCGCGCTCAGGTCGGTGGGAGGGTCACAGAGGCTAAAGCCTGGAGACCGCGGCTGCGCCACCAGCCCCCGGCCCGCGGGCCTCCCGGGAGGCGCCCCCCGAGTCCCGGGCACTCGGGCCGCGTCGCCCCGCGCCCCCCGCCGCCTCCCCTGGCGTCCAGACCCGGCACCGCGTGCGGGACCCAGGCCCCGGGAGCGCCGCCCGCAGCGCCGGCCCGGGGATGGGCAGCCGGCCCCGCAGCCCCAGCGCCCACCCCGAGCCCTGCTGGGGACCGCCGCGCGGAGGACCCGGCCCGGCCAAGCGCCGCCGCACCCCGGAGCCCGAGGGCCCGCAAGGCATGGAGGGGCCCCCGGCCGCCGGCGCGCTCGCCTCCGTGGTGGTCCTGGCCGCCGGCTCTGCCCTGCAGCTGCTCCTGGACGACGTCGACCTGGTGCTCGAGCCCGAGCCCACGTCGGTCCTGCAGGTGTCCCTCGGGGGCCTCACCCTGCTGCTGGTCCCCGAGGCCCTCCTGCGCGCGGGGGGCCAGGGCCACCCGCCTGCCGGCCCGGAGCAGGGCGCCGTCCCGAGCGCGCCCGGGCACCAAGCCGCCGGCCCGCACGAGGCCCTCTGCGCGTCTGTCCCGGACGTGGCCGCCCAGGAGGAGGCCTGTGCGGAGGACGCCGACCCCGAGCTCCCGCCGCCGCGGGCGGGCCCCACGGCCGGCTGGGCGCCTGAGCTGCGGGCCTGCGCTGGGGGGGTGGCCGGGCCGCGCCCGTGCCCGCGCCCGCGGGCCCCCGGCCCTGGTCCAAAGAGGCTCTCTCCTCTCCGCTACTTCGACCTGGACCCCCACCTCCTGGAGCCCTTCCCCGGCTCGCCACTCCAGCCTCTGCCGCCCTCTCCGAGTCCGGGTCCCCACGTGCGCCCCCAGCGCCCTCCAGGACCCTCCCCCAAGGCCCGGAGACGCCTGTTCCAGGAATGAACGGCTCCCGCAGCCTCTCAGCAGCGGGCTTCAGGCACTAGTGATCCTCGGTGACGCACTGTGAGCACATTCCGCCCCTCAAACATGAAGCACCTTCGTGGTAGACAGTGGGCAGCTACGGTTTTTGTTTTTGTTAGTTTTTGTTTTGTTTCTTTAGCTAAAATGCCTTGACTGGTAGCAGGCAAGGATGGATAGATAGATAGATAGATAGATAGATAGATGATAGATAGATAGATGATAGATTCCTTCTGGTAAGGGCCTTTAGTTTAGCACGGAGAGTAGATCCCATATAGCCAAGGATGAATTTTTAGATCCCTTGCCTGTGTTGGCTGCATGAGCTGTTTCTTCCACCTCTACCATCTTCAGCCAACCCTATTCTTATTTCACCCCTACACTTGCTTCAAATTCATGTCATTTTTAATTTATTTATTCATGAGAGACACAGAGAGAGAGAGGCAGAGACACAGGCAGAGGGAGAAGCAGGCTCCTTGCAGGGAGCCCAATGCGGGACTGGGCTGAAGGCTGTGTTAAACCGCTGAGCCACCCGGGCTGCCCCATATCCCCCTTTTTTTTTATCACCTCCTAATGCATCTGTCCTTCCTCTCCATTTCACATTGTTTTTCCTTCCCTTTGTGATGATTTGCCTGTATGAATTCCTCAATGTCCTTGGCGGTGTTTCTGATCACCAATCTTTTTTTTTTTTTTTTTAAGCATGCACAATATTTATTAAGAAGAGCTTTGTGAAAAAGAGGCCAAATAAAAGCAGAAAGAGAGAGCTACCTTGAAGTGCTGCAGATCTAGAGACAGCGTCAACAACCTCTTCGGAAGTTCTGGAGTTAGAATGGTCACAGTTGTCTCAGGAAAGGCTAAAATAGCCCAATTCCCTGATCAATCAGCCATTGGGTGTGAGGAACCAGGGAAGAATCATAGCCCAAGGCAAGGCCACTTTCTTCAGCTGAGACACTTTCCAAAGGGATGACAACTGAAAGCTGTCTGTCTGTCCATAGCATTCCTAGCACTTATGGAAACAATTCTCATTGAAGAGGAATCTGGGTGGCGCATCACACTGCCCACTACAACATCATATATCGATCCTGTTTATCATAATAGCCATCTCCATTTATTCTGATCTTTAATTATAATTAAAGATTAAATTACTGACTAGCAGTAAAGAAATTATAATTTTCTTCATATAGGTCTTGAATATTTGGATAAAGACTGATCACCATTTTTTTCTCTTTCTTTTTGCTTTCCAAAATCCTTTCCCTGAACCTGGTCAACCAAGATAAATGTGTACTTAATAAATAAATGAATAAATAGCACACAAATGTAATGCATTGGGTTTTTGGAAAATATTTCTAAAATTAGAATGTAAAAAACCAGTGAAAATAATATTTAATAAAAAGAGGAAAGGAGAAGTTATGACATTGTTTCATTACAGAAGCAGACTGTACAATGGCATGTTCTCCTATAGTTTAACAATCAAATGGGTAGATCTTTCAAGTTTTTATTTAAATTACAGTTAGTTAACATATAGGATAATATTGGTTTAAGGTGTACAATATTGTGATTCAGCACTTCCATACATCACCTGGTGTTTACAAGTGCCCTCCTTAATCCCCATCACCAGTTAACCCATCCCCCCCCACCCATCTCTCCTCTGGTAACCATCAGCTTATTGGCTATAGTTAAGAGTGTTTCTTCGTTTGCCTCTCTTTTTTCCCTTTGCTCTTGTTTTGTTTCTTAAATTCCACATATGAATGAAATCATATGGTATTTGTCTTTCTCTGACTTATTTCACTTAGCATGTTCTTCAGCTCCATCCATGTCACTGCAAATGGCAAGACTTCAGTCTTTTGATGGCTGAATAATATTTCATTGTACATATACACCACATCCTTTATCCACTCATCAGTTGATGGACAGATGGGCTGTTTCCATAATTTGGATACTGTAGGTAATACTGCTATAAACATCAGGGTGCCCATATCCCTTTGAATTTTTGTATTCTTTGGGTAAATACCTACCAATGTGATTGCCAGATCATAGGGTAGTTCTATTTTTAACTTTTTGAGGAACTGCCATGCTATTTCCCAAGTGGCTGCACCAGTTTGTACTCCCACCAATAGTGTAAGAGGGTTTTTTCCTCCACATCCTGGCCAGCACTTGTTGTTTCTTGTGTTGTTGATTGTAGCCATTCTGACAAGTGTAAGGTGATAGCTCATTGTGGTTTTGACTTGCATTTCCCTGGTAAGTGATGTTGAGTTTCTTTTCATGTGTCTGTTAGCTATCTGTATGTATTCTTTGGAAAAAAATGTCTATTGGTGTCTTCTATCCATTTTTAATCGGATTATTTGTTTTTGGGTTGTTGAATTTTATAAGTTTTTTGTATATTTTGAATACTAACCCTTTATCGGATATGTAATTTGCAAATACCTTCTCCTCAAATGGGTATTTCTGAATTTCATGGTAGTCTGGGCTTTACTTTGGTTTCTTCTCAGGGTGAGAAGAACGGCTACTCGTAAGAAGGCACTACGCTTCACAACATAGACATTTGGTCTAATATATTATTAAGCATTTTTTCATACTTATAGGCCCACCACCCAGAATTGGCAGCTCTTATTTCTGAGCTCTTCTTTGTTTAATGTCTTTTTTCCTCCAAAGAAAATAAATTATTATAGATAATGTAATCTGATCTCCATTTCCTATCCGCACTCCTCATTGCCAGAAGATTTTGGGTATCATTCTAGTCAATATATAAATGCTACATGTATACATGTATGAATATAAATAATCAGTGTTGGAATCCCTGGGTGGCGCAGTGGTTTGGCGCCTGCCTTTGGCCCAGGGCGCGATCCTGGAGACCCGGGATCAAATCCCACGTTGAGCTCCCAGTGCATGGAGCCTGCTTCTCCCTCTGCCTGTGTCTCTGCCTCTCTCTCTGTGTGTGTGACTATCATACATAAATAAAAAAAATTTTAAAAAAATAAATAATCAATATTTATGTTTATAGACAATTAAGTTTACATAACTAGCATCATGTTCTTCAGTTTACTTTCCCCCCCCCCCACTTTGTTTACAAATCATTCTCTATAAATACAGGTGACCCTTGAACAACATGGGTTTGAACTGCAGAGATCCACTTATATGTGAATTTTTTTCTGATAACTATAGTATAGTATTTTCTCTCCTTATGATTTTTGTGATAACATTTCCTTTTCATTGGCTTACTTTATTACTATATTTTACTTCATTTATACAATACAACATATAATACATATAACATACAAAATATTATTAAATTGACTGTTTATGTTATCACTGAGGCTTCCAGTCAACAGTAGGCTATTAGTAGTTAAGTTTGGAGGGAATCAAAGTTATACACAGATTTTTGACTGTGTGGGGCTTGGCACCCCTAATCTTCTCACTGTTCAAGGGTCAACTGCATCTATATGGTTCATTTCTCCTAAAGATTTCAGTTTCCATCATATGAATATGCCATATCTTATTCATTAATTTATTAATGGATATTTGTATTCACAGCTTTTAACATTACATACTCCAGTAAACATCTTCACACTTGTCATCTTATGCACCTGAGGAAGTGTTCCTATAGGAAATACACCTGGGAACTGTATATATGGGTGGTATGATCTTGTACATTTACAGTTTTATAAGATGGAGTCAAATTGTTCTCTAGAGTGGTTGTAACAATTTTTTTTAATTTTTATTTATTTATGATAGTCACAGAGAGAGAGAGAGAGAGGCAGAGACACAGGCAGAGGGAGAAGCAGGCTCCATGCACCGGGAGCCTGATGTGGGATTCGATCCCGGGTCTCCAGGATCGCGCCCTGGGCCAAAGGCAGGCGCCAAACCGCTGCGCCACCCAGGAATCCCTAAACAGCCTCTAGAAGTCTTTCACCACACAGTATCACCAAACTTTACATTGTTTGCCAATAGTATCTCATTTTTAATGCAATTTCCCAATTACTGGTAAGATGATGGAATTTTTCATATGTAATTGGAATAATACTTCAAAAATAATTTCAGATATATTTTCATACACTGCAGATCTTATGTCTCTCAACTTGTCACTCATTAAATCTAATAAGTCTAACCTTTTCAGTGGGGAAAACAAGTACAACTGAGATTAAAGCAGTTAGCTGTCAGTCTAGAGTTTCAAAGCCAACTCTTTTTAGCCCGTTACTAAACAAATATGAGAATTACATTTTCTCCACAGAAAAATTGCATCTTCATTTCCTAAGCAACCTTTCACTATCAACAGCCAATTTGGGAACTTCGAACATAGAGTTTTAATAGAAATCATTGTGCAGGGATCCCTGGGTGGCGCAGCGGTTTGGCGTCTGCCTTTGGCCCAGGGCGTGATCCTGGAGACCTGGGATCGAATCCCACGTCGGGCTCCTGGTGCATGGAGCCTGCTTCTCCCTCTGCCTATGTCTCTGCCTCTCTCTCTCTGTGTGTGTGACTATCATAAATAAATAAAATTTAAAAAAAAGAAAGAAATCATTGTGCAGAGAAGACAGAGGAGTTCTTTTTTGTTTCGTTTTGGTTTGGTCTGGGTTTAGTTTTTTGTTTTTTTTTTTTTTTTGTCTGTTTTTTTTTTTTAAGATTTTTTATCTATTTATTACAGACAGAGAGAGACAGAAAGACAGAGATAGGCAGAGGGAGAAGCAGGCTCCATGCAGGAAGCCCGACGTGGGACTCGATCCTGAGTCTCCAGGATCACGCCCTGGGCTGAAGGCGGTGCTAAACCGCTAAGCTACCGGGTCTGCCCTGTTTTTAAAATTAGTTTCAGAGGTGAAAATTAGGGATTCATCAGCTGCATATAACCCCCAGTGCTCATTATATCAAGTGCCCTCCTTAATGACCACCACCTATTACACTCTTCCTTATTCATTTGGGATTTTTTATATATTCAAGATACTAATCCTTTATTTGTTTTATATTTATAAATATATTCTTCCAGTGTATCACTTGTTTTTTAGCCTGTTTAATTGTACAGAGCTGTGTAACTCTCCTATGCTGAAATTTCACAATCTTTTATGTTTTTACTTTTTGTGTCACTTTTAGAAGTCTTTCCTAGGGAAGAAAATAAAGGTATTTCCCACACTCTCTCCTGATAATTTTAAAGACTTGGTTTTTTTCCAATTCAGTTTTTTAATCTCTTAGGATTTTATTTTTGTGTATAGTTTGAAGTACGGATTAAATTTTTTAGATTAAAAGTTATTATCCCAAAATCTGTTATTTAATAATCCATCCTTTCCAGTTTATAATGACAATTCTGTTCTGTATGAATTTCATATATGATAGCAAATTAAACACAACTTTCCTTAAACAAACAAACAAAAAACCTGAGTGAGTTTGCCACCAGTATACCCTCTCTAAAGGAAATCCTAAATAATGTACTTTAAACAGAAGGATAGTGATCCCAAGGTGAAAGTTCTGAGGAGCAAGGGGAAAAAGAACAAAGAGAGTGGTGCATATATATACATATATACATGTATGTATACATATATATACTTGCACATATATAAATTTAAATGAATAATGGCTAACTAAATCAATAATATCTTAAAAGGATAAAAACAAAAAAATATAGATATAGGATTAAAATATATGCTAGCCATCAAGTGAATCAGGAAACAAATCAGACTAGGAGAAAATATTTGCAAAAGATGTATTTAGTAAAAGACTGTTAGTTAAAATATACAAAGAATGCCTTAAACTCAACAATAAGAAAATAAATCAATTCAAAGAGGAAAGCTCATAGCAATAAATGCATACATTAAGAAGCAAAAAGGATCTCAAATAAACAACCTAACTTTAACTTCATGGAACCATAAAAAGAAGAATAACCTAAGCCCAAAGTTAGTAGAAAGAAGAAAATAACAAGGATTAAAGCAGAAATAAAAGAAATAGAAACTAAAAGACAATAGAAAAGGTTAATGAAACTAAGAACTTTTTTTGTTTTTGAACAGATAAACAAAGTAGACAAACCTTTAGCTAGACTCACCAAGAAAAAAAAGACAGAGGACTCAAATAAATAAAATCAGAAATGAAAGAGATATTATTAGATTTTTTTTAATTTTTTTTTAATTTATGATAGTCACAGAGAGAGAGAGAGAGAGAGGCAGAGACACAGGCAGAGGGAGAAGCAGGCTCCATGCACCGGGAGCCCGATGTGGGATTCGATCCCGGGTCTCCAGGATCGCGCCCTGGGCCAAAGGCAGGCGCCAAACCGCTGCGCCACCCAGGGATCCCGATATTATTAGATATTATCAGATATTCTGATACCACAGAAATACAAAAAAAAGTCATGAGAGACTACTATGAGTAATTACAAGCCAAAAAATTGGACAACTTATGAAGAAAAAGACTAAACTCCTAGAAACATTCAACCTATCAAGACTGAATCATGAAGAAATAGAAAATCTGAATAGACAAATTACTAGTAAGGAAATAGAATCAGTAATCAAAAACCTTCTAACAAATAACAGTTCAGGACCAGATGTCTTCACTGGTGAATTTTACCAAACATTTGAAGAAGAATTAACACCAATCCTTTTCAAACTCTTCCAAAAAATAGAAGAGAGGGGAACTTGCGAACTCATCCTATGAAGCCGGACATTACACTGATACCAAAACCAGTCAAGGACATACTATAAGAAAAAAAAACAAAGTTACAGGTCAGTGTTCCTGATGAATGTAGATGCAAAAATTCTCAACAAAATATTGAATTGAACAATTCAATATTGAATTGAACAATACATTAAAAGGATCATTACACCATAATTCAGTGGGAATTATTCTAGGGAATGCAAAGATTGTTCAATATCTGCAAATCAACACTGTAATGCACTGCATTAACAAAATGAAGGGTTAGATCCTCTCAAGAAAGGCAGAAAAAGCACTTGACAAAATTCAATATCCATTTATGATTTTTAAAAAACCTCTCAAAAAGTGGGTATAGAGAGAACATACCTCAATATTATAAAGGTCATATAAGACAAGCCCATAGCTAACATCATACTTGGTGAAAAATCAGAAAGCTTTTCCTTCAAGGTCAGGAACAAAATAAGGATGCCCACTCTTGGCACTTTCATTCAGCATAGTATTGAAAGTCCCGGCCAGAGCAATTAGTCAAAAACAATAACAAAAGTCATCTAAATCAGAAAGGAAGAGGTAAATTCTCAGCATTTGCAGATGACATTATATGTAATATAGGAAATCCAAAAAACTCCACCAAAAAAAACTTAGAACTAATCAACAAATTCCGTAAAGTTTCAGTATACAAAATCAACATACAAAAATCAGTTGTGTTTCTATTCACTAATCAGAAAGAGAAGAAAACAGTCCCATTCATAATTGCATCAAAAAGAATAGACTAAGAATGTTTTAAAAAGAGATGAAAGACCTTTATGCTGAAAACTATAAGATATTCATGAAAGAAACAGCAGAAGATACAAATAAGTGGAAAGATATTCCATGCTGATTAATATAAAAAATATTACTAAAATGTTCATTTCCAAAACAATCTACAGAAACAATGCAATCTTTATAAAAATACCAATGGTATTTTCACAGAAAGAGAACAAAGAATTTTAAAATTTGTATGGAACCACAAGAGATTCCAAATAGCCAAAGCAATCTTGAGGAAAAAAACAAAAACAAAAACACAACAATAACAAAAAAGCTGGAGGCATTACACTCACAGATTTCAAATTATAGTACAAAGCTATAGCAGTCAAAATATTATAGTATTGGCACAAAACAGACACATAAATCAGAAATAAATGCATAGAGAATGCATTAGAGATCCCAGAACAGAAGAGAGTCCAGAAATAAACCCATTTATATGTGCTCAATTAATTTGTTTTTTCTTTCTCTTCTTTCTTTCTTTCTTTCTTTCTTTCTTTCTTTCTTTCTTTCTTTCTTTCTTCTTTCTTTCTTCTTTCTTTCTTTCTTTCCTTCCTTCCTTCCTTCCTTCCTTCCTTCCTTTCTTTCTTTCTTTCTTTCTTTCTTTCTTTCTTTCTTTCTTTCTTTCTTTCTTTCTTTTTCTTTCTTCCTTTTTTCTTTTTAGGTAAAATCCACCCCCAATCTAGGGCTTAAACTCACAACCCTGAGATCAAGAGTGACTCTACTGACTGGGCCAACCAGGTACCCCTGGTCAATTAATTTATGACAAAAAAGCAAAGAATATACAATGATGAAAGGACAGTCTCTTTAATAAATGAAGCTGGGAAAACTGGACAGCCACGTGCAAAAGAATTAAACTGGACCAGCCTTTTACACCATACACAAAAATCAACTCAAAGTGCATTAAAGATTTGAATGTAAGACCCTGAAACCATAAAACTCTGAGATAAAACATAGCGGGTAAGCTCCTTGACTTTGGTCTTCGCTATGTTTTTTTTTTTTTTTTCAATTTGATTCCAAAGGCAAAGGCAATAAAAGCAAAAATAAATAAGTGGGACCATTTCAAACTAAAAACCTTCTGCACAGCAAAGGAAACCATTAACAAAATGAAAAGGCAACCTACAGAATAGGAGAAAATATTCACATATCATATATCTGATAAGGAGTTAATATCCTAAATATATGAAGAACTCATACAACTCAATAGCAAAAAGCAAACAAAAATAATTTGATTTAAAAGTGAGCAGAGGACCTGAATAGACATTTTACCAAAGAACACACACAGATGGCCCAACAGGTTTATGAAAAGGCGCTCAACATGACTTATCAACAGGGAAATGCAAATCAAGACCACAATGAGCTATCATCCCACACCTGTTGGAATGGCTGTTATCAAAAAGACAAGCAATAGCAAGTATTGGCAAGGATGTGGAGAAAAGGGAACCCTTGTGCACCTTTGGTGGGAATGTAAATTGGTGCAACCGCTATGGAAAATAGTATGCAAGCTCCTCAAAAAATTAAAAGTAGAACTACTATATGATCCAGCAATCCCACCTCTGGGTATTTATCCAAAGGAAACAATAACACTAATTCAAAAAGGTATCTGCACCTCCATGTTCATTGCAGCATTATTTGCAGTAGCCAAAATGTGGAAACAACCTAAGTGCCCATCAATGGCTGAATAGATAAAGAAAAGAAAAAAATATATATATATACATATTATATACAGTTGACTCTTGAACAAGATGGGTTTGAACTGTACAGGTCCACTTATGTGTGGGTATTTTTTTTTTCAATAAATACAGCACAGTACTACAAAAGTATTTCCTCTTCCTTATGATTTTCTTTTTTTTAAGATTTTATTTATTTATTCATGAGAGACACAGAGAGAGAGAGAGAGAGAGAGAGAGAGGCAGAGACACAGGCAGAGGGAGAAGCAGGCTCCATGCAGGGAGCCTGACGCGGGACTCGATCCCAGGTCTCCAGGATCACGCCCTGGGCTGAAGGAGGTGCTAAACCTCTGAGCCACCAGGGCTGCCCTCCTTATGATTTTCTTAATAGCATTTTCTTTTCTCTAGTTTACTTGATTGCAAAGATACAGCATACTATATATATATATATATATATATATATATATATATATATATATATAAAACGATGTGTTAATCAAGTGTTTATGTTATTAGTAAGGCTTCCCATCAACAATACACTATCAGTAGTTAAGTTTTTGGAAAGTCAAAAGTTATATTCAGATTTTTGACTATGCAAGAGTAGGTGCCCCTAACCCCTGAGTTGTTCAGATTGTTCAACTATATAAACAATGGAATATTATTCATCCATAAAAAGGAAATCCTGCCATTCATGACAGGGATGGACTTTGAGGGCATTATGCTAAGTGAAATAAGTCAGACATAAAAGATAAATACAGTATGATTTTACTTAATATGTAGGATCTTAGAAAAATTCATAAATATTGAGAACAGACTGATTGTTGCCAGAGCTAGGAGGAAGGATGAGGCAGGAGGGGTGAAGGGAGTCAAAAGATAAAAACTTTCAGTTATCAAATATATAAGTCCTGGGAGTGTAATGCATGGTGACTATAGTTAACAGTGTATTGCATATTGGAAGTTACTAAGAGAGCAGATCTTAAAAGTTCTCATCACAAGAAAAAAATTTTATATGGTGATAAATGTTAACTAGACTTACTATGGCTATCATTTTGCAGTATATACATATATTGAATCATTATGTTGCACATACACGAAAAGAAAAGAGTAGAATCAATCTCATTTGCAATTGCACCAAAAACAATAAGATAATTAGGAATAAATCTAAAGTAGTAAGATATCTATACTCTGAAAACTATAGAGCACATATGAAAGAAATTGAAGAGGACACAAAGAAAGGGAAAAGCATTCCATGCTCATGGATTAGAAGAATAAACGTTGTTAAAATGTCTATACTACCTGGGGATCCCTGTGTGGCTCAGTGGTTTAGCGCCTGCCTTTGGCCTAGGGCATGATCCTAGAGTCCAGGGATCGAGTCCCAGGTCGAGCTCTCTGTGTGGAGCCTGCTTCTCCCTCTGCCTGTGTCTCTGCCTCTCTCTCCTCTGTGTGTGTGTATGTGTGTGTCTCATGAATAAATAAATAAAATCTTTTTTAAAAAAGTCTATACTACCCAATGCAATCTACACATTTAATGCAATCTCTATCAAAATACCACCAGCATTACAGAGCTAGAACAAATACTCCTAAAATTTGTATGGAACCACAAAAAACCCTGAATAGCCAAAGCAATTTTGAAAAAGAAAAACAAAACTGGAGATATCACAACTCTACATTTCAAGCTATGTAACAAAGCTGTAATCATCAAGACAGTGTGGTACTGGCACAAAAACAGACACATAGATCAATGGAACAGAATAGAGAACCCAGAAATGGGGAATCTTGGGTGGCTCAGCGGTTTAGTGCTTGCCTTTGGCCCAGGGTGTGATCCTGGAGTCCTGGGATCAAGTCCCACATCAGGCTCCCTGCATGGAGCCTGCTTCTCTCTCTGCCTGTGTCTCTGCCTCTCTGTGTGTCTCTCATGAATAAATAAATAAAATCTTAAAAAAAAGAGAGAGAGAGAACCCAAAAATGGACCCTCAACTCTATGGTCAAATAACTTTGACAAAGCAGGAAAGAATATCCAATGGGAAAAAAAATCTAACAAATGATGGTGGGAAAACTGGACAGCAACATGCAGAAAAATGAAACTGGACCACTTTCTTACACTATACACAAAAATAAATTCAAAATGGATGAAAGACCTAAATATGAGACAGGAAACCATCAAAATCTTAGAGGAGCACATAGGCAGAAACCTCTTTGACCTCAGCCATAGCAACTGTTTATTAGATATGTCTCCGGAGGCAAGGGAAACAAAAGCAAAAATGAACTATTGGGACTTCATCAATATAAAAAACCTTCTGCACAGTGAAGGAAACAATCAACAAAACTAAGAGGCAACCTATGGAATGGGAAAAGATTTTTGTTTTAGCTTGAAGTTACTGTATCCATTTGTACTTCTTGCTGAGAAAGAAAATAGAATCTTCAAATTCATTCTTTAAAAAACCATCATGGGGCAGCGCTGGTGGCTCAGCAGTTTAGCGCCGCCTTCAGCCCGGAGCCTGATCTTGAAGACCCAGGATCGAGTCCCACGTTGGGCTCCCTGCATGGAGCCTGCTTCTCCCTCTCGCCTGTGTCTCTGTCTCTTCTCTCTCTCTCGAATAAATAAATAAAATCTTTTAAAAAAGAACTTTAAAAAAATAAAAAATAAAAAAACCATCATGTCTAACTTGGTTCACCTAGGGTCAAAGTGAGGGAGCAACAAGAATGGTGGGATTGGGCAAGGGCAGGAGATGGAGATATTGTAGGACTGGATAACCATGGTATGGAGAAACTGAGGACCAGGACTACAGGACACAGTGGTCCATGTTAACAATGAAGAAAGAAAATTGTGCTGAATGGGCAATACTGTTGGGGCTTTTAGTTCTGGCATTAGTCGTAAGTACCTGGTCTCCAAAACTCTCCTTACCAAGAACCTATCATACTCCCTTTTGACAAAGAATGATTTCTGAACATGACAATCACACACACACACACAAACACACACACACACACCACCACCACCACCACTACTGTTAAAATACTATATTTTTATAAGAGCTCAAGAATAAGTTTTATGGCTTTCTTCAAATTAGTATAGTTCTTAAAATCTCATTTTCAAACGTATGACAATAAAGCATACAATAAGGTTGAAAGGAATGGAACTCTTTCAGGTATTTTTCCCTGCCCATCAAACTCAGGTAGGGAACGGAAGGACTCACTTTCCCAGAGACTTTGTCAGAAGTCTGGCACCCTATCCTTCCCCTCCCCTCCCCACAGACCTCTGGACACTGCATTCCAGAAGCTTCCATGCCTTCCCTGACCACTGACCATGATTATCTGGGGCCAGGTTAAATACTAGCAGTTGATGATGGGCACCTGCTATGTATGCACACTTCTCAACCTGATTTCATTCAAGCTGCTACTAGCCCTATTGTTCTCCTCATTCTACAGATGAGAAAACTAAGGCTCACGGGGTATTAAAATGGGGTGCCTAAAATCTCCTAGCTTTAAACAGTGAAGCTTCACTGTTTCAGGTGAGGTCTAGAAGGACAGCAGCCCAGAGGCCCCTCCCTGGAGATAGTCTTGTGAGGATCCTAGGACACATCCCTGGCAGGCTCCTCTGTCCAAAAGCAGGAAGCATGGAGACTTCTGAAAAATCCCTCCCTGGAGAGAATCAGGCAATGATGAAGGGGCAGGGAGGGGTAGCACTCCGAGGAGAGAACTGGTGTAAGTTTTGAAAAAAGCTTTTACGCTAGGAAGAAATGAGTCTTAGGCACATAGACTTTGGAACAATATAAGTAGCCATCATATCTCCTTGAGCTGCATGACTCTGTGGTGTTGGGACCTCACTATCCCCATCTGTCAAGTGGGCAGGTGTCAGGCTAGATTCCCTCAGGCTAAAGCTGGGAGACATCTATGAGAGGTCAGAGCAGACGGTGAGAAAGACATGGAAGAGGGCAAATGAGATAGAAAATGGGAAAGAAGGGCAATCTCACCTGGCCAACCTGCTCAGCCTGCCTCTCCCAGGAAGCCTTCCCCGAAGCCCACCTCCATGGCCCTATTCCAAGCTCCGCTTAGGCACTCCGCCGGGGCCCAGCACAAGGCCTGCTCTGGATAAACGGAATGTTGGTGAAGTGAAGAAGCAAATTTGGGGGGAGAGGACACATGAACAAATGAGTTGCCTCCACTGGGGGCCAGCAGGTGCTGGGAAAGCCCCGTGGAATCGAGCCGACTGAGCGTGCGAATCAGTGACCTGTGAGTACACAAGAGAGCGAGTTGGTGAAAGAAGGACCAAGACTGGGCAGCTGCCTCCCTAGAAGGGGGCTTGGGAGGGACACACCAGCTGGCTGGTTCTGGGGGCGGGTGCCAGCATCGGGGGCCCAGAGGCAGGTCCAGAAATGGAGTTCTGAATGCAGGCTCGGTGCCCCCGAGGCCTGATCAGGAGCTAAGGTTTGGAAAGATGCAGGAAGAAGCTGGAAAGCCAGAGCAAGTTGGTGAAGACACTCCTTGACACCCCCAGCTCTGCACCTTGTGAACTCCTGCTCATCCTCCCACAGTCAGCTAACTGCCTCTGACTTCCTTCTCCAATTATAAACAGCCAAATCTCTTCCATCGTAACTTTTTTTGAAGTGACTGTCCAGCTTCTGATCACTTTTCCCACCGGCTCTATTCGCTCTGGGGGGTCAGGGACAGTGCACCATTTTACTGAATGGCCAGCTCCAGCTTTGGGTCCGGCACACCGCAGGCACTCGGGAAGTCCTCATCAAATACAAGAACAAGTGAGAGAGGGCAGAGGTGGTGATCTGGAAGGCAGTCCTTTCAGGGCCCCGGTGGAGGGCGGCCTGCTGAGGACAGATGGGTGGGGAGAGGCACCCCTGCAGTCTGACCCCAGACGCCCAGAGAAAAGGGGAGCACCCAGGCTGACAGCGGCTGTCTGGAACCACTCAGCATGCTCCAAGCAGGCTGTCAGGGATTCTTTGCCCTGGCTTCAGGGCCAAGCTGGGAAATTGTTTCAACCAGCTTGCCCTGCCAGGGCCTGATATCATGCCACCCATTTTCTCGCCCTCTGCTGTGGTTTGGTGATCAGGGATTTCGCCTGTGGCTCATTCTCCAACACACAAGCCCAGATGAGCGGCGCGTTCTTCCTCCAATTCGCACTTGGAACCAAAACATCCTGGCCCTGGTTTTACTTTCCCTCATAAGCCCTTGCGCTTCCCTGACTGAGGGTCCCTCTGAAATCCTAGAGGTTTGTTCCCAAGCGGTGTATTCCATACACAGCTTGAAGTGGGATTACAGTAGAGATAAATAAAAGATTAGTTTCCAAGTTTTGGGACTAAATAAAGGATCAGATTCTTGGTGATTGGGAGATAAAAGGAATTTTTGGGTTTGCTCATGGATGAACCAATTCAGAAGCAGTTTGGGGCGGTGGGTGGGACCAGGAGCTCAGTCTTCCCTGGGGTCTTTTTGTGGGCTTCTCTCACTACCCACCCTAGCCATCTGGTTTCACTTCTGGGACAAGGCTGAGCAAGCTAGGACAGCAGAGAGCCCAAGCAAGGAGGCTGGTTAAACCCTCTGATCGGGCCAGGTGTTGAATCAGGGATGGCTGAGCATAACTGGTTCCTACCCTGGATTCGGAGGGTCTTCCAAGTCCCACTGGAATGTAATGTCCAGATAACACACTGCGCTTCCCTGGAAGATACTGGCATGACAATCATAACTCTCCAGAACATCACTAGCAACCCAGGATTCAGTAAAAGCAGCCCTCTGGCATTGGATATACTCTCTGTTTTTTAAGATTTTATTTTTTTAAGTAATCTCTACATACAATGTGGGGCTCAAACCCACAACCATGAGATCAAGAGTCGTGCAATCCACCGACTGAGCCAGCCAGGTACCCAGATATACTTTTATTTTTCACACAAGTTTAACAGCATTATCTGTC
Organism: Canis aureus; assembly: GCF_053574225.1. Lineage (NCBI taxonomy): Eukaryota > Metazoa > Chordata > Mammalia > Carnivora > Canidae > Canis > Canis aureus. Next base: position 17,424,488 of record NC_135632.1, read on the forward strand.
TCATTTGTCCCTAAGGCCTGACAGATTTGGTGCAGCAATTTAGAATGGAGAGTAGAGTCCCTGAAAGAGAGACAACTGAATATCAGAACAGGGAGAGGGCACCATAAAAAAACAAGGAGAAGGGTTGTTTAGCGGTTTAGCGCCACCTTCAGCCCAGGGCATGATCCTGGAGACCAAGGATCGAATCCCACGTCCGGCTCCCTGCATGGAGCCTGCTTCTCTCTCTGCCTGTGTCTCTGCCTCTTTCTCTCTCTCTCTCTCTCTCTCTCTCTCTCTTTGTATCTCTCATGAATAAATAAATAAAATCTTTAAAAAAAAGGAGAAAAAGAACTCAAGAAGCACTTACTGTGGGCCATTAAAAGGCCTGACAAAAAAAAAAAAAAAAAAAAAAAAGGCCTGACAGGGGCACTTGGGTGGCTCAGTGGTTGAGTGGCTGCCTTTGGCTCAGGTTGTGATCCTGGGGTCCTGGGATCGAGTCCCACATCAGGCTCCCCACGGGGAGCCTACTTCTCCCTCTGCCTGTGTCTCTGCCTCTCTCTCTGTCTCAAATGAATGAATGAATGAATGAATGAATGAATGAATAAATAAATAAATAAATAAATAAATAAATAAAATCTTAAAACAAAAAAAAGGCCTGACAATCTCCAGATGGTGTTTTGCATTCTGAGTCCAACAAACCAGCCTAAAAATTAGGCTGTGCCCATCAAGCTTTATTTGTAAAGGCAAAGAGTCCAAATGGCTTCCATGCTTAGGTGACTAATAGTACAAAGATCTTCTCTTCTAAAGTATGAGTTCAGTTGATTAAGAGTTAATATCTGTAGAACATCCCATTGGTTGGAGAATCCCAATTCCCCATTGGTTTAGGAAATTAAGAAGTTGCTCCAGTTGGATTTATATTAACAGTATTATATCAGTATGGTAATACTAGTAGTAGTGGTAGTACTAGTAGTAGTGGTAGTACTAGTTAGTAGTAGTAGTAGTAGTAGTAGTAGTAAGGAAAAATGGGCATCATCTTATGAGAATTTACCAGGCACTATTGTAAGTACATTTCACATATTAATTTGTTTAATCCCTGTAAGAAGCCCTGAAGTTAACAGAACTTGTTAGCGGTAGGTAAAAGGCTCTGGGAGGATAGGAAAGAATCATAATTTTTAATTAAATTTATTGTGAATTTTTAACAAGAGCTCAAAATCCAACTATCTCTTAGTAATTCATGAATTCAGTCTGAATGATGATGAGGACAACAATGATGAATATGACTGTGAAGTCAAATAACTTCATCTAAAAATATGTTTGTTTCTCTTTTTTTTTAGGTGGGGGGAGCAGAGAGAGAGAGAGAATCTTAAACAGGATGCAGGGCTCGATCTCACAACCCTGAGATTGTAACCTGAGCTGAAATCAAGGGGGCGGGGGAGGCCAGTCAGAACCAGAAGGACCTGTAGCAGACAACAAATTGTTCAGGAATATCCAAGAGGTTGTAATTATCATTTTAACTCTAACTAGTTGGCAGTGATTGCCTCCATGTGTGGGGGAAGGCTCTGCAGCCACATCCAAGATCACTGACAAAAATGCTTCAATTGATTAATCATGCCTATAGTGGGTGCAGAACTAGAGAGTGCCTGCACATGGACTGCATAGGCACATTGGTCCTATATATGGACAAATCTTAGGTTTTATTGATAGGGAAACTGAGGCCCAGAGAGACAGAAGCTGTCCAAGTCTCAGACCAGGGGCTAAACTAGTACCAAGGTCTCCAAAATTGTAGTCAAAGGTGCTTCACGACTATCCAGTGCTGCCTTTCCGATTCAGCCAAGATGAGTAAACTGAGGAATGGATTAAATAGTCAGGAATCAAAGATCTTCTGGTGTTGGTGGGAGGGTCCTGTGTGGCTCAGGGGAGGCAGAGGGGGCTAAAATGATAAGAGGACCGACTAGGGAAGTGGCCTTCCCATTTCTCCCTGACCAAGGGCAAAAGGAAGAAACCCACATTACTGAGCCCTCACCTGTGCCAGGCACCATGCTAGTCACATCAATTATTCCATTTAATCCTTGCAGTTAACCTGTGAGGAAGCTCCATCTTGCAGAGGAAAAACCGGAATGGGAGAGGCTAAGTGACTAAGCCAAGGTCGCATTACTCAAGTGGCTGAGTCAGGACAGGCTCCCAGATCTTTGTGGCTCTACAGCCCACCCACAACTACGCAGGGAGGTTTAGAGTATATGCTTTGGGGTCAGAAAGACCTTATTTTGAGTCCCAACTCTACCACACACTAGCTCTGTAACTTTTAGCAGGTGTCTTAACCTCTCCATGCCTTAGTTTCTTCATCTATAAAATGGGGAGATAGTAGGGCTTAGCTCAGAGGGTTGTTGCTAGCATTAAATGAAATAATATATGTGAAGTGCTGAGCCAAATTTGGCACACAGTAAATGCTCAATAAATGGTAGCTCTTACTGTTGCCCAGGCACCACACCGCCCCAGACTTACCACCTAACACCTGCCACCCAGTGGTGGCCCAGATGTCCCACTTACAGAAGGTCCCATTCTTAGGTCATCTTGTTCTTTTCGCTGTATCCTACAGCAGGAGTTAGAACCCCCAGAGCCCCATTTGCAAATGTATGCAAGTACTAAATCACAGGGAGTGTGTCTTTGGAGAAGTTAGGAAACCCATTATCCACAGACAGACTCACCTCAGAGCAACTGCCACAAGATGGCAGCCATAAATCAGCATAACTCATCCAAGCCACACCCTGGGCTTCTCTGTCAGACAGGGACTCTCCCACCTCTGTTCACACCACATCAGTGACTACAGGTCCTGGCAATGCGCAGAAACTCTTTAAAGCTGTTGCCAAGGCTATCATTGCTTTCCTGACCTTCATTAGAGATTATTAGCACATCAGAGAGGGATGATTAGAGTTTTAACCTAAGAAAGTGAGATATTGTGCTTTTATTTACCCTTTAGTGCCCGAGAACAATTGACGAGTTTCTTATAAATGCTTCTTTGATGGATTAAGTGTCCCCAAAATATATACTTAAATAAAAGGGTTAGTGAGAGGAACAAATAAAATTAACTACTTGTGTCTGTGGTGCAATTGCAAATAAGGGAGCTGCTGGCTAGGGACACTGCAATCTGTTTTATGTCTTCTGATGACATTTAATCTACAAAATACATGGGTTCTGAATCTGGGCCTTGGCAGTAGAAGGCAGGGGTCCCTATTTTCTATTTTCAGAAATCAGATCCAAAGGAATAGCGAACTTAGAAGGCCTGAGACCCCCACCTCCAATGGGTTCCAGTGTGTGCTGGCATCCCCTCTGACCCCCTGACCCACGAAGGGGCACCCCTACCCTTCATTCCACAAAATGGCATCTATTGTGCTTTATATGCATTGTCTTATTGAATGCTCCTCAAAAAACCTTATGCAGGTAGTGTAACTACTGCTATGGTCCCCATCTTATAGGTGAGAAAACTGGAGCTCGACGATGTTAAGTAATTTGCCCCAAGTTCACAGCCAGGAGGTGGCAGGTCCAGGAGGCAGACTGAGTCTCTGACCCCAGTACTTAGCTTCTGACAGTTTCATGATTCTCTCTCTCCTGCTACCCAAGGAAATCTTAAGCACCATAAAGGTTCAGACAGTGAGGGTACAGAGTGGAAAGACCGTGGTTACTACCCTTAAGAGCTTTTCCATTTATTGGGGGGAGGAATAATTGTCACAGTTCCTACGATGAAGCTGGGACATGTTTCACAGAGAATAATCTAAGATGAGGAGGTTCTTGTGCCAAAAGCCCAGGACCTAGAGCTACTTTCCATGGCTCACTTCTCCCAGAATCCCAGAGACGTGCTATTTTGACTGGTGTTTCACTGTATCAGACAATGGGGGAGAGCTGGGCAGTGTTCTGATGACAGAGCCAGCATGGTGTAACCTTGACTTGACCTTGATGTCTACCCACAGATATCCTGGTCCAGAGGTAACACAATCTGTCACCTCAGGCAGGAGCCAATATCAAGAATGGGGTTGCAGTCATTGTGTTTCACCCTGTGAACTGCTGTGACCAAGAGAAGCACTTTCAAAGGGCAGCTGATAAAATTGCTGTTTTGACCCTCCTTTTAGCTGTAAACCAGACACCATCAAAATAGCTTTTCTTTTTATTAGCTACATTATTGGAGAAATAGTGAGGGATTGATTTCATAATTGATTCTCCAAATAAAGATAATGTCTGCGGAGGAAGCAGGCCAGAGCTGACCAAGGATGGATACGTGTGTGTTCGCCTGCACTATGGTGTGGCCGTGTCTCATCTCAGAGCACTTGGTCCCCTCAGACCCTCTGTTCAGTCTCTGTAGACAAGCCCTCTTTGCCCCCAAACCTCATGGAATGCAGTCATCTGAGCACATCATCCCTACTTTCAGCCTCAAAGCAGCAAACTCTAATGGAACAGCTATTACAGTGACAGCCCTCAGAATGAATTTAAAGTTTAAAATAAAGTTATTCACTCACTTGGATATTCAGCAAATGCTCACTGAGGACCAGGTAAGGTGCTAGGCCCTGGGGATACAAAAGGCATCAAAAAAAGCTAGTCCCTGCCCTTACACATATATAAGCTAGTGGAGGAGGCAGGCATAAACAATCATACCAGCAAGAATAAATTACCAAAAGTAAAATGATAAATTACCAAAGATGATGTATTTGGAAGGGTGAATGGGGAGCGTCAGTGATGTACACGGGTTGGCAATGAGGGAGAAGTTCAACATGACTCTGGTGCCATTCACCAGGCTTGGGACCCTGCAGAAGGGCCAGGCTGGGAGTGCAGATGGTTATGAGTTTAGTCTTGGGTAGGTACAATTCTGGGAGCCTTGGCATCATCTAAAAGAGATGTCAGGGGGCGCCTGGGTGGCTCAGTGAGTTAAGCATCTGCCTTTGGCTCAGGTCATGATCTCGGGTCCTGGGATGGAGCCCCAGGTCAGGCTTCCTGCTCAGTGGGGAAATCTGCTTCTCCCTCTGCCTCTGCCCATCCCCCCACTTGTGCGTGTGCTCACTCTTTCTAGAATAAATAAAATCTTAAAATATAATTTTAAAAAATTAAAGGGGTGTCAGATGAATAACTGCATCATGGGTTTGAGGGTCTAAGGAACACTCTGGCCTGAAAATAGACATTTGGGAGTCAGGTGACAATGGAAGCCAGGCGTGGATGAGGCTAATGGGTGGAAAAGGATGAATTGATGAGAGTATTAGGAGAAGTAGGTCCTGGGGAGCTCTAGCACTGAGCAACCCTCCAGGTCTCCCCAGTAAGGAGATATTGCCGCCCTTTCAATGATATGGATTCCAGTTCTGCCATCTTCCCCGTGTGTACCCTGAATCCGGTTACTTAACCCTGCTGAGCCTCAAGACCCACACCACAGGGACCTTCCAAATACCTTTACATCCTATCATCTCTCCATCTCTGCTGTTAGCCCTTTAACCAAAGTACCATCATCTTTGGTAATTTATTCTTTTTATTTTTGGTAATTTTTTCTTGCTGGTCTGATTATGTACTCCCAGTGCCCAGCGCCCAGCCCCACCCCTCAGTGGAAGGGAACAAGGGCTTCCAAACCTGCTGTTGCCCCTCAGAGGGGTTCTCAGCCTGGGTGCACTCTGGAACCACCAGGGACCTTAACAGGATCCTGATGCCCAGGCCCACCCACAAACACTGATGTAATTGGTCTGGGTGACCTGTCGGGTGTGTATTTTTCAAAGTTCCCCAGGTGATGTTAATGTGCAGCCAGGGGTGAGAATCACTAGTTTAGAACCAAGAAAGACAGTGTGGCCAAGACTGGTGAAATCATCCCCTGGCTGTGTACACAACACCATGACAGGAAGGGTTTCTCAAGCATCGCAGTTGGCCGCTCTGATTGGGCTCCTGTGTTTCAAGACGACCATCTGTAACAGGAGGAGGGGACTCCTTGCCTCAGAATTGGGGATCTGTGACCCTTAGAAGCTGACAGCACAGACTTAGGAATCAGACACCCTGAGTCCTAGCTCCCTCTTTTAAGGCTGCTGTAACAAAATACCATAAACTGGGTACCTTATAACCAGCAAAGATGTCCCACAGCTCTGGAGGCTAAGAAGTCCAAGATCATGGTCCCAGCAGATCTGGTGTCTGCTGTGAGCCCTCTCCCTCGTTCCTAACCTATGCCTTCTTACTGTGCCCTCACATAGTAAAAGAGACAAGGGAGCTCTCTGCCTCTGTGACCTAATCCCTTGCTAAAGGCCCCACCTCTTCAAACCATCACATTGGGAATTAGGTCTTCAAAATATAAATTTGGTTGGGAGGGGGATACAAACATTCATCTATGGCATAGGCTTTGGAATTGGGTAATCACTGAAGCTTTCTGAGCCTCAGTTTCCTTCCCTATGAGAAAAAAAAAAAGCATAGAAATCTGCAGTGTGGACCTGTCACAGGAGGGACTTACTAAAATCTCCATACACAGTACCTACTCATAGAAAGTTCTCAGAAATCATTACAGGTATAATTTTATCAGTAACAAAGTTCTTTCCATCTTCCACAGGCTCTCTCTCTCTCCCTCTTCTCCTCCTGTCTTTTATTCTCCAGATACCCTCTGATCACCCCAAAATGTTGAACAGTGCCAGGACCATAGGACATGCCCAAGAGGGATGCCTGGGTGGCTCAGAGTTTGATCATCTGCCTTCAGCTCAGGGCGTGATCCCAGGTCCAGGGATTGAGTTCCACATTGGGCTCCCCTCCATGGGCCTCCTTCTCCCTCTACCTATGTCTCTGCCTCTCTCTGTGTGTCTCTCATGAATAAATAAATAAAATCTTAAAAAAAATAAGGACACACCCAAGAAATAAAAATAACAATAGCTACCACTTGTTAAGTACCAACTACATGTAAGTACCAACCATTCTAAAATGGTTTAGAATTTCACACAGATGTGGGATCCCTGGGTGGCGCAGCGGTTTGGCGCCTGCCTTTGGCCCAGGGCGCAATCCTGGAGACCCGGGATCGAATCCCACGTCGGGCTCCCGGTGCATGGAGCCTGCTTCTCCCTCTGCCTGTGTCTCTGCCTCTCTCTCTCTCTCTCTCTCTCTCTCTGTGTGACTATCATAAATAAATTAAAAAAAAAAAAAAAGAATTTCGCACAGATGTTCACAGCAACAGTACAAGGCAACTACTCAGATCCCCTATTGCCAGGTTCTGGGAGTTTAGGCAATGAAATTGCCCAGTGACACAAGTATGTGGGGGCAATGCAGGCGTGTCTAACTGGAGACAGAGATCCCCCTTGTCCCTTGGCCTAATACTGCAACAAGCTATTTTTCACAACCCGCTTATTGGTCCGTGAATATTTTCAGATTATTCTGAAATCACAGAATCTTCGTTTACAGACCAGGAGGGGGTGCTGTCAAACTGTGCTCCATAGGGCCCAGGCTTTAGTGGGGTACCCTGATATGCTTTGGGAAACATGTGGACTGGTTCTGAGACCTCCAGCACCTACTTTAATGAGGGCGACCTCCCTTCTATCGGGAAAATCAACAATTTACAGATGGGGAAACTTCCAGTTACTTGGAGGCAGAGGCCTTTCTCCTCCCAAAATGCAAAAGGCACATGACTTTCCTAGTCCAGAGTTCACGCCATGGGACCAGGCCACCATTTTTGCCACCACAGGGGCCCTTCCTCTGCCTGGTGGGCTGCCATTAGGACATGTCAGGAAGCGCCCCACCCCACAGGCCAAGAGGCCTCACTGCCCTGTTTGTCCTCGATTCCCGGGTCATTCCTATCAACCTTGCCGGCTGTGGTGTCAAAAAGTGCAGGCCGGCACTGAGAGCCGGGTCACCATGAGCTGCAGGGCTGCCCACTGGAGCCCCCTGTTTATTTTCCTTCCTGGACACACTGGTGACTCAGTGTTTGAAAAGCTCCAATGAGGCTGGAATGAGAGTCTGCAGGAGAATGGACAGTCACCTCACAGAGGCCTGCTGGTGATTTGGAATGTCCTTTAGAAGGCTTTTTAATAAACTTTGTTTGTATCTGCCTTGATGAGGAACACATTTGCCTGGGACTGTGCAGGGATGTTTGGTTTCGAGGCTTCCCTTTCTTGGCCTTAGAAGTTCTTGGTGGCAGTGGCTGCCTGCAGGCCCCTGGGACTCCCCTGTGGAGGGCTGACCTGCCTCCAGCTTTGTCCTAGTAACTTTAGTCGTGCTACACTCCCGGCCCCCGGTGTCCCTGATAAACTCCAGAGCACACAGTGCAGGGTCAGTAAGGTTTGAAAGTTCAACAGGAAAAAAGGTCCCATTACCTTTTTTTAAGAAGCTTCCAGGCCCAGCACTGGAATTTGTTTTTTTTTAATCCATCAAGTCATGCCTCTTTGACTCCTGCCTCTCCCTGTCCTCTGCTTTTCCAGCCTACATCAATTGTGAGAATTCATTTCAGTATCTTACACACCCAGCAGTTCTCAGCCACACGAACCCCCATTAAAATAGGCCACCATTTAGGAGCCTGTTCCTCCCACTGGGTTTACCTCCCAGGCAGGAGCAAGCACTGAGCAGCTGCTCTCCTAGGCTCCCCACTCGTGGTAAGTGCACGGAACTCTGCTGAACTGCTCCTGTTCACGACAATGCTCTATTTGTCCAAAGAGGGATTAACATTCAATCCCAAGTGCTCTGTGGTCCCAGGTATGTGCACGGTGATCAACTGTACTCTGGAGAAAGGGTGGCCATGGTCCTTGTTTCCATTTGGTTCTGGTATGCACAGAGCAGAGGGTGGGCCAGGTAAAATAGTCTGGTTGGTGGGAACTCAAGGGACAAGAAGGAGGCAGCAAGGCAGAGCTTGTGGCCCACTTATTCAGGGTGATTTTCATGTGACCCCACGGATCAAATGCCCACCATGACTGACCCACTTGCCACAAATAACAAGAGCATGGAGAAGGGGTGGCAAGGAGAGGAACAGGTAAGAAGCCAGGATGATTTACTGAGACCATAGTCCGTGATCTGCTGGGAGTGTGTGCAGTGCCAGAGGAAAAGTGGTGTCCTGTCAGTCTCTGGAGTCCGACAGGCCTGGATTTAAAGCCTAGCTCTGCTCCTGCCTGTCTGTGACTTTGAGCAAGTTGCTGAGTCTCTCTTCACCTCAGCATTCTTGTCCATGAAACAAGGGCACTTTCTCAAAGAGTTTTTGTTTGTTTGTTTGTTTAAATTTTTTTTTATTTATTTATGATAGTCACAGAGAGAGAGAGAGAGGCAGAGACACAGGCAGAGGGAGAAGCAGGCTCCATGCACCGGGAGCCCGACGTGGGATTCGATCCCCGGTCTCCAGGATCGCGCCCTGGGCCAAAGGCAGGCGCCAAACCGCTGCGCCACCCAGGGATCCCAAAGAGTTGTTTTTATAGCTAGAAATGGCATTAAGGAGGGCACATGATGAGATGAGGACTGGGTGTTATACTATATGTTGACGAATTGAATTTAAATAAAAATCTTTTTAAAAGGTGAAAAACAAATGACAGGGGATCCCTGGGTGACTCAGCGGTTTAGCGCCTGCCTTTGGCCCAGGGCTGGTCCTGGAGACCCGGGATCGAGTCCTGCGTCAGGCTCCTGGCATGGAGCCTGCTTCTCCCTCCTCCTGTGTCTCTGCCTCTCTCTCTCTATGTCTATCATAAATAAATAAATAAATCTTTAAAAAAAAAAAGAAAAACAAATGACATGTGATCCCTATGTATGTACATGCATAGAAAAGAATCTGGAAGGATAAACAGCAAAGAGAGAGGAAGGGAAGGGAGATGAGGTGGGGCTGAAACTTGGGAGATAAGGAGGACTTGCACTTTCCCCAAGCAGGTAAGGGTAACAACAGTTGAGGGGACAGTGAGAGGAGGAAGGAAAAAACTGTGTGTGGGTGTGTGTGGGGGGGGTGTATGTATGTGATTTATTGTATAATATGCTTAGCACATTGCACATGGTCAATGCTTAATAAATAGTAACTATTCATACTCATTTTTTCTCCAACCAATAGTCCTGGGTACCTATGGATGTGGTAAAGGGCCTGTCATCATCAAAAGCCCCTTGTAGAAGTCCCTTTTGATTCTGACCGGGGACAGAGAAAGGCGTTTCAGTCAAAGGGCCCCTAATCCCTTTTTTATTTTGGTTCAGAAACACCACCAGGAGAGGAAGCTGGATATGTGGACACTCCATGGGTCACTTTCTTGTTATGAAATCCGAGAGTGAGCAGTTCCCGCCTAGCTAGCAAACCTGCCGTCTCCCTTCCAGCCTCCACTGGACCCCCTCTCAGGCTGGGGTCCCCCTGGCCCGGTGGCCCACGGTGCCTCCCTCCCGATGCCATCCTGGAGGGGCAGCCCAGATATGCGGTACAAAAACACCCCAGCAGCAGCCCACTTCATAACATCACGTGTCCAAATAAATGGAGCTGTTGACTCAGGCTAATTAGATGAGGGCCTTTCCTAAAGAGCAATGTGTGTGAAGCTAAGAAAAACAGGATTCTCAGAGGAATTAGGCCCCTAATCCCTGGCTTCCCCCAGCAGAGCAGCAGCATGGAAGAGCTGGGGGCCTCCCAGAGATACCCTGTCAAGGAGCCAGCCAGAAGGCTGCATTCCCATTCTGCTGTCTGCCTCCAGGCTGCTCCATCCCTCCTGAGCTGTAGGGTTGGTGAAGGATCCCCACAATCCCCACAGGGCTGAGCTGTGGGCAGCTGGGCTTGGTGAAGGATCTCCACGATCCCCTTACTACCACCCCATGGGTTCATTTTGACCCCAAGAGATGAGTACCATCTCAATCCATGGCCGCCCAGGCTCACTTTCTAAGTATAAATTGATTAAAGGCAGAGATGTATTTACAGGAACACCCCTCCAACCCCACAACACACACACACACACCATCACCATCACCATCACCATCACCATCCAAAAGATAAAAGTAGGAAAATAAGAAGGATGTGCAGGACACCTGGGTGGCTCAGCAGTTGAACATCTGCCTTTGGGTCAGGGTGTGATCCCAAGGTTCTGGGATTGGGTCCTGCATCGGGCTCCCTGCAGGGAACCCGCTTCTCCCTCTGCCTCTGCCTCTTTCTGTGTGTCTTTCATGAATAAATGAAATCTTTAAAAAAGAATAAGAAGCGTGGGCTATAAGGCACCTGCAACATGTCAGCCATCTCACCAGGCCCAGTCATGTCTCTTACTGTGGGAGCCTGCGAGTGGGGACTTCATTCAAGCCACCTCTACATATGGGGCAGTCAGGATCCAGGGCTTATTGTGAGGACTAAATCAGGAAATGTGAAGGGCTTGCCCCTTGCCTGGCCCACAACAAATGCTCTATCAACAGTCTACCACTGCCCATAAGGCTTGAGGGACTCACAGAGAGGTGCTTGGGGTTGTGTCCCCCTGCCAGAACATGGGGAGCTTACAAACTGGGGAGATAAGACAGACTTTAGAAAGGCATCTGGGCATCCCCAGCTAAGAAGCAGGACAATTGAAGTTTAGAGGAGAGAAAGAGATTACTTAACAGCCAAGGTCAGGGAGGGCTTCCCGGAGGAGCTAACATTCCCAGTGGACCACTAACAGGTATGTAGGGTTTGGACAGGTGAAGAGGGTAGTCACTTGTTGGAGGAGACAGGTGGCTCAGACAGCTGGACCCCTGAGTGGGCCAAACAAAGCCCTTGGTGGAGGGATCAAGGCCCAAACGGGAAGTTTTGCATTCATCAAACTTTTTACCTCATACCATGCATAGCCAATGTGATCCTGCCTCCTCGTCTTTACTCACACTATTCCTTACCACCTGCCTTCATATATACCCAAACTCACCTTCTCCTAGAAGCCTTCTGTGTGGGAAAAGCATGTTTTAGAGTCAGACTGGGCTTGGGCAACTCCTTTAACTTCGTTATACCTCGTCTCTATACTCATACTTATCTGTGAAATGAGAAAAATATCTATCTCCAAGGCTGTACCGAGAATGAAATTACATAAGGTATATAGAGTGCCAAGTAGGTGTCTAACACACAGTGGGTTCTCAGGAGCACTTGTGGTATGAATGGATTCAAAGCCATATAACTTCCAAACTTCCCCTCGACTCTACACAGAAAAGCCATCTCTTCATCCCGTGAAACCCCAATCCCTCTTGCCTCCCATACTTGCCAGTATAGGCTTCTCCCTGGAATGCCCTTCCTTCTCTCAACCTAACCAAATCCCCCATAGAGGCCCAGCTCAAGGCCCAACTCAGCATCCTCAGGCCTGACATCACACGGCCTCCCAAGGGTATACCCAACATTATACACTGCTCTCTCAGAGGGCATGTCTGTCCGGCCATCCACTCCTGGGGGGGCAGAGACCCCTGCACCTTCCTTTGTACCCTCCAGGACCCATCCAGCACCCAGGACAAAGCTGCATACACACTACATGCTGGGCAGGGGCTGCTACTCAAATGTCTTCAAGGACCAGTCAGGTAACACTAATGATGGACGCATGCCTGGTGGCACACAGTGGGGCACAGTGGGGCCTGTGGCAAGCTGGGGATCCTTGCTGGATGCTGACTGGTTATCGAGTGGCACAGTGAAGAGGCTCAGCAGAGACAGAAGCCCTAGATCTCTTGCTTGCCAGGTGACTGTAGCCAGCTAGCTTCCCTCTCTCCGGACCACAGGGACACTGTGCAGAGAAGCTAACAAACCCTTCCAGGCAGCTCCCAAGCTGTGAAGAAGATCAAATAAGCCGGGACTTATGAGAACACTTTGAAAGCCTGAGGCTCTGTGGAGATCTGAGGGACCATGTTCAGAAGTCCTAACATTTTCCCCAAACCAGGCCCCAAATCCTAGATGATCAGGAACAGGTGTATGGTTAGGGGAGCTTAAAAGGTCCCTGCTGCCCTGCTGAGAGCCGCCTCCTATCTCTGCAGGATCTCTGGCGGCCCTGGCTCCGCAAGGGGGTTGTAATTGGGTCCCTCTGGAAAACAGCAGAGGCAGCTTAGGGCAGCTGGAGGCGGCGGAAACCCTATCCTCTCCAGAGCCCTGACATTCTCATCGGCTCCTTTCCTGCCTGCCAGCCAAGCCTACAGCTTCCTGGGACCACCTGGCTTCCCCGCCCTCCTCTGTTCCCATGGCTCCCTGCTGCTCCCTTCCACTGCCCTGGCAGCCAGAAGCCAGCAACTGGAAGTGCCCCAGGGCTAGTCTTCCCTCCAAGGTCTTGGTGGCATCTGCCAAATGGCACAGTGACCTCCTCAACCCCCAGCTCCAACGTCACTCTCACCTCCCAGGGCAGGGAGGCACTGAACCCCCACCTGTGGCACAGCTTGACCCCAGACACTGAGGCCAGCTATCACTGGTCACCAGAAGCACAAGCTGCCCGTGAACAAGTGTGCTCACTGGCTTTGCATCAAAGATGCTACTGTGATAGTTACCAGGGCTCAGGCACCTGCTATTTGTCCAGTGCCTTCCAAGTACTCCCAACTGCTCCGAGACTCGGTTTCATTATACCCACTTTTCAGACAAGGAAACTGCAACTCAGAGAGGTGAGGTAACTTGCCAAGAAGCAGGAATACAATTCAGCCCCAGTTCTGACTACAAGCTATATGCACACACATCCTATCAAAATGCCTCACAAACTTTACCAAGCACCTACTCTGTGCTAATCTCTTTTAGAGCACAGAGAATATAATGGTGCAGAAAACATATATGATCCTGCCTGCATGACACTTAGGAAGTAAGAGGAGATAAAGACACAAGGGTCTAATTGGAGAAATATATAAGCACAAGTCATGATAAACACTGTAAAAACTGTACCAGGAAGCTCTGCCCTGTGTGGGGGTCAGTCCTGAAGGAGAAATCTATGGTAACTAGGAGAAGCCAGAGTGCTGAGGGGCATGTGGGCATAAGGGATTGCTTCCAGATGCAGAGAAGCCCTTAAGCTGTGAAGAAGAAAGACAGGAACTGAAACACCAGAGGGACTAGAGTGCAGGTAACCCAGGAAGAGATCCTCAGAGGAGGCTGGAGGACAGCAGGACCAGACCACTCTGGGCTTTATAGGCCAAGATAAGGATTTCCTATTGTCCTCAAGAGCGCACGCACGCATGCACACACACACACACACACACTGCTCATCTGATCCAATCATTTCCCCTTCTAGAAGCAGGAATCAGGGCTCTGGCGGGCTAAGCTCCCTCTCAGACCCAATCCAGGCCATAGCCCTTGTCTTATCCATCTCTGGTTAGGAACCCAGCAAGCTTCTCTGAACAGAAACATCCTAAAGCCCGAGCCCCACCCAGGTAGTGAGAAGCCTATCACCTAGCAACCAATGAGAGCAATAGGTCCCCTAGACTGTGTGACTGAACACAGGTTCACTTGAGGTTCACAGAGTGTGAAGCTGAGAACCCAAATGTATGCAAAGTAAAAGGCTGTGCTAACCACTGTTCATTATCCTATTCTTTTTATTTTTCTCTGTTTCAGTCTTTCAAAACCTAAATAAAAAAAGAAAAATTTGGGGGGGATCTGTAGTACCCTTATGGAGGGTAATTTGGTAATATCTGTCAAAATCACATGTGCATGATCTATGATCTCTTTTTTTTGTGTGTGTGAACTTTTTACTCAGGTAATTCCACTTCTAAGATTATACTTACACACACGCAGAATTAGATATATTTCTTGAAGAACTGAAGGAAGATCCCACATACATATCTGCTTTTAACTGCATACAATAATTCAAAAGAACACACAAACAAACAAACAAACAAAAACAAAAGAACACACAAGAAGCTGATCATATTGCATGCCTGTGAAAAGGAACTGACTGGTTAGACAACTGGGGCAGGAAAAACATGTGTACTTATAAATTTTACACCATGCATCCAGATTACCTATTCAATAAATTAGGATCTATATGCACATGGAATATTACTCAGAAATAAACAGAAAGAACTATAGAGATGAATTCAACAGCATGGGTGAATCTAGAAAATATTACATGGTGCAGAAATCAGATACAAAAGACATTATACAGTATAATTGTACTTACATGAAGATCCAGAAAGAAAAATCTAATATGTAACGAGAGAGACCAGATCAGTAGTTTAGGGATATTGGGGGTGGGGTGGGGGATTGACTGGAAAGAGGCACAAAGGAACTTCTTGAAGTGATGGAAGTGTTCTATACCTTGATTATTCATTACATAGATGTTTAAATGTGCCAAAATTCCCCCAAAATACACACTTAAAATAGGCACATTTTATTGTATGAACTTTATACCTCAGTAAAGTTGAGTTTTTAAAGAGGAAAATATATATGTGTGATATAAATCAATAAACAACAAGAGTCCAGCATTGAGAGCCTAATGGGAAAAGCACTTCATAACAAGCCTGACCTCACCCAGAAAGTGATGGTTAGAAGAGTCACAAGAACTCCCTGATCCAACCTGCCTACCCACACCCAATTAAGCTCAAGTCATTTTTAAAAGCAGGTTTTCTTTTATCAATCCAACAAATCATCTCAAGACCCAAACGTGAACATTAGGAAGCTCATGGGTCGGCCCCTGCCCTGGACCACTGTGTGTCTGTCAGCGAGTGATCTCACCCAGCAGCTCCAACCAGCAACTGCTCACCAGGAAGGGATCAGCCCTTCCCAAGCCACAGCTTCTTAGACCTGGAGGGAATCTTCACACTTCTCCTATGACAAGGTCCATGCAATCACCACCACAAGACATGACCCAATTATTTTGAGCAGGTCCTTCCCCATTGCCCAGCGAAGCTGTTATCCCATCTCTCAGTGACACATGCCATTCGTTCCTCCCAGAGCATCAACAGCCTGAACAGATGGCCAAGACAGTGTTCTGCTGCCCCTTCAGTTGTCAATCTGGATATCAGATTGGTAGAAGAAAGACTCAGGACCTGAGACTCTGCCAATAGAAGTCAGAGAGCAGCCACAGGGATGGACCATGGGCTGTGCCCAGAATCTGACACCCAGGGCCAAGAGGAGGGCAGTCCTGGGCTGTCCCCAGAAGCCAGGATTCCCATCTCCTCCCTCCTCTCCCTTCCCTCTCCCACTGTAAAAACAGGCTTCTGTTATTCCCAGTAAACATAAATACATTTATGTTTACATATATGTACATATGTGTTTAATTTATCTGTGTATAAATATACGTGTACATGTTATACATATTTCTTTTATAATATATTGTTTTATTATATATTATAAAATATATTTATATTATTTATTTATATGTGGTATATATACTGTTCCTGACCCGAACACCTCTCTAGCTACTGCTCTTTGTCTCCCCACTTTTCATCTACCATCTTAAGAAAACCAAGAGTTCATTCTCTGCACTTTCTCATCTCTCTCAACTAACTGTAATCTGGCTGCTACACTACTCTCCCTAGTGTGTCACAGAAACTGTTATAATGGGATACCTGAGTGGTTCAGTCCATTAAATGTCCAACACTTGATTTCAACTCAGATCATGTTCTCCGGGTCATGAGATCAAATTCCATGTGTAGGGCTCCACACACTGAGCTTGGAGTCTGCTTAGGATTTTCTCCCTCCTGTCCCTCTGCCCACCCCCACCCACTCACACATGCATGCTCACTCTCGAAAGAAAGAAAGAAAGGAAGAAAGAAAGAAAGAAAGAAAGAAAGAAAGAAAGAAAGAAAGAAAGAAAGAAAAACTGTTACAACAACAGTATTTATTAAAATGTTTTAGCAACTTTATCATGATATCCAAAAACTGAATACAGATCAGGTGCTTAACAATAGAAAAATGGATAAACTGTGTTATGGCCAAACAATGAGCTACTACTCAGCAATAAAAGTTAACATACTATGGATAACACACACACACACACACCGTGAGTCAATCTCAACATCATTATACTGAATGAAAGAATACTTACCTAAAAAAGTATACCTGATAAGAATCCATTTACATGAAAGATGCCTGGGTGGCTCAGCAGTTGAGCATCTGCCTTCAGCTCAGGGTGTGATCCTGGGTCCAGGGATGAAGTCCCACATCAGGTCCCCTGTTTCTACCTCTGCCTATGTCTCTGCTTCTCTCTATGTATCTCTCATGAACAAATAAAATCTTTTCTAAAAATAAAAGAATCCATTTACATGAATCTTTAGAACAGGGAAAACTAGTTTTTTGGGGGGGGGACAGCAAAAGAGTGGTTACCTCTGGGTGAGTGCCAAGATTGACTGAGAAGGGGTAGGAGAGAACGTCTTACAGAGGTGATAATGTTCTGCATCTTGGCATGGGTTTGCATTACACAGGTGTATGCATTAATCAAAACTCATGGATGGTAAAGCTAATATTGGCTCCTTTGTAACTAGTGAGGGAAAAAAACCATAAACAAATATTTAATTCTAGTTAATGATATGCATGTTGAACTGTTTAGGAATGGAGTATACTAATGCCTGAGACTTCTTTTGAAATGTATCAAAATGTAAGATGGGTAGATGGATGAATAGAAGGATGGGTAAATGGGGGGCACCTGGGTGGCTCAGGTAGTTAAGCATCTGACTCCTGATTTGGGCTCAAGTCATAAGCTCAGGGTTGTGAGATTGAGCCGCACGTCGCGGTCCATGCTCAGCAGGGAGTCTGCTCAAGATTCTCTCTCTCCCACTCTCTCTGCCCTGTCCCACCCCACCACTCTCTCTCTCTCCAAAATAAATAAATCTTTTTTAAAGAGAGAGAGAAGGATAGGTAAATGGATAGATCTATTAATAAAGCAAACACAGAAAAATGATAATTACAGAACCTGGGTGGATAGTATATGTATTATGTTAAGATTTTCATAACAAAATGACTGAGGGGGAAGGGAGTTATGAGTTCTCTAGGTCTACTCATAACTTCCTACATGCTATGGTAGGGGAATCAGAGAAACTTGGGTTCAAATCTTGCCAAGGCCATTTCCTACCTGTCTAATCTAGGACAACTCTTAAACTTGCCAAGTCTCAATCTCGTAACACATGAAAGAAAGCTGATGAATAACATCTCTGTCACAGAGTTCTTGTGAGGATGATAGGGCGTGGAAAAGTTCATTGTGACCAAAAGCTATAGAGAAAAAAAAGTCTTCCATTTCAATCTCACAGAAATTCTAGACTTAAAAATAACTTTAAAATATCCATTTTTTCAACTTCTAGCTCTCAAGAAAGAGAAATCCCAGGATACCAGAAACAGAGGGAACTGAAAGCCGGAAGAACATTTTAGCTAACTCTTTAAATAGGGGGCAGAGGGCTTACAGGCTGGAAACTCTCTCTAAAGATGAGAAGCTTCAATTCTCACCACCTTACAGGGATTAGAGACAGGGCTTCAGGATCATTCAATTTAAATTAGGAGTATCCTACCTAAAGTCAGGACTTCGGAAGAGCTTCACCCTTAGTGAAAAGATGGCTAGGAAACTCCCCCAGCAGCCCAGAGACAGAGTCTCTTCCTGGTCTACCATGAGAAGCAAAACACCAAGCTTAAAAAAAAAAAACACCAAGCTTACACCAGGTGATGGTTCAGAGTTGGACATACACAACCTACATCGTGCAGATATGCCAAGTCAAATAGTTAACAAATACACAAAATACAAGCAAAATAGAACCTCTCTGTAGGGTCATTCCTACAACTCAGGAAGTACAGAAGTCACAGGGAAAGAAACCACCAATAAAAATGGCAAATCGTATAAAAAAAAAGTTTACCATGAACAAGAGCTTTCAAACACAACAAACAGGAGAAATGGCCTATCAAGAGCTTCTGATAACTAAACATCCTGAGAGAAAATAAAATCACATATTTAAAATAATAAAAAAGGAAAAGAGAAGAAACGGAAACCATAATGAAATACCAGACAGGTTTTCTGAAGAACCAAATAAAACTTCTAGAAATGCAGAATTAAAATTTATATCATTAAAAAAATTTAATACATGAGTCTAGTTGTAGGTTAGATGGAGACAAAAAAGAATTACTGAATTAGAAACAGTTATGAGGAAATCACTCATAAGATTGCAAAGAAAAAGAAAGCAGTGGGAAGTATGAAAGATAAGAGAAAAGAAAGGGAAAATGAGAAGGTTTGACAAATATGTAATAGGAAAGAACAAAAGGAATGGAGGATAAGTAATATTAAAACATATAACAACCAAGAATTCTCAATAATGATAAAAAATATTAATCTTCATAAGGAAAAATCACTCCAATCCCCAAGCTAAGTTATATAAAAACAATTCCATGCCTAGACACATCATATTAAAATTTCAGACCACCAAAATAAAACTTTAAAAGCAATAGAGAGAATAGACACATTATCTACAAAGGAACAATTGGGTTTACTATAGGCTTCTCAACTTCTCTACAGATGCCAGAAAGTAATTGAATATTCCAACTATATTCCAGTGCTAAAGAAAAACATCAACTTCAGTGTTCTATATCCAGCTATATTAACATTTAAGAGGGAGAATGAAATTTTTAAATTTCAGCAAAAGACTTACTACCCATAGACTTTTGGTGAAAGCATTATGAAACCATCTACTTCAGGAAGAAGAAAATTGAACTCATAAGGAAGGAAACGTGAGCAAAGAAAACAGAAACATTCAGGTTACTCTGAACAAGCAACAACTGTAAAAATGCACAGATAATAGTGACAGAATCTTAGCACATAGTAAGTGCTTGACAAATGTTTATTGGTTGGTGATTCTTGATGGGGTGCACCTGTTCTGAGACATAATTCCACATATGTTTTCAGCATGAACTCAGAAGCACTTCAGCTTGTTGTTGTCACATTTTAGTTACTTCTCTATTCCAAGAATGTTTATCATTACTGACCTACCAAGAGTATCTCTTCATAAAAAACACAACTCTGGGGCACCTGGGTGGCTCAGTCAGTTGGGCATCTGCCTTTGGTTTTGTTTTGGTTTTTTTTAAAGAATTTATTGGGCCAGCCCTGGCGGCTTAGCGGTTTGGCGCCACCTTTGGCCCAGGGTGTGATTCTGGAGACCCGGGATCAAGTCCAATGTCGGGCTCCCTGCATGGAGCCTGCTTCTCCCTCTGCCTGTGTCTCTGCCTCTCTCTGTGTCTCTCATGAATAAATGAAATATTTTTAAAAATAATTTATCTATTCACGGGAGACACAGAGACATAGGAAGAGGGAGAAGCAGTCCCCCAGTGTAAATCAGGAATGTTTATAGGAAACTGTTGGGAACTCTACTGTTTTTAAAACAGGCATTTGTGGGACTCAGCACAGTGTATGAAATCACTACCCTCTAAAAAAGTGGAAAAGGAGCCAGGTGGTCAAACTTAAACATCATCTTGTTAAAGCATATTTTATTTCAGTATGAAAAATTCAGTATCAAGGACTATACTACTACGTAACTAGGAAATTCTTTTTAAAAATTGCATTTAAAACAATCACTGGGAACTTGATCCACATCAAACCCTTTTCTTTTCCTCAAACACCTTAGAAGCCTGAGCTTCTAAGAATCATGTGGCAGTGTGGTGGGCAGTGAAATGCCACAGAGAAAGTATTCAGTGTGGTTAAAGGCTGTTTGCACCATTAAGGACCCGCTGGACTGTAGTGATTCTTGGGGCCAGAGTGGCATTGCGTTTTTACAAGATAATGATGTGTGTCATGTGTTTGCATGTTTCTCGGCTTATTGAACTTTTGAACAACCAGTTTACTGGCTCAAAAGATTTCTCAGAATATCTGTAGCAATAGCAGCATAACAGTTTCCATTCTGTTTAATAGGGATGAAATTAATTCTTAATATCTGCTGATGCCAGAATCTGGGTTGTGTGATGAAAAGATAATTTCATCTTGTCTTTTAAGTATATGTTTTAAAATAATAATTTCTGTGTCTGTATAAGGCACACTGCGGAACAGCTCTGAGAGCAACAGTTTCTCATTAACTCTTTCTGACCAATAGTGCTGGCACCGTTGCTTCCTCTTTGGGAAGAGGAAAGGGAATGTGAACAGGTCAAACAATCTCAAATACCCAAATGCAATAGCATAAATAAAGTATTTATTTTATGCCTCATTATATTATTATTTAATTTTTAGGTAACATATTTCTTTTGGTCTGTTAAGGAAAGATGCCATGAGTAGAGAATTCAGCTCTAGTTTGTTTAAATCCTTTCATTGCATTTTTTTACAGTGGCTTGCTATTCAGGATAGATACTCTTCTATGCAGCTTTTTTTTTTTTTTTACCTTTCCAAATATTAGAAGATAAAAATTATGCAGTGATTTGTTGAGATATGGACTTAATGGTGCTGCTTTATCAGTTTGCTTCCAATGTGGCCTCCTACCCAGAGGCCCTAAGACCCGTGGAAATGAAAAGGATTTCAAAAATGTTCTATTCCTACCTTAAACCTACCAGCAAACTAGGATTGTGATAGTAATGAATGATACGATGAAGAAAGTTTGACCAAGTTTTTTTGTTGTTGTTCTGAATTTGCAATGTAATTTCTACTCCCTTTTAAGAATGTTGATGTATGGATGTGAAGATGCTAGAGATAGAAGATGCTCTGATATTCATTATAAGTGTTCCTCCACCTGTATGTTGTAGAATTTCAAATTGGTCACTGATCATATTTGTTTGGTAAAAATGTGTTAAAATTACAACAATCTTTTAAAAAGATGATGCAGTTCTATATTTATTGTGCTATGCCTGGTCCTAGGTGGAGCCAGTTAAACAAGTTTCATATGTATTTTTCCAGTGTTAAATCTCACACATTGTACCCTTTGGAAATTTCCTTCCATCCTGAAGAACGAATAGTAGAGGCCATATATATTGCCTCCTTATCCTTGAGATTTCACTATCTTTATGTTAAAAGTTGTGTATAATTGTTAAAATCTATGAAAGAATAAAAAGTGGATTTAAATTAAAAAAAAAAAAAAAAAGAGGGAGAAGCAGGCTTCATGCAGAGAGCCCGATGCGGGACTCAGTCCCAGGACTCTGGGAGCAGGCCGGGAGCCAAAGGCAGATGCTCAACCACTGAGCCACCCAGGTGTCTCTGGGCATCTGCCTTTGGGTCAGGGCATGATCCCAGAGTCCTGGAATCAAGCCCCACATTGGACTCCCTGCTCAGTGGGGAGCCTGCTTCTCCCTCTGCCTGACACTCTCTCTACTCTCTCTCTCTCTCTCTCTCACTCAAATATATTAAAAAAATTTTTAATGTAGCTCTGTTTTGTCATTTTATCTTTCTGATTTTTATCATCTTCTATGGGTGGCACAGGAAATTCTAATTTGAGTGCAGACTACCATTCTGAAACTTAGTAAGTTTTTGTTGAAATGGAAAAAAAAATTCCCACCTGCTTCTTCCAAGAAGAATGCCCTTATTGCCCACCAAACTCCAGAGTACTCAGAATTTATTTATTTATTTATTTATTTATTTATTTAGTAAGCTCCATGCCCAATGGGGGCCTTGAACTCCACAGCCCTGAGACCAAGAGTCACATGTTCTACTGACTGAGCCAGCCAGGCACCCCCAGGGTAGTTAGATTGTTGCATGGTGATTTAGGGCTCCAAGTATAAATGTTCCAACAACCAAAGTCTGAGAAATTGCTCAGTGTCACTTCTACTGTGCCATTTTGGTCAGGGTAGTGATAAGCCCACCCAGGTCCAAAGAGAGGGTGCATAGACCCTACCTCTCTTTTTTTTTTTTTTTTAATTTTTATTTATTTATGATAGTCACACACACACACACACACACAGAGAGAGAGAGAGAGAGAGGCAGAGACATAGGCAGAGGGAGAAGCAGGCTCCATGCACCGGGAGCCCGACATGGGATTCGATCCCGGGTCTCCAGGATCGCGCCCTGGGCCAAAGGCAGGCGCTAAACCACTGCGCCACCCAGGGATCCCGACCCTACCTCTCAAAGGGAAAAGTGTCACAGAACTTGGAGGCCATATTTTAAAACTGTCATCTGTGAGGCTCCCAGGTGGCTCAGTGGTTGAGCGTCTGCCTTTGGCTCAGGTCGTGATCCTGTGGTCCTGGGATTGCGTCCCTCGTCGGGCTCCCTGCGAGGAGCCTGCTTCTCCCTCTGCCTGTCTCTGCCTCTCTCTCTCTGTGTCTCTCATGAATAAATAAATAAAATCTAAAAAAAAAAAAAAAAACTATCCCCTGCAATTGAAACACAGCCGAAATCTGGCACAACTACAAGTGAGAAGAACAAGTAACGACAACAGCAAAATCTATAATTTACCGAGCATATATACTGTGTTCCAGATACTTTACTTCTATATTTCATTTATCCTTTTACATCAAACCTGTGAGATAAGTCGGAATAATACTCCCCATGTTGCAAAGGAGGAACCCGCGCTCATAGAGCTGGTGTGAATGCCCCAGGTCTGGCAACTAATGAGTGGTCCGATCCAAGCCCACCACAGCCACACAGCAAGGCCATGCTTTTCCCCACCCTGCTGTACTAATTCTTAAAGTCACTGAGCAGTGATAACTCCCTCTAGTCCTCGCTCACGGGGGTTGCCTGGGAGGAATTCAAGCCTGCATCCAGCCATCAGGATTGGGAGGTGGCATCCCAGAGCAGGGGCTTCCTGTATAAACAGGAGG
Source organism: Canis aureus (assembly GCF_053574225.1). NCBI lineage: Eukaryota > Metazoa > Chordata > Mammalia > Carnivora > Canidae > Canis > Canis aureus. The sequence continues at coordinate 17,447,988 of NC_135632.1, forward strand.
CGCATGGGAAGCGGCGCTGTGGTGCCGGGACAATGGGCAGCAAGCAGGCAGGGCCTCCTGTCTCCGGTGGGCGCTCAGGGCTGCGGGCGGCTGGGCAGGAACAGCTGGGGCCCTGACTCCCTGATGCCTGGCCCAGGAGAGGAACTGCCCCTCTCATGGCTTTTCCAGGAGGAAGTTCCCCACTGGTTCTCGGGAAGCCCTTCCCATCACAGGCCTTGGCTGTGCCTAGACCTCCTCTTTCTTCTTCAGGAGCATGTTGTCTTTAGGGCTAATCTGGGATACAGGCCTCCTCTGAAGTCCCCGTGGCCTGGAGGTTTGAAGGGTGTGGGCAAGAGAGGCCGGCCTCAGATGCCAATCCGGGAGGCAGCCACCTCCGAATGTGCACTTAGGAAAAAAGCAGAGCGCAGTAAAATACAAAAAACAAAACCAAAAAAATGGGGGTCACGTAAAGCAGAGAGACCTGACTCCACATCCCAGCTCCAGTTCTATCAGCCGCAGGACCTTAGGCAAGACATTTAACTTCTCTGAGCTGCAGTTTACGCATTTGTGAAGTAGAGAAAACACTATCTGAAAAGAGTTGTTTAAAGATCACACGTAGGGAGGCCTGGGTGGCTCAGCGGTCGAGTGTCTGCCTTTGGCTCACAGGATCCGGGATGGAGTCTCACATCAGGCTCCCTGCATGGAGCCTGCTTCTCCCTCTGCCTGTGTCTCTGCCTCTCTGTGTGTGTGTGTGTCTCTCATGAATAAATAAATAAATCTTAAAAAAAAAAAAAAAAAAGACCACACGTAATAGTGTGTGTAACCGGTACCTCATAAGAGTTGCATAAATAAAAAATAAGAAAAAAGACTTGCATAAATAGGAACTAGAAGTATTTAAAGTACATAAGAAGTCCCCACATTAGTCTCACAACTAGTCTACACAGCATCTGAATATTCTCCATCACAGAGACTCTGTCACCACTGGAACACCAATCACTCCATCAGGAGCCAGGTGCCCAAGGCTCCAGGGAACCAGAGAGGGTAAGTGGAGGGAGGGTCCTGAGCAAGCCTGACCAACTTCTTCCCAAGGTCACACCCTTGGTGACCTCCAGCTTCTTTGGCTGCTCCCACTCAGGCAAATTCCAGGCTCCCCATTCTACCTACCCATCTCTCTCCTTCAATGTTCACTTTTCTCTCCCCACACCTTTCCTGCGTGACTTCATCCTGCTCCACCTCTCTCCTGAGGCCAGGTTTGTGTGTCCCAGTACCTTCCAGACATCATTACCTGAATGCCCCTCAGGCACCTCAAATGCAGCATGTTCCACACAATCATCTGAGCCAAGAAGCCTGTGCCTCCAGCCTTCCCTGCCTCAGGGAATGGCCAAACACTACATCCAGAGGCCCAAGCCAGAAACTGGGAGTGGTTCTGACTCCCCCAGCCCTCCACCTCCACTCAGTCCAGTCTCACAGATTCCACTTCTTTTTTTTTTTTTTTAAGATTTTATTTATTTATTCATGAGAAACACAGAGGGGGGTAGAGAGAGAGGCAGAGACACAGGCAGAGGGAGAAGCAGGCTCCATGCAGGGAGCCTGACATGAGACTTGATCCCGGGTCTCCAGGATCATGCCCTGAACTGAAGGCGGCACTAAACCACTGAGCCACCTGGGCTGCCCAGATTCCACTTCTTAAATGGCTCTCAGGGTGTGCCCTTGTCTCCATCCACCTGCTCCTTCCTTAGTGCAGGCCCATCATCTCTCTCCTGGACTCACCACACTGCAGCCAGAATCATCTTCCCAGCACACAAGTCCTCCCTTCCACTCCCATTGAACACCTCCAGTGGCCTCAGAATGAAGTCCAAGTCCCTCGGGGGGGTACTTTCAGCCTTCAGTGTTATAGACCTTATCAAGCTGTCCAGCCTCACAGCCCAGTGCCCGCCGCCCCTCCCCCACACTGGATACTGCTAAACCTAGCCACTGGGGTCCTCAGAGACCATCACTCCCTCCCTCAGCTCTGGGCCTTTACATACAAATGTCTTACTGGAATGCTCTCCCCCCACCTTCCCTGGCTCTTACTCATCCCTCAAGATTTAGCCTCAGCATCACCTCCTCCAGAAAGAATACCCCAATTCCCTTGACCTTCCCACATCAGAGTTCTTTTTTTTTTTTTCACATCAGAGTTCTTATCAACCATATTTGCATTTTGCATTTGTCTGTTTATCTATCCAACTCCCCATTAAACTGCTGTCCCCCAAGGGCAAGAACAAAACTTTCTTCTCTAGATCCCCACACCTAGCAAAGGGCCAGTTCAGAGGAGATGCTTAGATAAGTTCATCTGAATTCATGAATGAGTAACAAATTCTACAACCATGGAGTGGCACCTAAAGGCAGTCTTGGGGGGTGGGAGAGAGGGGCAGCAGGCTCAAGCAAACCCACATATGTGGCAGAGGCCTCCTTCCAGATGCCAGATGGCTCCTATAGTTTAAAGTTTGGGAAAACACACACACACACACACAAAATTTTGCCCCCAAACCCCAGAAGTCAAAGAAAATCTGGTGGGATCTTAACAGAAATCTCCTTCCCAGACCTGAAAGATAAAGAAATATTGGGAAGCATTCCGCAAACACAGACTGCCATATGTAATAGGCATTCTGGATGGACCAATTTCCTAAGACTCAACCTGGACACAAAAGGGGTGTGTCTGCACACCCTGCACACAGACCAGGGAAGACACTGGTGCACCTGTGTGCACAACTGTGTGTACAAGTGTGAGCATACAAGCATGCAGCATGTATGTGCAACTGTGTGCATGAGCACACCCAAGCCCACATGATTGTGTTTCCTCTTGTATACTATTCAGATTAAGAAAAGACCATCCCAGGATCCCTGGGTGGCACAGCGGTTTAGCGCCTGCCTTTGGCCCAGGGCGCGATCCTGGAGACCCGGGATCGTATCCCACGTCGGGCTCCCGGTGCATGGAGCCTGCTTCTCCCTCTGCCTGTGTCTCTGCCTCTCTCTCTCTCTCTGTGTGTGTGACTATCATAAAAAATTTTAAAAAAAAACCATCCCTTGACACGTAAGTGACCTGGAAGCCTTGCCTGTGCCACAATCCGTGGGCACCCATTTCTCATTGAAAACTAGGGCCTAAAAAAAAAAAAAAAAAAAAAAAAAAAAAATGAAAACTAGGGCCTGGGCGCTTGGATGGCTCAGTCGGTTAAGCCTGGGACCCCTGATTTCCCAACTCTTGGATTTCCACGGGGGTCATGCGCTCAGGGTCCTAAGGTCCAGCCAGCATAGGACTCCGTGCTCAGCGGGGGTCTGCTTGAGGATTCTCTTCCTTTTTGTCACTGGCGTGCTCTCTCGCGCTCTCTCTCAAATAAATGAAAGAAAAGAAAAGAAAAGAAAGAGAAAGGCAACGAGGGCTCAGGCAGGCCTGTGAAGAAGAACCAGCCATTCCCACGCCAGGGGTTCCCTCCGCGTGGACTTCACCTGGGGGCCAGTGCTGCCCCTCCCCAAAGAACGCCTCCGCGGCACCCTCTTTGGGCCTTAAAAGCCCCTGTGGAAACGTCTCCGGAAAAAAAAATAATAATAAAAATAAAATAATAAAATAAAATAAAATAAAATAAAATAAAATAAAATAAAATAAAATAAAATAATAAAATAATAAAATAAAACAAAATATAAAAAATAAAATTAAATATAAAAAATAAAATAAAATAAAATAAAAATAAAACAAAATATAACAAATAAAATATAAAAAATAAAATAAATAAATAAAATAAAATATAAAAATAAAATAAAATATAAAAAATAAAATAAAATAATAAAATAATAAAACAAAATATAAAAAATAAAATTAAATATAAAAAATAAAATAAAATAAAATAAAATAAAAATAAAACAAAATATAACAAATAAAATATAAAAAATAAAATAAATAAAATAAAATATAAAAATAAAATAAATAAATAAAATAAAATATAAAAAATAAAATAAATAAATAAAATAAAATATAAAAACAAAATAAAATATAAAAAATAAAATATATAAAAAATAAAATAAACAAATAAAATAAAATATAAAAAATAAATAAAATAAAATATAAAAAAAGAAACGTCTCCGGACCCGGCCGCAGCGAAGCTGCAGTCGGAGCCCCCCGCCCCCCATCTCTGGACGTTTGCTCCAGTCCCTCCGGGGACGAGCATCCCAAGCCCGCTTAGCAGGGGGAGGCGGTGAGGGCTGGCGGCGGGGGGGGGGGGTAGGGGGCGCGGACGGTGGGAAAGCCCGCGGGGCTCGCCGAGGGCACCCCGGAGGCAGGACGGCGGCAGGCGACCGCGTTGCAGGCCCCCCGGCCCCGTGCGCCCCCGTGCGCCCCCGTGCGCCCCCGTGCGCCCCGCGGCCCGGGCGCCAGGCCTGCGCGGTGGGGCGCGGTGGGGCGCGGTGGGGCGCGGCGAGCGGGGCCCCGGCTCCCGCGGGCTTCCTGAGCGCGGCGGGGAGAGCGCGCGCCCGCGGGCCCGACCGCCGGCCGCCGCTTCCGGCGGGCCTCGGTGGGGAAGTGGCGCGGCACAAAGCGAGGAAGCCCCCCGCGCTCGGGCGAGCCCCGTTTCCGGCCCGATGGGACGCGGGGCGCCTGGTCCGCGTCCTGCACCCTAGTGCGCCGGCAGGCCTGGCACACCCGGACTTCCCACGCTGCAGGGCCTGTGGGGACTGCCCGTTGCCTTTGCCCTAGAGCCTCCCAGGACCCTCGCCTACCTCAATTCCCCTCTTCATTGAACACGCACATTTGGAGCCTAGATTTGGAGCCTCACTTGTCCTAGCTTCCTTCCCACTCCCAGGGTCTGCCTCTCACAGAACTGTAATTAAATCACGGAGCAATTCATACTAAAGTGTCAATGACTTACAACATTTGAGTGTATAGTCTTTTCTCAGACTAGTCTTCACCTGTAAGAAAGAAGCACTGACGGAGTTACAGGCATTCATTTGACATTTTTGGCCAGACACACAGATACATCAGGCACTCGTATACAAAGATATTAACACAACCACTGCCCTCAGAGAGTTCACAGTCTAGTAGAAGACGGGGAAAAAAATCAATTCAAAAAATATATAGGGCACCTGGGTGGCTCATTCGGTTAAGCCTGCAACTCCTGATCTCAGCTCAGGTCTTGATCTCAGGGTTATGAGTTCAAGCCCCGTGTTGGGTTCCACACTGGGCATGGGGTCTACTTTAAAAAAAGAAAAGAGAAAAGAAAGAAAAATTACAAAGGAGAGTAATAATTGCTGAGATACAAGGAAACACAGACAAAGTGCCATGGGAACTCTAATACCCAACCTAGCCTGCCAATGGATTGGGCCAGGGAAAACCTCCAAGAAGTGATGAGCCAACTTGAAGAATGATCAGTAAGCAGCTGAGAAGATGCAGATGGGTAAGTCACCATTACCATGCCCTGGCAGGGCAGACAGAAGGCCCACATGACTAAGAATGCACCTCTAGTTTGGGGTGAGAGGAGGGGTATACGGGAACACAGAGCACCTAGAACGTGAACCTGCCAAGATGGTCACATGGACTGTTGGAGGTAGGGAGCATGCCCAACTCACCTGCAGAGCCTGCTTCTGGAGTACACGATAAACATTCGAACATTTGTTGGAAAAAAAAAAAAAATTGTCGAATTACACCCAGTGCTTGCTGATTATTGTGGTTCAAATTTCTTATGTCCACCAGAGCACTCGGTATTTCCCTGGGCATCTGACAGGCACACAGTTGAAAGTACCTCTTGATTAGAGCAACAACATGCTGTCCTCTGGCCCCCAGCACCTGCAGTGGTATTGATGAGCAGCTCAGCCCTACTGGGGCCTCCCCTGGGGGGCCTGACCTTTACTCATTAGGCCTTCCCAGATTACCCAGGCAGAAATCCTTCCTTTCTTCATCTTCCCTCCTATGGCACCTGTGTCTTGGTTTGGGGGAGCTGTGTTCAGGCTGTGTACTTGTCACCTGGAGCTCCCCATGGGCATTTAGAAATCATGCATTGCTCCTCCCAGCATCCCCACACCCAGAACAGCCAGTGCGTAGAAAAGGGTCCAACAAATGTGTGTGAAGAAACAAATGATGTGATTAGGGAGTTGGTGCATTTATTCATTTCTTCCTTTTCTTCCTTTCTGCTTTTGAATGGAAAACACTGCCTAATATCTTTCAGGACCCACAAAATCAGCCATTTCCTAAATGATCACATAGAGTCCCACTGTCACTGTCATTAAATATAAGAAGAATCCATCTCTCATCCTGCCTGTCCTTGAAGGATTCTACCTCAGGGAAGGCAGACGGTTGATAAAGAGAAGTTTCTCTTTTAGGAATAGTCCAGTTAGGGGCAGCCCGGGTGGCTCAGCAGTTTAGCGCCGCCTTCAGCCCAGGGCATGATCCTGGAGACCCAGGATCGAGCCCCACGTCAGGCTCCCTACACGGAGCCTGTTTCTCCCTATGCCTCTGACTCTCTCTCTCTCTCTGTGTGTGTCTCTCATGAATAAATAAATAAAATCTTAAAAAAAAAAAAGGAATAGTCCAGTTAGGGGGTACCAGGGTGCCTCAGTGGTTGACCATCTGCCTTTGGCTCAGGTCATAATCCTGGGGTCCTGAGATTGAGTCCTGCATTGGGCTTCCTGCAGGGATCCTGCTTCTTCCTCGGCCTATGTCTCTGCCTCTGTCTGTGTATCTCTAATGAAAAAATAAATAAAATATTTTAAAAGGAATAATCCAATTAATTAATGAAGAAGGAATAACAGAATTAGAATATCACCATTTTGCAATCTTAAGATTTGTGTGGAATCAGAAAAGACCCTGAATAGCCAGGGGAATATTGAAAAAGAAAACCAGAGCCAGGTGTTGACTGTGGGCCGCCGGGGTCAGTGAAGGATCTCAAGATGGCTGGGCGAAAACTTGCTCTAAAAACCATTAACTGGGTAGCTTTTGGGGGGATCATACCCCAAAACCAGAAGGCCATTGCCAACTCTCTGAAATCCTGGAATGAGATGCTTACCTCCAGGTTGGCTACTCTTCTGAGAAACCACCTGCTATCGACTGGGCTTACTACAAGGCCAATGTGGCAAAGGCTGGCTTGGTAGATGACTTTGAGAAGAAGTTTCATGCCCTGAAGATTCCTGTGCCAGAAGATAAATACACTGTCCAGGTGGATGCTGAGGAAAAAGAAGATGTGAAAAGCTGTGCTGAGTTTTTGTCCCTCTCAAAGGCCAGGATTGAAGAATATGAAAAAGAGCTGGAGAAGATGAAGAACATAATTCCATTTGATCAGATGACCATTGAGGACCTGAATGAAGTCTTCCCAGAAACCAAATTAGACAAGAAGAAGTATCCCTATTGGCCTCACAAGCCAATTGAAAATTTATAAACTTGAGTTGAGGAGAAAGCCCCGGCCCTCATATTATAAACATTGGACATTAAAAATAATGATATGGAAAAAAAGAAAAGAAAAGAAAACCAGAACCAGGAGCATCACAATGTCAGATTTCAAGTTGTACTACAAAGCTGTGGTCATCAAGACAGTGTGGTACTGGCACAAAACCAGACACATAGATCAGTGGAACAGAATAGAGAACCCAGAAATTGGCCCTCAATTCTATGGTCAACTAATATTCGACAAAGCAGGAAAGACTATCCACTGGAAAAAGGACAGTCCCTTCAATAAATGGTGCTGGGAAAATTGGACAGCCACATGCAGAATGAAACTAGACCATTCTCTTACACTATACACAAAGATAAACTCAAAATGGATGAAAGATCTAAATGTGAGACAAGAATCTATCAAAATCCTAGAGGAGATCACAGGCAACACCTTTTTTGAACTTGGCCACAGCAACTTCTTGCAAGATACATCTATGAAGGGGATCCCTGGGTGGCTCAGCGGTTTAGCGTCTGCCTTTGGCCCAGGGTGCGATCCTGGAGTCCCGGGATCGAGTCCCACATCAGGCTCCCGGCATGGGCCTGCTTCTCCCTCCTCCTGTGTCTCTGCCTCTCTCTCTCTCTATGTCTATCATAAATAAATAAATCTTAAAAAAAAAAAAAGATACATCAATGAAGGCAAGGGAAACAAAAGCAGAAAATGAACTACTGGGACTTCATCAAGATAAAAAGCTTCTGCACAGCAAAAGAAACAGTCAACAAAACTAAAAGACAAACTACAGAATGGGAGAAGATATTTGCAAGTGACCTATCAGATAAAGGGCTAGTATCCAAGATCTATAAAGAACTTTTTAAACTCAACAGCAAAGAAACAGACAATCCAATCATGAAATGGGCAAAAGACATAAATTTCTCCAAAGAAGACCTACACATGGCCAACAAGCACATGAGAAAACGCTCTACATCCCTTGCCATCAGGGAAATACAAATCAAAACCACAATGAGATACCACCTCACACCAGTGAGAATGGGGAAAATTAACAAGACAGGAAACAACAAATGTTGGAGAGGATGTGGAAAAAGGGGAACCCTCTAGCACTGTTGGTGGGAATGTGAACTGGGGCAGCCACTCTGGAAAACTGTGTGGAGGTTCCTCAAAGAGTTAAAATAGAGCTACCCTACCACCCAGCAATTGCACTGCTGGGGATTTACCCCAAAGATACAGATGCAGTGAAAGATCGAGACACCTGCACCCCAATGTTTCTAGCAGCAATGTCCACAATAGCCACACTGTGGAAGGAGCCTCAGTGTCCATTGAAAGATGACTGGATAAAGAAGATGTGGTCTACGTATACAATGGAATATTCCTCAGCCATTAGAAATGACAAATACCCACCATTTGCTTCGACGTGGATGGAACTGGAGGGTATTATGCTGAGTGAAGTAAGTCAATTGGAGAAGGACAAACATTATACGGTTTCACTCATACAGGGAATATGAAAAATACTGAAAGGGAATAAAGGGGAAAGGAAATAGGTGGGAAAAATCAGAGAGGGTGACAAACCATGAGAGACTCCTAACTCAACAAGGGGTAGTGGAAGAGGAGGGGGGCGGAGGGTTGGGGTGACTGGGTGACGGGCACTGAGGGGGGCACTTGATGGGATGGGCACTGGGTGTTATGCTGTATGTTGGCAAATCGAACTCCAATAAAAAATATATACCAAAAAAAGGAATATCACGATTTTGCTAATAAACTTTAATGAATAATAGCTCTAGGCAGTGGTTATCAATGAATGTTAAAATCCAAAAAGAAAAAAAAAAAACACACATTAGTGTCCCCTGATGGAACTACAGAACACTCCTGGTGAAGTGTTCTTGCCAAAATATCAAACCTGATCTAACCAAGCCTCTAGATCTACGATGCACTGAAAATAGAGGACAGGAGAGCATGCTAGAAGATGCCACAGGGATGCAATCGGCAAAATCCAGGCTGTGAGAAACTCCATAGGACAAGCGCCCCTCTATTGTTAACAGATATATTGCAAGGAGGAAAGAGAAGAAAGATACCTATAGATTAAAAGAGACTTAAGAGACATATTAACCAAATGTAATGTATGGATCTTGTTTGGATCCTGACTCAAACCAACAGTAAAATCCTTTTGAGACTATTGAGAAGATTTGAATATTAACTGTGAGTTTGATATACTAAGAAATCCCGCTCAATTTTTAGGTATGGTGATGGTATGGTAGCTATGCTTCTTTTAAGTGCTTATATTTTAGGCATATAAGCTTATATGTTTATGAGTGAAGTCATGGATGGGATTTCTGGGATTGGCTTCAAAAGAATCTCATCAAGGATGGGTGAAGAAATGGGTAGAGCCAGATGAGGGTTCATTGTACTATCCTCTCTCCTATTTTGTAAGTCTGAAATCTACCACAAGGGACGCCTGCGTGGCTCAGTGGTTGAGCACCTGCCTTCAGCTCTGGATGTGTTGCTGGGGTCCCGGGATCGAGTCCCACATTGGGCTCCCTGCGTGGAGTCTGCTTCTCCCTCTGCCTGTGTCTCTGCCTCTGTGTGTGTGTGTGTGTCTTTCATGAATAAATAAATAGAATCTTTTTTTTTAAATGAAATCTACCACAATAACAGGTTAAAAAAACAAAGAGATGAAAGACATCATCATCATAATTGGGGCACCTGGCTGGTTCAGTCAGTAGAGCATGCAACTCTTTCTTTAAAAAAAAAAAAAAAAAAAGATTTATTTATTTGACAGAGAGAGAGAGCACAAGCAGGGGGTAGTGGCAGAGGGAGAGGGAGAAGCAGGATCCCCGTGGGGCAGGGAGCACAACCAGGGCTCAATCTCAGGACCCTGAGATCATGACCTGAGCCAAAGGCAGAAGCTTAACTGACTGAGCCACCAGGCACCTGGAGCATGCAACTCTTGATCTCGGGGTCATGAGTTTGATCCCCACATTGGGGATAGAGTTTAATAAAAAATAAATATATGTAAATAGTAATAATAATTGCTGAGACTTTTTTTTTTTTTTTAGTGCCTCCTCTTTGCCAGATCCTGTGTTATTTTTCCCACTGAATCCTACTTAGTCTTCTCAGGAACCCTGCTACCTACATACTATCATTACTGTTTTGCAGACTAGGGAACCAAAGCACAGAGTGGCTAAATAACAGACCCAAAGTCACACACCAGATAAATCATTGAGCCAAAATTTAAGTCTAGACCTGCTGAAATCCAAACCCAGATTTTCTCCCACTATACCATTTCACTCACTGACACTGACTTTCTGGGATATAGGCATCACTCTCTCTGATTTACTGACAAAGAAGCTATTTAACAATAACTAGTAAAGTTTGAAGATGTCTGTGCCCTTTGATCCAGCAGTCCTACTTCTTGGTAAAGTGTAGCGCATGAGCGTGAGCAGACATATATAAGAAGGTCCATAGAAGGACTACTGGTAACAGTAAAGAATAGTAAATAACCCAACCATCCCTCAAGAGAAACGTATCCAGTGGTGTGTGCACACAATGGCATGGTGCAACATAGTGAAAAGGAATGGAGCTTGTCTTTGTGTATCAACTAGGAGCTTTTCACAAACATAAGGATGAATGAAAAAGCAAGCATGTGTCTTTCTGCAACAGCAGGATACCATTTATATAAAGTTATGAAACACAGAACAATACTAAGTATTGCCTAGGAGTGGATACACTTGCAGTACAAGTATAAAAACAGGTATGGGATTATTAAGCACCAAGTTTACCATGGTGATCACCTCAGGAGAGGGAGGAACAGGGAGGAGTTGAGGAAAGGTACAGGAGGGTCCACAACTATATCTGTAGGATTTATTTCTTAAATAAAAAGATGTGTGTTCAATAGCCAAACTGTGGAAGGAGCCTCGGTGTCCATCGAAAGATGAATGGATAAAGAAGATGTGGTCTATGTATACAATGGAATATTACTCAGCTATTAGAAATGACAAATACCCACCATTTGCTTTGACGTGGATGGAACTGGAGGGTATTATGCTGAGTGAAATAAGTCAATCGGAGAAGGACAAACATTATATGTTCTCATTCATTTGGGGAATATAAATAATAGTGAAAGGGAATAGAGGCGAAGGGAGAAGAAATGGGTAGGAAATATCAGAAAGGGAGACAGAACATGGAAGACTCCTAACTCTGGGAAACGAACTAGGGGTGGTGGAAGGGGAGGAGGGCGGGGGATAGGGGTGACTGGGTGGCGGGCACTGAGGGGGGCACTTGACAGGATGAACACTGGGTGTTATTCTGTATGTTGGCAAATTGAACACCAATAAAAAACAAATTTATTATTAAAAAAAAGAAAGAAAGATGTGTGTTAGTGAGGCTGTGGAGAAACAGGAATCCCATACACTTATGGGCGTGTATAGTGGTGGTTCCATAAATAAGAAGGGTAATTGGTAACATCCCAAAGTTACAAATACTCACATCTCTGACACCCTTTGACCTAACTCTTTACTTTAGAATTTTCTTTACAGATATAGGCACACACCTACAAACTTAGGCATATACAAGATTATACATTACAATATTCTTTATAAAAGCAAAAGATTGGGGGCGCCTGGGTGGCTCCATCAGTTAAGCCTCTGACTCTTGGTTTTGGCTCAGGTCATGATCTCCCAGTCCTGGGATTGAGTCCCACATCATCATCATCATCATCATCAGGTTCTGTGCTCAGCAGGGAGTCTGCTTCTCTGCCCCTCTCTCCCTCATCCTCTTCCCCTCAGCCTCTCCCTGCTTGCATGAGCTCGCTCTCTCTCTAAAATAATAAATAAATAAATCTTTTTTAAAAAGGCAAAAGATTGGAAGAAGCCTAATACTCTAAAGTCTAATGCTGTAAAAAGAAAATGCACTGATATGGAAAGATTTCTGAAGTATAGAGCATTAGATGCTGCCATATGCAAAAAGTGAAGGAGGGCAGGAGAATTCACATACATGTGTTTGTATGTGCATAAAATACATCTGGAAGGATATATATAAAACCAGGGCCACTGGCTACCTGTGACATGGGTAACCTGGAGACTGAGATGGAAGGGAGACTTTTCACTGTAAGCCTTCAATATTTTTAATTTTTTGATATATGTGAATATATTGCCTATTTAAAAAATGATAAAAGTCGGGGTGCCTGGGTGGCTCAGTTAGTTAAGCGGCTGCCCTCAGCTCAAGTTATAGTCTCAGGGTCCTGAGATCAAGCCCCATGTCAGGCTCCCTGCTCAGCAGGCAGTCTGTTTCTCCCTCTCCTTCTGCTCGTGCTCTCTCTCAAATAAATTAAATCTTTTTAAAAAGCAAAAATAAAAGCATGATAAAATTCTAAAACTCAGCAAGGTTTCATAATTTTCCAGGCTGATAACCCTAAGAATTGGAACAGAGGTCTGTGTTAACCATTCCACCATGGGGCCTCCCAGCCTGTGGGGAGGCATGCATCAATTATAGTACCAGGCCCTCCCTTCCATCTACCTCTATGGCCTAAAGCAGACCTCGTACGTTTCTGGACCTGAGCTCCCATTCGGTAAATGAGTGGACCCCTTCCTGTTCAAACATGGTACCAGTCCCCATTCCTCAGAAATGTTGCCCCCTAGCAAAAGGCTAGGTACCAAGAAGTACCTGGAACTGAGCAGACCAGAATGCTGGAGTGTTCCCACTCAAAGCACCAAAATCCTGACCACTATTTCCCCAACAAAAGCCTGCTTGTACCACCACAGCAGCCTGTCAACAATTACCCCCAATTACAAACCCGGAGCCCAGCAAGCCCTCAATTAGTCTAAAAAGGGGCCTGAGGAGGAGCCAGCTGCACAGAGTGTAGTACCCATATACTGCCTCCACCCACAGGGTCAATGCACCCCTTTCGCTCAAGCCCAGGGGCTGGGATACTTGGTTACAACGTTTTTAGGACCACAAGAAGGCTTTTGGCTCTCCTCAGAGTGACCACTGCTTGCAGGGCCCAGTCAAGTTCTCTTGCCACAAGTGCAGTTCTCCAGACTTGATGCTTTCTCCCCACTCAGACCACACAAATCTGCCTCCCTACTCAACACTTTCCCAAGCCCAAGCAAGGTACAACATTCTCAGGTTTTCTTTTTTCTTTTTTTAAGATTTTATTTATTTATGGGAGACACACACAGAGAGAGAGGCAGAGACACAAGCAGAGGGAGAAGCAGGCTCCATGCAGGGAGCCCAAAGTGGGACTCGATCCTGGGACTCCAGGAACACGCCCCGAGCCGAAGGCAGACGCCCAACCGCTGAGCCACCCAGGCATCCCATTCCCAGGTTTTTATCTCCTTCTAGGAAAAGATGACCATCCCTGGACAAACTCTGTCAATGAAGAGACACTCAGGCTAATGCCCCTAATGCATCATGGTCATGGGTTTGGCTCAGCATTTGGGAGGAAGACCAAATGCCCTTCTCAGAAAACGATGGGTACCGAATTCTGCTCTATAGCATCCAGAAGCAGAACTGTCCCTGGTCCAATCATCTGCAAATTCCCTAAGAGGCACACTATCAGGTTGCTGAGCCCAAGGCTCGGCAACCTTTGTGTTTTTCACTGAATTGGCCCTCCTCATGCCCTTCTTCTTCACAGTAAGTGTGTGTGGCTAAGACAATGATTGTGTACATATGTGTGTGTACATTGATCTCAGGATTGGTTGTGATAATGTATATGGGGAAAACCAAAAGTTATAGGAAATGGATCTCATAAATGACAGCTAGGTTTGGTCGGATGGAAGGAAGGACTTCCTGACCTTGCATAGGCAAATAGAGGTGAAACTCAGGGCTGCAGAATCCAGCTGCCATTTATTGTCTGGGAGCCTTCAGCAAGTTATTTAGCTTCTCTGCACCTCAGTTTCTTCATCTATAAAATGAGAATAGTACCAATACCTTAGATTTGTCATAAAAATGAAATGAGAACATGAATATAAAGTTTCTTGCTCAAAATAAGTGCTTAACAAAGGGTATCTATTTTATTCTATTACAGTGATGCTGTTGATAGTAGCTGGAGATACACAGTGGAGAATGCTATCTATAAGGAAAATGCCCTGTAACAGTATGTTTGTCTGTCTGCACAGTGCTGTAATTTGTTCTACTTTGGAAAACCACTGGCAATATCTTTTAACACTACACATATGCCTACTCTCCTAGGTATTCACGCAAGAATAATAAAACACCCTTCAGAAAAAGACATGTGTGAAAATGTTGACAGCAGCTTTATTTATAATATCTCAAAACTGGAAATAGCACAGATGTCCCTTAATAGGTGAACAGATAAGCAAATTCTGGAATATTATACAGCAATAAAGAGAAACTAATGTCTGACATATGCAACAAGATGAATGGATATCAAAAATATGTTATGCAGAAGAAACTAGACACAAAAGAGTACATGCTGTATGCTCCATTTATATACAGGCAAAGTCCATCTATGGTGATAGAAATCAGAATACAGTTATCCTTGGGAGTAGGTATTTAGAGGAAAAATTATAAGGAGACCATCAGTGGTGACAAAAATGTTCACATTTCATATCTTTTTTAAAAGATTTATGTTAGAGAGAGAGAGAAAGAGCACAGTGGAGAGGGGCAGAGGGAGAGAGAATCTCAAGCAGACTCCCCACCGAGTGCAGAGCTGGACTCGGGGGCTCAATCCCACCAAACTGAGATCATAACCTGAGCCAAAACCAAGAGTCACTCAACTGTCTGAACCCTCCCAGGTGCTCCAATATTCCATATCTTGATCAGGGTTGTGGTTACATGGTGCACTGTATATAAAAATACATCAGGCTGTATACTTGAGATGCAGTGTTTACATATGCAAGTTATGCAACACACACACACACACACACACACACACACACACACACAATTTGGGCATGAGGGAAATCTTCAGAAGGCCAGTATTGCAAAACACAAAAGTTGGCCCTTCTCTCCCCCTTCCTCTGGACTTCATCAAAGATAGGCATCTAAAAATGTTTTAAATAAATAAATAAAATAATAAACAAAGGTAGGCATGTAAAACTGCCCTCCTGCACAGAGGCTCCGTACACAGTGCCCATTTGTGGACAGAAGCTTGAGCAGGGAGTAAGGAAGTACACTTTCAGCCACCCCCTCATGGGCCTTCCTGGGGCTCCAGACAACTGGCCTTACCTTATAAGCTAGCTGCTACAGATGCCAAGGCCACCCTATTTCTAGTAAAGTTTAGTAAATGTCTCACACAGGTCCTCAGCATGAGGAAGGTGTCCTGGCCCAGGGTTCAGCAACATGGCTGTGCAGCTGTAATCACAGATAGCCCCAAATGCCAGAGGACACTCAGATCCCGAGCTGGCCCTCCATGCTCCAGCCACTCTTACCCACCTGCAATCCCTTTCTTGGAAATTCCAGCTTCATTACAAGGAGAGTGGCATCTCTCAATTCTCTCTATGGAATGGAGGCGGTATCCAATGTCATTAAAACACATTAAGCCAGTCCTGGTGGGAAGCAGTGAGTAAGAAGTGGAGGACAGAGTCCCTACCCATCAAGGCTTGCAGTGTGGGTGTGGAGAAAGGCAACAAGGCAACTTTAAACAACAACACATCATGCTCTCAAGCATGGGGTGGGGGTGAGGGGACAGAAAGCACCTAGTGGCAGTGAGCACCTGAACTCACTGTTTAAGGCTGAAAAAAATAGCTTTGGGCCATGGGAGTAATGGCCATGTGATACCAAAGGAAGCTGGTCATCCTGCCACCCAAGAATTATGTCTCTGGGAGCATCCCAAAAGTCTTTGGAGAGGGAAGGTCCCACATTGCCCAGGAACCCGCCCCCTCTGCCTTTTCTCCCTAAGTTAGGCTCAACCAGAAGAAATGCCTACAACTGCCGGGCAGTCAGCCAGGTAAAGGGTAGGGCACACACTCCCTGGGGCAAAGAGATGCTAGTGAACTTGAGGCCCAACATCAGTGAGGTAAGGAGGAGCCCAGAACGCTAGTCTAACCCTCCCAGCCCAGCCAAACACAGAGTGAGGGGTGTAGGATTCACTAAGATACCAACTGGAAACACCTCTCATCTGTGAGTTCTTCCCCAGAAGGTAATGGCTTCTTCTTCTTCTTCTTCTTCTTCTTCTTCTTCTTCTTCTTCTTCTCTCTCTCTCTCTCTCTCTCTCTCTCTCTCCTCTCTCTCTCTCCTTCTCTATTCTTTCACTCTTTCTCCCAAGCATAGATTTGGGTGTCTCTGCTAGTCTCAACCAGGCAAAATACTGTGGGCCTGCCTGGGGCCTGGCGCTATGTGGGTGTGTGCAGAAGAACCAAGCACTCACTCAGGCTGCAGCCTGTCTGCGTGGCAGGGAGCTCAGCTACAAAACACAGACAAAGCCTGTGTGAGTGGCCTGTGTGTGTTAAAGTGCATCAGGAATATGTTCTGTACCTGAGCTTCCCAAAGAACTCTGAGAAGCAACTTCACCAAGGGAACATCCAGGTGGCAGCTCAGTCACCCTAACCCTGAGCCAAAGATATCAAAGCAGCAACAGGCTTTTGGTGTCAGGCTTGTAGACATGGACCCAAGAGGTCACTCTGTGTCATGAGATAGCTGAGTGCCCAAGTGTGTAAAGAAGCTTAAAGGCCAGGCATCAGAGTGTCAGGTTTTCTACCAAACTGTGCTGGATCTGAACTAGTCTAACAGGTGAATGCGTGAGGATAGCGGAGAAAAGGAGAACGGGAGGAGATACGGGGTGGCCCGGGGAGCAGTGGATGGAGGGATGTGACGGGGGTGCAGAGACCTGGAGTCCAGGGGGCGTAGGAGGAGCCGGGAGTAGCGCTGACAGCTGAGGTGTGCAGCTGCAGGGATGTGCCCGCGCACGCAGCCGGGCTTCACCTTTCCCGCCGCGCCGCGCCGCAGAGGCCGCACCCCAGGGAGAGGGCTGCCGGGCTCGGTCCCTCTGCGCTCGCGCCCGGCGGGAAGCCGGAGGGTGTAGCAGGGCCCCGCCGGGAAAGGGCACCTCGGGGCCTCATTCGAGCAGCCGGCGGCGACCTCGGGCCGCTGGGCCGCTCACCTGGCCGGAGCCCCCCACCTCCCCCCCACCCCGGCCGCCGGGATCCCCAGAGGCGCGGCCGCTTCGGCGGCGGCCCGATGCAGGATCCCCCGCGGGGCGGAGAGAAGCGTCTCCCTGCGTCCTGCGTCCTGCGTCCGAGCCGAGAGCCGAGTGGACCGCTGCGCCGGCTGTCGGGGCCTCGCGGGCGCGGGGCGGGCGCAGGAGGGGGGCCGCGCCCCGCCGGCGGCGCCCGGGCGGGAAGCCCGGCAGGAGGCACTGGCGGCGGCTCCCGCGCTGCAGCTGCAGTTCCCCGGGAAACCCGGACGGAGAGGCCCGGAGCTCCGCCCGGGCCTGCGAGGTGGGCACCGCCCCGAGGTCACTGGACGGAGGCCCGGCGTCGCCGCAATGCCGCGGGGAGAGAGGATGCCCCCCCACGAGCCTCGACACGGTCGGCCGGCCTGGACCTCGCCAGGAAGCGGGGCCCTCCCCGGCCGGCCCTAGAGGGCTGGGAAGTAAGGCAAGGCGCGCCCCACCGCTTCCTGGACAGCAATACCTGAAAGGAGCAGGACTCCTGTCCACCCAGAAGACCCTTTACAGGAACTCCTTCCTTTACCCCCACCTCCTACCCACACGTGCACGCACACACATACACACACACACACACACACACACACTCCTTAAAGGCTGAAAAGGGAGCCGAGTTTGGAATTCGGGGAAGTGATGACACACACAACAATGCTGTTACACCTGGCTGCTGCAGGCCAGCAGCGGAAATGCCTGCAAAGGGGGAGAGCGAGACAGAGAGCCAGCCTGGGTGGTCAGAAAAAAAGAGGAGAGGAGAGAGCACACACACCCGCAGGTTGGGGCCAGACCCAACTGTTTTCTTCCCCCTGCCCAGACCGAGGGGGAGGAGGGGCGCTAGGGTCAATCTGCAGCAGCCCCAAACCAAATTCACATCACTCCCACCCCTAGCCTGGGCATGGATGGGGGTGAGAAAGAAGAAAAACACCTGCACTCCTGCTCAGGAGACAGCCACAGAGGTTTTGAAGAGGTGCTGCTTACCCCAGTGTATAATGGGAGCAGCAGGAGAAACAATCAAGCTACCCTAAAATATACTTAAATGGAGGGGAGGGGAGGGAATTTACTGAAGTGAGTTTAGGAGAGCCCTGTTCCCTCTCACTTTAGTGTTCAGACCAGACTGCCCTGCTGACCTCTCTGTAGTCATTTGCACGATGCTGAATTCCAAAAGTGCCCATCACCCTGTCCTCCTTTCCTTTAATCTCACAATGTAGATCAGAGAGCTGAGCCGGAAGCAGGCAACACACAAACGTGGCCATGGGTGCTGGGCCCATAGGCCACTAAGGGCTCTTCAGGCTTCCTCTGAGACTGGGCAGCCCAAGAGGAAGTGGTAGTAATGAGCTTTGGGGTGGCCACTCCAGGCATGCCAATCCAGACATGGGACACAACCTGGCATGACATCCATCCAGTTCACCTTCCTCCCCAAAGTATCCCGGCCCCCTTAGTACCAAGGAGTTTGGGGCATGAGGATTCAAAACACCCGGACGTCTCTCTCACACTTTATGATGGCAGACGTTTTGTTGAGGCTAAGTTAAACTGTTAAAGAGCACAGCTGCCTTTCGTGTCAGCATTAATTTCCCCTGAGACAATCTCTTGGCACGCAGGTGTGACTGGGACCCATTCAGACTTCTGCTGCAGGTAGATGAGCATTCACCCCTCAGCCCTGGAGAAAGATCAGGACAAATGTCAGGAGAGAGATTTGAACAAACGCCTCTCCCAGCCTCTTGTTTTTCTTCCCAGTCTGTGTCGGAATAGGGAAAGGGAAGAAGGAAGAAAGGAGAGAGGAAAAAGAGAGAAGATGCGACATCCCAGAACCACACTTACTGATAGGTGACACACATGTACCATTACACGAGTAAGTATAAATGTTTTATCCATAAATATAAATCTCACCTTGTACGTGTGCATACCTGTGTTTTTGCACCAGCACATGTGCACCTGGGCAGCTGGTATCTCACGTGTCTCACGGACAGACCGGCCCCATGACGTGTGTGTGATAACGGCGCACACACAGACCAAGTCCCCCAAAGCCCCACGGGCAACATTCGCGCCCGCGTCGGAGCAGGACTAGGGGAGAGTCTACTTGGTGTTGTTAAAGCACACATCCAAGCGAGGGTTACAAGGCGGGTTCTGGGGAGAGGTCCGGTCCCAGCGTCCAGAGGCAGAGCAAGGAAGGACAAAGGGCTTCAGGCCAGGCTCCTGGGCGCTTCTTCCCCGACCGTCTCCCCAGCCCCATCCGGCCCAGTCCCTCTGGAAGCACGACGGCCAGGCCCACGCCAGGCCAGGCCAGGCCGAGGTTGCTCGGTTCAGTGACACGCGTTTCTGGGCTGGTTTTCCCAAAGCCACCGCGCAGCTCTCTCCACCCCGCCGCCGCCCGGCCCCCTCGCCGTCCCGCCCCTCCCCCGGCCCCAAGCTAGAAGTTCGGCCCCGGGGAACTGCGGCGAAGGGGCAGAGCCGCCGAGTCCTTCTCTTTCACCTGAAAGCCGCGAGGAGGCTTGGCGCGCCTCTCCCCGCCGGGGCCCGAACTCCCCGAGCCCTGGCCGAGCGCGGACGCCCCCCGCGGGGGCCCTCGGCATCTCCCCGCCCGGCCGGCCGAGCGAGCCCCGCGGATCGCAGGCGCGGGCGGGAGCGGGAGCGGGGGCGGGGGCGGGAGCGGGAGCGGGAGCGGGAGCGGGAGCCGGGTCGCCGGCCGGGCCCCCCTCGGCCCGCTGGGAGGGGCGCAGGCCGGCCCGGGCCGTGCGGGGCGTTCACAGAAAGTGACTTGGAGATGAACTCGCCCGTGCGCGACTGGCCGCCCCGCTATAGGGGCGAAGGCGCCTGACGCAAGCGGAACTCGGCGGAGCCCATACGAATCAGCACTGAGCCAGGCTCCCGGCGCACTGGGGACCGCGGCAGGCAGCTCCGCCGGAGACGCGGGTCGCGCCTCGGGAAAACCGGCGGGTGGGGGGAGGGGAAGGGCGCCGAGAAGAAAACCCACCGAGGCGGGGACTGGCCTGCGCGGGGAGGGGCGGCGGGGCCGGAGCCCCTCGCTGTTGGGCGGACTCCCCATGGCCAGAGGCTGAGCTCCACTCCCGCCGGCCGCGCCCGAGGGGAAGGGAGAGAGCAGAGGAGCGCAGCGAGAGGCCCGGCCGGCGAGCACGGGCGGCGCCCGCGGTGCCCAGAAGTTTGAGACTCGGCCGCGCGCCGCCTCGCGCGCCCGGACTGCGCCGCGCGGGCACCGCGGGAACGGGGCAGGGGCTGCCCGGCCGCGGCGCGCCGGCTTTGCCATGATGGCCAGCTACCCCGAGCCCGAGGACGCCGCGGGGGCCCTGCTGGCCCCGGAGCCCGGCCGCGCGGCCAAGGAGCCCGAGGCGCCGCCGCCGCCGCCGAGCCCGGGCAAGGGAGGCGGCGGCGGCGGCGGCGGCGGCGGAGGCGGCGGAGGCGGCGGCGGCGGCGGCGGCGGCGCCGGGGCGGCCCCGGAGAAGCCCGACCCCGCGCAGAAGCCCCCGTACTCGTACGTGGCGCTCATCGCCATGGCGATCCGCGAGAGCGCCGAGAAGAGGCTCACGCTGTCCGGCATCTACCAGTACATCATCGCCAAGTTCCCGTTCTACGAGAAGAACAAGAAGGGCTGGCAAAATAGCATCCGCCACAACCTCAGCCTCAACGAGTGCTTCATCAAGGTGCCGCGCGAGGGCGGCGGCGAGCGCAAGGGCAACTACTGGACGCTGGACCCGGCCTGCGAGGACATGTTCGAGAAGGGCAACTACCGCCGCCGCCGCCGCATGAAGCGGCCCTTCCGGCCGCCGCCCGCCCACTTCCAGCCGGGCAAGGGGCTCTTCGCGGCCGGGGGCGCCGCGGGCGGCTGCGGCGTGGCGGGCGCGGGCGCCGACGGCTACGGCTACCTGGCGCCGCCCAAGTACCTGCAGTCCGGCTTCCTCAACAACTCCTGGCCGCTGCCGCAGCCGCCCTCGCCCATGCCCTACGCCTCCTGCCAGATGGCGGCGGCCGCGGCGGCGGCGGCGGCGGCCGCGGCGGCCGCGGGCCCGGGCAGCCCGGGCGCGGCCGCGGTGGTCAAGGGGCTGGCGGGCCCGGCCGCCTCGTACGGGCCGTACTCGCGCGTGCAGAGCATGGCGCTGCCCCCCGGCGTGGTGAACTCCTACAACGGCCTGGGGGGCCCGCCCGCCGCGCCCCCGCCGCCGCCGCCGCACCCCCACTCGCACCCGCACCCGCACGCGCACCATCTGCACGCGGCCGCCGCGCCGCCGCCGGCCCCGCCGCACCACGCGGCCGCCGCGCCGCCCCCGGGCCAGCTCAGCCCCGCCAGCCCGGCCGCCGCCGCGCCCCCGGCGCCCGCGCCCGCCAACGCGCCGGGCCTGCAGTTCGCCTGCGCCCGGCAGCCCGAGCTCGCCATGATGCATTGCTCGTACTGGGACCACGACTCCAAGACCGGCGCGCTGCACTCGCGCCTCGACCTCTGAGAGCCCCGCGCACGCCGACTCTGAGGATGCAGGGACGCGCGACGCCGGCCGCGGCCGCAGCCACGCGCCCCGGGGCCGTCTTCGGAGCCCGCGCCCGGGGCCCTCCGCCCCTGCCGGCTCCCCGCCGCGCCGCTCGCCCCTCTTTTGTCTCCACCGCTTCTCCCGTTGCTCGCCTGCCCGCCCTCGCCGCCCCCTCGCCGCCCGGGCCTGCAGGCCGCCTCGCCTCTCCGCGCGCCTTCTGCAGGCCGCGTCTCCTCCCGGCGCCCCCGCGTCCGGGCTGGACACCCCGAGGCAGAGTTCAGAGCGGAGGGGAAGCGCCGGGGCCGCGGTGCAGCCGGGCGTCGGCGGTGCGGACCTCCGGGCCTCCTCACACAGGTCGGTGCGCTCGCGCTCGGCTTCCCCGGCCCGGCGGCTGGCCCGAGGCTGCCGCGCCATCCCTGGCTGCAAGCGCGGGTCCGGGCGGGCGAGGAGACCCGCGCCGCCCGAGCAAGGGACGAACGTGTGTTTGCTCCACGTAGCCTCTGGGAGCGGCTCAGAAGCCGCTGGCGGGGGCCCCCGAGTGGGGCGGGGGGCGGGCGCGAGCGGGGAGCCGGGCTGCTGGCGCGGCGGCCTGCGCAGGGCTTTGCAGCTCATCGCCGGCTCCCAGGCGGGCTGCGCGTCCTCCGCTCCCCGACCCGGCGCTCCGGGCGCCTGCAGGCCCGCGGCGGCTGGCCGAGGCTTCGCCCAAAAGATCAGGAGGGCTGCTTTAGATAACGTTTTAAAATGTCTTTTTAAGGAAAAAAGAAAAAACTAACCGGGAAAACCGGCGAAGTATTGTGGCCTTGGAGTTTGCTAAAGCAAAACATGAAAATCTCTTCCAGGAGATTTGAAGTAGAATTCCTGTCGGGCCTTCAAAAAGCTGTGTTCAGAGAGGTAGGAGAATCTGCTCAGTAGAAGTCGGTTTCCTTTACCAATTGGAGGGTTGCCCCCTCTCTATCTGTCTAAAAACAAACAAATCAAAACCAAATTTCCCCGGATCTTCCGATGCAAGCCCAGAGTGCCGGGAGATCACTGCCTGCCCGGCGGACGCTGCGGGGACGGCTTGTCCTCTCTCTGATTTTTGTTTTGCAAACGTCTTGCTTCTCCCACCTTGGGCAGGAGAAATGTGAAACCTGGCAGCAGTCGGACCAGGCGGGCTGGTGGCGGGGAGCCGGCTGGCCCGAAAAACCCTAGACCTGGTTGTTTCGTAGTGTGTCGTTTGGAGGACCAAATTTTCTAGAAAGAACTAGAGCACTTTTGTTGTTTTGTTTGTTTGTTTGTTGTTACCGTCTTGTCAATTCCCAAATAAATTTTTTTGTTCTTTCTTTTAACACGGACTTCTATTATTTCTGCCTCGCCTAAGTTTGTCCAGCAGCTAGGTACGGGAGAGAGATTTCCAGCAAAGTTTTATTCTCTTTCAGATAAATAAGGGTTGAGGGCAGCCCGAGTGGAGGGCGTTTGTGGTTGCTGCCGCTCTGTTTTCCGGGGGATTGTTTGTTTTCTGTGTCATCGCTGGTCGGTTGCGGCTGTTTAACGTCATCAAAGAGACTTTATCAGTCGTGGTTCGTTCACAAGGCGTGGGTGTACGTAGAATTTGTTCGATTTTTGCACCCATCCGAGTTTGTATTTTACCTCTTACGCAGACGTACTAGGTGTATGCACTGTGTTTTCATTATATTGAACTCATACGTCTCTATTTTTCCAGACAAATACAGTAACCAGAAGAGTTTATTCCAAATAGATAAAATCTTGGTTGAGGAAACGTTCTGTAGGCTGCCAACCTCTGTACAAATGTAAGGAGCGACTTACGTGGATTGCCTTATTATTTTTAATAATCAGAATTCATTTACATTGAAATACACGTAAGAGATTTAGGAGTATCAGGGAGGAATGAACATACTGTGTGACTGTAGAAATCTATTTTTTTCCCCTTCTCTTCCTCTACCGAGACTTCAGATAACGAATTCAGACCGGTGCTTCTGCGCAGGCATGCGGGCATTTGACCGTGTTACAGCCCCGGGGAGCTCAAGGAATATTAGGGGTGGTCAGCCTTCGATCTGCGGATGGGATGACAAGTATGAGCCAGCTCTCCCCTCCACCGTGGTGGAGCTTGGGCCGGATCCCACTCCAGCATTGTTGTCCCTCAGTGCCCCCCACTCTGGGCCTGGACAGCAGGGGGCACAGGTCCAAGCAGACCAGTGGGTCAGGGGCAGCTGGTGACAGGGATGAAGGCTGCAGGCCTCACACTCCAGCCTATACTAGTGGTTACACTGTGGGACCATCAGGGTGGGATCCCTGTTATGTGTAGCTGGGCCCGAGGGGAAGTGGCTCTGATTCAGGATATCTTTCGTCCCTCCAGCTTCCTTGGGGAGGCTAGAAGGCTGGAAGATGAAGTCGTGGCTGTTTTGAGGAGCATCAGCCTGTGACCTCGACTGGAGCCCGTCAGTGCCAGGGGAGAGGGAAGCATTAGGCTGGAGAGGGAGGTTCAGATGAGGTGGGAAGCCCAAGAGACTGGTCAGGCCTAGGATCTGGGTGCTTCTAGTGAACCACCGCACCACTGTCTGGCTAAGAGGAGTTGCAGAAAAGAAACTGGACTGCTATGTGTTTGTCTGTCTGTGCTTTCTGTGGTGTGAACATGTATCCCATGGGCAGTTGTGTAGTCTGTCTGCTACAAATATGTGCGTACAGTGTAAGTCGTGTCCTGGTGACAGGATGGGAGGTGTATGTGTTTGTCATTCGCCTTCAGAGAGGGCATATATTTTAGGCATTGTAATAACCATATGCCTAATACTCAAGGAGTGCTTATGAGGGACCACAGCGTGCGTTGCATTCATAAGTCATTGGTAATATATGCAGTTATGTTCTTGGTATATAATCCTGGCTTGCTGAATGATAACAAAGACTACATACAGAGCCTTTGCTTGAGCTGGTTGAGGCTGTCTATTCCAGGGTTGACTCTTGGCACCCCCTAACTGCTATCCCAGGCAGAGAAAGCAAAAGAGGAGAGTGTCCAGGGCAGAGGCTTCAGTGAGGTAGGGGAAGTTGGTGTAGGCCAGCCGTGGAGGATAGCCTCTCTCTGTCCCCAAGAGCTGAAAGGCAAGAGACACCCAAGGCTGGTGAGGTAGTGGCAATCTCACCAAGTTTGCAGAATGAAATGGAAGAATCAGTGAGGGACTCCTGATGTACACAGGGATCGGGGGAGGGATCCCACACAGAGAAAGGAGATAGATTATACCCCCACTTCCCAGTGGATGCCCACAGGAAGACATCTGTCTCTAATTCCAGCCCTAGGGGTTTCTCCATAACTCTATAGTTCGGTCATTTCCCCTAGTGCTAAAAGTTTGAGGCTATGGCTGACTTTCTTCATCTCTCATTTCCTTTCTCTCCTCTCCTTCTTTGCACTTTTGAGTTTCTATTAGAGAAGATGATTTAAGGAACTCCTAAGCGAGAGCAAAAGTATTTAAGAGAGTTCCTGATATATAGCAATTATGCCTTAGCATATATAGTCTGGTCTAGATGGCTGGACCATCTGGGTGTATGTATTTATGTTTGTCAGGGTATACTATAAATACAACTTAGAGTTTGATGCAAATATCCTGCCAATTTCTCATGGCCTGGGTAATGAATTGCTCCACATTGTATTGAATGAGGAGTGTGTATTCACTTGTATGAATGTAAACATCCTCACACTCATCACTGACAATATGAACCCCCTCCTCACATTTAAACACAAATTCTCAGCCATCCCTTACCTCCTAAGACTGCCCAGTCAAAATACTTGGGTTGAAGGGGGTGAGGTGTCCTGTTCTGGGGGCGGGGGTGGGGGGAATGCGTGAGAAATATTTGCCAGTGCAGTACATGCACCAAGGAAATTATGGAATGGGGACCTAGGGTGTTTTCTGGGATGGCCTCACTCCTTACTCCCAAGGGTGTCCTGGGCCTGCTTCCCCTTTGCATAAGTAAAGAGTTCACTTCTCTACATCCCCAGTTTGGGTGGGCATGCAGCTCAGGATATTTCACCTGCGGTTAGGTGCCCTCAGGCCCTTGCCTGGCTCTCCCACTAAGGGAGGCTTAGAGCTCCAGGTTTCTAAAAAGCCCCCTAGTGGTTGATGGAAATCAGGAGCCGACCCGGGCTTCTTGCAGTCAGTAGGGCAGGAGAAATGGGCCAGGAAACTGGGTCAGACCCAAGACAGTCTGCCCATGAATAAGGTCTTCCCTAAATGGAGGCTTGGAGCACCAGAACCCCTGGGCCGGGGGGGAGTGGGGGAGTTGGAGCCAGGAAGCTGCCTGGTCAGGCTCAGGAGGCCTGCAGTCCCCCACTCTATGGAGCTAAGCTGAAGGTGACCATGCCTTGTGGGTCCAGCTGCCTCCATAGGGCTGCCCCTGCTTCCAGGAATAGATCTGTGGGACCTACAGGAAAGGATGGGACCAGAAGACACACCTCTCCTGTGTGGTGGGGACCAGAGGCATGGAGCTGTTGGAAGGAAAGTTCATGCCCCTAGTTCTGCCTTAGGGACAACAAGAAATTAGGGATTCTTGAAACCAGGCAGTCTTATCTGCTTTCTACTTTCTGGAGACAGGGAGCCATTCTGTCACAAAAGAATGGACCCCAAATCTCTTAGCTTACATTTAAGGAACCAGAGGTCCTGAGAAGAGAATGGACCATCCAGGGGTCACCTAGGTATCTGTGGGGCAAACAGCCTTGGAAATTTTATGGAGAGACCTGAGAGCACTGAGCCTGGCTGCTCATTGGGTTCTCTGAGGGGCACAGGCCCTGCAGGCCAGTGTTCAGTGTTCGAGGAGCTGGGTAAAGGGGCAGCCAGCCAGAGAAGGAATCACAGGACTGAGCTGCATGCAGATTGTCCCCCTAGAACATTCTGCTGTGCCTGCTGTTTGCTACATAGGCTCCAGCTTGGTGATAAGCTCTGACAAGCTTGCTCTGAGACCATGTGAACCCAGGGAGGTGGCCTGTGCAGGATGATGGGGCAAGGCCTGTTCAGCCTGGAAGAACTAGTGTAGAGCCCAGGAACCTCCTTTAATTAACTGTTTGACCTTGAGCAAAGACTCACCTGAATTTCAGGTTTCTCATCTATAAAATAGAAATAATTATATATATATATATATATACACACACACACACACCGTGCAGGGTTATAAAAGTAATTAAGTGTTCTAAGGTCAAAATGTCCATTTTGTACATGGTCAATATGGTTTTCTGACCCTAAATGAATGAAGGAGGAAAGAAGAGAAAGAGAGAAGGGGAGGGAGGGAAGGAGGAAGAAAAGAAAGAAGGAAGGGAGGGAGGGAGGGAGGGAGGGAGGAAGGAAGGAAGGAAGGAAGGAAGGAAGGAAGGAAGGAAGGAAGGAAGGAAGGACCTTCCCTAGTAATCCTGTGGGGTCTGACATTCTAGCCCACTGTCCACAGCCACCCTGAGCCCTCAAGAGCCCAGACCTTGGAGCACGTTTCCAAGTCGCAGCGCAGGCTGATGCGTCTACCCTACCCCAGCCCCTTCCTTGACCCTTAGGAGGAGGCACACGCAGTGGCCACGGCGGTGACTACCTGGGCCCTGGACGCACAGCCAGCGCACCTGGCCCGGCGCTCCTCCTGCCGCCCTCGCTCCTCTCCCAAGGCAAGAGGCCCCGAGAGGCGAGGCCCAGCTGACCCGCCGAGCGACACCCAGCCAGGCGCTAGAGTCCAGGCGCAGCCGCCACTCCGAGGCTCTCCGGCCGGCGCCTCCCGCCCCCCGGCGCCTCCCCCTGGAACGCGGAGCTGTTTGAACCTTTTTTCCCTCTTTCTTCAAAAAGCAGTAGGTAGCGACCGGGCGGGAGGTTGCGGAGGTCAGCTGGTGGGAGAGGCCCCCCTCGCTCTTTGTGGAGAAACGGGAAACCCTCGGGGCAAACGCAGGAAGCGGGTTGGGCCGAGGCGCCGCGGGCGGTGGGGAGCCGGGGCCGCGGGGGGCGGGGGGCTCGGCCGACCCGGGCCTGGGCCGCCCGCGCCTCGCGTCCGCAGGCCTAGCGGCGGCGCTGCAACCGCAAAGCCCCGGGCGCGGAGGGGTCGCTCTCGGGCAGCTCCAAACAAAATTCGGGGGAAATGGCTGGGTCCGCGTGAGCACCGGGTGCTCCCAGTGCCGGGCGGGCGGAGGAGGCGCGGGAGACCCTGGACGTCCCCGGCAAGGCCAAGCGCACGGGGCAGAGGCGCCCGAGCCCCGCCACCCCGGCGGCCAGCTCGGGCCCTCCACGTTGGGACCTCGGCCTGACTTTGTGGGTAATAATACTAACAAGCCGAATTAAACAAAACCTTTCCCTGGATTCTCCTCTCTGTGCAAAGGGAGATTATTTCCCTGGGCAGGCAAAGCGAGGAAAGGACAGGATCCCAGGAAACTTTCATCTCCATGGACGAGGAGGGAAGGCGAATATGCTTTTTGCTTTTTCTTTGTTTCGGGGAGGGGGGGAAGGAAACTGGACACATATTTTTTAAAAATCCCCCCCCCCCCGCCCCAGCAAACGCTAAAGGCTGTGAGTGTGAGCGGAGAGTCAGGAAACCGAGCCCCCGCCTGCAGTGACACCGGGCCTTTGTCTTCTTTCCTGAAGCCCCCACGACTGCTGACCGCGCCGAGATAAAGGCCGGGTCAGCGGCCTGCGGAATCCCGAGGGAGGGGGCCGCGGGGCTGTCCCCCGGGCCGCTTCCCCCAGGCCGGCCTCGCCGGAACCCGGGCTACCAGCCCCGGGGCAGCTCCCCCAGCCCCAGGCCCAGCCGCGCCGCCCGCCTTGCCCCCCAAAGCCTTCCGCCCCTAAATTTCTTCTGCCACGGAGTCCCCGCCAGCCCTGCGTTCTCCTGCGGAGGCTCTCGGAGCGTGGGCGGCCGTGGTGCCCCGCGGGACCTCGCCCCACGCGGTGCCCGGGAGCGGAACCGCGCGCAACTTTTGCGGAGACTCGCGTTCGCGGCGGCTGGGCTCGGTTGGCCGGCAGGATCCGAACCCGTGCGGTGCCTGCGGCCGCTGCGCCTCTGCGCCTTCTCGCGGCCCCGGAGACTCCTCCAGCGCTTGGCCTCAACGTCTGGGCGTCACGCTGTCCTGTCCGCCCAAAGGGTCTGCGGAGACGACGGGAGACCCGCTTGTGACCCCCATCGCCTGGCTTTCCGTGATTTGGAAACCCGGGTCGCCGCGGAACTCAAGCCTCCGAGGCGTCGCCTCTGCGTGGCGGGGGGCTTGCTTTCCCAGAGGATGCGTGGGCTCCCTGCCTCCGCAGACACACCGAGGGGGTGCGAGGGTGGCGCGGCTTAGGACCCTACCCCGGAGAGGGCAGACGAGCAGGGCCACCTGCGGGTGACGAGGGGGAGCGACCTCGCGCCCCCAGCTGCGCGCCTCCCACGCACCCCACTCGCGGGCCCTGGGGCCCAGGCCCGCGCTGCAGCCGCTCATCTTCTTCAAGGAGGGCGAACCCTCGGTTCGCCTCTCTTCCTAATGGCTTGCGAGGGTAGGGGGCCCAGGCCGCCTTTCCTGAGCTGAATGGAGGTTCAGGACACCTTTTTCTTCTTCCTTGGGGACGCGACCTAGGGAGGTAAAGAAAAGACGCGACAGACCTGAGCAGTGAGGCCCTGCAGCCTGGCGTGCTTGGAGCGCCCTCCACCTCTTCCTTTCTTGCCCCTTACCCCCAGCGGCCGGCTGGGGGATCTTGGTCCCCACTGAAACTGGAGCTGCCCACCGGCCGGCAGATGAGAGATAAAGGAGCCTGGCGGCGCCGAGTCGCTGACCGGATCCGGGCTTTCCCCGCACCCTGGAGCGGCACGTTTCCCCCGGTGGCAGTGACCCACTTCGAGAGAAACGGGTCAGCTGAGCAGCGCGCACACTCTGACTCTAGGCACCAGCAGCAGTGTTTGCATGCGGAGTGTGCATGCACACGTCTGCACGGGGGTGTCCCTACCTATGCGCATGTACCCTAGATGCATACATGTGTGCGTTTGCCATGCGTCTAGGGAGACAAGCATACACATTTTCACACGAGTGATGTGCGTGTGCACACGCTGTGCAAGCACTTGATGAAGTTGGCTGGTCTTGAGTGGTAATTACGCCTCACAGTTATACAGGTTTATATACAGTTTTCAATCACGATTTTCACCATTACCCTAGGAAATGCTCTTCTTTCGAATTTTAGATGGAGAAACAAACCAAAAGAACTAAATGGATGCCCCTATGTACACAATCCGTAAGAGACCAAGGCCAGGCAAAGACTGCGCGCTGCGGGGCGTAGATGATGTTTGCCCAGCGTACTCTGAGGTTGGCCTGCTTAGCGAGCAACCCCAGGCCCAACTGGGCTTTGGCCGGTCGCCAGGCTTGCGGAGAGACTCAACATGCCCCGTGCTGGGCTTCATTTCGTTGGCCGATAATTGAGCTCTGCCCGATTTCAGTGACCCCGGTGCCCAAGATGGGAATTCAAGGCTCCCTGGAGCTTGGAGATAGAGCACCTAAGATTCCAGGCCAGCCACAGAGCAGGTTGGTCCCCAAGCCTGCCAGGCCTGCGTCTCCAATACAACATCGCCAGGCAAACGGTGCGGCGACAGGATCTTTTCACCTAAGCAACTCAGGAGCCCTGTATTGTGCCAGAGCCGGGCAGTGATGAAACTTGAATTCGTTGGGTTTGTGCTGTCTCGAATCCCTCAAGACCCCATAAGATCCAGAGCCGACCATTTTATGGAAGTGCATAGTCGGGGTTGGAATCCCCAGTTCTCTCTGTCGGGATCCCTAGATCACAGCTCCTCTGTCCCCAGCGCGAATCTCCGGGTCCTTGCTTAAGCCACGTCCCCTGCGTGCCTCTGGGAGCCACCCAGCTCCTAGCCTCTGACTTCACTCCCCAAGGACGTTAATATCACGTTAATATCGTAGCTTTCACTAGCATCATTAAGAAGGTTGGCATCTGTTGTGTGGATATATGCATACATGTATGTGTGTATGTACGTTCGTATGTTGTCCCTGTGTGTGTGTAGGGTTTTTTCTTCTTGGTTCTGCTCGGGCGAATTTGGTTACACTGGCCCCAAGCCCTGGTCTCCGAAACTGAGATTGCCGGAAGGGTGTGATTGACCACAACTTGCCAGGTGCCCTTGAGCCTTGGCGCCCGACTCCTGCAGACTGAGGTCGCTGGTCTCGGGGCTCCAAGGCCGCCTTCACCCAGCAAAGCCTGGGCGCTGGAAGGGAGCCCGCTGCGTGGCGAGGTCGCCAGTCGGCCGCCTAGCTTCGAGGCTGCCCTCTGCTGGCACCAAGGGACACCATCGCCACCCCCCTCAGCGGCCCAGAATCTGAGCCCACGAGGGGTTCGCGCAGGGCAAGGCGATCCATCCTCGCTGGATCCTGGGAGCGGGCGCTCATCTTCCAACCACGTCGAGATGCTGCCGTGTTGCTCAGCCCCTGGCCCCTGCCCGCGCCCGCACCAGAGCACCAGAGTGCCGGGCCTAGGGGGCTGCTTGGAGAGCCAAAGCTCTAGCTGGCAGGGCAGCTGCTCTGCGGCTTCCGCCGGGATCCGCAGCCCGCTGGCCCTCGGGGAGGAGCGGGACGCGGCGTGGGAAGCCGCAACCCACAGGCGTCCGTCGGGCGTTTCCCTGCAGGCCGCTGGCCGACTCTGGGGACCCCAGGGAGAGCCCCGGGCTGTGCTCAAACCCCTTTACTCCAAGGGATTGGGATCCCGAGTGTTCCTGCCTACCCAAAAAAGCCCTGCCCTGTCGCTCCGATGGACTTTCAACCCCCCGTTTAACAGAAGTCTTGGCGCTTGGATGCCTCTGCTCAGTGCACTTGTCTCCCCCACCCCAAAATTAAGCGCGCTCAGGGACCGGCAGGGGCCGTCCCAGATCTGCCGCCGCTCAGAGCCTCTTTCTGCCTTAGTTTTCTGCCTTAGTGGTGACGGAACTGGTTCAAAATGCCTCCACCCGCAGTGATCCGAGAAAACACTTCTGGGAGCTGAAATCCAAGCTGAGATACAAATCAATCCATAATCATACCTGTGTGCTTCCAGTGCTATATACTAGGACTTTTCACGTTTTCACATTTTTTCCCCCCTTTACAAAGTTAATTCAGATTGAAGAAATTTGGGGAAATATAACATTAAAATTCATAAAACAAAATCTGAAGGAAATCCCATCCCTTTCCCCCATGAGGTTACCACGGTTAACATTTTGGTGACTTTGCTCTGCTCTTTCTTTTATATATTTTATATAATTTTACATCATTAAAGACATACATTTTATACAGAATTTGCAACTTTGGGGATGCCTGGGTGGCTCAGGGCGTGATCCCTGGGTCCTAGGATTGAGTCCAGTATCAGGCTCCCCACAGGGAGCCTGCTTCTCCCTCTGCCTATGTCTCTGCCTCTCTGTGTCTCTCATGAATAAATAAATTAAATCTTTAAAAAAAAAAAAAAGGAATTTGCAACTTTGCATCCTGCATCTTTTAACCTTTCACCATGAGGGTTTCTCCATATCTTATTCATTAAAACACGATTTTCTTTTTTTTTTTAAGAACTTATTTATTCAAATAATCTCTACACCCAAGAAGGGGCTCAAACTTAAAACTCTGAGGTCAAGAGTCACATGCTCTACCAACTGAGCCAGCCGGTGCCCCTGAAACATGATTTTCAATGAATGCTTAATAATCCATCATATGAATGAACCATAATTTTATATATATATATATCATATATATATATATATATGATATATATATATATATATCAGCACAAATCTCTCTGTTTCGGGTCCAGGAAAATCTCCTTAGTCTCACTCCTAGGGTCACTAAATATATAATCAGTCATTGATGAATAAATCTTGAGTCCTTTGTTAGTCCAAAAAGGAGAGTCATCCCATCTGCAGGGCATAAAGGGTCCATCCCACAATTTAGGATTGCCTAGAGCTAGGAAAGGGCCTTCCAGTCCCTGCTGACAGCTATCTCCCTTTGCAGGAGACCAGTGGAGCTGGAGTGCTGGTACAAATGTCTTGAAAGAAAGCAGGGACTAGCAATGTATCTGAAGAACTGCCCTGAACAGCTTGTAGGACCAAAGCCCTATACCCACAGCTGGCACAGAAGATGGTATCTGTAACGTGGGTTTCTGTGTGCAGTATCTTGGGTTTGTTTGTTTTTAAAATTTTTATTTATTTGAGAGGTTCCTGGGTGGCTCAGTCAGTTAAGCATCTGCCTTCAGCTCAGGTCTTGATCCCAGGGTCCTGGTATCAAACCACACATCAGACGCCCTGCTGAGTGGGGAGTGTGCTTCTCCCTCTGCCTCTCCCCCAGCTCCTGCTTTCTCTCACTCTCACTCTCAAATAAGATTTTGAGAGAGAGCATGAGGGGGGAGGGGCAGAGAAAGAGGGACAAATAGACTCCCCACTGAGCACAAAACCTGACTCAGGGCTCCCAGAACCCTGAGATCATGACCAGAGCTGAAGTCAGACCCTAAAGGACTGAGCCACCCAGGCGCCCCTATGTGTAGTATCTTGTAATAGTTAGGAGACAAACATGCCTTCCTTTGAATCTTGAATCTTCCTCTTAGAAGCTGTGTGACCTCCAAAGAGCTGCTCAACCTCTCTGAATCTCATTCTTAAAATTGGAAAAATAATGCTACCACATTGAGCTTTTTAAGTATTCAAATAAATAATTACATCACTTAGCGTGGTGCCTGTACAAAGAAGTTCTCAATACACTGTAGTTACTGCTCCTACTGCCTCTGCTGTTGCTTCTGGCACTGGCTTTGGTCTTGGGGATCACTGCAATTGCCCTCTCCCTCAACTCCTGACCCCATAGCTACTGTTAAACACAAATCCAAATCCTGGCACCAAGCCGGGTCCAGGTTCTCAGGGCTGAAGAAGTCATTTCCAGCACTCTGGTTGGGCTGCTCAGGACCTTCTGACAATCAGGCCTGGGCTTGGACTGTTTATACTAGAACCGTTAAAACAGGAAAATATGCAAACCCTTCATTCACAGGGATCCGGCTATTGTTGGGTCAGAAATGATATTTTTGTTTCTAAAATAAAAGGTACATATGTTGCTTTACACACACACACACACACACACACACACACATTTTTTTTTTTTTTTTTTTGGTTGTGTCTACAAAGCTAAGAGGGCAAAGCAAATGACCTGGCTCATCTGACCAGCTCAAGCAATCAATCTGGAAGGGTCCCTTTGGCCTGATTCCTTGTATATGTGGGCTCCAACAACCCTGAACGTCACTGGGTTCTATTTTGTATGTCCTCAGACTAGGCTCTTATTCATCTCCCAAACAAAATGTCATCTCTCAGACTTGATAGGGACGCCAGCTCCATCTAGAAATAAGGTTAAGCAGGAAGAGGAATTTCATAAATTACATTAATTTGGCCAGTCAGATCCCAGCAGACTCAACGGCATATCAAAATCTCATGGAGAAAGTTTTTAAGGTGTGGATTTCAAGATCCTATTCAAACTGGGCAGACTTCTGTCTTTCTGGAGCTGGTGCTTAGCAATCTATGTGTGTATCTGTAGGTCAGTTCCTCCAGGTGATTCTGATGAAGCCTATGGAACCACAGGAGGGAACCCCTGCTGTTCTCAATTGAATTGAAAGCTGAGGTTTCTCCAAGTGGAGTCCAGAAAATACAGATTCCAAAGAATCTTCCATTAGGACCACATGGAGTTACAAAGAGCCTAGTTCAAACACCGGATGTTTGTGTGAGTGTGTGCATGTATGGAGGGGAGGGAGTGAATACATGTTTGTTTTTGTGTGCTTTTGTTGTGCTGTTGTCTGTGCACAAGTCAGGCCTCTCTGGTCACAAGTAACATGAAGCCACTAGAGCTGACTTAAACCAAACAGTGGGAGGGAGGGGGTTGTTATAAAGACTTGTAGGTGAGCCCTAGAGCCCTGTGTGGGGCGGCAGCCAGACTTCCTGAAGGGCTAGAATGGGGGCTGAGGTGATGGCAGGAACTCAGGTAGCTTCCCTCTGCAAACCAACTTTTCTTGTTGTTCTGACCAGCATCCTCCTCTGCTCTGTTCAGGGCCTCTCCTCAGTTATACCTATAAACTCTGACTCCCGATTCCATTTTCCTGTGAGAGAGAAACCGGCTCCCTTAAGTCAGATCTTGTCCTGGAGGTCCATCCCTGGTCCTGCAATTGGAGCTATTGGCAAGGTGGAGGGTCCCATAGTTATTGCTGATGGTCTCTCCCTGCCAGAGAGAGAGCAGCCATGGCTGAGCAGACCCCCCCACCCAACTCTGATTTGCCTCAGTTCAGCCCCTCCAACAATGCAAAAAGTAGCTAGCTGCACTCCAAAAATCACCTGGAGTCAGAAAAAAAATATTGCACCCAGGCTCTACATCTGGGGTGTAGCCAGGGCATCAGGATTTTTCAAAGCAACCCGGATGACTCCATTATACAGCAAGGGTTGAGAATCACAACAATAACCAAATAAGAAACCTACAGCCAATTTAGACATTTCCTAAGGACACGGCCTCGAAGTACAAGTAATTAAGAGGAAAATCATTAAAACCTAATGGGTTTCATATGGCTGATTTTCATCTAAATTGGAGATTGAGGGGATCCCTGGGTGGTTCAGTGGCTTAGTGCCTGCCTTTGGCCCAGGGCATGATCCTGGAGTCCCAGGATCAAGTCCCACCTCAGGTTCCCTGCAGGGAGCCTGTTTCTCCCTCTGCCTGTCTCTCTCTCTCGCTCGCTCTCTCTCTCTCTCATGAATAAATAAATTAAAAATCATAAATAAATAAATAAATAAATAAATAAATAAGAGATTGACATCCTAATCCAAATTTCAAATGCCATGATTATTCACATTTAAAATTTTTTCTTTAAGGGGATCCCTGGGTGGTGCAGCGGTTTGGCGCCTGCCTTTGGCCCGGGACCCGATCCTGGAGGCCTGGGATCGAGTCCCACGTCGGGCTCCCGGTGCATGGAGCCTGCTTCTCCCTCTGCCTGTGTCTCTGCCTCTCTGTCTCTCTCTGTGTAACTATCATGAATAAATAAATAAAATCTTTAAAAAAAAATAAAATAAAATTTTTTCTTTAAAAAAAAAGATTTTACTTATTTGAGAGGGAGAGAAAATGGGTGGGAGAGAAGCAGAGGGAGAGGCAGAAGGAGACTCCCCACTGAGCATGGAACCCAACTCAACACACAGCTGGATCCCAGGACCCTAAGATCATGACCTGAGCAAAAAGCAGACACTTGGGCAGCCCCGGTGGCACAGCGGTTTAGCGCCGCCTGTAGCCTGGAGTGTGATCCTGGAGACCCTGGATCCAGTCCCGTCAGTCTTCCTGCATGGAGCCTGCTTCTCCCACTGCCTGTGTCGGCCTCTCTCTTGCTCTCTCTGAATGAATGAATGAATGAATGAATGAATGAATGAATGAATGAATGAATAAATAAATAAATAAATCTTAAAAAAAAATGCAGACACTTAACCGACTGAGCCACCTAGTCGCTCCTTACTTTTAACATTTTCTAAACCTCTTGGTGAAAGTGTTGGGTTACATTCCTAAAGAAACTTGCCTTTCCTAAAGATCCTGAGCCACTAAAATAAAGGTTGCCTCCCCATGGCCTTGACTGACCCCAGCCCCCCAGACCGTCTGCCCCATCTTTTCCAAGGTCTCCAGTTTTCTCACAGCTCACAACACTGAATCACACTGACCTTGCTTGCTCATGCCCACAGGCCCATTCCTCAGGGTTCCCATCCAGGAGCCTCTGACACAGGAGACCAAAGAGAGACTGTGTCTCCTTCGCCAAGCTGGCTAACAATAATCAAAACCTTGTCCTAGCCCATGGCAGGCTTGAGGAGTGTCTTCATTTTGTTTTGCTTTGTTTCCCCTCCCTAGTAAATTCCAAAACAATTTATCAGCCAAACAGCAAATAGTTCCTAAATAGCTGTGATGTGCAAGGTACAGAGTAAAAAGAAGTATCATCCCAGAGAGATCCTGTTACTGGCAGAAGTACAACAGCGACCCCTCTAGGCCTGGCCTCGCATGGATCCTAAGAGCCCACGAAAGGGCTCCCTTTCTCAACTTCCTGTTCTTTCCAGCCCCACCCAGCGCTGGGACTCAGACAAATGGAAGAGGGTAAGGGACAGCAGGAAGGAGAAGGGAGCTGTCTTGCCTGGTTGAGTGCAGAATGGGGATGGGAGTTTGGGGTGCTGCTCTTCCCAAGCTTGAACGACCCTGAGAACTATTCCCTGGCCCTGTCTACCGAGTAGACAAACAGCAAGAGCAAATCACCTTCAGAAAATTGGGAAAGGCAGTCACCCAAAGGCTAGTGGCTGATGTAGGATGTACAGGCTGGGCACACACCCATAACCACTTTTGAGGCTACAGCTTGGAAATGCCAAATACGGTTTTCCAAGTGTGGAAGCCAGGCCATCTGTATCATCTGGGATCCTGTTAGAAATGCAAACTCCCTTTTTTTTTTTTTTTAAGATTTTATTTATTTATGAGAGACAGAGAGAGAGAAAGAGAGAGAGAGAGAGGCAGAGACACAGGCAGAGGGAGAAGCAGGCTCCATGCACTCGATCCAGGGTCTCCAGGATACACCCTGGGCTGCAGGCAGCGCTAAACTGCCACCTGGGCTGCCCCTAGAAATGCAAACTCGGTGCCCTGTTAGGCACACTGAATCAGCAACTCTGGTGGTGGGAACAGCAATCCAGGGCCTCCAGGTGATTCTAATGCACTCTCAAGTTTGAGAACCATTGGTCTACTCTAAGGAAGGCAGGGAGGGGAACCCAAACAGCCCACTGTTTTGTCCCCAAACAGCCCACTCCTGGAACACACAGTAAG
Organism: Canis aureus; assembly: GCF_053574225.1. NCBI lineage: Eukaryota > Metazoa > Chordata > Mammalia > Carnivora > Canidae > Canis > Canis aureus. The sequence goes on from NC_135632.1 coordinate 17,485,740, forward strand.
TCTAACCTCTTCCAGGTTCTTAGATCTCAAAGCAGTTTCCATGACCTCAGATGTCACCCCAGGAAGAATTACTTGTCCTCCCCACCACCCACCCCCTCCCCAGACACACTCAGACTCTCCCTGCCAGAGATGACTTCTGGCTCCGGCATGGTGACACAGAGCCAGGGGCCTCTCTAGAGGCCTAGGATCTGAACAGGGCATCACACTGCCTGGAGTCCTAGGGCAGTTGTCAGTGTTTTTCAAAGCCCTCTGGCTCTTGCCCACTTACTTATGCTGGCTGCTGGGAAATTCCAGTTCCTGAACTTTGGAGGGGAACTTGTTTGTTGGGCAAAGGTGGTCAGTGAAAAGCAGGCTCCAAAGGACAGTGAAGCTAGGCCCGTTCATCAGTTGGTCGGTCCTGTGAGCAGTTTACTGACTGGTTTACCACCTGAAGATCTCTCTGGGACTCAGCCAACTGAACGTCAGGGCAGTACAGCCAAGTTTGCTCCCACCTACATATGTCAAGTGGTTCTCAAAGTGCTGTCCCCTGGTCCAGCAGCACCAGCATGACCTGGGAAATGGAAATTATGAGCCCTATCCCACCTATAGAACCAGAAAATCTGGGGGTGGGGCTCAGTGATTTGTGCTTTCACCAGACCTCCAGGAGATTCTGAGGCTCTCTCACCCAAGTCTGAGGACCACCGACCGGAGGTGATTTCGGCTCAACCAGGAGCCAGCCAGCCCAGCAGCAGGGGGCCTAGCTGACCTGCAGGATCGGGACCTCGCGCGCACCCACCGATGGCCCAGGGACCTGGGGGCTCCAACCTCCGGGCGTAGGGCGCAGGGCGCGCAGGGGGCGCAGGGAGCAGAGGGCGCAGGGGACACGGGGCGCAGAGCGCACAGGGGGCACAGGGGGCGCGGGGGACGCGGGGGGCAGGGCGCACAGAGGGCGCAGGGGGCGCAGGGGACGCGGGGCGCAGGGCGCGCAGGGGGCGGAAGGGGAGTAGAGGGCACAGGGGACACGGGGGCGCACGGGGGACAGGGGGCGCGGGGCGCGCGGGGGGCTCGGGGGACGCGGGGCGCGGGGGACGCGGGGCGCGCAGGGGGCGCAAGGGGCGCGGGGCGCAGGGCGCGGAGCAGCGGGTACGCCGTACGGTCCCCGCCGAGCGTGGCGGGCTCTGCAGGCCCGGGGCCGCCGGCAGTGGCCCGGCGGGGAGGAATGACGGCCGTGAGACTCCACTCTGACTTATTTTGTTCCATTCCGGGAGGAATAATTTGTTTCGTATTGGAATCAAAGCGCCTCTCGCGGCGCTTCCGTTTTATCCCGGCCGCTCTGGGGCCGGCTGGGAGGAAGGGGCTCGGCCGGCGCCGCGGCTGCTTCCCATTAGCGCCCGCATGGTCCCCATTACGGCACGGAGCCGGTCCCCGCTAACGGGACGCAGCTGACCCGCCCTGCGCGCGACACCCAGCGACGCCCCCACCCCGCCCTGCTTGCAGCTGGCCCCGAGGGCAGCGGGACCGGGCGCCCGCAGAGCTCACCTCCGCGCCCGCACGCGGGGTACCTGCCGTCTTCCGTCCGCACGGCCCGGCCCACCTCTGCGGACCCAGGGGGCTCTCAGCCTTCGGACCTGGGCCTCCCGAACCCGCACCTGAAGAGGAAAGCATCGTAGGAATTTCCCAGAACCCGAGAAAATGTTTCCGTTTTACCTGTTTGCATAGCACCTGAGCCCCAGCGCCTCGCAGCAGCTCCTCAGGGGAACGTGCTAGAGCTGTTCTTCTCCCGGCCTGGTCTCGTCTCACGGGGAGAACCGAACAGCAATGAAGAGAACACTAAAAAGGGAAAAGCCACACCAGTCTCCCTGCCTCACTATCTGTCCCCTGCAGATGGGGGGTGGGGGTGCTGCTGAAGAAGGGGTGGTCTCCCGGCCCTGGCCAAATCAGGGAGCTGTGCCTTCCACATCCTTACCTTCCCCAGAACGGTAAAGGTTTGTGCTGGGGACCTGCCTTGGCTTGGAGAACCAGCAGGCCCCCCACCACCACCAGAGCAAAGAAAGCAACACGATCGGCTGAATGTTCCTGTTCAACTTCACACTCACTTTCTTTGATTTCATTCATTCCTTTTTCTTACTGCACAAAGAATACTCCAATCATTATGGCAACTTAAAAATACAACAGAAAGGGGCACCTGGATGATTCAGTTGGTTGAGCATCTGATTCTTGATTTCTGCTCAGGATCATCAGAGGGAGCCACATGTCCGGCTCTGGGCTGGACGGGGAGCCTGCTTAAGATTCTCATTCTTTCTCTCTCTCTCTCTCTCTCTCTCTCTCTGCCTGGGTGGCTCAGTGGTTGAGCATCTGCCTTTGGTTCAGGTCGTGATCCTGGGGTCCTAGGATAAGTCCCTCTGCCTGTGTCTGCCTCTCTGTGTGTCTTTCATGAATGAATAAATAAAATCTTTAAAAAAAAGATTCTCTCTCTCTCTCTCTCTCACTCTGCCCCTACTCTCCCCCCCACCCCCACCCTCGCTCTATATAGCTCTCTCAAAAAAAAAAAAAAAAAGCCAACAATCATTCACTGACCACTGACAAAGCAAGTATTTTCATTTGTCCACATCACTACACAGTTAACAACTATTTAAGAACTGCATCATCAAATTGAATTTAAATATTTTTAAAAAAGGAAAAAAAAGGGATCCCTGGGTGGCGCAGTGGTTTGGCGCCTGCCTTTGGCCCAGGGCATGATCCTGGAGACCCGGGATCGAATCCCACATCGGGCTCCCGGTGCATGGAGCCTGCTTCTCCCTCTGCCTGTGTCTCTGCCTCTCTCTCTCTCTCTTTCTGTGACTATCATAAATAAATAAAAATTTAAAAAAAAAACTTTAAAAAAAAAAAAGGAAAAAAAAAGAGAACTGCATCATATTTAGCCATGTGGATGTGGCCTAATTTATTTAATTCCCCCATTTAGAATGTTCCCAAGTTTTTCACTTGTAAAAAAGAATACACTGCAGTGGAGATCTTTGATATTTGACTCCTTCTTTCCTTTAAATTGTTTGTTGAGGAAAAATAAATAAATATAGTTTGTTGAGGAGTGTATATTATAATAACTTTTACATGATTACGTAGGCAATAGATTTTTTTTGCAGGGAATTTGAAAAATTCAGGACATTATAAAAATAAAACTATCATCCCAACTCCCCTTTTGCACATTGAGCTTTTCTCGCCTCTGAACTCTTAATGTCACAAGTCCCTACATTCCTACGACATCACTCACTTTCATCTTGCTCTGTAATTAACAGCTGTTTGTTTTTTCCATACTCCTTCATTATGATATTATTAAAACAAAGACCATACCTTTTTCATCTGGATAATAACCATAACAGCTACTTTTTACTGGGCATCTAGTCTGCAATGGAACTAATACCTTATCTCACTGAATTCCCATCAACTATATTTCCTTTTATTATACGAGCAAAGTGAGACTGAACAAGATTAAGTAACTTGTGCAGGGCCACCCATCTTGTCAATAGCAGCCTTGGAGCAGAAGTGACTTCTCATTCATGCCCTCTCCCTGTATGAACTTAGAGTAGAATTGCATTGATAGATGACCTCTAAAATCTCTTCTGATTCAGGATTATATTAACCTAATTGTGATGAATAACCTGCTATATCTCTGCATCAATTACAATACTTATGGATTATTTTAAATAGAATTTAAACAGTGAGAGCTTTATTATCTCACAAAGGAGAAGACAGAGATCAGTGGCTCCAAGCTATGGATATAGTCACTCAGACTTGAACATGAATGAGCCCTGCTACTTGTCAGCTTTTACCTTTGTGGGCAATAGCAGATCCAAGCATCACATTCAGATTTTAAAATGTCCAGTGGGAAAAGGGCCCATTTCTTCCAGGCTCTTTCTTGGGAATCTGGACCACTTTCCCAGAAGCCCTCAGCAGAACTCCTCACTCATCCCATGGGCCAGGGCTGAGCCACATGCCTTTTCCTATTTGCTGGCAAAAAGATGACACCACTGTGGGCACCTGGGTGACTTGATTTCAGCTCAGGTCATGATCTCAGGGTCATGAAATCAAGCCCAACATCAAGCTCTGCATTCGGTGCAGAATCTGCTTGTCCCTCTCCTCTGTTCCACACCACCCTCCACCCCCACTCCCCGCTCCCGTGCACATTCTGACTTTGTACAATAGATAAACATACCATTTGCAACAACAGAGATGGAACTAGAGGGTATTATGCTAAGCAAAATAAGTCAATGAAAGAAAGACAATTATCATATGATTTCACTCATATGTGGAATTTAAGAAACAAAACATAGGGGAATGGAGGGAAAACTAAAATAAGTTGAAATCAGAGAGGGAGACAAACCAGAAGAGAGTCTTAACTCTAGGAAACAAATTGAGAGTTGCTGGAGAGGAGTGGGGTGGGGGAATGGGGTAACTGGGTGATGGGCATTAAGGAGGGCACATGATGGAATGAGCACTGGGTATTATATAAGACTGATGAATCACTAAACTCTACCTCTGAAACTAAAAACACACTATATGTTAATTGAATTTAAATAAAAGAAAAACTTTTAAATAATAACATAAAATAGATAAAGTCTTGAGAAAAAAGATGAGACCACTGTGGCTCAGACGAACTGGAATCTGGTCCAGAGTTGAGCCCAGATCTCTGCAGCATTTGAGTGGCATTCCTAAACAAAATTAGAGTTCCCTGAAGAAGGAAGAAAGGGGAACTGACTGAGGGTCAGCTAGCACCATAATCTTAAAGGGAAATGTACCAAAAAAGTAATATACGTGAGCCTAAGTGAAAGCAAATTGAAATTTTCCTCCCTGCCACCCACACACACTCAGAATACTATTACGCTTCTTTAAATCTATTGTCTTAAGTAAATGTAAATTGTCAAATGATACTGTCTTAGTTAGACTCTGCAGTTCCTTTGGGGAAAGAAAAAGGGACTCAAGTCCATGGCCTTGAGACAAGATGACCAGACACTTGCCTCCTTGCTTTGCTTGGACATTTCCTCTGCTTCAAATGTCCTTCCCTAATTCCATGCTCTCCAGATTCCTGCAGCACTATTGGCATTTAGGACCAGATCATTTTTGTTGTAAAGCACCATCCTGTATGCTGCAAAATGTTTAGCAACATTCCTGGTGTTAAAAAGAAATCCAGGGGGATCCCTGGGTGGCTCAATGGTTTAGCACCTGTCTTTGGCCCAGGGCGTGATCCTGGAGTCCTGGGATCGAGTCCCACGTCGGGCTCCCTGCATGGGGCCTGCTTCTCCCTCTGCCTGTGTCTCTGCCTCTCTCTCTCTCTCTCTCTCTCTCTCTCTCTCTGTATCTCTCATGAATAAATAATAAAGTCTTGAGGGGAAAAAAAAAAAAAGAAAACCACAGGCCCAAATGGCATCGCTTGGACCAGGCCAAGTCACCAGACCTGGGGTTTACTACCTAACCTAACAGCATTTACCGTCTCCCCCAGAAAAGTAAGTCCCCATCGGTCAGTCAGGAATTTTATGATAAGCACCAATGAGTTAATCTGTCACATAGATCTCCATCCACCAAAGGATGATGAAATAATGCACCTAGTAAGACCCCCTATCTTTCCCTGTAAGGGAAGCGAACTTTGCTATGAACAACCCTTTCTCTTCATTTGCTAATAACTTTATTATGCCATCATCCTTTCTATAAAAACTCTTCCTGAGCAGCTCGGGTGGCTCAGCAGTTTAGCACCACCTTCAGTCAGGGGCATGATCCTGGAGACCCGGGATCGAGTCCCACGTCAGGCTCCCTGTATGGAGCCTGCTTCTCCCTCTGCCTGTGTCTCTGTGCACTCCCAATCTCCCTCTCTCTCTCTCTCTCTCTCTCATAGATAAATAAAATCTTTAAAAAAAAAAAAACAACTCTTCCTTTGGTATAGCCCCCTAGAACTCCCCTCTACTTGCTAGATAAAATGCTGCCCAGTTCATGTATCACTTAATAAAGACCATTAGATCTTCATATTTACTCAGTTGAATTTTTGTTCTTTAACAGTGGTCTCTACCCATTAGATGCCAGTAGCTCCCTTCCTCAGTTGTGACAACCAAAAGTGTCTCCAGACACTGCCCACTGTCACCCTTAGTTGAGGACCACTACTGTAAGACTTTGAATTAGAATCTCGTTGTAACAAGATCCTGGGTGATTCACATGCAAATCTGAGAAGCATTGCTCTATGATTCAGCTGCAATTGGAACATTCACCCTCTCCTCTGAGCTCTCACAGACTTTGCTACCTGTGCCTCTTACCTGACAGGTCCTCACGCGTCTCCTGTACTGGTGGCATTTAGCTATAGTTGGGATCCCAGCTTGAACCTCAAGTTCTCAACACAGGGATAAAGATGTGCCTGATGAGACCCAAACCTGAGATTTTGTTACTGCCTGGAGTCTATATCTCCTTTCTTTAAAAAAAAAAAAAAAAAAAAAGGTTTATTTATTTATTCATGAGAGACACAGAGAGAGATAGAGAGGCAGAGACACAGGGAGAAGCAGGCTTCATGCAGGGAACCCGATGCAGAACTCGATCCCGGGACTCCATGATCGTGCCCAGAGCCAAAGGCAGGTGCTCAACCCCTGAGCCACCTTCTCCTTTCTTCTTCTAAGAGAACCTCGATGTTCTTGGGAGAATGAATTCCCCTCACTCTTATTCCAGTAGTTGAGATGGGGCTACCATCACCCTCGTGGGACAGGATGTCTATTTCACCCCGTCTTTCACATAGATTGCTTCAGTAAGGCATTGAATTAAGCCAAGGAGACCCAATTTCAGAACTTTTGTAGGGACCAAAGACAAAGAAAAGATCCCTTTCCACCAAGACTGATAGCTTAGAACTTTTGGGGACAGCCAAGTGGAAACAGCCAGTCTGCGTGAAGCCCACACAAAAGAAAACAGGACAGGAGAGAGTCTGAGCTCTGACCACATTGTTTGAGCTCCTGCTTCCAGCCATACTTGAAGACTTGCCATGAGTTTTCAGTAACATAAAGTAATAAATTTCCTTAAAAAAAAAAAAAACTATGAGCTTCAGTTGAATTTCCATTACTGCAAACAGCAGACTCCTGACTAACACATGGGGACTGTCTCAGGAGCCAGGTCATCAGGGAGATATGTTGGGGTCCTCTGCAGTCACAGGCTGAGACCAAAGTCCTCATCAGGAGGGTTCTAAGAGGCCCTGGCCACAAGCAGTGCTGATCCGTGCCCAGGTCACCAGATGCCACCCTGATGCAAGGGAGGGAGCACCCTCCTTCCTCTGTCACAGCTTGGCTGCAGAGAGACCACAACTGTGTGGTCCCTCTGGATCCTCGAGAAGGGCAGCTTTGCCAGCCAGGCAGATGCTCCCCGGACAGGAGGATAGCCTCACAGCCAGAACAGTGAAGAGCCACCACCCTCCTGCGACTTCACAGGCAGCAAAATTCCACAAGGGGGCGGGGCAGTCCAGAGTAGACCAGGGTCGGAGAAATGTGAGCTCTGAATGCTTCCCCGGGCAACTCCGCAGCACTGAGTTTTGCAGCAAGTTGAAGTCTTGCATTCTGCAGATGAAGACCAAAGTCACCGAAGTCAAGGTTAGATCTGGGTACCCTTCCCCATAGACAGGAAAGGCTTGGTGGACCTAAGTGTCAGTGAGTTTTCCTGAGGATGCCCTGGGAGGAAGCAGATGATCAAAGGGAACAGCCATGGGCTACACTGGGGTTCCCAGCCTCACCAGCACGATGCTGAAACAGCAGAGATGCCAGGTCCAAGGGGACCACGCAGCCTGGGACGGCAAACAACTTGGCGGTAAGGTCTGGGGACTGATGTCACAGGGCCCCTGACATCAAGCAGAATGGGGATTAGTCAGCATCAGGATCATTTGAAGAGGGCCACAGCTGTGCTATTTCTTTCACATGTGTGTTTGTAGAACAGCATTAGGTCCTCTGTGTGTGGTCTCCGGCCTCTCCAGAGCTTGCTGGCAGGGGAGGGAAGGTCCAGTGTGCCTGAGTAGACGTGGAAGGGAATCCCAGCAGCAGATACTTGTAGGAACCCAGCTTTTCGGGATCCCTGGGTGGCGCAGTGGTTTGGTGCCTGCCTTTGGCCCAGGGCGCGATCCTGGAGACCCGGGATCGAATCCCACGTCGGGCTCCCGGTGCATGGAGCCTGCTTCTCCCTCTGCCTGTGTCTCTGTCTCCCTCTCTCTCTCTCTCTCTGTGTGTGTGACTATCATAAATAAATAAAAATTAAAAAAAAAAAAAAAAAAGGAACCCAGCTTTTCCATGTCTTGGGGTCTCCTAAATGCTAGGAGTCCAGGGACAGCAGGGGGTGAGGTCTGAGGCATCCTCTCAAGCCAAGATGGGACAGCCATAATTCAGCCCTGTGGCCTCTCTCCTGAGCATAAATACAAGTGCCCCAACCTGTAACCACTTAGGAAGCAGAAACCAAACTCCAGCAGGTAAACAAATAAACTGGTGGGAAAACAGCTTGACAAGTTGAAGCACTAGAGGAAACTCTAGACTCAGAGGCTCTGAGACAGAAAGCTCCTCAAACATCACCCAGCCCAAGTTTCTCAGGAAGTCAAAACCCAGAAAAAGCAGAGGGCTTGCCCAAGGTCACACAGTAAGTTAGTGACATAGCCAGGAGCCAAAGCCAGGTTCCCAGACCCCGGGGCTAGGGCTCTGTGCCATGTGCCACAGGACTCCTGTCCTCAGGGAAATCTCCATATTTCAGATGAAGAAAAAGACAAGGATTTCTTTTTTTTTTTTTTTTTTTTTTATTTATGATAGTCACAGAGAGAGAGAGACGGGCAGAGACACAGGCAGAGGGAGAAGCAGGCTCCATGCAGGGAGCCCGACATGGGATTCAATCCTGGGTCTCCAGGATCACGCCCTGGGCCAAAGGCAGGCGCCAAACCGCTGCGCCACCCAGGGATCCCAAGACAAGGATTTCTGTGTCATGCATTTATCATTGCACCTGGACTCCGGAATCTTACAGTGGGAGCTCATTGTTCTCACTTCCTTACAACAATGCCATTGTAGGGCACCTGTTGTAAGTGCCTTGTAAGTGTAAAGGCACTTGTTGTAAGCGCATTGTAGGGTGCCTCAGTGGTTGAGCGTCTGCCTTTGGCTCAGGGCATGATCCTAGGGTCCTGGGATAAGTCCCACATCAGTCTCCCCTGCAGGGAGCCTACTTCTCCCTCTGCCTGTGTCTCTGCCTTTCTCTCAGTGTCTCTCATGAATAAATAAATAAAAATGTTTTAAAAAACCAATAATAATAATTTAAAAAAAACAATAATAATAAAATAAAAAATAAAAAAATAATAATTCCCATTGCCCTGATCTATAAAGCCACAGCCTTATGAACCCAAACCAGCTCGAGCCACTGCTGAGTTAGAAGAGAAGCGCAGCAGCCATCATTTACTGAGCTCTGGTCAAAGCTCTCCAGACCAGGAGAGAGACTTTAAGGAATTGGCTCACACAATTATGGGGGCTGGCCAATGGGAAATCCTGAAGCCTGCAAGGCATGCCAGCAGGCTGGAAATTGCAGCAGGAGCCTGTGTTCCAGGCTGAATTCCAAAGGCAGTTTAGAAGCAGAATTCTTTCCTTTTCAGGGGGCCTCAGTCTTGTCCTCCAAGGCCTTCATCTCCTTAGAGGTTCTCTCACATTATTGGAAGGTAATCTGCTTTACTCAAAGTCTACTGATTTCGACATCAATCACATTTTAAAACCAACCAGAGCAACATTTAGATGGTGATTAACTAAACTACTGGGTATCATAACCTAGACTAATGACACATAAAAATAACCATTGCAGGGGCACCTGACTGGCTCAGTTGGTAGAGCATGTGACTCTTTAAAAACAATCTTTAGGAAAATAAATAAATAAATAAATAAAAATAAATTAAATAAAATAAATCTTTAGGGCAGCCCCAGTGGCGCAGCAGTTTAGCGCCGCCTGCAGCCCTAGGTGTGATCCTGGAGTCCTGGGATCGAGTCCCACATCGGGGCCCCTGCATGGAGCCTGCTTCTCCCTCTGCCTGTGTCTCTGCCTCTCTCTCTCTCTCTGTGTCTCTATGAATAAATAAATAAAATCTTTTAAAAAATGTTTAAATTTTTTTAAATTATTTATTTATTCAATTTTAAGGTTTTTTATAGTTGTTTTTTTTTTTTTAAGTAATCTATACCCAACATGGGCCTCAAACTCATGACCCTGAGATCAAGAGTCACGCTGCTCCCCCAACTGAGCCAGCCAGGCACCATGAGCATGTGACTCTTGATCTCAGGGTCGTGAGTTGAAGCCTCACATTGGGCATGGAGTTTACTCAAAAAATAAAATAAATAAATAAAATAAACATCACTAGCATTACTCGGTACCGGGCACTCCGATAATCCCAACAACAGTCCTATAGACAGCCATTATCATCCCCACTTTACAAAAGACAAAACCAAAGGCTTAAACCACAGCAAGTTGGGGACCAGGCCTACAACCCCAGTTTCCTCCCCTTGTCCACAGCTTCCTCCTACTTCATCCCTTCCTCTTTCTCGGGTGCTAGAGCACCAAAAGATGCTTCTAGGCTACAGGTTCTCAGTCACTGGTGCACATTAGAATCACTGGTAAAACTGATTTTAAAACCAAACAAAAACCAACCTTCAGACCTCACCTCCCCCCAGCTCCTGAATCTGTTGGTCAGAGCTGTACTGAGCATCAGTATTATAACCTGTCCCTCTCCTTATGTGTAGTGAGGGTGAGAATCCCTATTTTAGCATGTGGGACACCGAAAGGCACGAGTACCTCTCCTTTGCAGAGTGTAGATTACCCAACAGAAAATACACAATCTAAAGGAAATCAAGTGGCTATAAAATAGCCTGCGGGAAAACTAGCAAATATTTTTCCTCTCTCAGCATGAAATTAGCCATTTCCCCTCTCATTTTAAAGCAGCTTACAATAAGTACTTCCTTAATTATTTAATTGGAAATACAAAAGGGTGAAAGTGAGTGTAATTCATTCCGGCAATAAGGGTTTCATAGGCACCTGCTGAGTATTGGGCACAATGCCGAGCAACCAAGCAGTCAGATCTATGGAGGTTCCCATCTCTAGCCAGCTGGCCATTGGGTGGGCAGTCAGGACCACAGAACAATGTGGGAAGTGCAATGACAAAGACCTGTCCCAAAAGTCCCAAAATCCAGAGATGATGACCAGCCACAGACCAGAGCGGTGAAACACTGAGCTTGATACTGTGAGGTCTCTGTTTTGACCTTACTTACACTCTGAATAGATGTCCCTCCTCGGTCACTGGGGCCTCAGGGTGCTTGTGGCAGCCAGTCCCTTGTGAAGAGAATCAGCCAGGACTCCCAGATGCCCAGTAGGATCCATGTTGCCCTTTCCTGCCCCACCAGTCCTTGGTGAAATGAGAAAAACTTCCATTTAGAGATTCTTGCTGGTAAAAGGCCCCCTTCTTTTCTTTTTCTTTTTTTTTTTTTTAATTTTTTTTTTATTTTTATTTATTTATGATAGTCACAGAGAGAGAGAGAGAGAGAGAGGCAGAGACATAGGCAGAGGGAGAAGCAGGCTCCATGCACCGGGAGCCTGATGTGGGATTCGATCCCGGGTCTCCAGGATCGCGCCCTGGGCCAAAGGCAGGCGCCAAACCGCTGCGCCACCCAGGGATCCCCCCCCTTCTTTTCTGAACTGATCATAGAATTTGCTTCTGCCAAAGCAATGATTGACAAGTCTAGGCTGTTTCCCCAATGGCTATAGGAGATACATCACAAGTTCATGATCTCCAATAACCTGGGAACCACCACACAAGACAATGACCTGGGGCCTCCTTTGAGCAAGAATCTCTGGGAACCTCGGCTTCTCTACTTGTCCCCCCACTCTGCCCACCTGCAGGCTGCCTGAATAAATGACATGACATACCCAGATTGTCAGCTCTTTGAAAGAGAATGCCTATGTTTTGGAGCGTGGTATCGGTAGAATTGTTGAACTGGGTATTTTCATGCGTTTATTAGAAAACAATTACAATCAGGTACCATGTAATACCTTACAATGAGGACAGCATAACTTAGCTACTATTAGGAGCTGGACTTCTGGGCCTGGACACCCCTAAGTAAACCAGGAGAGTAGACCACAAACGGGTTTCTCCCTCTCCAGACCTGGGATACTGGCCCATCACTGCTGTGGTCCTTAGTAAGTAATTTGAATCAACTGAAAAAGGGGCTCACGCATAATAAGAGTGACTATTACTATATCAGAGTAAACCTACTATGATAAAACTGTCTTTGGGTGGGCAAGAACCTCCTAAGGTCAAAAAGGACAAAAAAAAATTGATCAAATTATGCAAAAAGAGAATGGTGAGAGACCTGAGGGGAAGCCCCTTTCCTCTGGCTGCCCCCAGACTTCCCTGGTTCTACTGCTGCCTCCAGCATGGTTCCAGCACAGGGTGACGGGTGGGCCAATCCCACTAACATCGGGAAGGGTGTGGATTTGACCCTTAATCAATGATCCTGCCAGGATCAAGGAAAGAGAGCTAGCAACCCTATATTCCCAGGGAGCACAAGCCTATGTGAAGGGGAGGACTTCCAACAGAAACCATATTTCCTACTTTTTTTTTTCAAGATTTTATTTATTCATTCGAGAAGGAGAGTGAGTGAGAGAGAGCACAAGTGTGGGGAGGGAGAGGGAGAAGCTGACTCCCCCCTAAGCAAGGAGCCAGATGCAGCCGGATCCTGGAATCCTGACCTGAGCTAAAGGTAGACACTAACCGACTGAGCCACCCGGGCGCCCGTCTTGTTTCCTAAAGCGTTCTTCTTATAATCACACATAGCCTTTCAAGACCAGAATAAAGAGAACAATACACATGGGAAGGCCGGGGTGGGGGTGGGGAGCTGCAGAAGAGGGAGGGCCACTCTCCTACCCACACAGCCCAGAAACTGGAGTTCCAACACCAAGAACTATCCTCTTTTTGTCATTCTTCACCTCTTCGAAACCTGGTCCCACCGCATCGTGCGTATTTCCAACGACCCAGGCTGCCCACCACTAAGTGCAATGCGGGGGGGTCCTGGGTTAGGGGCAGGCCTGGAGGGACCCGCCAACCCCCGGGGTCCCCCGCCGGGACGCTCCGGCTCAGGCTCGGACGGGCCGCGCGCTGCGGCCGCCAGGTGGCGCCCTAACCTCCGCCCCGGCCGCCGCCTCTTCCTCCCCGAAGGTCTCCCCGCAGGGCGTGCACCCCCTGGGCGCTCGATGGGGCGCGCCTGGGGCCGGTGGGCCGTGGAGCTCCACCCCAAACACAGAGCACCAACTGCCTGGGCCCTCAAATCTGGTACAGCGCCGAGGGACACCGGGTCCCGAGGACACTTGGCACGGCCCTCGCCACCGCCTTCTGACCTGGGGCGGAAGAGACCTGAGCTGGACCCCAGGACAAGGAAGGCCGTCCGGAAATGAGGGGACCCCGCACTTGCAACGGCACGTCTCAATCCCTCCCCCCCAAAAAAAAGAAAAAAAAAAGAAAAGTCACGTCTCGCGGACCACGCGGTGGGAGAAGACGCCGGGGCCCCGGCCTTCCTCCCTCCTCCCCGCCGGCCTCGCCCTGCGCTCCGCCCCCCCTTGCCCTCCTTCCTCTTCCTGCTCAGGGCAAAAGCAGAAGCGTCTGAAGGTCGGGAGGAAACCGGCCGGAGCTCGCGGGGTTCCCAGCGCGGCGGCCGGGGCGAGGTCCTGCGGGAGCCGAGCTAGGAGCGCCCCCGGCCCCGCCCCCGGGCTCCCTGGCCCCGCCCCCGGGCTCCCTGGCCCCGCCCCCGAGCCCCGGCCCCGGCCCCGTCCCGCAGGGACGCAGGGCCCACGAGGCCCGCCAGGGGGCGCTGCGGGGCGGGCTGGCCGCCGGGGGTGGGGCCCGCAGACCCGGGGAGCGGCGCTCCGGGTCTCATTTCCCGAGAAAGCAGCGGGGAGACCTTGAGCCCGGGGTCGGGACAACCTGTCCGGGCTGCTGCCGCCGGCGGGACGGCGGGATGCGGTCGCGCGCCGAGGGCAGTCCCCTGTCTTGCAGGCTGCCGCAGTAGCTCGGTTATCCCTGAAACAGCGAATAAGCGCCGCGTTCACCAGACTGGGACGGAGCACCTGCTAGGGCCTGGAAATGTCCGTGGCCCTGGGGAGGAGTGAGGACCAAGACAGACAGAGCCCCTGCCCTTGTGAGGTTTATATTCTCCCGTGGGGGCAGCGAGGGGCGGCGGGGAGCACCGCAATGAGACGGACGGAGTAAAAAGCAGCCCGTAGCTGTCAGAAGGGGATAAATGCTATGGAGGGAGCTAGAGCCCAGTAAGGGGAGAGGGACTTGCAGCGTGAGTTTCTAGAGCGTGGTCAGGAAGGTCAGGAAGGCTTCCCACGTGCCTAAGCCAAGGGGCGAGGCCAGCCCCGCAGCCTCCCGAAGCAAGGGCAGAAAAGGACGAATCGCTTCCCACTGTGTTAAATGAGTGAGTTTTCAAGAGTTGCACGGGGCGGTGGTTCCTCTGATGCACCGAGGAGCCCTCGCTGCACACCTGTCTGCCCCCCTTCAGCCAGCCAGCCAGCCTGCCAGCCTCTCACCCAGCAGCCCGGGGCCCCCACCTGCTTTATGCTGGACCTTCTGCCAGCTGTATTTCATTTTCATATCCCCTACACCCAGGACATGGGAACGAAAAAGACATTGTTTGGAAGAAAAAGGAGCCTTCACCTTCACTCTGGTGGGACCAGAGAATGTCACAGCCTTCCAGGAGAGTAATATGACCAGCATCTATCTCACTTCTTCTTCTTCTTTTTTTTTTTTTTTTTTTTTTTTAGGATTTATTTATTTATTCATGACAGACACAGACTGCGAGAGAGGCAGAGACACAGGCAGAGGGAGAAGCAGGCTCCTCGCAGGGAACCCGATGTAGGACTTGATCCCGGATCCCAGGATCCGGGCAGGACCTAAGCCGAAGGCAGGTGCTCAACCCCTGAGCCACCCAGGCATCCCGCATCTCACTTTTAAATGTACTTCTCCTTTGTACCAAATGCCTCAATCTGGGATCGCTGACTGGAGCTAGATTGACTGGAGTTTTTGGTTTGTCTTTATTTTAAAGTAAATTCAGTGAGCCCCAGAGTGGGGCCCAAAGTCACAACCCCAAGAACAAGAAAATGATCTATTGGCTGAGCCAGTCAGGTGCCCCTAGATTGATTTGGTTTTTAACGCCAGCCTCATCCCTTATCAGGCCTAGGGCCCTGAAAATATTTTTACTTGTATGCCTGAGCTTTCACATCTATAAAATTAAGCTAACAACAATAACTCATAGAATTTTTGAGAAAATACATCACAAAGGTTTTAAATTTTTTTTTTATTTATTTATGATAGTCACAGAGAGAGAGAGAGAGAGAGAGGCAGAGACATAGGCAGAGGGAGAAGCAGGCTCCATGCACCGGGAGCCCGATGTGGGATTTGATCCCGGGTCTCCAGGATCGCACCCTGGGCCAAAGGCAGGCGCCAAACCGCTGCGCCACCCAGAGATCCCAGCAACTGGAATTCTCATACACCACCAAGGGTTGTATAATATGGCATAACCATTTTGGGGAACAGTTTGACAGGTTTTGTTTCATTTTGTGCAAATAGGCTCCACGCAGAGACAAACTCACGACTCTGAGATCAAGACCCTGAGAGCAAAACCTGAGCTGAGATCAGGAGTTGAACATTTAACTGGCTGAGCCACCCAGGCATCCCTGTTTTAATTTTTAACAAAGTTAAACATTCACTAAGTGAAGATCTAGAAAATCATGTATTACATGATTACATGAGAGAGAAAAAATATAGGTCCTCATATATTGCACACAAATGTGTCTCTGCCTCTGTGTGTGTGTGTGTGTGTGTCTCATGAATAAATAAATAAAATCTTAAAAAAAAAAAAGAAGTGTAAAAAAAAAAAACGATGAGTCCTGTGGAATGCTGGGATGAGTGGCATGACAGGGGTGGGGAGGACTTGGCTAGGGGCCTCAGTTCTTCCTGAGTACTAATTCGAACTGTTATTTGAATATATTCAGTCAATATTAATCAAAATCTTAAAATGCACCTATTTTTTGACCCCAGCAATTCTACATCTAGGAGCCTATCCTAAAGATGTACATTTGCACAAAGACTCATGAACAACAAGATTTGTAGCAATTTCGTAAAGATGGAAACAACCTAAATGTCCTTTAACAGAGGAATAGTTAAATAAATTATGATGCATTTATCCAGTGAAAGATTGTTTAGCCATTGAAGTCAATGAAGCAAATCTGTATGTGCCACTGTAGAAAAATCTCGAAGATGCATTAAGCTAAAAACATAATTATACTTCAATAAAAATAAAATTAGAAATGCCAAAAGGAGTGCCTGGATGGCTCAGTCAGTAGAGCATGAGACTCTTGATTTCAGGGTCATGAGTTTAAGCCCCACGTCAGGCATGGAGCCTACAAAAAAAAAACCAAAACAAAACAAAAACAAAAAAAAACAAAAAAAAATTAAATTAAATTTAAAAAATGTTTAAATGCCAAAAAAGTGAATGGAAAAACACATGCACACACACAATATGATCACAATCAGATACAACTTTATACCAATTAAAATGACTAAAATTTAAAAGATTGACAACACCAGGGGCACCTAGCTGAGTCAGTATATCATGTGACTCTTGATCTCCAGGTTGTGAGTTCGAGCCCCACATTGGTATAAAGATTACTTAAAAATAAAGTCTGTAGGGGTGCCTGGGTGGCTCAGTCAGTTAAATTTCTGGGTCTTGATCTCAGGGTTGTGAATTTGAGGCCAACATGGAGCCTACTGAAAAAGAAAACTTTTAAAATAAAAAATAATAAAAATATATTAAAAGTATAAAAAAAATTAAAAATAAATAAAAGACTGACAACACCAAACATTTCTATAACTGTGGAGCAACTGGAATTCTCTTCAAAAAAATAAGATTTATTTATTTATGATAGAGAGAGAGAGGCAGAGACACAGGAGGAGGGAGAAGCAGGCTCCATGCCGGGAGCCCGACTTGGGACTCGATCCCGGGACTCCAGGATCATGCCCTGGGCCAAAGGCAGGCGCCAAACCGCTGAGCCACCCAGGGATCCCAGCAACTGGAATTCTCATACACCACCAAGGGTTGTATAATATGGCATAACCATTTTGGGGAACAGTTTGACAGGTTTTGTTTCATTTTGTGCAAATAGGCTCCACGCAGAGACAAACTCACGACTCTGAGATCAAGACCCTGAGAGCAAAACCTGAGCTGAGATCAGGAGTTGAACATTTAACTGGCTGAGCCACCCAGGCATCCCTGTTTTAATTTTTAACAAAGTTAAACATTCACTAAGTGAAGATCTAGAAAATCATGTATTACATGATTACATGAGAGAGAAAAAATATAGGTCCTCATATATTGCACACAAATGCTGATAGCAACTTTATTTGTAACAGCTCAAAACTAGAAACAATTCAAATGTCCATCAGCAGATAAGTGAAGAAGCAAATTGCGGTATAACTATTGTACTATTCCCATTGGGTTCTGCTTCCAAGAACTCACCACTATGAACTGAAACATTCCACATATATATTTTTTTAAGATTTTATTTATTTATTCATGAGAGACACAGAGAGAGAGGCAGAGACATAGGCAGAGGGAGAAGCAAGCTCCCTGCAGGGAGCCCAATGCGGGACTCGATCTCAGAACTCGGGGATCTCACCCTAAGAAGAAAGCAGACGCTCAACAGCTGAGCCATCCAGGCATCCTGTGAAACATTCCAAATCTTGATTGGAGTGTGGGTTATAAGGGTGTAGGCATTATGAAAAATCAGAAAACCCTTAAGATTTTTGCATTTTATTGTATATAAAATACTATTCAATTTTTAAAAAAAGAAAGAAAGAAAGAAAAACCTGGTCACTTACAATAAGAGGCAGGAAAACTTTGAGATGGGAAGAGCAGCTCTGGGGACCCCAGGAACAGATGCATTCCATAGTGGTGAGCTCCTGGAGGCAGAACCACATTGGATTCTGCTTTCTTCTCTTCATCCTCAGTGCCCAGTAAGGGATAGAGCATGGCAAGTATTTATTGAACACCACAGGGAAAGAAGAGACAAGACTCCCAGTCCTCTGCAGCAGAAAAGACAGGATGTGATGGGGCCACCCCTCAGAGTGATACCAAGTCAGAATCCAGAGTAGGTGAGCTTTATGGGGTGCAATACTGTTGGATGTGCAGAACCAAGGGCTCCCATCATTCGTTCCCCGCTAGTGCTGTGGGCTGGGCTGCAGCAGCACCTAGTTTTGGTAGATCTGAAACAAACACAAGATCTTGGACGTGGCCTCATAAGACACACTGATCTGCTCATGGCCACCTGAGCCCAAGGACTTCCTGGCTTTGTCCCATCACATAAACCTTTTGTTGCTTCTTATCTGGTTCCTATGTCCTGGCCCCCAGCCCATCTCAGTGCAGAGGACCATCTTAATCTCAATCACCTAGAACCTCGTCCCTCAATATCTTAAGTCCACAGAGTTTAAATGAAGAGAGGCTGACCTCTTGCTGCTGAGGCCTTCCGTTCCAGAGCAACCCATTGCTGAAATAACTTACAGACAACCTGACTTCACCTGCTATTCCTGCCCCAACATAAGAAGATATCACAACTGGGTCACCTGGGTGGCTCAGTTGGTTAAGTGTCAGCCTTCAGCTCAGGTCATGATCCTGGGGTCCTGGAATCAAGCCTGCATTGGGGCTCAGCAGGGAGCCTGCTTCTCTCCTCTCTGCTCATGCTCTATCTCACTATCTCTGTCTCTCCCTGTCTCTCAAATAAATAAATAAAACCTAAAAAAAGAAAAGGGAACTAAGTTCCTGTATAATCTTGGAGGGAGGGAAAGGGCACTTCTTTCTTTTTCTTAAGTTTTTTTTTATGCTTTATTTTTTTAAGTAATTTCTATGCCCATCATGTGGCTTGAACTCATGACCCCAATATCAAGAGTTGCACACTCAATCGACTGAATCAGCCAGGCACCCCTATCCTATTCAGTTTTTAGATTTTAATTCCAGTATAGTTAACATACAGTGTTCTATTAGTTTCAGGTGTATAAAATATTGATTCAACAATTCCACACATTACTCAGTGCTCATCATGGTAAGTATACTCTTTAATCCCCATCACCCATTTCACCCAAACACCCCTCCCACTGAAAAGGCATTTCTAATTATGCCTAATCCAGATATCATAAAAGACTAATAAATTCAACTCAATACATTTTTTAAAATTCTTTTTTTTTTAATTTTTTTATTTATTTATGATAGTCACAGAGAGAGAGAGAGAGAGAAGCAGAGACATAAGCAGGCTCCATGCATCAGGACCCGACGTGGGATTCGATCCTGGGTCTCCAGGATCGCGCCCTGGGCCAAAGGCAGGCGCCAAACCCCTGCGTCACCCAGGGATCCTAATCATTTTTTAAAATTCTTGATTGTATAAAGAAAGACAATTATATTATCTCACTCATGTGTGAAATTTCAGAAACAAAAAAGAGGATCCTAGGGGAATGGAGGAAAATATAAAACAAGATGAAATTAGAGAGAGACAAACCATAAGAGACTCTTAATCATAGGAAACAAACAGGGTTACTGGAGGAAAGAGGGGTGTAGAGAGATGGGGTAATAACTGGGTGATGGACATTAAGGAGGGCATGTGATGTACTGAGCACTGGACATTTTTTAAGACTGATAAATCACTGTACTCTTCATCTGAAACTAATAGTACACTATATGTTAATTAATTGAATTTAAAAAGTTTCAAATTCTTTTTTAAAGATTTTATTTATTTATTTATTTATTTATTTATTTGAGAGAGAGAGAGAAAGAGAGAAAATGAGCAAGGGGGAGGGGTAGAGGAGAGGGATAAGCAGATTCCCTACCAAGCAGGGACCCTGTGACCCCCACCCCATGTTGCTCAATCCCAGGACCCTGGGATCATGACCTGAGCTGAAGGCAGATGCTTAACCAACTGAGCCACCCAGGTGCCCCTAAAAAAAAATATTGACAATAAAATTCAATGTAAACAAATTCAGAAAACAAATAACAAACCGGAGAAACATTTTTCAAGTCATATAAAAAAAATGAACTTAATTTCTCTAATATAAAAGAGTTCCTATAAATCAATAAAGACCAACCTCCAAATTAAAAAATGACAAAAGGGGACGCCTGGGTGGCCCAGCGGTTGAGCATCTGCCTTAGGCTCAAGGCATGATCCTGGAGTCCCGGGATCGTGTTCTGAATCAGGCTCCCTGCATGGAGCCTGCTTCTCCCTCTGCCTGTGTCTCTGCCTCTCTCTCTCTCTCTGTGTCTCTCACAAATAAATAAATAAAATATCTTTTAAAAAAGGACAAAAGCTTTGAAAAGAAAGTTACAGCTAAATGACTGTTTTAAAGTTTACTTATTATTTTAGTTTTTTTAGTAATCTCTACATCCCACATTATGCTCAACCTCACAACCTTGAGATCAAGATTCTCATGCTCATCCAAATGAGCCAGCCAGGCCCTCCTTAGGTAAATGACTCTTAAGATTAAAAAATCCTTTTTTTTTTTAAAGATTTTATTTATTTATTCATGAGAGACACAGAGAGAGAGGCAGAGACACAGGCAGAGGGAGAAGCAGGTTCCATGCAGGGAGCCTGATGTGGGACTCAATCCCAGGACACCCGGATCACACCCTGGGCCAAAAGCAGGGGCTCAACCTCTGAGCCACCCAGGTGTCCCTAAAAAATTCTTAATTAACAAAAGGCTAATTTGTACAATTTCTGGGGAAGGTGTCTCTCAAATGACAGGAAGATATTGTACTAGGGTGCCTGGATGGCTCAGTCGGTTAAGCATCCAAATCTTAATTTCAGCTCAGGTCATGATCTCAAGGTTGTGAGATAGAGCCCAAGTTGGGCTCTGTGCTGGGCATGTATCTACTTAAGATTCTCTCTCTCTCTCTCTCTCTCTCCCTCTGCCCATCCCCATACCCTGTGTTATGTGTGTGCCCTTGTCCACATGCTCTTTCTCTCTAAAACAAAAAGAAAAAAAAATTCTCCATCTCACAACGAAAGAAATAAACCACATAAAATTGCTGATATTCAACAATTATTTTTACCTAAAAAGGCCCAGCAATTTTATATGGCTAATATTAGCACAAATTAAAACAGCATTAAGGGGATGCCTGGGTGGCTCAGCAGTTTAGTGCCTGCCTTCAGCCCAGGGCATGATCCTGGAGTCCCAAGATCAAGTCCCTCATCGGGCTCCTGGCATGGAGCTTGCTTCTCCCTTTGCCTGTGTCTCCACCTCTTTCTCTCTCTGTCTCTGTCTCTCTGTCTGTCTCTCTCTCTGTCTCTCATGAATAAATAAATAAAAATTTAAAAATAAAATAAAACAGCATTGAGATACTACTCTTATCTTTCATATTGGCAAAGATTAAAAAGGTTTGTTAACATCTTGTATTGGCATAACTGGAGAAACAGACATTGAGAGCAGAAGGCTAATTTGTACAGTCTCTATGAAAGGTGATTTGGCAGTTGTCTCTCAAATGACATGTGCTAGGGTACCTGGGTGACTCAGTCGGTTGGGTGTCTGCCTTCGGCTCAGGTCATGATCCAGGGGTCCTGGGATCGAATTCCACATTGTCCTCCCTGTTCCTCAGGGAGTCTCCTTCTCCCTCTCTCTCTGCCTGCCACTCCTCCTGCTTGTGCTCTGTCTCCCTCTCTGTCAAGTAAATAAATAAAATCTTAAAAAAAAAAAAAAAGGAAGGTATTGTGCTAAGTAAAATAACTCACAGAGAAAAAGACAAATACCACATGATTTCACTGATACGTGGAATCTAAAAAACAAAGCAAACAGATAAACCAGAAAACAGATTTTTATTTATTTTTATTTTTTAAAGATTTTATTTATTTATTCATGAGAGACACACACAGAGAGAGAGAGAGAGAGAGAGAGGCAGAGACACAGGAAGAGGGACAAGCAGGCTCCATGCAGGGAGCCCAACATGGGGCTCCAGGATCACTCCCCGGGCTGAAGGCAGGCACTAAATCACCAAGCCACCCAGGGATCCCCAGAAAACAGATTTTTAAATACAGAATACAAACTAGTTTCCAAAAGGGAGGTGGGTAGGGGGAATGGATGAAAGAGATAAAGGGGATTAAGAGAGACAAACTTCTAGTTATAAAAGAAACAAGTCACGGAGATGAAAAGTACAGCATAGGGAATACAGTAAAAACAAAAAAAAATCAAATGATATATGTAAATACTATTTGACCCAGTTATTATCCTACAGATACACTCCTACACCTAGAATGTACACAGTTGTTCATGTAACATTGTTTGTAATCTCAGATGATTAGAAAAAAAATGAATGCCCATCAATTGGTTGATTAGTTAAATAAATTATTACATTCCCAACACACACACACACCCATACATACACATAGAGCTACAACAAAGCATGGATAAAAATAGAATGAGGAAATAAGCTGTAAGATACACTGTTAGATTACCAAAAGCCATACACACAAGGTTCTGAACAATTGTATGTCACCATGTGGCTAAACAAATATAAATGTGTGTGTTATGGCATCTGGAAAAACTGAAAACATTTGTTGTACTTAGAAAGGGGAACTTGGGTGGCTGGAAAACAGAGGTAGGAGGGAAACGTTTCATTGAATACTGTTTTGTGCCTTTTGAACTTTGAACACTGTGAATAATTACCCATTCAAAACAAACAACAATGACAACAAAAAAACCAACCAGCCTTGGCAGGGCTCTCAGTATATCCTATATAATACCCCATTCTAACCAAAGCATTGACACACAAGAATTAGATAGATAGATAAACTCAGCAGGAAGTGTTACTCCTCCAAAAGTTGGCCCTATTTTTCATAAATGTACTACCTCAGGATATTTTATCTGGGCAGAGATCTGCGGAACCTTTTAGTAGTGCTGGAACTAAGATCTTGGACAGGTGCTGGTCTGAGTTTCCCAGTGCCTGAAAAATCAGTGAAGCCTCCCAGAAGGGGAAGTCAGAGACCTAGTGGCAGGAGTTTAAAGGCAATCTGAGGAGTCAAAACTAATCCAAGTGGGACACAGATTTAGGAGACAGGGCAGGAGAGCCACAAAGTGAGACTGGAGTGTAGACAGCTGAGAGACAATCCATCAGCTAAGCCAGAGAAGGTAAGCTATGGTGGAATGGAACATCCTCCTGGGTGTGAGAACCAAAGAGTGGAAGCAGGAGTGGCCCATTTGCCATGTCTCCCATGACCCCATTTGTACTTCCTGTGCCTGCAACTCTGGACTCTGCAAGGTAGGAGGTTCTGGCCCCCAAGAGGCCGTGACAAGTTCACACTGAACTACAAGCTACAGCTCCTCACCAGGATCCTGCCAATGCAAGAAAGAGTCACCACACTGGAAAAAGCAATTGACCCTGATTGGCAGAAGGAGATAGAGATGCTTTTACACAGTACACAAAGGAGAATACATGTGGAACTACTGACATTTTGGATGAGAACATTCTTTGCAGTGGAAGACAGTAGTATCCGTTGTGGGATGTTCAGCAGCATCACCAGCCTCTCCCTACTAGATACCAGTAACACTCCCACAGTTATAACAATAAAAAAATGTCTCCAGGCATTGCCAGATGTCACCTAAGGAGCAAAATCATTGTCAGTTGAGAACCACTATTGTAACTAATAACAGCAAAACTTTTCATCAAAAAGAGATCAAATTGGGGTGCATGGGTTGTGCAATCAGTGAAGCATCTGACTCGTGGTTTTGGCTCAGGTCGTGATTTCAGGGTCATGAGATCCAGCCCTATGTAAGACTCCCAGCTCAGTGTGGAGTCTGCTTAAGACTCTCCCTCTCAAAAGAAAAAAATAAATAAATAAAAGACTCTCCCTTTCCCTCTACCCCTCCCTACCACATACTCTCTCTCAATCTGTAAAATAAATAAATAAATCTTTTTTTAAAAGACAGAGATCAACCTTACAATGGAGTCATGTAAAAATCCTCACTGAAAACCAGAGAAGGCAGAAAGAAGGGGTAAGAAAAGAAACAAATAACAAGAACAACAGATAGGGGGCACCTGGGTGGCTCATTCAGTTGAGTGTCTACCTTTGGCTCAGGTCATGATATCAAGGTCCTGGGATCAAGCCCTGCATCTGGCTCCCTGCTCACTGGGGAATCTGCTTCTTCCTCTACCCTCTGCCTCTACCCTCTGCTGGTGCTTTCTGTCTCTCTTTCAAAAGAATAAAGTCTTTAAAAAATAGAACAGGGACACCTGCATGGCTCAACAGTTTAGCGCCGTCTTAAGCCCAGGGCGGGATCGAGTCCCACATCGGGCTCCCTGCATGGAGTCTGCTCCTCCCTCTGCCTGTGTCTCTGCCTCTCTCTCTGTGTCTCTCAAGAATAAATAAATAAAATCTTAAAAAAAAAAAAAAGAACAAATAGGAAACAGTTATAAGCAGAGGGAATATTAATCTAATGATATCAGTAATCACTTTATTTTTTTTAAGACATGGAGACAGAGAGAGAAAGATGGAGACATAAGCAGAGGGAGAAGCAGGGTCCTTGCAGGGAACCCGATGCTGGACTCAATTATCCCATGCTCATGGCTTGAAAGAACAAATCTTGGGATCCCTGGGTGGCGCAGCGGTTTAGCGCCTGCCTTTGGCCCAGGGCGCAATCCTGGAGACCCGGGATCGAGTCCCACGTTAGGCTCCCAGTGCATGGAGCCTGCTTCTCCCTCTGCCTATGTCTCTGCCTCTCTCTCTGTGTGTGTGTGACTATCATAAATAAATGAAAAAAAAAAAAAAAAGAACAAATATTGTTAAAATCATCATACTACCCAAAGCATGCTACATATCCAATGAAATCCCTATCAAAATAACAACAGCATTTTTCACAGTGCTAATATAAACAATCCTAACATGGGGCTTGAACTCACGACCTTAAGATCAAGAGTTGCATGCTCCTCTGACTGACGTAGTCAAGCACCCCACAGTCCTAAAATTTATATAGAATGACAAAAGACCTTGAGGGCAACCCTCTTGGGTCCTTTCCCTCTTTGGGAGCTTTGTACTACCACTCAATAACTATTGCCCAATAAACTTTGTTTGCTGCCCACCAAAAAAACAAAACAAAACAAAACAAAACAAAACAAAACAAAAACTCAAATAGCCAAAGCAATCTGGAAAAAGAAAAGCAAAGCTGAAGGCATCACATTGACAGACTTCAAGTTATCTTACAAAGCTGTGCTAACCAGGATCCCAGAGTGGTTCAGCAGTTTAGCACCTGCCTTCCGCCCAGGACATGACCCTGGAGGCCGGGGATCGAGTCCCACGTCGGGCTTCCTGCATGGAGCCTGCTTCTCCCTCTGCCTGTGTCTCTGCCTCTCTCTCTGTGTCTCTCATGAATAAATAAATAAAATCTTTAAAAAAAAATAGACACAGATCAATAGAACCAAATAGAAAACCCAGAAATAAAATCACAATTTAGTCAACTAATCTTCAACAAAGTAGGAAAGAATATGCAATGGGAAAAAGACAGTGTCTTCAACAGATGTTGGGAAAACTGGACAGCTACATACAAAAGAATGAAATTGGACTACTTTTTTTTTAAGATTTTATTTATTTATTCATGAGAGACACAGAGAGAGAGAGACAGAGACACAGGCAGAGGGAGAAGCAGGTTCCATGCAGGGAGCCCGATGTGGGACTCGATCCCGGGTCTCCAGGATCTGGCCCCGGGCCAAAGCAGCGCTAAACCGCTGAACCACCGGGGCTGCCCTGGGCCACTTTCTTATATCATACACGAAAATAAACTCAACATGGATTAAAGACCTAAATGTGAGACAGGAAACCATAAAAATCCTAGAAGAAAGCACAGGCAGTAACTTGTCTGACATTGGCCATAGCAACTTTTTCTATGTAGGTCCCCTGAGGCAAGGTAAACAAAAGCAAAAAAAAAAGCTATTGGGGAAAAAAAAAAAAAAAAAAAAAAAAGCTATTGGGACTACATAAAAAAAAAAAAAAAAACCTGTACAGCAAAGGACACAATAAAACTAAAAGGGCAACCTACTGAGATGGAGAAGATACTTGCAAATGACATACTTGATAAAGAGCTAGTACCCAAAATACGTGAAGAATTTATATAACTCAACATCCAAAAAGCAAATAATCCAATTTAAAAATAGGCAGAGGGCAGCCCCGGTGGCACAGCAGTTTAGGGCCGCCTGCAGCCCGGGGTGTGATCCTGGAGACCCGGGATCGAGTCCCATGTCAGGCTCCCTGAATGGAGCCACTTCTCCCTCTGCCTGTATTTCTGCCTCTCTCTCTCTCTCTCTCTCTCTCTCTCTCTCTGTCGCTCATAAAAAATAAATAAAATCTTTCAAAAAAAATAAAAATAAAAATAGGCAGAAAACATGAACAGGCATTTCTCCAAAGACCTACATGGCCAACAGGCACATGAAAAGATGCTCAATAATGGAGCACCTGGGTGGCTCAGTGGTTGAGAATCTGCCTTTGGTTCAGGTGGTGATCCCGGGGTACTGAGATCGAGTCCCACATTGCTCCCCTGTGGGGAGCCTAATTCTCCCGCTGCCTATGTCTCTGTCTTCCTCTCTCTCTGTCTCTCATGAGTAAATAAAAAAAATCTTAAAAAAAAAAAAAGAAAAGATGCTCAACATCATTCATCATCAGGGAAATGCAAATCAAAACCACAATGAAATATCACTTCACATCTGTCAGAATGGCTAAAGTCAAAAACATAAGAAGCAATTATTGACAAGGATATAGAGAAAAGGAACGCTCCTACACTGTTGGTAGGAATGCAAACTGGTGCAGATACTGTGGAAGACAGTATGAAGGTTTCCTCAAAAAGTCAAAAATAGAACTACCCTATGATTCAGCAAAGCACTACTGGGTATTTACCCAAAGAATACAAAAACACTAATTCAAAGGGATACATGCCCCCTATGTTTATTGCAGCATTATTTACAATAGCCAAGATATAGCAGCAGCCCAAGTGTCCATCAGTAGATGAATGAATAAAGAAGAGGTGATATATATATAGTCCTATAGGAGACACGATTATCTATGTAGAAAAAACTCAGGGTGCCTAAGTGGCTCAGTTGGTTAGGTGTCCAATGCTTGATTTCAGCTCAGGTTGTGATCTTGGGGTTGTGGAATAGAGCCCAGTGTAGGATTCTGCATTCAGTGAGGAGTCTGCTTGGGATTCTCTCCCCCTCTCTCTGTCCCCCTGCCATCTCTCTCTCTCTCTTTTATTTTTATTTATTTATTTTTTAAAGATTTTATTTATTTACTCATGAGAGACACAGAGAGGGAGAGAGAGGCAGAGACACAAGCAGAGGGAGAAGCAGGCTCCATGCAGGGAGCCAGACGCAGGACTCCATCCCAGGACTCCAGGATCAGGGCCTGGGCTGAAGGCGGCGCTAAACCGCTGAACCACCCGGGCTGCCCGCCCTCTTTCTCCCTCTTTTAAATAAATAAATCTTTTTTTTTTTTTAAGATTTTATTTATTTATTCATGAGACACACAGAGAGAGAGGGGCACAGATACAGGCAGAGGGAGAAGCAGGCTCCATGAAGGGAGCCCGATGTGGGACTCGATCTCGGGTCTCCAAGATCAAGCCCTGGGTGCACTAAACCACTGAGCCACCCGGACTGCCCAATAAATCTTTTCTTAAAATGGGTGGCACTTGGGTGGCTCAGTCAGTTAAGCATCTGCCTTCAGCTCAGTTCTTGATCTCGGGGTCTGCGGATAGGCCACATTTCAGGTTCTCTGCTCAGGGAGGAGTTTGTTTCTCCCTCTGGTTGTGACCCTCTCCCTGGTTCATGTGCTCACTCACTCTCTCTCTCAAATAAATAAATGAATAAATTTTTTAAAGATTTTATTTATTTGACAGAGAGCATAAGAAGGGGGATGGTCAGAGGGAGAGGGAGAAGTAGCCTCCCAGCTGAGCAAGGAGCCAGAAGAGGGCTTGATCCCAGGACTCCGGGATCATGACCTGAGCCAAAAGCAGATGCCCAGCCAACTGAGCCATCCAGGCCCCCAACATCTTTTTTTAGAGAAAAAAAAGATAAATCCTGAAACAATTTCCTGAATTAATAAGTAAATATAGCAAAGTGGAAGTTTATACTGATATAAATAAATGATTAATAAATACATATACAAATAGGGGAGAAGTGATAAATCTCCTATGCAGAAGAATTGCAAATAATTTATGCTAAAGTCCTAAATTCTGATTCTTGTGACTGTGACGTTATTTGGAAAACAGTCTTCTTCACGGATGGAATCATATTATCAATCCAATATAACTGGTGTTCTTATAAGGAGGGACACAGGGGTGTCTGGGTGGCTCAGTCAGTTAATTGTCTGCCTTCAGCTCAGGTCGTGATCCCAAGGTCCTAGGATCAAGCCTCATGTAGAGCTTCCTGCTCAGCAGGGAGTCTGCTTCTCCTTCTCCCTCTGGCTGTCCCCCCTGCTTGTGCTCTCTCTGTCTCTCTCTCTCCCTCTTTCTCTCTCTCTCTCTCTTTTTTTTAAGATTTATTTATTTATGATAGACATAGAGAGAGAGAGAGAGAGAGAGAGAGGCAGAGACACAGGAGGAGGGAGAAGCAGGTTCCATGCCGGGAGACTGATGTGGGACTCCATCCCGGGACTCCAGGATTGCGCCCTGGGCCAAAGGCAGGCGCTAAACCGCTGAGCCACCCAGGGATCCCCCTCTTTCTCTCTCTCTTCAATGAATAAATAAAATCTTTAAAAGAGAGACAGACAGACAGACAAAGCCAGCAGGGGAGAACACTTGGTGCCAATGGAGGCAGGCGCATCGATGTGTTGTATAACAAACCAAGGAACACCAAGGACTGCCAGCAGCCCCAGAAGCTAGGAGGGGGTACAGATTGGTATCTCCACTAGAAACTTCAGAGAGAACATGGCCTGCTGGCACCTTGATTTCAGACTTCTAGCTTCCAGAACTGTGAGGGAATAAATTTCTATCATTTTAAGCCACCTAGTTTGTGTTATTTTGTTCACAACCATAGGAAACTAATATACTCCTGAAGGAGCTGGAGCATAACTCCTTACTTCTAGATGTGTATGTTGGACATAGTGACTTCCTTCCAATGAGAATAGTACAAAAAGAGGGAGAAAGATTACCTTTACAGCAGAGAAACTTGACCACCTCAGCCTTGTGATCGAGGTCAGTATCAACAACAATAATTCATGTTGGATGGTATATATCTTGATCTGATGCAATAAATATGGGTCTTTACCTCTGTGATCTTCTTCCCCAAAACCTACAACCCTAGACTAACCATGAGAGAAACATTGGACAAACTCCAACAGAAGAGCACAGTACAAAAGGAACTAGTGCCCCTCAAAATTGTCAAGGTCATCAAAACCAAGGAGAGTCTGAGAAGTTCTCATAGCCAAGAAGAGCCTAAAGAGACATGACAACTCAAGGTAATATGGGATCCTGAATCAGAAAAAGGACACTAGGTAAAAATTAATGTCTAACATTTCTAAAAAGACGATAAAACACAAATGCTGCAAAGATGTCACTATTCTTCAAAAAAGTACTATAAAAGTTAACAGAAAAAAAAAGTTAACAGAATTTTTTTTAAAGGGATCAAGTTTATTGTGGTATAAGAAAAAAAATTTTTTTAAGATTTTATTTATTTATTCAGGAGAGAGACACACAGAGCGAGGCAGAGGAGAAGCAGGCTTGCCATGAGGAGCCCAAGGTGAGACTCGACCCCAGACCCCAGGATCACGCCCTGAGCCTAAGGTAGCCGCTCAACTGCTGGGCTACCCAGGCGTCCTGGTATAAGAAAATTTATCATTGGATCTTTATACCAGATCTAACGGTCACTATAATAGGCTAAGTTTGGTGTTCTTTGTGGCAAGACTGTCTCAAGTGACTGCTTCCCTTGGTGACTACGAATGAAAGACGAGGGCCAGAAAGCCAGTCTAGCCAGGTAACTCCTTAGGAATACACAGAAAGAATAAAATCGTGGATCATGCATAGCAGTTGCTATGTAAGCAACTAA
Organism: Canis aureus; assembly: GCF_053574225.1. Taxonomy (NCBI): domain Eukaryota; kingdom Metazoa; phylum Chordata; class Mammalia; order Carnivora; family Canidae; genus Canis; species Canis aureus. The sequence goes on from NC_135632.1 coordinate 17,515,829, forward strand.
AAAACATCCTTATGGAGGAAATACTATTATTTCATTAACACACTACCTTATGGAAACTGAGACACAGAGAAATTTAACAATTGCCCAAATCATATAGCAAATAAGTGGTCTAGCTGAGATTTGAGTCCAAGCTCCAGACTCTGGATCTAGACACTATTTAGCATACTGCGGGAAGCCAGACTGTCATAGAGAATTTCATGATACCTTATGAAATCAGAGAAAGGGGGAAATGGAGGGATATTTTATGCAAGATATAATAAACTATCCCAACCCTACAATTTAGTACATTTTTTAAAAGATTTTATTTATTTATTCATGAGAGACAGAGAGAGAGAGATAGAGAGAGAGGCAGAGACACAGGCAGAGGGAGAAGCAGGCCCCATGCAGGGAGCCCGATGTGGGACTCCATCCCAGGACTCCAGGACCATGCCCCGGGCCAAAGGCAGGCGCTAAACCGCTGAGCCACCCAGGAATCCCCAGTTTAGTACATTTTTAAAGAAAGTATAGCATAACAGGACACCTGGGTGGATCAGCGGTTGAGCCTCTACCTTTGGTTCAGGGCATGATCCCAGGTCCAAGATCCAGTCCCTCATCGGGCTCCCTGCAGGAAGCCTGCTTCTCCCTCTGCCTGTGTCTCTGTCTCTGTCTCTGGGTCTCTCTGGGTCTCTCATGAATAAATAAATAAAATATTTAAAAAGAAAACAAAGTATAGCATAGGGATTTAAAATATGGGCCCTGGAACCAGACAGCCAGGCCCTAAATCCCAGCTCTGCTGCTGTCTTGCCTGTGTGATCAAGCAAGTTACTTACCTTCTATGGTAGGCAGAATCATGGTCTCTCTAAAGACTCCTGTGTCCTAGTCGCCAGAACCTGGGCATATATTAAGTTACATAGCAAAGGAGAACTAAGGTTGCAGATGGAATTAGGGTGACGAATGAGCTGACCTTAAGATAGGGAGATTGTTCTGGGTTACCCGGTTAGGAATGGAATCACAAGGGTCCTTAAAAGTGAGTAAAGAAGCAGAGTCAGAGAAGGAGATGTGACAACAGAAGGAAGATCACAGTAATAATATATGAGAACTCAGCCCACCAGTGCTGGTTTTAAAGCTGGAAGGGGACCGTGAGCCAAGGGATGCAGGCAGGCTCGAAGAGCTGCAAGGAACAGATTTATCCCTAAAGCCTTCCAAAGGAAAGCAGCCTTGCATACACCTTAAATTCAGTCCAGTGAGTCCTGGGATCGAGCCCCGGGTCAGGCCCAGTCCTCCTGCCAGCTGAGGGGGGTAGTCTGCTCCTCCCTCTCCTTCTGCCCCTTGCCCTGCTCATGCTCATGCTCTCTCTCTCAGATAAATCAATAAAAATGTTTTTAAAAAAATTTCAGTCCTGAGACCCATCTAAAACCTCTGACCTTGACGAACACTAAGGTAAATGTATGCTGCTTTAAGTCACTGGGTTTGTGGTGTTTTATTGTAGCAACGGTGGAAAACTAATACACCTTCTCTATATCACAGTCCCCACTTATAAAATAAAGTTATCTGGGGGGGCCTCTGGGGTCAGTCAGTATAGCATTCGTCTTTGATCTCAGGGTCATGAGTTCAAGCCCCACTTGGGGGTAGAGTTTACTTTTAAACAGTATTAAAAGATTATAATAAAACAAAGTTATCTCATATAGGATTATTTAAATGATGAAAAAAGAAAAATACAGGGGCTGGTTCAGTTGGTAGAGCATGCAATTCTTGATCTCAGTGTACTGAATTTAAGCATGGCACATTGGGTGTAGAGCTTACTTTAAAAGAGAGAAAAGAGAGCACCTGGGTGGCTCAGTAGGTTAAGTATATGACTTGATTTCGGCTCAGGTCACAATCTCAGGGTTGCAAGCCCTGCATCGTGATGGCTCTGTGCTCAGCAGGGAGTCTACTTGAGATTCTCTCTCCCCCCCTCCCTGCCCCTCCAACTCCCAGCAAGTACTCTCTCTCTCTCAAATAAATAAATAAATAAATCTTTAAAAAAAGAAAGGAAGGAAGAAAATACAGGTAAAACCCTGAGAAGAGGGCAGCCGGGTAGTTCAGTGGTTTAGGGCCACCTTCAGCCCAGGGCCTGATCCTGGAGTCCCAGGATCAAGTCCCACATCAGGCTCCCTGCATGGAGCCTGTTTCTGCCTCTGCCTCTGTCTGTCTCTCTCTCTCTCTCTCTCCCTCTCTCTGTCTCTCATGAATAAATAAATAAAATCTTAAAAAAAAAAAAACCTAAAAAAAAAAAAAACAAAAAAAGCCTGAGAAGATGGTCAGCACATAATAAGTTGCTTAATAAATGATAGAAGGGACGCCTGGGTGGCTCAGCAGTTGGGCGCCTGCCTTCAGCCCAGGCTGTGATCCCAGGGCGGGGGATCAAGTCTCACACTGGGCTCCTGCAGGGAGCCTGATTCTCACACACACCACCACCCCCCGCCTGTGTCTCTGCCTTTCTCTCTATCTCTCATGAATGAATAAATAGAATCTTTAAAAAAAATAAAATAAATGCTAGAAAAATAAAAAATGTAAACAATTGAGGGAAGACACCACAACGGATGCTAAAAAGATTAGACGAAATGTTGTTCAGGAACAGGATGTTAGAATGGTGACCAAGGGTTACCCCATAGTTTACAGACTAATTGCAAAAGGGGGAAGTGCCGTTACAATGGAGAAATCTAACAATCACCAACTAAACTCAGTCTTCAAACATAACATTTTCAGAGGTGGGACAATCTAATATTGATGTCACTCCTGATAGGATGCAATATAAAGTACATCATCTTCGAAATATTTTTACCCAAAAAGTTAACCTGAATCTAATCAGGCTGTAGAGCTGACTTTCAGCTGGCAGGAAATACAAAGAACAGAGGAAGAAGTTAAATAACATGAAGAAACATTGAGATAAATCCCGAATGTGAGAACACTGGACAACTGTCCTTGTCTCTTCAAAACTTCGGTGTCATGAAATAAAAAAGTTGGGGATCCCTGGGTGGCTCAGCGGTTTAGCGCCTGCCTTTGGCCCAGGGCGCCATCCTGGAGACCCGGGATTGAGTCCCGCATTGGGCTCCCGGCATGGAGCCTGCTTCTCCCTCTGCCTGTGTCTCTGCCCGCCCCCCTCTATCATTAATAAGTAAATAAAATCTTAAAAAATAATAATAATAAAATTAAATTTAAAAAAAGAAATAAAAAAGGTTTTGAGGGAGTGGTTCTCCAGTGGGAACCCAGGCCTGCCCCATCTTGATGCTGTCATCCTTAACACACCCCCAAAGGAAAGGGAAAGATCATATAGAACCTTACAAGGTGGCTTTTAATAGGCCACCCCAGAAAGTGATACATATCAGCTTCCACTTTCTTTTTTTTTTTAAGATTTTATTTATTTGAAAAAAAAAAAGATTTTATTTATTTGAGAGAGAAAGCACAAGTGGGGAGGTGGGAGTGGTAGAGGGAGAGGGAGAAGCAGACTCACCACTGAGCAGGAAGCCTGATGTGGGGCTCGATTCGAGGACCCTGAGATCACGACCTGAGCCGAAGGCAGATACTTAACCAATTGAGCCACTCAAGTAACCCCCCATTTGCATTTCTTGACCATAGATTCACCTGGCCCCCACCTAACTGCAGAAGGGCTGGGAAATGTGGCTGAAAGCACCGGGGAAAAAGAGGAAAGGGATTTGGTGTGCATCTAGCCAGTCTCCCCACACATGCTCCCCTTAACCCTTCCAGTAGTGCAGGTCCCAGTATGGCCTCTGCCAGGGAATCCTGAGCCGTGCATACTCGGTGCCCTTTCTTCATCTGGGATGGACCAACAACCCAGTGTCCTCTTTTCTCTCCCCATCCCCCATAGTCAGTCTAATACCAGAATCTCCATCCTTAGGTATCTCTAAATAGCCATCACCTCTGCGACCATAACCACCAGCCTCCCATCCGGCCTCCCTTCAGGCAAGGCTCTTGCTCAAGTAAAAAAATAGACAAGATGGGCAGCCCAGGTGGCTCAGCGGTTTAGCGCTGCCTTCAGCCTAGGTTGTGATCCTGGAGACTCAGGATCAAGTCCCACGTCAGGCTCCCTGCATGGAGCCTGCTTCTACCTCTGCCTGTGTCTCTGCCTCTCATTCTCTGTGTCTCTCATGAATAAATAAATAAAATCTTAAAAAAAAAAGTTAAAAAATAGACAAGATAACTTTTTTGGTCTATTTATTTTACAGAGAGAGAGAGAGTACATGCATGTGCTCACATTAGCGGGAGTGGGGGGAGAGGAAGAGGGGAAAAACCTTCAAGCAGACTCCATGCTGAGTGTGGAGCCCCATCCCATGATCCACGAGGCCATGACCTGAGCCAAACCAAGAGTTGGACGCTTAACCGACTAAGCCACCCAAGCACCACATACAAGATAATTTAAGATAATGGTAAGTATTGTGAAGGAACCAGAGGTTAAAAGGATAAAGAATAACTATTTGGGCTGGTGAGGAGGAGCTCATTTATATAGGGTGATCAGTGAAAGTCCCCTGAGGACATAGTGTGGCAGATAGCATTACCCAGAATTAAAATTTTTTTTTAAGATTTTATTTATTTATTCATAGAGACAGAGAGAGGGAGAGGCAGAGACACAGGCAGAGAAAGAAGCAGGCATCATACAGAGAGCCTGACGTGGGACTTGCTCCAGGGTCTCCAGGATCACGCCCTGGGCTGCAGGCGGCGCTAAACCGCTGCGCCACCGGGGCTGCCCACATTACCCAGAATTATCCAGAACAATCTTTCCATTTCTGCATGAACCCTGACACCTTCTCTTCAAGTGGTAGAGCCCATGTTCCCCCCACTTGAACTTAGACTGGTCTTTTGACTTGCTGAACTAATAAAGTACAACAGAGTGATTCTATGTGACCTTAGAAAGGTCATGAAAGACAGTATTGCTTCTGCCTGAGTTTTTTGGGACACTTTCCTAGAAACCAAGCTACATGAACAACCAGGGCCCCATGCTTCCATCCTGGCTTATCTCATGGACCACTGCTGGCACCAACATGCCAGCCATGTGAGTGAGCCACCTTAGAAGCAGATCCCCACTCTTGGGTGATTTGCCCCAGCTGCCTGGAGCATAAATGCATCTTTCCCATCAAGCCCTGCCCAAATTACAGATATATAAGCAAAATAAATGACTGCTGTTTTGAAACCACTGTGTCTTGGAAGGTTTCATTATGGAGCAATAGTACTGAGCTAAGACCTAAATCCTAAGGAGCCAGCCCTAAGGAAATCTTCATGGAGCATTTTAAGTATTGCCAACAACAAATCCTGTGGCGCTGAGGCAGGAACAAGCTTGGCATGCTGAAGGAACAGACAAGGCCACGTGGCTGAGGGAGAAAGCAGCAGATGTGTGAGTGGAGGGAAAGGCTGGAGCACTGTGCATAGTCTCATGAACATGGTAAGAAGCTAGAAATGAATCAGGGGTGCCTGAATGGCTCAGTTGGTTAAGCAACTGACCCTTGATTTCAGCTCAGCTCATGATCTCAGAAATCCCACACACACACACACTGCGGGGGGGGGAGGGGGGGTCTGCTTGAGATTCTCTCCCTCTCCCTCTGCCCCTCCCCACAGTGCACACACACATTCTCTCTTTCCCTCTCTCTTTCTTTCTTGAAGAAGAGCAGCAGGAGGAGGAGAACTTAGAAATGAATCAAAAGTTCAGTGGGAGCTTTGGAGTGATGTGAGACAGGATTTGCTCTTCCTGAAAAGATGGCTCTGGGTGCTGTGAAGAGGGTGGTCTGTAGCAGGACAAGAGTGGAAGGAGGGAAATGAATTAGAAGACCACTGCCCCTGTCCAAGATGAAGACAAATGTTAATAAATGGCAAAAAAAAAAAAAAAAAAAGATAGATTCTGGGCATATTTTGTAGAAGCAACAGACCTTGTTGATAGAAAGGATGAGAGGTGAGGGATAGGGAACAGTAAAGGCACACTTCTAGCTTTTTCTCTCAGGTAGCCAGGTGAATAACAGTAGTACTGGCTGGGTGGAGAAGGCTGGAGGAAGAGTAAGGTAGGGGTGGGGGAAGCTTCCCTTTCCCTCAGGATGTCTTTTTTTTTTTTTTTTTAAGATTTTATTTATTTATTCATAAGAGACACAGAAAGAGAGGTAGAGACACAGGCAGAGGGAGGAGCAGACTCCTCTCAGGGAGCCCCATGCAGGACTCGATCCCAGGATCCCAGGATCATGCCCCAAGCCGAAGGCAGATGCACAACCACTGAGACACGCAAGCGTCCCATCCTCAGGATATCGAATTGCAATGTTGTTATTGAGAGCAGTCAAGCTGGTTAAATAATTTTCACTAAGCAGTTATGGGCAGGCGAGTACAGAGCTTCTGGGTCTGATGGGAGCGGAAATTCTGATAACTGCTTGGCTTCTCCTAAGAATTCCTTTCTGACCGGGCGCGCCTGGGTGGCTCGGAGGTTGAGAGTCCACCTTCAGCTCAAGTCATGATCCTAGGGGCCTGTGATTGAGTCCCACATTGGACTCCCAGAAGGGAGCCTGCTTCTCCCTCTGCCTGTCTCTACTTCTCTCTGTGTGTCTCCCATGAATAAATAAATAAAATCTTAAGAAAAAAAAAAAGATTTCTTTTCTGGGGATGCCTGGGTAGCTCAGTGGTTGAACATTTGCCTTTGATTCAGTTGTAATCTCGGGGTCCTGGGATCAAGTCCCTCATCAGGCTCCCAACGGGGAGCCTGCTTCTCCCTCTGCCTGTGTCTCTGCCTCTCTCTCTCTCTGTCTCTCATGAATAAATAAAATAAAATCTAAAAAAAAAAAAAGAAGAAGAAGAATTCCTTTCTGGTTTTTGTCTGCCTATATAGCTTTAAGAACCTCCATGCAGAGTGTGGTTGTTGTAATTGCTGTGGCAAAGATCCCGGTTGGAAGCTGAAACACACCCAAAGGAGGAAATTGAACTCAACATGTAGGGGACCCAGCCAGGCACTTTCCCCAAACCATACTCCTCTAGCCAGCATGGGAAAGAGCCCCTGAGTGACAAAGACGAGAGAACGAGGCTTTAGGTCTTCACTGAAACAATGACTACAAAGAGTCAGGGCAAAGAACAATGTACGAGCTTCCAGAAGGACTCTCCAAGTACACAGAATACTGAAGCTGTTGGAAGCAGATGGTGGATTTCCTACAGGGAGAGGGAGAAGGAGGGGAATGGGTGGCCCAGGAGGAGGAGGGATCCTAGACCAGGCCCCACCTCCATACCTTCCTTACCCAGTCCTCTCCAGCCTGGGTTTGAGGAGCATGCCCAATCCAGTCAATTCACTTCCTCCACAGGATGTACCATCCCCAAAACTCAGAAGGACAACTGCTCTCTTCACCTCGTGTTCAGTGAAGGTTGTTCACCTGTCGGGGCTTCTTGAAGATCACCTCAGGGGGTCCCAGGTTGGACTGGTCAGCAGAAGGCAACAGGGCATCCAGCCAGGCTCTACATGGGAAGATAATGGGCAATCACAACAGCAGGGACAGGGCACTCCGTGAGCTGGAGGGCCTTTGCTGATTCCCACTCAGAGTCCCAATTTCACTAACTCCTCTCCTGTATTTTTCATGTTTGTTTCAACTTTCCCCATCATCTCCACGAACCCACAGTACTTGCTGCCCAAATATTACTTCTTCCCACTCCCTCTCCACAATATGCCAAGGGATCTCAAGTTTAACCATGAACCACTAGAGAGCCAATGATACCCCATACCTGGGCATTGCTCCATTTATTCATTCAATAATTATTTTTTAGATTTTATTTATTTATTCATGAGACACACACACACACACACAGAGGCAGAGACACAACAGAGGGAGAAACAGTGGGAGGGAGAAGCTCTCTCTTCCCTGCAGGGAGCCCAATGTGGGACTGATCCCAGGACCTAAGATCACTACCTGAGCTGAAGGCAGATGCCCAAACACTGAGCCACCCAGGCATCCCTCACTCAATAAATATTTATTGAGCTCCTACTACATGTGATTCTTAAGGAAGCTATTGCAGTGATCCAAGTGAAAGATAATGTAGAGTTGGACCAGTATGGAGATAATGAGAAGTGGTTGGGTTGTAGATACATTTTGAAAGGTAGAGCCAACAGGATTCCCTGAGGGACTGGACATGAGGTATGAAGGAAAACCTCATGGTTTTCCAACTTCATGGAGGGGGCTCAGTCTGTGGAACACGTGATTCTTGACCTCAGGGTCATAAGTTTGAGCCCCATGTTGCCCATAGAGTTTACTTAAATAAATTTTTTTTCAAAGAAAGAAAGAGAGAAGGACGCTTCCAAATTTTTGGCCTCTGCATCTGAAAGGGTGGTAGTGCCATTTTCTGTAATAAGAAAGACTGCAAGACAAATAAATTGAAAGAACTAAATCAAGAGCTCGATTTGGGGACATAAGTTTTTTTTTTTTTAAGATTTTATTTATTTATTCATGAGAGACGCAGAGAGAGAGAGGCAGAGACACAGGCAGAGGGAGAAGCAGGCTCTATGCAAGGAGCCCGATGTGGGACTCGATCCCAGGACTCCAGGATCACGCCCTGAACCGAAGGCAGACGCTTTAACTGCTGAGCCACCCAGGTGTCCCGGGACATGAGTTTAAGATGTTTATTTAGACATTCTCAGTGATAATATTCAGATAGCAGTCCAGAGTTCTTGAGAAAGGTCCAGGCTGTAGGTAAAAACCTTTGGAACTTTAGCCTGCCTTTCTCTGCTCATAAGCAAATAGAAACTTTGGAATGAGAAGGAGCCTACAGAATTTCAACCAATAAATATCAGGAAGTATAAGACTAATTAAGATTTCTAGAAATGTTGCAGTTGGCATTGCTTGACAGAGCAGGAGGGTGACTTCTCTCAGAGACTGAGATATTGTATCTAGGTATATTTTAGAGGGACATCTGGGCGGCTCAGTGGTTGAGTATTTGCCTTCGGCTCAGGGTGTGATCCTGGAGTCCCGGAATCGAGTCCCATATCGGGCTCCCTGAGAGGAACCAGCTTCTCCCTCTGTCTACGTCTCTACTTCTCTCTGTGAGTCTCTCATGAATAAACAAAATCTTTAAAAAAAAAAAAAAAGTATATTTTAGAGCTTCCAAGTTCTTATGCAGATGGGCACCATCATTGAAAATGGGTACAGTCCTCTCCTATCCCATAGATATTAATGTGGGAATAATCTTCCCACCTAAACTGGAAATAGACCAATGGCCTTTGGCACCATTAGATCCTTTCCCTTACAAGGTCAATATCACTATTAAAAAACAAATATCCTTTCCTCCCTCAATAAATTTCCTTTTTCCTCTCTTTACCTTGGCCTCTCCCTTTTCCTATTCACAAAATTAAAGCTGCCGTGCTTACTAACGAAAACAGAGGGCAGAGGGAAGGGAGTAAGGAATAAAGCAAGATCATATTTATTAATAACCTTAAGTTTCTTATTAAGTGTATTTTTTAAGATTTATTTATTTATTTTAGAGAGAGAAAGAGAGAGAGAGCATGAGCAAGAGGGACAGGAGAGGGAGAGAGAATCTCAAGCAGACTCTGCTTAACACAGATCCTGATGCAGGGCTCCATCTCATGACCTAGATCACAACCTGAGCCAAAACCAAGAGTCAGATGCTTAACCAGCTGCCCCTGCCAGGCGTCCCCATATGTTTGTTTGTTTGTTTTTTCATTTAAAAAAAATTTCTCTGGGGCACCTGGATGGCTCAATCAGAAAAGTATTTGCCTCTTAATATTGGGATTGTGAGTTCAAACCCCATATTGAATGTAGAGATTACTAAAGAAAATAAATAAACTTAACTTTTTAAAAATTTGCTGTTTTGTTTAAGATGTTTACTGTCAGTGTCATTATTGTTCTTTTGTTAGTTATTTGTTTTTTCTCTCTGGATGTTTAGGTAGGGTTTTTTCCCCCTTTGGGTTGATTTTTTTTTTTTAGTAGACTTCATTTGTTAGAGTAGTCTTAGATTCATAGCAGATTTGAATGGAAAGTACAGAAAGCTATTTACCTCCTGTAATATGATGATTTACAAGAAATATGCATTTGGTCATATATTTCTCAGATATATTTGGTCTTCCTTCAGAGTTTCTGAAAATGCTTCAGAGCCATACAAGTGAAATGGGTGTCTCATTATTGAAGGTGACTTTCAGACCCCACCCAAGGGTAGGGTCTGATTGCTAGATGGACTAACTATGTGATTAAATGTTTGGAATTTTTGGACCCCTCCCTGAACTTCAAGGATGGGGGTGGGGGAGCTGGAGGTTGATTCAGCCAATGGCCAGTGACTTAGTCAATCATGATTATGCAATGAAATCTTCATAGAAACCCAAAAGAAAAAAAAAAAAAAGAAACCCAAAAGAATCGCTTCTTGGTCTTTTTCTTTCCAGAGAGCTTTCACACTTGGGGAACCATATGCTTCCACATGCCACTGGGCTAGGCCTGAGGCTCCACAAAGACAAAAGCTTTTCTTTGGGGGGACTTTGCCCTACGTACCTCTTCATCTGACTATTGATTCTTATCCTTTATCATATCTTTTTCTTTATAATAACGTTTAATAAATTGGACAACATAAGTAAGGGTTTCCCTGAACCCTGTGACCCATGTTAGCAAATTAATCCAACCTAAGGAGGAGGTCATTGTAATCCCCAGTCTGTAGCTGGTAGATCAGAAGCACAGGTCATAGCCTGAGGCTTGTGACTGGTGTCTGAGGTGGGAGGTTAGGAGGAATATTGTAGAACTGAACCTTTAACCTGTCGCATCTGAAGCTATCTCTGGGTATATAGTGTCAGAGTTGAGTTAAATTTTTGGCATCCTAAGTGTTGCCTGGTGTTTTGTGGGGGGAACCACTCCACGTTAGGTCTGAGAACTCTAAAAGACCTCTAGACACCTAAACACACTATCAAACATCCCACATGAGAGTCATACATTTGTTACAATCAATGAATCTATATTAACATTATCACTCAGTTCATCGGAATTCACTCCTGGTATTGTACATCCTATGGATTTGGAGAAACATATAATGCTATGTATCCACCATTATTTATTTTATTTTATTTATTCATGAGAGACATTGAGAGAGAGAGAGGCAGAGACACAGGCAGAGAGAGAAGCAGGCTCCATGCAGGGAGCCTGATGCAGGACTCAATCCCGGGTCCCCAGGATCAGGCCCTGGGCTGAAGGTGGCGCTAAACCGCTGAGCCCCCCACCCCCCCCCACCCCCCGGGGCTGCCCTACCATTATAAGATGATACAGAATAGTTTTGATCTAGGGACAGATAGGGTGAGACAGGGAACAATAAGGGAAAGGCTCAGAGTCAGGCTCCCACAAATCTCTGGGCTCCCATAAATCCCGAGGACACCAAGAGGCCCCAAGGTCAGGCTCCCATAAACCCCAAGGACACTGAGATGCAACAAAAATAGATAAGGAAATAAATCTGGCCCCTGGCTCCAAAATGTTAGGGAGTATCTTCCTTTGAGGGCTGTCAAGTATTTATCGAGACTCAAAACATCGTATGTCATTCACTGGAGCCAGCACAAGAAATCTCAAGGCCATCCACTCCCTGGTTAGGTTTTCGATAAAAAGCCAGCCAAGAAAGCCCTCGGTGGCAACCCTGTCGGGACCCTTCTCACTTCTGAGAGCTTTCTCTGTATCCTCACTTAATAAACTTCTATTGCTTTACTCACTCTCCTTTGTCCACGAGCTTCATTCTTCAACTCTTCCGGGAGACAAGAACCCCCCACTTCAGTTTCACTCTCCTAAAAATGTGATGCTCCACCTGTTGTTCTCTCTCTCCCCAGTAACCCTTGCAAATCACTGATCTTTCTACTAGGTCCATAGTTCTGCAGAATTTTTTTTGCATTTTTCCAGAATGTCATATACTTGGAATTACACAGTATGTAGCCTTTTCAAGATTGGCTTCTTTCACTTAGTAACATGCATTTAAGTTTCCTCCATATCTTTTCATGACTTGATAGCTCATTTCTTTTTAGCTCTGAATAGTCCATACTTTGATGTACAATGTTTGTTTACCCATTTCACCTACTGCCTTCAGTCATTGATTGTTCATCTGGGTTGTTCTTTGGATACCTAAATACATTTTATTTTATTTTATTTTATTTTATTTTATTTTATTTTATTTTATTTTCTTATTTGTGAGAGAGCAAAAGAGAGTGGGAAGAGGGAGAGGCAGAAGAAGGAGAAAGAGAATCCCAAGCAAACTCCGTGCTCAGCATGGAGCACAATGTAGGGCTCAATCTTACAACACTTAAACCATGACTTGAACCAAAATCAAGAGTTGGATGCTCAACCAACAGAGCCACCCAGGCACCCCTGGATACTTTTAATATTGTCTCTCTATCTTTGATCTGTAATTTCCCTAAAAAGAGTGTAGGTTGAATTTATATTTATTTTTTCATTTGTCTTTTTTCCTGGGATTCATTCTGATTTCTGTATCAAAGGATTGTTTTGTTTTGTTTTTTAAGATTTTATTTATTTATTCATGAGAGACACAGAGAGAGAGGCAAGGACTTAGGCAGAGAGAGAAGCAGTCTCCCCTCAGGGAGCCCGATGCAGGACTCAAACCCAGGACCCCGAGACCACAACCCAAGCAGAAGGCAGATGCTCAACCACTGACCCACCCAAGCATCCCAGGATTCATATTTTTTATCAATTTTGGGAAATTGGGACACCTGGATGACTCAGTGGTTGAGCGTCTACCTTCGACTCAGGTCGTGGTCCCAGGGTCCTGGGATTGAGTTCCGCATCCAGCTCCCTAAGAGAAGCCTGCTTCTTCCTCAGCCTATGTTTCTGCCTCTGTGTCTCTTTCATGAATAAATAAAGTCTAAAAAATAATAATAAGCAGGCAGCCTGGGTGGCTCAGCGGTTTAGTGCTGCCTTCAGCTCAGGGCTTGATCCTAGAGACCTGGAATCAAGTCCCATGTCAGGCTCCCTGCATGGAGCCTGCTTCTCCCTCTGCCTGTGCTCTGTGTCTCTCATGAATAAAATAAATAAAATCTTAAAAAAAAAAAAAAAAGCAACTTCCTCTCATTTGTTTTTTGACCTATTTACTTAGTGTTTTCAATATTTTACTTATTTTGAAATGCAGTTGAGATACATTATATCAGTTTCAGCGTATCATTTTCTTTTTAATTTTTATTTATTTATGAGAGACAAAGGCAGAGGGAGAAGCAGGCTCCATGCAGAGAGCCCGTCGAGGACTCTATCGGGGGTCTCCAGGATCACGCCTCCGGCTGAAGGCAGGCGCCAAACCACTGAGCCACCCAGGGATCCCCTGTTTCATATTTTTTAAATTGTAAAAAACATATAAGATAAAATCTACCACCCTATTCATTTTTAAGTGTATATTTCAGAGGTGTAAAGTATATTTACATTGTTGTGCAATCAATCTAGAACTTTTTCATCTTACAAAACTGAAACTCTGTACCCATGAAACAGCAACTCCCCATTTTCCCTTCTCTCTGGTAACTAACCACCATTCAACTTTCTGTTTCTATGAATTTGATTCTTTTAGATACCTCATGTAAGTAGGATCATACAGGGCACCCAATTGGCTCAGTCAGAGAAGCATGCAGCTATTGATCTTGTAATTGTGAGTTTGAGCCCTATGTTGAGTGTAGAGATTATTTTTAAAAAATAAAATAAACTTTTTTTTATGAGGGGTAATCAATGTTTATAGTAGCAATGTCCACAATATAGAAATAGCCCAGGAATCCCTGGGCTCAGCGGTTTAGCCTGCTTCCACCCAGGGCATGATCCTGGAGTCCCAGGATCGAATCCCACATCAGTCTCTCTGCATGGAGCCTGCTTCTCCCTCTGCCTGTACCTCTGCTTCTCTCTCTCTCTCTCTCTCTCTCTCTCTGTGTGTGTCTCTCATGAATAAATAAATAAAATCTTAAAAAAAAAAAGAAAGAACCCAGATGTCCATTGACAGATGAATGGATAAAGAAGATGTGATTTTCTATACAATGGAATACTACTCAGCCATCAAAAAATGAAATACTGCCATTTGCAACAATGTGGAGTGAACTAGAGGGTATTATGTTAGGCAAAATAGGTCAATCAGAGAAAGACAATTATCATATGATTTCACTCATGTGTAGAATTTAAGAAACAAAACAGAGGATCATAGGAGAAGAGTGGGAAAAGTAAAACAAGACAAAATCAGAGAGGGAGACAAACCATAAGAGACTCTTAATCATAGGAAACAAACAGGGTTGATGGAGGGGAGGGGTGGGGGATGGTAATTGAGTGATGGACATTAAGAAGGGCACATGATGTAATGAGCACTTTGTGTTATATAAGACTGAGGAATCACTGACCTCTACCTCTGAAACTAATAATACATTATGTTAATTAATTGAATTTTAAAATTGATTAATTTAAAATGGAGGGGTCATACTGTATTTGTCTTTTTGTAACTGTCTTATTTCACATAGCATAGTGTTCTCAAAGTTCATTCATGTTGTAGCGTGTTACAGAATTTCTTACTTTTAAAGGCTAATAGTATTCCAGTGTATGTATATACCACATTTTGTTTATCCACTCATCCATCACTGGACATTTGGATCGCTTCCAAATTTTAGCTATTGTAAATAATGCTGCTATAAACACAAATGTGAAAATATCTCTTTGAAACCCTACTTTCAATTTTTGGGGGCATAACCCTGGAAGTAGGATTGCTGAGTCGATCATATGGTAACTGCCATACTGTTTTCTACAGCACCTGTAACATTTTACATTCTCACCAACAACACACAAAGCTTCCAGTTTCTCCACTTCCTCATCAACACTGGTTATTTTCTGTATTTATGGTTGCATGAGGTTTGCTTGGGGCAGAACAAAGCACAATTGTCCAGGATCAACAAACATAGACTCCTCAATTTTGAAGTTCCTGATTTTTTTTTAAGATTTTATATATTTACTCACGAGACACACACAGAGGCAGAGACCTAGGCAGAGGGAGAAGCAGGCTCCATTCAGGGAGCCTGATGTGGGACTCGATCCCCAAGCCGGGGATCACGCCCTGAGCCAAAGGCAGAGGCTCAACCACTGAGCCACACAGGCGTCCAGAAGTTCCTCATTTTTGAGGGAAGTATCCAACCACCCCACTTGTGGTTAATTTTTCATTGGCCAACCTAAGATACCAAATCCAGAATGGGGAGTTTCATGATGTGTGAGAATAAGGTGGGATGGTATTTCCCCATAGCTTCTGGAGATCAGACCCCTGAGACATTTGAAAATAGAACTCTGGAGAAAAGTGGGGCAGGAAGGGACTCCTGAGAAGCTGAAGACCACAGCTATTTCCTCAGGGTGACCACAGACTTAGCAGATCCTTTGAACAAATTTCCTTCTTCCCTTATTTCCTTATTCCTCTGCCCTAGTTAGAGAATATAGATCTGCTGTGCCCATCTAGAAGAGGATCCTAAGCAGAAAATATATTCAGCCTTTAGAAAATGATTATTTTTATTTTTTGGAAAGAATGCTGCACTAGATATCTGCAGCTCAGAGCCCTGGGTTTCACTTCTGGTACTTTGATTCAGAGGCTTTGTGATGTTAAACAAACTTCCTTCAGGAATTTCCTTTAGCATACAACTAACTCATCTCTGGCACAATGGTTGTTAAGGTTCTCTGAACACCTGTTCTGGTTCAACTGTATTGTGTGTGTGTGTGTGTGTGTGTGTGTGTGTGTGTTTAATCATCTTTACAGAGCAGTGAAAAATCCACCTCTATGAGAAGGCTTTGCATTACATTGTGGTTCTTTGCACCACATTCCCACTCAGGGAAGTATGTAGAAATGAAATGACTCTTGCAATGGTCGTGAGAGTAGTGTATGGGAAGAAAAGTGTACACGGCACCAGACTTTCTTTTTTAAAAGTTAACTCAACATAAGGGGGCACCTGACTGGCTCAGTTGGTAGAATGTGCAACTCTTTTGGGCAGCCCGGGTGGCTCAGTGGTTTAGCGCCGCCTTCAACCCCGGGCGTGATCCTGGAGACCCGGGGTTGAGTTCCATGTCCGGCTCCCTGCATGGAGCCTGCTTCTCCCTCTGCCTGTGTCTCTGCCTCTCTCTCTCTTTCTCTGATGAATAAATAAATAAAATCTTTAAAAAAAAAAAAAAGGATATGCAACTCTCAATCTTGGAGTTGTGAGTTCAAGTCCCATGTTAGGCATAGAGATTAAAAAAATTAGGACATTATAATATTTCCTATTCAATGGTAGTTTTTATTTTTTATAGTAGTTTTTATTTTTTCTTAAGGTTTTTTAAATATATCACAGGCACCTGGGTGGCTCAGTTAAATGTCTGCCGTTGGCTCAGGTCATGATCCCGGGGTCCTGGGATGGAGCCCCACATCAGGCTTCATGCTCAGCAGCAATCCTGCTTCTCCTTCTCCCTCAGCCTGCCACTCTGCCTACTTGTGCTCTCCCTCTTGCTCACTCTCTATCAAATAAACAAATAAATCTTTAAAAAAAAAAGACTTTTTGAATATATCATTTTTTAAAAGTTTTTTTTGTTTGTTTGTTTAAATAATCTCTACATGCAACGCAGGGCTAGAACTCACAAACTGGAGATCAAGAATTGCATGCTCTTCTGACTGAGCCAGCCAGGTGCCCCCTATTCAATAGTAGTGTTTAAACACAAATTCAAAATTATACAGTGGGTTCTTATAAATGATTTTCTCAAGGCACACATGGCTGGCTCAGTCCATGGAGCATGCCACTCTTTACCTCAGCATTGTGATTTCGAGCCCCATGTTGAGTAAAGAAATTGCTTTTTTTAAAAATAACATCTAATAAATAAATAAATGAATCACTTAAGTTTTCCTAAGAGAGCAAAATGTGAAAGATCCGCCCATCTATTTTCACCTACAATAATTTATTGCCCATTGTTGTAGGCCAGGTACCCCAGAACATAGATTCTGAGACAAATTCATGTGTTGGTGGTTTATTGAGAAGTATGCTTAGAAACAATATCTGGAAGGGATGAGAGAAGCGATAATAGGCAATGTCTTGGGGAGCTCTGAAGCTAGAAGGGTCCTTCTAGCTTCCCTTGGGGAAGGGACTTCCCAAATTAGGGGAAAGGGGACATATGTTTTTACTGCATAATAACCCCTCATCCAATGCAACTTGTCCCCAGGGAGGAGCTTAAATTTGGCAAAGCAGCTACAGGCAGCTGAGGGTAATGCCTCTAAAGGCACTGTGCATAAGTTGTCAGCAGGCAACATCCCTAGCAACTGTCTAAAGTACCTTGTCCTTTAAAAAAAAAGCATGTGGATAACACCTCCACCATATCCAGTACAACCCTATACTCCTATTCCCTTTTCCAGAAACAAAAACCATGTCATGTGTGTATATCGCTCTGGATCTATATTTTTAAACTCTTATACATATTATACATATATATTTTCATGCTCAGATATATATATTTTTTACTGCAATGATTCACAAGATATGCATTGTTCTATTGCTTTGTTCACGTATGTTGAAGATCTTTCTTTTTTTTTTTAAATATTTATTTATTTATGATAGTCACAGAGAGAGAAAGAGAGAGAGGCAGAGACACAGGCAGAGGGAGAAGCAGGCTCCATGCACCAGGAGCCTGACGTGGGACTCGATCCCGGGTCTCCAGGATCGCGCCCTGGGCCAAAGGCAGGCGCCAAACCGCTGCGCCACCCAGGGATCCCTCCCCCCCCCCTTTTTTTTTAAGAGATTTTATTTATTTATTCATGAGAGACACAGAGTGAGAGAGGCAGAGACACAGGCAGAGGGAGAAGCAGGCTCCATGCAGGGAGCCTGACATGGGACTTGATCCTGGATCTCCAGGATCACGCCCTGGACTGAAAGTGGCGCTAAAAATTTAAAAGCTTCTATGCAACTAACACACACATAAAAGCAATTATAAGACAAGTGAGAAATTAGAAAGACATATTTTAAGTGCATATAACCAGAGTGCCTGGGTGCCTCAGTTGGTTAAGAGTTGGACCTTTTTTTTCCTAAGATTGATTGATTGATTGATTGATTGATTGATTGATTTATGACAGAGAAAGAGAGAGAAGCAGAGACACAGGCAGAGGGAGAAGCAGGCTCCATGCAGGGAACCCAATGTGGGACTCCATCCTGGGACTCCAGGATCACGCCCTGAGCTGAAAGCAGATGCTCAACCACAGAGCCACCCAGGTGTCCCAAGAGTTGGACTCTTAATTCCAGCTCAGGTCATGATCTCAGGGTCCTGAGATCCAGCCCAGTCTGCTAGGAACTGAGTGTGGAGCCTAAAATTCTCTCCTTCCATTCTCCTCTGCCACTACCCTAGTCCTTGCCCTCACAGGCATGCACTCACTCTCTCTCTAAAAAGAAGGGGAAAGGGCAGCCTGGGTGGCTCAGTGGTTTAGCACCGCCTTCAGCCCAGGGCGTGACCCTGGAGACCGGGGATGGAGTCCCAGGTCCGGCTCCCTGCGAGGAGCCTGCTTCTCCCTCTGCCTGTGTCTCGGCCTCTCTTTCTCTCTGTGTCTCTCATGAATAAATAAATAAAATCTTAAAACAATAAAAAAATAAATAAAAATAGGGAAAAAGCACATGTATTCATTCAAATCAATAATACACAGGATATATAATCAATAGAGATGAGACAGCGACAAATCATAAAATTATTAAAGATGTAACTTATAGAAGAGTTATGGGGCGCCTGGGTGGCTCAGTCAGTTAAGCATCTGCAATATAAAATTATAAAGTTATAAAATTCGGCTTATGTCATGATCTCCAAGTCCTGGGATTGAGCCCCACGTGGGGGGCTCCCTCTCGGTGGGAGTCTGCTTCTCCCTCTCCCTCTGCCCCTTCCCCTGCTTGTGCTCTCTCTCTCTCTCTCTCAAATAAATCAACAAAATCTTTTTTAAAAAAGTTATAAACATCCAATACAGAAATAGAAAGTTACCCATCCAAAAAAAAAAAAAAAAAGAAAGTTACCCATCCTTACTAGTAATCACAAAAATGTGAATTAAAACAACATAAAATAAAAAAAATAAAAATAAAAAAAATAAATAAATAAAATAAAACAACATAAAATAAAGATGGGGAAAGAGAATTTCAAGAATTTAAACATCAGGGACACCTGGGTGGCTCAGTGGTTTAGCGCCGCTTTCAGCCCAGGGCATGATCTTGGAGTCCCGAGATCGAGTCCTACATCAGGCTCCCTGCATGGAGCCTGCTTCTCCCTCTGTCTGTGTCTCTGCCTCTCTCTCTGTGTCTTTCATGAATAAATAAAGAAAATCTTAAAAAAAAAAAAGAACATCTTATGCGTGCATATTACTTTATTAAAAAAGCCAATTATGAAAAAAATAAAAATAAAAATAAAAAAGCCAATTACGGTACATTCATGCTATAAAATACTAAACTGTAATTTATTTTTTTAAGATTTATTTATTGGTGGGGGCAGAGGAAGAGGGAAAGAGAGCTCTCAAGCAGACTCCCCACTGAATGCCAAGCATGCCCCTCAATCTCATAAGCCTGAGATCAGGACCTGAGCCAAAATCAAGAGTCAGCTGCTTAACCAGCTGAGCCTCTCCCACATCCCTAAACAGCAATTTGAAACAATGAGAACTGACACGGAAAAGTCTCCTCAATACATGTACAGTATTGGTGTAGTTTTGGAGTGTTGCTGGGATTTGGAGTCAACAGCCAAGGGAGAATTCTTAAGACATCTTTGGTGCAAAAAGGTGGTTTTATTAAAGCACGGGGACAGGACCCAAGGGCAGAGAGAGATGCACTGGGGTGATGAAGTGTGGCCTATTGTACACTTCCAAGCTGGAAGGGGGTTGGGGATAGCACAAGCCTGTATTTTGGAAACAAGATTTTCAGGACCTTGAGGGGGCTAGCTATTGTTGGGAAAGGTCATTTATTACTGTTTAGTAAAAACTCAGTCATGAGGCCCTTCAGATGTATATCGGTGGGTCATATGCTTGGAGGATGATTGCCAACATATATCTTGAGGGGTAGAGATAAAGGGAGTTTCCAAAGGAATTTTTATATGTTAAAGTAGACTTACAGGATCCTGGGGGTCAGACGGCTAAGATAGTCTCTTGCCCTCAGCTTCATTCCTAGAGGAATGTCACTCTGCCTGTTTAAGGACCCATTAGTGGGCTACAGGGAGTGAGGAAATTTAATTTTTCCTTTTGCCTTTTTTTTTCCCCACATCAGTCTTAAGAAAAAAAACCCCAAAACCCTGGTCATATGTTTAAATATACATATCCTCATTTAAACATATGTATGCATGGATGTATACACATACAATAAACTTTTATCAGTGACTGTAAATTTGGGAGGGCACGGGAATTGATCCTCGGGTAAAGTGGCACTTCCACTTCTTTTATCTATCATTCAGAGTGATTTGGAAATATTACAATGAGTCTACATTATTTTTGTGATTTAAAAAATAATTTCAAGGGACACCTGGGTGGCTCAGTGTTTGAGTGACTGCCTTCTGCTCAGGGCGTGATCCAGGGTGGGAATGGAGTCCCATGTTGGACTCCCTGCAGGGAGCCTGCTTCTCCCTCTGCCTGTGCCTCTGCCTGTGTGTGTGTGTCTCTCATGAATAAATAAATAAAATATTTTTTAAAAAATTCAAAAAGGAAAAGGTAATACTGACTGTAGGATAGTACAAAAAGATATAAAAAACCAGCTGTAATGCCAACATTTAAAAAAAATTTCTTGGGCAGCCCCAGTGGCTCAGCGGTTTAGCACCTGCCTTCAGCCCAGAGCCTGATCTTGGAGACCCGGGATAGAGTCCCATGTCAGGCTCCCGGCATGGAGCCTGCTTCTCCCTGTGCCTGTGTCTCTGCCTCTCTCTCTCTCTCTCTCTCTGTGTATCTCTCATTAATAAATAAATTTTAAAAATCTTTAAAAAAAGAAAAATTTCTTGGGACTCCTGGGTGGCTCAGCGGTTGAGTGTCTGCCTTTGGCTCAGGGCATGATCCCGGGGTGCGGGAATCGAATCCCATTTTGGGATCCTTGCATGGAGCCTGCTTCTTCCTCTGCCTATGTCTCTGCCTCTCTCTCTCTCTCTCTCTCTGAATAAATAAATAAAATCTTTTAAGAATAAATAAATAAAAATTTCTGTTTAAATTTTTAAAAGCAAACTCTACCCATAACGTGGGGCTTAGACTCATCAATCCAAGATCAAGAGTCCTAGGCTCTACCTACTGGGCCAGCCAGGCGCCCCTGTAACCTTTCATTAAGAGAAAATTTCTTTTTAAGATTTTATTTTCAAGTATCTGTATACCCAATGTGGGACTGGAACTTGCAACCCCAAGATCTTCACCCACAGAGCCAGCCAGTTGCCCCCAACTGTCAACATTTTAATGTAAATCTTTTCAGCTCCTTTTCTCTGTGTAACTGATTTTTAAACCTAGTTGAGATACAGACTGAACAGTATTAAAATTCCATTTCTCTTTCTTTCTTTCTTCACTTTACCTTCCCCTAGAAGTTATCTAGTGTGGAATTCTCCCTCTCGCATTAAAGTTACTATTTTCATTCAGGTTCTGCTTCTGGGTGAAAGTCAAAGCCACTTGCTCAGGAAGGACCCTCCCCTGCTGATCACTAAGCCAGAAACTAGGGATCCTAGCCCCAAGGCACAGGAATGGCTTTAGATGACTTCGGGTCACGTGGTAAGCTAAAAGTACACCAACGTGCTGGGCTGAGGGCTGGGAGACCGGACTGGGAGGCTGAGAAGCCCCTGAGTATGACTGACTAGAAGGTTGGCAAGAACCAACCAAACACAATTAAAGGCAAGGAAGTATAGCCAAGGTGAGGTTCCGCACTACTGGAACCAGGACTCCACGCAGACTGAACTTTGCTCCCTTCATCCAGGTTGCAGGAGTTTCTGCTAATGCACTTTCTGCAGTGGGGAAACCTTCCACTTGAGCCTAGTTCAATGGGAAGAGTGCTTACTCAGACATCAAGAGTGAATCCACACTTGTGGCTCACTAAAGACCCTGGAACAACGCTCCTTTAGACTTAAACAATGACCAGCAGGAGCAGGCCAAGCATGGGCGTGGGTGTCAGTCAGAAAACTGTTCAGAGCATCCTTCTGGCCCCAGCTGCACCTGCGCAGAACTCGGTGAGCAGAAGCAACGTGGTGCGTGACCAAGTCCTGGCCTTACCGAGGCGATGGGAGGGGAGCCACCAGTTGCATTAGCATCTGAATATAATCTACTTGTAATCCTGCACAATATGGGATAAGAATCTATGGTTAAGTTTATAATCAGAGGAAATAAACATTTAGTATCAAAGAGTCAAGAAGGAGGCAGAAGAACTGATTAAAGAACAGAGAAGGAAGGTCATCAAAATTGTGAAGTATTTTAAAATCTCTTTCCAGTAACCATTTTGCGGTATATACATCTCAAATAATTATGTTGTACACTTGATTTTTCTTATGTTTATACTTTAAACAAATACCATATTATTTATCAATCATATCCCAATAAAACTGGGAAAAATTTTAAATGCAGTCCCTTTCTATAAAGTAAAATAGTCCTCTCCCCTTCCAATCTATATCCTAAAAGATTTTAGCAGTTTCTTTAGTATATATGCTTGCTGATTTGTAAACGAACACTATTGCAGTAAGGTTGTCTTTGGCATGGCCAAGGTCTTCAGGATTCAGTCTGTACATACCACCTTTTTATTTCTCTTCTACCACACATGAGTAGCTTCATAAATGTTTGTGGTCAACAGCAAAGCTGTTGAGTTTCTGTTGTCAGTTCTGATCATTCTTCCCCAAGGAGTGGGTAAAAGGCACAAATAATCCAAAATAATCAACCCCATGAATGTATGCATATAATTTTTTTTTTTTTTTTTTTTTTAGTAAGCTTTATGCCCAACATGGAGCTCAAGAGTGGCTTGCTAGCCAGGTGCCTCTCCATAAATATATCTGATTTTGAAGTATATTGTCATAATTTTATGACAAATTAGCCTTTATTTTTTAAAAGATTTTATTCATTTATTTGAGAGGGAGAGAGAGCCTGCACAAGTGCATGAGCAGGGGAAGTGGCAGAGGGCGAGGGAGAAGCAGACTCCCCACTAAGCAGGGAACCCAACATGGGGCTCAATCCCAGGACCCCAAGATTATGACCGGAGCTAAAGGCAGCCGCTTAGCTGACTGAACCATCCAGGTGCCCCTAAATTAGCCTTTATTAGTAGTCCCCCAGCATGAATTAATTAGTTAATCTGGTAATCTGCCTTTTCACTAAAAAAGTTTGTAAGTGGTCCTAGAAGATCCTTTCAGTAGAAACTTCCTCGCATGCCATGGTGCACGTGACATAAAGTCTACCAAACAAATGCCCTCTTTTAGGGCTTCAACATTTGATCAAACTGAAATGAGGGGTATGGCCTTTGATCTCAGTGGGCTAAGAAACGGGGTAGAACTTTAAAGACCAAAGAGAACTTATTATCCATATGGTAGATTCAAAAAGAGATACTGTGATTCATTTAACATACATTTACTGAGCATGCATGGTGTCCCAGGCACTATACAAGATGTTTGCATATATTTATTTCATTGAACAGATGAGAATAAATCCAAAAACTGTCAAGCAATTTGCTCAAGGTCACACAATCAGACGAAAAGAGCTAGGTTTTGAGGAGCCTGCTTGGCTCAGTTGGAAGAGCTTGCAACTCTTGATCTCAGGATTGTGAGTTCAAGCCCATGTGGAGTGTAGAAATCATTTTAAAAATAAATAAATAAGCAAACTTTTAAAAATAAATAAATAAAAGGGCTGGGTTTCAAGCACCTTTGTCCTGACTCCAATTCTAGTGCTTTATTACTATTCCACGGTTGATCCCTAGGCTTGCCCACATCCAGTTTTAGGAGTGAATAGAAAGAAAAAAAAAATTCTTTTTAAAGAGATGAGGTTGACTTAAAAAGTAGAACAAACCTTATTTCAAAAAAGTGAATATTGGGATCCCTGGGTGGTGCAGCGGTTTAGCGCCTGCCTTTGGCCCAGGGCGCGATTCTGGAAATCCGGGATCGAATCCCACGTCGGGCTCCCGGTGCATGGAGCCTGCTTCTCCCTCTGCCTGTGTCTCTGCCTCTCTCTCTCTCTCTGTGTGACTATCATAAATAAATAAAATTAAAAAAAAAATAAAAGATTCAAAAAAGTAAATACTAAAACTCATTTATAGTCCCTGAGAACACATCACCAGTAAGGGCAGAGCCTGGAAGGGAAGATTTCTTAGGAGAGCATGGGTGAGGACAGACATAAACTAACACACACATAACAGAGTCCCCCTCGATCAGAGGGGATGAAGTTCAAATAGCCAATAGAAAGCTGATGGTTGGGATCCCTGGGTGGCACAGCGGTTTAGCGCCTGCCTTTGGCCGAGGGCGTGATCTTGGAGACCGGGGATCGAATCCCACATCAGGCTCCCGGTGCATGGAGCCTGCTTCTCCCTCTGCCTGTGTCTCTGCCTCTCCCTCTCTCTCTGTGTGACTATAATAAATGAATAATAAAAAAAAAATTAAAAAAAAAAGAAAGCTGATGGTTGAGGTGTTTAGAATAAAGTAAACGTCTGACTCTTGGCTACAGGTGAAAGAAACCCAACTCAACTCACTTAGACAACCACAGAAAGAGCCTCAAGGGCAAGTGCAGCTAACACTGGCTCTCTCTCTTCCTCTTCTTTCTCATGTCTGTACATCTCTCTGCATGTCAGCTCCACTCTCCTTCAGACAAGTTCCTACAAGTGAATTCAAGAATAGCTGCTGGCAGTTTCTAGACCACATCTCCCAACTACCCCACCCAAGAACTTCATTCCCCCTAATGCCAATTCAAACATCCTGGTGCAGAGTTGGAGGCTTAGAGATGGGGGTGGGAGAGGCAACCATTGGCTTTAATTATCCAGAAGAAATGGGAAGATTTGAGCCTGCAATTAAACAATTCAGTGTCCTCCGCGTGGAAGTGTAATTTTCAGTGGCCTCTGTTCTTTCTCGTGATAATTACATCGGTTCCACAAATCAGGAAAGATATGGATAAAACAGGAGGTTACTGAGCTCAACTGTATCTTTCATCTTAACAGCATCTTTCATATTAATAGCATCATTATTTTCATTTATGGGTGTGTTCTATTGATTAGCTTTTATGCCTATTAGTTCTTTTTTTTTTTTTTTTAAGATTTTGTTTATTTTTTCATAAGAGACAGAAAGAGGCAGAAGCAGAGGTAGAAGCTGGGACTCTATCCCAGGATCCTGGGATCACCATCTGAGCTGAAGGCAGATGCTTAACCAACTGAGCTACTCACCTATGCGTATTAGTTCTTGATGGATGATGACACATGGAAATTTGAGTATGTTGATAACTACCATAGATATTTTGGAAGATGTTTTTATTTTTCAGAACTCATCTTCTATTTCTGTTGTGTGGTTCATTAACAAAAATAATTCCAAAGACTTAAATATAACATTTCAGAATTGATTAAGCATTGTGTATCCCACTAGATAGATTCAACGTTTGCTTGCAAAAGAATTCACTAGAGCCCTAGATGTGCATTGTTTTCTTTACTTAGCACAGAAAAAAAAAAAAGAGGGGGAGCCCCAACTGGGGTGGAAGGCCTGGATTGACTCCTTGCCTTATCACATACTCTGTGACCTTGGGTAGGTCCTTTGTCATTTAAGTTTCCGTGTCATTCTCCCTGAAATGGACAATAGTTCCTACTTTACAGGGGTATTAGGAGGAGTAGAGATAACAGATGTCTAGCACAGGGTATGGGAGGTTTAATAAATAGTGCTTATTGATTTTGGCCAAAGCCACATGCTACAGATGCCCCAAAATCCTTATCCCAGTTTGGGAGGACTCAGCCATGCTCCACTACACATTTGCCTGCTCAGGTTACACAGAAAGCAATCTCTAGTTTATAGGGATCTTTCCTCTCTGAGCCCAAATTGCCCTACACAGCTCATGGTCCACTTGATCTTCCTATTACTCTGCCATGGAATATATCTTACATGGTTAACTCAGACCATGAACTCCCACATTGTTCACATGTTTCACCATCGGTTGCCAAACTGACCTCATTTCCTACCAAGCTAACTTCATTTCCGTTTTTGATAGGGTTACTAAACTGGATGGGTTCCGAGAATACTGCTGACACAGTATATCTGGATTCTGCAAAGGGGATGATAAGGTCCCGTGGTCTCTCTGTGGCCAGAAGGGCCAAAAAAAGTAATAGGGTAGATAGCAGAAGTCATAACTGCTATGAAGCCCATTCACTCATTTACAATGCAAATACTTACTGAGGGCCTATGTGGGGCACTGAATAAGGCTCTATGGGCAGAAGAGAACAAAGCAGACAAGACTTTTGGAACTTAAAAAAAAAAAAAAAGACTTTTGGAACTTACATTCTAATGATGGGGAAAGAGACAATGAACATACAAATCATCTGGAAATTTCTAAAGCTAAGTGTCACTGAGAAAATAGCATGACTTGGGGGAGAAGAGGGCTGCTCCTTTAGGTATAGTATTCTAGTGATCAAAAGACTGAGGAGCAGGGGTGCCTGGCTAGCTCAGTCCGTGGGACATGCAACTTCTGATGTCAGGATTGTGAGTTCAAGCCCCACCTTAAGCATAGACTTTACTTAAAAAAAAAAAAGAAAGAAAGAAAAAAGATGAAGAATAAGGAGCCAGCTGTGTGAACTTTTGAAGCTATATCACTAGGCAGAGGAAACAGCAAATGCAAAGCCCCTTGTAGAAAATGTGTTTGGTATATTTAAGGTTTTTTAAGGTTTGGGAAAGAAGAGCAGGTCCTAGAAGCTCAAATGAAATGAGAAAGGCACAGATGGACAAGGAGGGGACCCTCTTGTTAACAGCCTCCCAGATGATGTTCCCCAGAGGAGTTTTGCATGGCTGCACCTCTAGATCCCCTCAGCCCTCCAATCAGCAAAAGCAGGACCCTGGGCAACCTGATACCCTCCCTACCATCATCACTTTGGACTGCAAAAGTTCCATCTACTTGTCTGTGTTCTGTGCACAAATTATAATTTCCTTTGTGTTCCTTGAAGTAGAAATTTGGGAAATGCTAATGTAGGTTTTTGTGAATCATGGTAAACACTTTACATTTTAACTCCTGTATAATTTCAAGGAACAAAATTAGAGCCATTGCCTAAAAACTGCATAGAAAGACATGTGCTTCAAAAAAGAAAAAAAAAGAAAGAAAGACGTGCTTCAAAACAAGGAGGAATTTTAAAAATTAGCAGAACCATCCAATGATAGAATGAGTTGCCTCAAAAAATAGTCTGGTAGAAGGAAGAAAATATACATATTAGGTAGGAATACTAAATATCATAAAGATGTCAATTCACAATAAATAAATCTATACATTTAACATAACCAGGATTAAAACATCAAGTTTTTGGGAGGGTCTAGGTGGCTCAGTCAGTTGGCCATCCAACTTTTGATATTGGCTCAGATCCTGATCTCAGGGTCCTGGGATCTAGCCCTGCACTGGCTTGTCCCTCTCCCTCCTTCTCTCCCTTTTGCTCTCTTGCTTGCTTCCAATCTCTGTCTCAAATAAATAAATACAATCTTTTTTAAAAATCAAGTTTTTTAAACTAGACAATTTTATTTATTTATTTACTTATTTATTATTATTTTTTTTTTAATAAAGATTTTATTTATTTATTCATGATAGTCACACAGAGAGAGAGA
Source organism: Canis aureus (assembly GCF_053574225.1). Lineage (NCBI taxonomy): Eukaryota > Metazoa > Chordata > Mammalia > Carnivora > Canidae > Canis > Canis aureus. The sequence continues at coordinate 17,543,518 of NC_135632.1, forward strand.
GAGGCAGAGACATAGGCAGAGGGAGAAGCAGGCTCCATGCAGGGAGCCCGATGTGGGATTCGATCCCGGGTCTCCAGGATCGCGCCCTGGGCCAAAGGCAGGCGCCAAACCGCTGCGCCACCCAGGGATCCCTACTTATTTATTTTTAATAGGAATGTTTATACCAGCATCTTTAAAAGATTTTTATTTATTTATTCATGAGAGACACATAGAAGGAGGCAGAGACACAGGAGAGGGAGAAGCAGGCTCCCAAACCTCCAAACCAGCCAAACCGCTGCGCCACCCAGGGATCCCCTAGACAACTTTTTTTTAAAGATTTCATTTATTTATTCATGAGAGTCAGAAAGAGACAGAGATATAGGCAAAGGGGGAAGTAGACTCCCTGCGGGGAGCCGGATGCCGGACTCAATCCCAGGACCCTAGGATTATGACCTGAGCCAAAGGCAGGCCACCCAGGCACCCCTCTCCTTTTTTAAAGATTTTATTTATTCTAACTAGATAATTTTTAAGACTTAGGAAATACCAAAAAATAATTCTAAAAAAAAAAAAAAGAGAGAGAGAGAGAGACACTACCTCTTCTAAATATCAAACATATTAAACATAGAACAATTAAAACAGTACAGGGTGGCTCAGTCAGTTAAGCATCTGCCTTCAGCTCAGGTCATGATCTCAAGGTCCTGGAATGGAGCCCCGCACCAAGTTCCCTGCTCAGTGGGGAGCCTACTTCTACCTCTCCCTCTGCCCCTCCCCTGTACTCCTGCAGGCTTTCTCTCTATTCCCCTCTCTCTCAAATAAATAAAATCTTTTTTTTTTTTTTTTTTAATTTTATTTATTTATTTATGATAGTTACAGAGAGAGAGAGAGGCAGAGACATAGGCAGAGGGAGAAGCAGGCTCCATGCACCAGGAGCCCGATGTGGGATTCGATCCCGGCTCTCCAGGATCACGCCCTGGGCCAAAGGCAGGCGCCAAACCGCTGCGCCACCCAGGGATCCCTCAAATAAATAAAATCTTAAAAAAAAAAAAAAAAAGAATAATTAAAACAATACAGAATAGGGATGTGACTAGTCAGAACATGAAACAAAATTAAACAATCAAAAACATATATATGCAAAATTATACCTACAATTTTTACAAATTTAGTTTATTATAAAGATAGTAGTCTGGGAGTGCCTGGGTGGCTCCGTTGGGTAAGTGTCCAACTCTTGATTTCAGCTCAGGTCCTGATCTCAGCTCAGGTCCTGATCTCAGGGTTGTGAGATTGAGCCTCATATCTGGCTCCCCATTAAGTGCGGAGTCTGCTTAGGATTTTCTCTCTCCTCTCCCTCTGTCCCTCCTCCCACCCACTCTCCCTCTCTCTCTCTTTTTCAAACATATAAATCTATAAAAAAATAAAAATATATATAGTATTCTGAGGGTGAGACTCTGGCTGGTTCATTCCATAGTGCGCAGGACTCTTGAATCTCAGAGTGGTGAGTTCAAGTCCCACATTGGGTGTGGAGCCTATTTGAAAAACAAGAGTATTCTAAATCAATTGGGGAAAGATGGATATTCAAGGGTTTGCCTGTGTGGCTCAGAGGCTGAGTGTCCGCCTTCGGCTCAGGGTGTGATCCTGGGGTCCTGGGATGGAGTCCCACATCAAGCTCCCCACAGGGAGCCTGCTTCTCCCTCTGCCTATGTCTTTGTCTCTCTGTGTCTCTCATGAATAAGTAAATAAAATCTTTTTAAAAAGATGGATATTCAATAAAAGGTTTGGGAAAAATGAAGAGCAACCTGGAAAACAATAAAATTGGATCACCATCTTGTACTTTTTCTTTTTCATCTTGTACTTTATGGCAAAATAAATTCTAGATAGAGGAAAGGCTGAAATGTGAAAAGAGAAAGAACAAAGGTACCAGAAGAAAACACAGAATTTCGATATATATAGGATCTTGCTGTGGACAAGCCTTCCTCGAAATGGTAAAACAGCACTCAAAAAAATAAATAAGAAGCTTTAGAAGAAAATACTAATAAACCCCATCTTTTTTACCCCAGCTGTATTAAACTATGATTGAAAATCAAAATTGTGGGCTGCCTAGGTGGCTTAGTCGGTTAAGCATCTGCCTTCAGCTCAGGTCATGATCCCAGGGTCCTCCTCACTGTTCTTTTTTTTTTTTTTTTAATTTTTATTTATTTATAATAGTCACACACAGAGAGAGGCAGAGACATAGGCAGAGGGAGAAGCAGGCTCCATGCAGGGAGCCCAACGTGGGATTCGATCCCGGGTCTCCAGGATCCTGCCCTGGGCCAAAGGCAGGCGCTTAACCGCTGCACCACCCAGGAATCCCCTCCTCACTGTTCTTATATCTGTTACTACGTGTTCCACTGTTATAGATTCCATATAGGGTGAGATCATATAGTATTTGTCTTTTTGTATTAAATTAAACTAATTAAAAATGTATACACTATAGAGGTGGCTGGATGGCTCATTTAGGTGTCCAACTCTTGATCTCAGCCAGGTCTTGATCTTAGGGTCGTGAGTTCAAGCTTTGTGTTGGGCTCCATGCCCACCATATATATAATATGTATATTTTAATAATATAATAATAAAAATAATATGATATAAACACATTTAAAATCTAGATTTGGAGAAGAAAATCAACAAAAAGTAAAAATATATATGTAAGGGATATAAATAGGCCACACATAGAAAATATGTGTAGAAAAATAAATACAAATGGCCCTCATATATATGAAAGGATACTCAACTTCATTCATAATAAAAGAAGTGCAATGGGGATCCCTGGGTGGCTCAGCGGTTTAACACCTGCCTTCGGTCCAGGGCGTGATCCTGGAGACCCAGCATCCAGTCCCAGTCAGGCTCCCTGAGTGCAGCCTGCTTCTCCCTCTGCCTGTGTCTCTGCATCTCTCTCTCTCTCTCTCTCTCTGTGTGTCTCTCACGAATAAATAAATAAAATCTTGAAAAGGTTTTTAAAAAATCTTTAAAAAATAAAAATAAATAAATAAAAGTAATTAATATCCAGGACACCAGGGTGGCTCAGTGGGTTAAGCATCCAACTCTTTTTTTTTTTTTTTTTTTAGCATCCAACTCTTGATTTCACCTGACGTCATGACCTCGAGGTGCTGGGATGAAGCCCCACATCAGGCTCTGCACTCAGGGCAGTCTGCTTGTCCTTCTAGCTCTGCTCCCCACGCTCTTGAGGGCGCACTGCTTGAGGGCACATACTTGCGCATGTGCACTCTCTCTTTCTCCCTAAAATAAATAAATAAAATATTTTTAAAAGAAACAAAGAGGGACGCCTGGGTGGCTCCGTGGTTGAGCATTTGCCTTCATCTCAGGGCATGATCCTGGAGTCCCCAGATCGAGTCCCACATCGGTCTCCCTGCATAAAGCCTGCTTCTCCCTCTCTCTGTGTCTCTCATAAATAAATAAATAAATAAATAAAATATTTAAAAATAAAAATAGGGATCCCTGGGTGGCGCAGCGGTTTGGCGCCTGCCTTTGGCCCAGGGCGCGATCCTGGAGACCCGGGATGGAGTCCCACGTCGGGCTCCCGGTGCATGGAGCCTGCTTCTCCCTCTGCCTGTGTCTCTGCCTCTCTCTCTCTGTGACTATCATAAATAAAAAAAATTAAAAAAAATAAAAATTAAAAAAATAAAAATAAATAAGATAAAAAGTCGTTAATATCCTGGTAACTGCATGTGGGAAAAATACTCTCATAATTGAAGAAAGGAATGCAAATTGATACCACGTTTACTGAGGGCAACTGGCAATGTCTATCAAAATCACAAACACAGGGATCCCTGGGTGGCGCAGCGGTTTAGCGCCTGCCTTTGGCCCAGGGCGAGATCCTGGAGACCCGGGATCGAGTCGCACGTCGGGCTCCCGGTGCATTGAGCCTGCTTCTCCCTCTGCCTATGTCTCTGCCCCCCCCCCTCTGTGACTACCATAAATAAATTAAAAAAAAAAAAAATCACAAACACAGGACACCTGGGTGGCTCAGTGGTTAAGTGTTTGACTTTGGCTCAGATTGTGATCCCAGAGTCCCCATCTGGGATAGAGTCCCACTTCCGGCTCCCTACAGGGAGCCTGCTTTTCCCTCTGCCCATGTCTCTGCCTCTCTCTCTCTATCTCTGTCTCTCATGCATGAATAAATAAAATAAAATATTAAAAAAAAAGTCACAAACACATCTGCCCTTTGATCCAGAAGTTCTGCCATTAGATATTTATCTTACAAATTTGCCTACTTACATGAAAAAAAGATATGTAATCGAAATGAAAAAAAAAAAATGATTCATTGCAGCCTCATTTATTTTTTATTTTTTTAATTTTTTTGGCAGCCTTGTTTATAATAACAAGGTTGGAAACACCAAAATATTCATAAATAGATTTAATAAATTAGGATATATCTGTACAATGAAATGCTATGCACCAATTCAAAGGAACTAAACACCTCTAAGTAATGATATGGTATAATGTCTAAGATATGTTATTACAGGGAAAATATTGTATATTGTATACTAACACTAATGTTAAAAAAAAGAATATTAAGGAACACTTGGTTGGCTTAGTTGGTAGAGTTTTGACTCTTGATCTTAGGTTGTGAGTTCAAGCCCCACATTGGGTGTAAAGCTTACTTTAAAAAGGAAAAAATTAAAAAAAAATTGACGTATGTGCATCTCTGGAAGGCTACACTTAACAGTGGTTGCCTCTGGAGAGGAGAAATGAGGTGCTGGGATGGGGATAGAAGAAGAGAGACTTTCTCTTCTTCTTCTTTTTTTTTTTCAAGGTTTTATTTATTGGCAGGCTGGGTGGCTCAGGGGTTTAGCACTGCCTTTGGCTCAGGTCATGATCCTGGGGTCCCAGGATCAAGTCCCATATCCAGCTCCCTGCATGGAGCCTGCTTCTCCCCTCTGCCTGTGTCTCTGCCTCTCTCTGTCTCTCATGAATAAATAAATAAAATCTTTAAAAAATAATAAATAAATAAATAAATAAATAAATAAATAAATAAATAAATATAAAAGAATTAATAGTAAGTTCTTCCCCAGAGAAGTGTTGGTACAGAGCTGAAAAGATTATTTTCATTGTACTTTGCAGGGAGAGTTCCATGTTGGTAGGGAATTTCAGACCAGATACCAGCCTTTAGTAAAAAAAAAAATTTCTTAGTTCTGTGATCTTTGACTCTGTGCAGACTTGCTGTATTGCTCCAATTGGATTATAAACTCCTTAAGGACAGGGAGTCTGAATTTTGCTCTTTAAAAAAATGCCCATCATCCTTTAAAAGCACAAAGGTATATATACTTGCCAAAAAAAAGAATGCAGGGACATCTGTTTCTTCACAGCTGACATAGTACAGAATCAGTGCCCAGAGCTGTAGGTCACATATTGTTGTTCTAACCTTCCATATCACAAAGAGAAATGTAATACCATTTTCCTGGTAAAGAAGGTTCAGTCAGCACATTTTGGTTTTGCAGTGGTAAAACATTAGTTTATTTGTTCAAAGTTAATGGACCAAGAAGAGTTGATCAGTACATTGCCAGGATGTCAATTTACACAACACCAACAACTGCAGATCTGGTGACTAGGACCTTTCCCTGGGCACCCACTTAGGTTCTCTAATTAGTTATCATTGATCCCTCGAGCATGAATCTTGACCTTGATAAATGTGTACTGAATGAATGAATGCAATAACATATAAATACATGCCCAAATGAGTAGACAAATTATTGGATAAACAGATGCCTAAATACATGAATTAATTAATTAATGAAACATTTTCTCATGGGGCAGACAGACATACTATATGTGTCAGGGACACTGATCTTGCCCTTACTAAACGACTTAGAAAGTAGAAACAGAGGTGCCTGGGTGGCCCAATCACTTAAGCATCCAACTCTTGATTTCGGCTCAGGTTGTGATCTCAGGGTTATGGGATAAAAGCCCCTGTTGGGATCCGCACTCAGCACAGAGTCTGCTTGTCCCTCTCCCTCTGCTCCTCCACCTGCTTACTCATTCTCTCTCTCTCTTAAATAAGAAAATTCTTTTAAAAAAAAAAAAAAGTAGAAATAGACACAAAGAGGGGTACCTGGGTGTTTGAGTCCATTAAGTGTCTGTCTTCAGCTCAGGTCATAATCCCAGAGTCCTGGGGTCGAGCTCAGCAGGGAGTCTGCTTCTCCCTCCCCTTCTGCCCCTCCCCCCTGCACACTTACACACACTCTCTCTCAAACAAATAGATAAATATATATATATATATATTTTAAATTTATGATAGTCACAGAGAGAGAGAGAGGCAGAGACATAAGCAGAGGGAGAAGCAGGCTCCATGCACCGGGAGCCTGATGTGGGATTCGATCCCGGGTCTCCAGGATCGCGCCCTGGGCCAAAGGCAGGTGCCAAACCGCTGCGCCACCCAGGGATCCCAAATATTTTTTTTTTTTAAAGAAATAGGGGCAGCCCCGGTGGCTCAGCGGTTTAGCGCCGCCTTTAGCCTAGGGCTTGATCCTGGAGACCCAGGATCGAGTCCCACATCGGGCTCCCTGCGTGGAGCCTGCTTCTCCCTCTGCCTGTCTCTCTCTCTCTCTGTCTGTCTGTCTCTCATGAATAAATAAATAAAATCTTTAAAAAATAAATAAATAAAAATTAAAAAAGAAATAGACACAAAGAGCCCAAGACTCGGGTTCTTCTTGCCAAAAGTGGCCCCACCTCCTGGTCAGTGCCCAAGAGTGCACCCAACCAAGCAGAGCACAGAGCACAGGGTCAGAACCACACATACCCAGATGGACCCCTGCCAAGGAACCTTTTATTCGTCTTCAGGGCCAAGATACAGCTGCTATTCAAAGAAATAGCTACCTAAGTCCCCTGATTAAAAAATTGGTTTCCCCTGTTATTTGACCTTTATGATTCCAGATATTTTATGCCTGATTTTTTTTTCACACCAGGAAACATGTATATGTCAAAGTGTGATCCTGACCATGTTTGTGTGTGCGTATGTGTGTGCCACTTAATATGTCTCCCCCCATGTACATATACCCTAGAGCAACAGAAAATAGCAATTACAGCTCAAAAGCTAGAAGGTGCAAAAGATTGAAGTGGTCAAGATATAAGACTACAAGGATGCTTGGGTGGCTCAGAGCTAAAATAGCAAACCTACCCTCCACCCACTTCTTTCGGGTTCTAATCTCCCTTCCCTGCTTTTTCTCCACAGTACATGTTATATATTCATGTTTGTCTGAATTTCTCCTGAAAAAATTCTAACAGGCATCCTTAGTCCTTGTGAATAATTCTTTACACATAGTAGGTACTCAATAAATATCTGTTTAATAACTTTTTAAAAGAATTTATTTATTTATTTATTTATGAGAGACACACGGAGAGAGGCAGAGACATAGGCAGAGGGAGAAGCAGGCTCCCTGTGGGGACCCCAATGGGGGACTGGATCCCAGGACCCCGAGATCACTACCTGAGCCAAAGGCAGATGCTCAACCACTGAGCCACCCAGGTGTTCCAATAACTTTTTTTAAAGAACAAGAAGTTTATACAAGACACTTGAAGGAAGAACTACCTAGGTTTCATTTCTTTTTTTTTTTTTAAGATTTTTTTTTTTACCTTATTTATTTGAGAGAGAGAAATAGAGCAAGAGAGAGCATGAGCAGAGGGAGAGGCAGAGGGAGAAACAGGTTCCCTGCTGAGCAGGGAGCCCAATGGAGGATCCTGGGATCCTGACCTGAGCTGAAGGCAGACGCTTAACCGACTGAGCCACCTGCCCCTAGTTTTCATTTCTTTTCGAGTAATTTATTCCTACTTAAAGACAGAATGCCCTACATGTAACAGTTACATACAAAAATGTTATAAAATCGTCCTTGGTTTTACATTGATAAATGAAAAACGTTAAAATTCTCCATTTGAACAAGGTATACAAGGCTTTTTATGCTGTCCTTTTTTGTTAAACAGTGAAAGGAAAATAACTTACTGGCATATAAATGAGTATGCCATTAATGGAGTAAGGGGGTATTTTCATAGAACCAGTATTTTTTTTTTTAAGATTTTATTTATTTATTCTTGAGAGACAGAGAGAGAGGCAGGCTCCACCCAGGGAGCCCGATGTGGGACTCGTTCCCAGGACTCCAGGATCACACCCTGGGCCAAAGGCAAGTGCTAAACCACTGAGCCACCTGGGCTGTCCCATAGAACCAGTATTTTCCTCTATCCCATCTCCATTTGATGTCCATCGAAACACACTACTGGCCATTTAGTTTAAAAAAATGTAATGTGCTATGTACAAACACAATTACTTTATGTACAACAAAGGAATAGGGAAGAGGAAAATGATAGAATAGAGAAAACTATACCATATTAATCCGGATGGTTCCGGTGGAACCAAGTTTTGCTTTTCTCATTGAGAATGTCTTCTTAGTCTGGAAGAACAAAGTTCTGGAGTAAAGTAGCAGGTCCCCTTTTGCTTTTTTTTAAAGATTTTATTTTTAAGGGATCGCTACACCAACACAGGTTTGGGGCTTGAACTCACACCCCTGAGATCAACAGTTGAATGTTCTACCAACTGAGCCATATGCCCCTCACTTTCCCTTTGTAATACACAGCCTTCTGTCTGCAGCTGGAAAACACCTAGTATGTCTTCATCTTCCATTTCCAAATGTGCAGGTGTGTCTGTTCTATTGATTGGCTGCCCATCAAAACAGAATCTGATCTGCCTCATTGACAAACCTTGCTGTTTACAGTGGGCTTTCACAAGTTTACTAGGAGATGTATACCTCTTAATCTTACACTGCCTGCTGGACCATCCTGCCCACCACCTTTAAATTAATAGATCCTTGTTCTCAGTCTTGATTCCTTATTTGGGCCTTTCATCAGCCATGGAGAGTGCCGGAGTCTCCTCAGGGGCCGCTTCACAAGAGGCACTGATCCATACAAAAGAAGCACAAGGTAGCACCAGGAGTGGCAGACAGAGGAGGTGGCCAAGGTGAAGGAGGGAGAGCTAAATGACATATTTAACAGTGAAAATTAGAACAAACCACAAAAAAAAAAAAAAAAGTAATAACGATTAGGCACATTTTGGCATAGTCATTTGATTGACTATTGTGTAGTCATTACAAATGTAATTATGATGATTATATCAACTTGGAAAATAAATATCCTGTTAAGGGGGAAAGCAAAATGCAAAATGCAGGTGTGGTGCCTTGTTGCAATCATGGCCCCAAGGAACCACACTGGTTGTATCTGGATTTCATGAAGTCCTCACTCACAAAGATTCTGGATTTGGCCATGTGACTCGCTTTGGACAATGGGACATTAACAAATGATGAGTCAGACTGCAGCTTGAAAATCAGTTGCACTGGGGTCGGGCCTGGTTAGTACTTGGATGGGGTCTTAATCTTTCTCTTTTGGTGCTTTTGGAACCCTACCACCCATGTAACATGCTGGAAATATATACCCAAGCCCATAGCCAGCTCCCAACATATGAATGAGGTCATATTATATCATCCAGCCCCAGCTGAACCACCGGAAGACTACACTGGCATAAATGACCCTAGTTAACAATAATAGAAGGATACCTGGATTGCTCAGCGGTTAAACTCAGCTTTCAGCTCAGGGCCTGATGCTAGAGTTCAAGGATCCAGTCCCAAATCGGGTTCCCTGAGAGGAGGCTGCTTCTCCCTCTGCATGTCTCTGCCTCTCTCTCTGTCTCTCATGAATAAATAAAATCTTAAAAAAAAAAGAAGAAGAGAAAGAAATGCTCAGTTGATTCCCATCCAACTTGATGACTCACAGAATTGCAAGCAAGTAAAAGGGTTGTAGTGTTAAGCACTAAGTTTTGAGTAGTTTGATATAATTCCTACTTTGTTAAAAAAAAAAAAAAGTGTGGGCATGTAGAAGGAAAGTAGCAAAGCTGTTTACACAGAAAAGACCTCACAGCAATCCTGTGACAAAAGAAACTCAGGTGAAGAAATCTGTTCACTCTGTATAACTTGACCTGACTCCACCTACCAGCAGAGATCAACATATATCCTAGAGAAAAAGTTATTTATTTATTTTTTATGTATTACTATTTTTAAATATTTTATTTATTTATCCACGAGAGACAGAGAGAGAGGCAGAGACACAGACATAGGGTCCTCCCTCGCAGGGAGCCCCATGCAGGACTCAATCCTCAGGACCAGGATCATGCCCTGAGCGGAAGGTAGACACTCAACCACTGAGCCACCCACGCAACCCGAGAAAAAGTTATTTAAACAGTAACAACAAAAATAAACGCACAAATGAGTAGAGAGGTTCTGTTTAGAGGGATGAAAAAAATTTGGAAATCATGGTGCTGGTTGTATAACATTGTGGTTTTAATTAACATCACAGAATTTGTATATCTTAAAATGGTTAAGGGGCGCCTGGCTGGCTCAGTCGGTGAAACATGCAACTCTTGGTCTCAGGATTGTGAGTTCGAAACCCAACACTACAGTAGGTGTAGAGACTGCTTAAAAATAAAATCTTTAGGGGCAGCCCCGATGGCTCAACGGTTTAGCGCCGCCTAGGGCTCAGGGCGTGATCCTGGAGACCCGGGACCGAGTCTCATGTCTGGCTCCCTGCATGGAGCCTGCTTCTCCCTCTGCCTGTGTCTCTGCCTCTCTCTCTCTCTCCTCTCTGTGTATTCTCATGAATAAATAAATAAAATCTTAAAAAAAATCTTTAGAGAAGAAAATAGAATGGCTAATTTCATGATGTATATATGTTACCGCAAAACAAACACAAAACCATCTAATCAAAGTCACCTATTAAGAACCTCCTACCCTGCATGGGACTCTAACATGCTGCTTCAGGGGCTGCTCAGGCACCATGAACTAACAGTCCATACAGCGGGTCAGTATGTGCCCAGGGCATTTTCTGTTTCCATACAGACTTAGGATGAGTGATGCAGTGGGGTCCTGCCATCCTTTCAACTACCATGAACGTCAGGATGGGGTGGTGGGCTTTACTTCCTCAAAGAAACCAGCCCACTGTTGCCGGGTCCCCGCACAGCTCCTAGCTCTCTCCCATGAGGCATCAAGGTGCAGGATGCATTTACAGCCACACCCATAACCAAGAATTCTCGTTTCAAAACGCCCTGCCCTTCCCTGCCTCCTGTAGCAAGATGTGACATTCACCACCGTAATCTGGCATTGCCCCTTCGCCTTCCACTCTAAGCCAACCCTGGTTTTATTTTATTTTTTTTTTTAAGATTTATTTATTTATTTATGATAGACAGAGAGAGAGAGAGGCAGAGACACAGGCAGAGGGAGAAGCAGGCTTCATGCAGGGAGCCCCAACGTGGGACTCGATCCGGGGACTCCATGATCGCTCCCTGGGCCAAAGGCAGGCGCCAAACTGCTGAGCCACCCAGGGATCCCCCAACCCTGGTTTTAAACAACTCTATGAAATCAAGCGAAGGGTGGCAAAGCTGGCAGGAACTTCTGGGGAGAGGAAGGGAAGGCAATTTAAAACCGCATTTCATGCTCAGTCTCCATGCAAATGAGCCCTTCTGGCAGGTTCAGGGCTTCCTTGGTGTCCCGTATGGGACTGGGATCCCTCTTTAGCATGGTCACTAGCCCTCTCACAGGAAGGTGTTTGCTGAGTGCCTTCCTACAGGCTCTCTCTTTAATCCTAAACTTGGACCTGCTGGGACTGACTCATCCCTCCCTTGCGGCACCGATACTCAGTATCAGGGCACAGCAGCTGCTGCAAAATCCCCGCCTGGCCCGGAGCTCACTCTCCTCCTCCCTTGAATCTACTGTAGCCCAGTCCTCGCTGCCTACCTCAGGTTTTTCCAGTGCCTGGCCAATCCAGCACTGAGGTTTTATTTTTTTGCTCCCCTGCACCAGCAAGTATGTGTTACTCATTCCTCGTAGGCTGGTCTTCAGCTCTTCTTTCTGAGAGGTACTTTCCCTCTGCTCCGGGGTCCTGGTAATTACCCCTTCTAACTCAATTACACGACCTTATTTTTTTCCCACTTCCTCTTTCCTTCCATTGTTATGCAGAGGGAGGGGAGGCTGCTGAGCGTGCCAGGAGAACTGGATTAGGTAGCCGAGTATCTCAGCAGCTCTCTTCCTGGTTCGGCCTCGGCGCTGGAGGTCTCACTTCTAAAGCCCCACACCCGCTCCCCGCTGGCTCCCCGCCTGCAAAACCCCCGAATGCAAGAGAAATCAATTAAGGGTGCCTTAGCCGGGGTGACAAAAGGGGAAGCTCTGGGAGAATGCGAAGGTGATAGTACCGTAGGAGAGGAAAAAGTTTCCCTCAACCCTCCCAGGGTCCCTGGCTTGGTCAGAAACTGAAACTGACAAAGTCAGATGAACAGGAGAAAAGCATATACGGTTTTCAAAAATGTTTACATATACGTGAGAGCCTTCCAAGAGAATGAGGACCTCAAGAAGTGACCAGAGCAGGAAGGTTTTATACCTTTTAGGGAAATAAAAGTTTGTGAACAATTGACAAGACAAGGGGGTTTGGGCTAGGGGTAGTAAACGGTGAAGAAGTAACTAGGAAGATAATGGTTAGCTTAACACGGCTTGTTTACACAGCCTTCTCCGGCCTAAATCCTCTGTCCCTGCTAACAAGAATGTCCTGCTTCCTCCTGGTACAGGGAGGGTGCCTTTCACAGGGGAGTTTTATGACCTGTTTCAGGGAAGAAAGTGGGGGAGGTCAGAGTGACCCTCCTGCTTCTTGGCTTTTACAAATTCCTTCAGCTAGGGGCATCTGGTTGGTCTCTGCATTAGAGCCAGTGGCTCTTGATCTCCTGGTTGTAGGTTTGAGCCCCACATTGGGAGTAGAGATTACTTAAAAATAAGATCTTTAAAAAAAAAATTCTTTCAGCTTAAGATAAATATTGAATAAGTGAGGGTGCCCTGTTTCAGGGTAGCATGCCCTGGCCCCCATCAGCATCTTGTTACCATTTACTCAGGTGAACAGATGATTCTGACATTACAAAATAAACTCAAGAGATTATAGACAGGAAGAAAACAGCAGTGTTGGTATGAAAAGTGATTTTGTTCAGAGAAATAAATGCTGAACAAACTTAATAAAATCGCCATCCTGGAACTGTTTTCTCAATGATTACTCTCATTCTTTGGGGGGGACAGGCACCTCTTTGAAAACCTGATAAATTATGTAGAATCTTATCCTCAGGAAAATGCACATAAACATAGAAACTAAATCTTAGGGGTTCACTGCCTCCTTGAATCCCGGAGGCACACGAATGCCTGGCTAAGTGATGTAAGGAATCCGGAGCAGCGATCAGGCCTTTCCTTCTTTGTAAATCCCTTCTAGAGTTCAGAGTAGTTGGGAGAAAGCATTCATTTGTTCATTCATTCAACAAGTAACTCTTTGAGAAACTTCCAAGTGTCAGGCCCCACGCTGGGCCACATTGTGAGGCAGAAAGAGGTGAATCGGACACAGTGCCTGCTCCCGGGACGCTCACGTCTGGCGGGGGAGACCCACAGAGAACAGACAATGAGTGTACAGTGATGGAGGAGGCACGGTGGGAGCCCCGAGGGGAGGGGCCCAACTCTTTCCCACAGTCTCCCCTGCCCACAGCAGTCAGTTCCTATACCTCTGACTACAAAGCAAAGTGGTTTTAAAAGCCCAAGTATACCCCGAGGGGCTAGCAGAGCAGCCGGGATCAGAGCTCTCACTTCAACCCTCATCCCCCCCAACGCCGGCCCCATCCAGCTTTCACACCTCCACTAGGATGCAGCTGGCTTCCCTCAGCTCTTCCCGTAGGTTCCCTGGGCGCTGCTGTACCCTCCCCCACCCACCCCATCCCAACAGCACATACCTTCCCCATTAGGGGCTGCTCCCAATCACCAGGCCAGCTTTTAAATAAGTAACCAGTCCCCCCACCCCCCACCCCACTGCACCTCCTCCTGTCTTTGCCTAAACCGTATTCATTTTGCTAGTTGAACTGCCTGGAAACAAGGAGTAACAAAAATAGCTAATTTAAGGAAGTTACAGATTTGCAAGAAACCTGGGGAGTCCTGGTATGAGCTGGTTTTTATTCACAGGCCCTAAGGCTGGGCTGCACTGGGCTAGGCTGGACTTCTGCTTGGCAGTGCTTCCTCTCACCTCTTCTGTGACTTCTCCCTTCCTTGGGGGCCTCAGGGAAAAGTCTCTGGCTCCAAGTTTGGGTGTCAGCAATCCTGTTGGATAATAGGCTGCATTTGCTTATCTTAGCTGCTTCCCTATCACATCTCTAGCCATGGGCCCCTGAGCACTCCATTGCAGGCTCTGGCTGGCCCCCTTCCCTTCCTGGGTTTAGCTCCTGACTCCCAAGGAAAAAAGTCCCTCTCCTCTTAGGTCTTTGAAGGGTCCTCCCCAGGGATCTTACTTGGTATTCCTCTCCAGGTACTAGCTTATACCATTCCCAGAGTTTTCTCTGACTTGGATACACTGTCCTACTGTAACATGCGTTTGCTTTGTAGACCATTTTATTCCATTTTAGAAAAGGAATAAGTTTATGATTTATAAGATAATGGCAAAACCTTACATAAATTTGTTACGGAAAGATAATATATACAAGATGTGTGTGTTAAATATACAAAGGATGGAAGGTCCAAGAGATACCTACTATTTTTGAGGTAGTTAAAGTATATGAGACACTGGAACTCAAAGTATTGGTGTTATCCCAAATGTACCAAGACACTAAATATTCATACATGAAGTGATTTTTTTTAAGATTTATTTATTTATTTTGGACAGAGAGGGGTGGGAGGGGCTGAAGGAGTGGGAGGAAAGAAGTAGACTCCCCACTGAGCAAAAAGCCTGGAAGGAAGCAGGGCTATCTCTCAGGACCCTGAGATCATGACCTGAGCCCAAATCAAGAGTCAGACACTTACCCTACTGAGCCACCCAGGGGCCCCTCATTCATGATGTCTTTTTTTTTTTTAATTTAAGATTTTATTTATTTATTTATTTATTTGAGAGAAAGCATGAGGTGGGGGTGTGCGGAGAGGGACCAGCAGACTCCCCATTGAGCCAGGAGCCTGATGGGGGGGCTCATTCTCAGGAGCCCAGGATCATGACCTGAGGCTAAACACAGATACTTAACCAACTGAGCCACCCAGATGACCCTCCTGCATGAAGTCTTAATGCAGACTATAACAACCAGTCTGGCCACATCCTCTGACCAAAATATACAAGTAACACCCCATAGTTGCTCACCTGCCACTTGATGAGTACACTGGTGGCCAGGTGTACTGCTGTGTCACCTAGTGTCAGCATGTGTCACTGATTCAGGGAAACTTCTAGGTGGGCACGCCTTTGCTCGAACTTCAACTCTAGACTTTGTAAGTACACCAAAATGTAAGTACATATTGGTCCTGATACAGCCAAGAGACAGATCACATGAACGTTATGTTCCCTCCAGGATTCAGGTACTGTCACGCTTCCACTTCATTGCATCTTATCCTAAATGTGTCAATCTAACCCATCTTTCCCCTTGCTTCTCCCTCTTTGTGTTTTTCCTTGATTTAATAATGAGTGTGATTTGAGCATTTAACCTGGTGTGAGACTCTTTCTGTTCTGTGCTCTCTGAGATAGTTGGCCTGATAGAGCACTCAGAAGCTAGCATTCCATCACTATATAACACCTATTCTCATACCCCTTGTTTCTCCAAATCCTATTTTGCTGACTATGACAATGAAGTTCAGCATGGGCTCCCATCTCGCATATATTTGCCTCCATCTTTTTTCCTTCCCCTCACCCACTGCCCTCTCAATAGCAGTCCTTCCCCTAATCCCCACAATGGCCTGGAGGGGGGGTGGCTAGAGGCTAGGTTATCAGAGTTAACACAAGTTCTGTCTTATAAAGGCAAGGCTCAGTCCTCCCACGTCTAGAAGGAATACAAAGCCCATTCTTTCAACTGCTGGTGAGACCTTTGCTATTCCTGTTGTTGTTGTTGTTGTTGCTGTTGTTGGGTTTCTTTTTTGAATCTTAGGAGCAGGACATCTGGGTGGCTCAATGGTTGATCTGCCTTTGACTCAGATCATGGTTCCAGGGTCCTAGGATCTTTTCCCACATTGGGCTCCCTACAGGGAGCCTGCTTCACCGTCTGCCTCTCTCTGTGTCTCTCATGAATAAATAAATAAACTCTTAAAAAAAAAAAAAAGGAAGAAGAAGAATCTTAGAAATCCCTGTTATAAACTCCTTGAAGACAGAGACTATTTTTCATCTTCACTATTGCACTTCGTACCATAGGGTCTAAGACATACCACTTTTCTCTGTGCTGAACTCAGCATATATTAATTTATCCATTTTATTTATTCATTTTGACAATTCAACCCCTTACATCTATCTAGTCCATAACCAAGTCCTAGCAGCGCCACCAAAATTGTTCTTAAATCTGCTTCTCTTCCTTTGTTTTGCTACCATGACACTCGGGTCTAAATTATGTTAGCTAGTTATTTTTCTAGCTAGGAATATATATATCATAGCTTCCCTGCTTTCTCTTCCCTTAATAAACCCCCCTAATCTTTCTCCACACAACTGATAAGGTGATCTTAGAGAGAGAGAGAGAGAGAGATGAAAGGAAGGAAGAGGGAAAGAAGGAAGGAAGGAAAGAAAACAGCCAACTTTGTAACTCTGGAATCCTTGAAACCTGGCATATTCTGGGCAAGTTTCTCAATCATGGGAGAAGCGTGTCTGTGACCCCACAAATGTTGTTGTTGTTTTTTTTTTTTTCTCCTCAAGTAAGCTGTATGCCAAATCTGGGTCTTGAACTAAAGCAATCCCTGGGATCATGGGTTGCATACTCTACCAACTGAGCCAGGCAGGGGCCCCCTTTTCTACTCTTTTTTAAAAAAAGAAATTAGGGGCAGCTGGCTGGCTTGTGGGTGGAGTATGCGGCTTGATCTTAGGGGCTGTGAGTTTGAGCCCCATCATGGGTGTAGAGATTACTCAAATAGATAAAACTTTTAAAAAAATAATAAAATGAAGAGCTTTAAAAATAATTAAAAATATTAAAATACATAAACAAAAGAAGTTAATTGGCTTTCTACCTTCCCTTCACAGTTAGCTGCAAATAACAGAGATCCAACTAAAACCAGTGCTAGCCAAAAGTGGAGTTATTAGCTCAAATAGTTATGAAATGTTGCTGATCTGCTGACCCTAGACCTGTCTTAGACTGAGTTTCAAATGATGGTCTTTCTTCTCTTGCTTCTGCTCTTAGCTATCTTTTTCTCTGTATTTCAGTTTCATTTTCTGACCTGTTCTCTTCATATAATGGAAGTTAGCTCTCACTTCATTCAATCTTACAGCTATAGTCCCAGAGAAAAAAGACACCCTTTCCATGTACTGATTATAAAGGTGACTTCAGTTGATTCACTTGAAGTCAAACCAATCATAATCATTACTGTAGCCAGGCCCCCCCACTCACTCCAGGGGGTAGAGATGGAGTTCTCAAATAAGGAGTCTTACCAGGCCCCTGTGGAATGAGGGGACTGGGGCTTCCAATGAAAATGGGGACAGAAACAACAAGTTCCAGGAACTTTTTTTTTTTTTGTGGAGTAGAGATGGGAAGAGATTTTTTACATGTGCCCAACTCCTTGTCTCTGATTATTGATGGTGGGTTAGTGGGTCTTTTTTTTTTTTTCCTTTCCTCAATAGGCTATAAGCTCCACCAGGGCAAGGATCTCTACAGTGTTAGTTCCCAGTGTTGGTTATCCTTGCGCTTCTAGCACACGGTAGGTATTCACTCCCTCATTTGTTCAGGAAAAAAAAAAAAAAAGCGTGACAGGTTCTAAAGACACAGGTAAGAAAAGACATGTGTCCCTGAACTCAAGGAGCAGCAACTTATGTGGATGCATTGGGCCAGTGTTTTTCAAACTGGGAGACTCAATGGGTGGTGAAATTAAGTTGGTAGATTGCCAACTACAATTTTTAAAATGTGAAATAGAATAGAAATAGAAATAGAGGGGCAGCCCAGGTGGCTCAGCGGTTTAGTGCCGCCTTCAGCCCAGGGTGTGATCCTGGGGAGCCAAGATCGAGTCCCACATCGGGCTCCCTGCATGGAGCCTACTTCTCCCTCTGCCTGTGTCTCTGCCTCCCTCTCTCTCTCTGTGTCTCTCATGAATAAATAAATAAAATCTTTTTTAAAAAAAAGAAAGAAATAGAAGTAGACTAGCCGACATCAGAGTGCAGCACATATAATGAAGTATTGTTACATCACATTTTTATTTCAGTATAAATATTATAAATACACACACACACACACTCAATGTACTGTGATGCAGTGTGAAATGCATTCCTTACTGGGAGTTGGTCAAAAGTTTCAAAAAGCCTACCTTAAGCTGCCTGGACTGAAATGTGATAAGATAGTATCCTTCCAGTTCAGAGCAACCCAGAGCTCCAGAGACTGAGTCATGTCATCACTGGGAAATAACACCTGGGAAGCTCGTTCAAAGACCCAGAGTGGAAGTGGAGACACAATTTCAGGATGCTGTTGCAGGGTGAACTCTGGATTTCTGTGCTTTGGTTGGCTTGTGTTACATCCTCAAGGCCATTTAATCATATGTACATTCAGGTGTGTTTTCTCCACCCCCCCACCCCCCCCATAACAGATGACTTAATCATTTTCAAAGTTGAATACAAAATTGCATTTTTTTTCTGTTACATATGGTTGAGCCATAAATTGAAAAAGAATCCAAACACAAAAACACTGAATTAACTAAATTATTCCTAGAAGAATAGAACTCAGGGAAGCTAGAGGACAGCAGTTAGTATGGTGTAGAAAGACCAGGGGCTATTGCCATGAACAGAATCTCTACGTCAGCATTTACTGGCTTTGTGGATTCAGAAGAAGGGACCTAATCCACATTTGCTAAAAACTGACTCAGCAAGCCCCTCTGTCAACTGTGGAAGGTATAAAAATAAACATTGTATCTGTATTGTTAGGAAAACCACAGGCCCAAAATGGTGTCTTTTGGGCTAGGCCAGGTTCCCAAACAGGGGCTTAATACCTAACATAATTGCAAGTTGCAACCTCCTTTCAAAATGTAAATCTTACCCTGTCTATTAGCAATTTTCTGATAAGCACCAATGAGGTAATTTCTCACATGGCCCTTTTCCTTCCCCAAAGGAAGATGAGGCAATCTGTATTATAAGACCCCCTACTTTTCCCCATAAGGGAAGGTGATCTTGCCTGAAACAATGCTTTTTTTTCTTATAGCTTTCTTTCCCTATCCTGCTTTCTATAAAAACCTTCCATTTTGTACAACTCCTCAGAGTTCCCCTCTACCTGCTTGATGTAATGCTGCCCAATTAATGAACTGTTTAAAAAAGCCAAGTAGGTCTTTAAAATGGACTCAGTTGGGTTTTGTTATTTAACAATATCTTGCCAAAAAAACAAAAAACAAAAAACAATACTTGTCCCCAAAGAGTTTACCATCAAATGGAATTACAAGTGCATAGACAAAATATAGTCCCTTGAGGTTAATATAGTTTATCAGTAATAAAGCTCATTTATGTTTTTCAATTAGTCATTTGATACTTCCAAAAATATGGTTTGAGGATATCTAGGTGACAGACTCTGCTGGGGATGCAAAGAGAAATAAGGTATTACCCTTACCTTGAAGGAGTTCATTCCAATAGAGTTTTCAGTCTCAAGATATCCACAGTATTCACTAAAAGTTAGGCCCATTTGTTAAGGAGTCAGGCAGATCTGGGTTCAGTTTTAGGTATGTCACTTCCCAGCTGTTGTTAAACCTTTCTGAGCCTAAGGATGCCTAGGTGGCTCAGTGGTTGAGTGTCTGCCTTTGGCTCAGGTCATGATTTTGGGGTCCTGGGATCAAGTCCTGCATTGGGCTCCCCATAGGGAGCTTGCTTCTCCTATCTCTGCCTTTCCCTGTGTCCCTCATGAATAAGTAAATAAAACATTTAAAAAAAATAAAAAATAAAAAAAATAAAAATTTAAATTTAAATAAATACATAAACAAATAAACCTTTCTGAGGCTCATTTATATGCATCTGAAATAATATTATATATATCTGAAATAATACTACGTATCTGGAAAATACATATCATCATAGACTTATTTCCTTGGCTAGTAGGAAGATTAAATGAGTAAATTCAGATACTTAATCTGGTGCTAATGGATAGTAGAGAGGCACTTGATAAATTGTTTTCTATTCAAACTGTATAAAATAAAGAAACATTATTCTTCAGTGTTTAAGACTTCATATAGAAAATCAGATACATTCTGAAAAAAAAAAAAAAAAAAAAAAAAAAAAGAAAATCAGATACATTGTGGGGAAAAAAAGAAAAGAAAATCAGATAGTTTTGAAGAACTAGATATTGAAATTCGTGAATGAATGAATGTCCGTATATGCAGATGCGATATAGATAATAGCTGTAGATATAAGACATTCTTTGCATTTAAATTCTGAATTATTGAGATGCCTGGGTAGCTCAGTGGTTGAACACCTACCTTTGGCCCAGGCCGTGATCCTGGAGTCCTGGGATGGAGTCCCACATCTGGCTCCCTGCATGGAGCCTGCTTCTCCCTCTGCCTGTGTCTCTGCCTTGCTCTCTGTGTGTGTTTTTCATGAATAAATAAATAAAATCTTAAAAACAAATAAATAAATAAATTCTGAATTATTTTAGGGTTTTCCCCCTCCTTTAGGTTATGTGTTTCCTCTACACGGAGTTTCTCAGATTTGGATCTGTATCAATAGGATTGACTGGATTTGCTACAATTACAAACAGCTCCTAAGCCTCAGTGGTTTAACATGGCAAAGATTTTTTTCTAGATCATGCGCGGTCTGTGTCAGCTCCTGTCGGCTCTCCAGGATAGCTGTCCTTCTTGTATTGGGTCAAAGATTTTGTTCCTTTCCTGTGGACCTTCATATTAGCTAGTGAGAAAAAGAGAAAAACCCACTTCATCTCTTCAATGCTTCCACAGAGAGGCTGAGAGGTAACAGATACCACTTCTGCTCACATTTCACTGGCCAAACAAGTCTCAGGGCTCCACTCAACTTCAAGAGTTCTACCTAACTTCAAAGGAGCAGGGAAGTACAGTCTTCTCAAGTGCTCCAGAGGGGAAGAGTACTGGAAATATTATCAACTGATGGTAATGGCTACCTAAGTCATCCCATGCTTTCTAGTCTTTTTTGTTTTTTGTTTTTAAGATTTTATTTATTCATGAGAGACACAGAGAGAGAGAATGGCAGGGACACAGGCAGAGGGAGAAGCAGGCTCCATGCAGGAAGCCCTATGTGGGACTTGATCCAGGTCTCCAGGATCAGGCCCTGGGCTGAAGGCGGTGCTAAACCACTGAGCCACCCGGGTTGCCCTCTTGTTTGGTTTTTAAATAGCCATATTCCTTCCTGTCCCCGGGACCCTTGCCTTGGCTGTTTTCTCTGTGCCATTCTTTGCCTGTTAGTTTAGACTGAGACAAGTTTTCCCTTTCTTAGGAAAACTTTTGCTTTCCCCTTCCATTATTATTTTCCTTCCTTCTTTCTTTCTTTCTTTCTTTCTTTCTTTCTTTCTTTCTTTCTTTCTTTCTTTCTTTCTTTCTTTTTCTTTCTTTCTTTCTTCTTTCTCTTTCTTTTTTTGAAAGATTTTATTTATTTACTTGAGAGAAAGAGAGAGCATGAGTGAGAGAGGGGAGGGTCAGAGGGAGAAGCTGACTCCCCGCTAAGCAGAGAGCCCTATGAGGGGCTCAATCCTAAGACCCCCCAAGATCAAGACCTGAGCTGAAGGCAGATGCTCAACTGACTGAGCCACCCAGTGCCCCATTATTATTTACTTTCACAGCATCAGGCGCCCCCACCTTATGGCACTTGGTTGTAATTTGCAGTTAATCATGTGATGACTTCATTAATGACTGTTTCTTCCTCTGTAGCATATGCTGTAGGAATGAAGTTGTTTTGTTCAGCCCCATATTTCCACCACTTATTCCAGGGCCTGTGACTGTTACTGAGTGAATGAAGAAATGAATATTCTCAAGGGTCTGGGAACATTTTCTTACTCTCCAAAGTGTCTGTGTATTATTGGATTTGAAAAACACAGCCTTGTATGAAATTCTCTTGGCAGCTGTTAAGGAGATACTTGAAAAATACTTACTGATTTCATCCTGAAAACTGAGTCTGGATGGAATATCTCTAAACCCTCTGAGTGTGTAAGTCTTGATCTTATAAGAATATTTATCTGCCTCTTGACCAGTCTGGGGGATTGAGGACTAGGGAAGGCATTTCACATTTCACTCTGGTCCCCACCCTTTCAGACTGTGCAATCCAGGTTTTTGTTTTCAAGACCCATCCTACACCTGCAAATTTCCCTATTCATTTGCATAGGTATTTCAAGACTGCTCTAGACTTGTGATCCCTGCATGATTTCAGTATCAAAAGTTGGTATAAAAAGACAAACTGCCTACATCTGGAAATAAAACTTGATTAGGGATGCCTGGGTGGTTCAGTGGTTAAGCATCTGCCTTAAACTCAGGGTGTGATCCCAGAGTCCCAGGATTGAGTCCCACATTGGGCTCCTGGCAAGAAGCCTGCTTCTCCCTCCGCCTATGTCTCTGCCTCTCTCTCTCTCTCTGTCTCATGAATAAATAAATAAAGTCTTAAAAAAAAAAAAAGACTTAATTAAGAAGAAGCAGAAGTTCTAGAAAACCAAATCTTCACTTTGGCCTTTCCCTAAGGAAAAACATTGTGATGGAGCCCATTTTTAAACTAAAGTAATTCCCTTTGAAGTTAGGGCTTTGTTTTGCAAATATAAAGCCTTTGAGCTGCCTGAGGAGCTGAAAATAAGCTTCCCACTAAAAATTCAGTAGTGGATGAATGAGGGCGAAACTACAAATAGGCCACTGGAATTGGAGTTTGAGACATTTCTGCTTTGACACCTTCCTAATGGGCCAGAAAATTCTTGGTTCGATGTGTTCAAGGTGGCAGATTATTTTTAATGTTAATGTTAATTACATTACATCATCTTTCTTATTTATAGAAACAGGTTAAAGGGGAATCCCAGGTAGCTTGTCCGAAACAACAAACAAGGGCAGCACCTTTTTTGATAAATAGTTTTCATTCCAGAAGGGAGAGTCACACCCAAACCCCCTGGGAACCAGAGCTATAATCTTTGATCTAGCTAACTCTGCATACCAGCCCTAACTGGTTTTAAAAGTGCCTGATTTATTGTTTTCCAACATTCAACTTCTATTTCTTCAGTGCTTGACACCATTCTAGAGTTGCAAGGTAATAGGATTGAAGACCAATTGCACTTAAAGTACAGTGTGATCAGCCTTCTCAGTTTTCAAGGCTAGTCCTTGAACCTACTTCCTGTCCTTCTAGTGCCCTCATTGCCACACCAACTCTCACAAGGCACCACCCCTTCCTCTCTTGCTTTTTGCCTCTTCTTCCTCAGTGATAGTCCTTTCACTAAATTACACCCCACTTATGGATTTTCTTTATATATAAAAATACATTATATATAATATATAATACATTAAATATATACTGTATATGTACATTTTCTTTATAAATTATATATTTAATAAGTAGTGATGATACATGAACATGATAAATTTCAAATAGCATAAAAGAATAACCATAAAAATAAATTCTGCTCTTCAACCTTGTTTCCCAGCGTCTAATTATCTTTCTTCCGGCAACCCCTGTTAGTTTTTTATGTCTTCTTTTGTTTTTTCTTTCTTTTCTCTTTTTTTAAGATTTTATTTATTTATTCATGAGAGGCACACAGAAAGAGGCTCCCTGCGGGGAGCCTGATGCCAGTTGGACTTGATCCCAGGACCCCAGGATCACGACCTGAGCTAAAGGCAGATGCTCAACCACTGAGCCACCCAGGTGCCCCTCTTATGTCTTTCTGATGATAATCTATGCTTAACCAAATAGCAGCATATTTTACTATATCTGTTTCATTGAATAATATTTTGGAGATTGTCCCAGATCAGTTCATATAGAAATGCCTCATTTTTTTTTTTTAAGATTTTTTTATTTATTTTAGAGAGAGAGAATGTGAGTTGGGAGAGAAGCAGAGGGAGAGGGACAAGTAGATTCTGGGCATCCCACGACCCAGAGATCATGACTTGAGCTGAAATCAAGAGTAGGACGCTTAACCAACTAACCACCCAGGTGTCCCCTTCATTCTTTTTAAAGTTGCATAGTATTAAATAATTCATCTATAACCTTTGTGCATGTGTGTATGTGTGTGTGGACATGTCTAGGTGTTTTATAACATTTTCCTTCTAAGCCTTATATGTTTATTACTTTGCTTTCCAGGCAAATGTAGTGTCTGGTTCCCCCTTGAGTAATCTCTGCATCCCATCTGCCTCTCCCTTTCTATCCTCTTCCTCCCATGGTTGATGGTCCTGGTGTGTATATGACTGGACATTTTTGTGCTGGCATTTTTTTAAAAGACTTTATTTATTTATTTATTTATTTATTTATTTATTTATTTATTTATTTTAGAGAAAGAGAGAGCATGATGGGGAGAGGCAGAGGAGAGGGAGAGGCAGAAAATCTCAAGCAGACTCTGAACTGAGCACAGAGCCCAACACAGGGCTTGATCCTGAGATCATGACCTGAGCTGAAATCAAGAGACACTTAACTGACTGAACCACCCAGGCACCCCTTGTGCTGGTCTTTGATGGCAGTTGAGGAAGGGAAAGAGCATGTATGCCCAGAGCTGTGAGAAGAAAAGGTTGTTTGAGGCTTTGTTGCTTTTCTAATATGTGAGCTCAGTATCCAGGCCTCCTCCTTCAGAATTTAGAAATGAGGGATCCCTGGGTGGCGCAGCGGTTTGGCGCCTGCCTTTGGCCCGGGGCTGATCCTGGAGACCCGGGATCGAATCCCACATCGGGCTCCCGGTGCATGGAGCCTGCTTCTCCCTCTGCCTGTGTCTCTGCCTCTCTGTCTCTCTCTGTGTGACTATCATGAATAAATAAATAAAATCTAAAAAAAAAAAAAAAAAAAAAAAAAAAGAATTTAGAAATGATACCTAACTTGCTCTATGGCTTTGGGCAATTCTTTTAATCTTTCAGGGTTTTGATTTCTTTCTGGGTAAGGTGAGTATGCCATATAATATGATTTCTAAGTTTCCAGTCTCCAAGCTCTAAAAAATAAACTTTCAAATACTCTGCTGGTGAGTGTGTTAAGAGCATATCTTTTAAGATGGTAATCGATCAATATCCTTCAAAAAATTTTTTTTTAAATAGTTCCTCAAAAAAAAAAAAAAAAAAAGTTCCTCAAAGCCTATTTCTTTTTTTCTTTTTTAAGATTTATTTATTTGTTCATTTATTTATTTATTTATTTACTTACTTACTTACTTACTTACTTATGATAGAGAGAAGAAGAGACAAGCCGAGGGAGAAGCAGGCTCCATGCCTGGAGCCGGACAGGAGACTCAATCCCTAGTCTCCAGGAGTGCGCCCTGGGCCAAAAGGCGCTAAACCTCTGAGCCACCCACGGATCCCGTTTCCTTCAAAATTACAAATATCTATACCTATTGATCCAGTAATTCTACTTCCTGGATTTAAAAAAAAATATTTTTTGTTTGTTTTTAATATTTAATTATTTATTCACAAGAGACACAGAAAAAGAGGCAGAAACTTAGGCAGAGGAAGAAGCAGTCTCCCTGGGGGGAGCCCAATGTGGGACCGGATCCCAGAACTCCGGGATCATGACCTGATCCAAAAGCAGATGCTGGGGGATCCCTGGGTGGCGCAGCTGTTTGGCGCCTGCCTTTGACCCAGGGCGCGATCCTGGAGACCTGGGATCGAGTCCCACGTCGTGCTCCAGGTGCATGGAGCTTGCTTCTCCCTCTGCCTGTGTCTCTGCCTCTCTCTCTCTCTCTGTGATACTATCATAAATAAATTTTTTAAAAAATTAAAAAAAATAAAAAAATAAAATGTTCAAACCATATAGAATGGTATAAGACAGGTATAATGGTAGGAAAAATTCTATGATGGGGGGCAGCCCTGGTGGCGCAGCGGTTTAGCGCCGCCTGCAGCCCGGTGTGTAATCCTGGAGACCCGGGATCGAGTCCCACATCAGGCTCCCTGCACGGTGCCTGCTTCTCCCTCTGCCTGTGTCTCTGCCTCTCTCTCTCTCTAGCTGTGTCTCTGTGAATAAATAAATAAAATCTTAAAAAAAAATTAAAAACAAAACAAAAGCAGATGCTGAACCACTGAGCCACCCAGATGTCCCTACTTCTTCGATTTTGTTCTGTAGTTACACTTACATATGCACAAAGTGATATAAATTCAAGGTTGTTCATTCTAGCATTGTTTGTATAGCAAAAGATTGAAAACAGTCTAAATATCCATTAATGAGTGACCAGATAAATAAATTATAGTATACTCTTACAATGGAACATTACAGTCATAAAATAGAATGCAGATACAATGAAATATTATTTAGCAATGAGAATGAACTAAGTATTGTGACATGCAGTAGTGTATAAATATCAAAACAAGATAGGGGAAATGTGGAGCAAAAGAACCTCAACACAAAAAGAGCACACCTTGAGCACCTGGCTGGCTCAGTTGGTGGAGCATACAATGCTTGATCTCAGGGTTGTAAGTTCGAGCACCATGTTGGGTATACAGATTACTTAAAAATTTAAAAAATATATATATTTTTAAGATTTTATTTATTTATTCAAAGTGACACAGGCAGAGGAAGGAGAAGCAGGCTCCATGCAGGAGCCCGATGAGGAACTTGATCCCAGAACTCTGGGATCCTGCCTTGAGCCAAAGGCAGATGCTCAACTGCTGAGCCATCCAGGCGTCCCAATAAAAAAAAAAAAAAAAAAAAAAAAAAAAAAAAAAAAAAAATTCTTAGAAAAAAAGGAGCACACAGGGGCACCTGAGTGGCTTAGTTGGTTGGGCGCCTGTTTCTTGGTTTCAGCTGGCATGGTGATTTCGGAGTCATAGGATGGAGACCTGCTTTGGGCTCTGTGTTAAGTGGAGTCTGCTTGAAAGATTCTCTCTCCCTCCTCCTCTGCTCATCCCCCTACGTGGGCTTGCTCTCTCTTCTTCTCTCAGATAAACTAATTAAGTTAAATCTTAAAAAAAAAAAAAAAAGCACACCAAAGGAATCCATTTCATTAAAAATTAAAAAACAATAATAGCAAAAGTTCAAAAACAGAAAAAGAAATTTCCAGTATTAGAAGCTGGAGTAACGATTGTCCCTGGGAACAGGGCCATGACTAGGTTCAGAGAAGTGGGTTTTAAGATGTTTCTTACAGGGCACCTGGCTGACTTAGTTGATAGAACATGTGACTTTTGACCTTGTGGTTGTGAGTTCAAGCCCCACACTGGGTGTAGAGATTACTTAAAAAAAAAGGATATTCCTCATGTTCTCTTTATTACACTGGTGTGTTCAGATTGTGAAAATTTGGGACATGTGCAGTTTTTTGTATTCTATACATCAAATAAATGTTTTAAAAGAATACAGAAACTTTATATATGCTGATATAAGACAACCTGACATATATTTCATGAAAAAAAGGACTCCTGGGTGGCTCAGCAGTTGAGCGTCTCTCTTTGGCTCAAGGCATGATCCTGGGATCTGGGACTGAGTCCCACATCCAGCTCCTTGCAGGAAACCTGCTTCTCCCTCTGCCTATGTCTCTGCCTCTCTGTCTCTGTGTATCTCTCATGAATAAATAAATAAATAAATAAATAAATAAATAAATAAATAAAATATTAATAAAAAATTTTATGTAAAAAGGCAAGCATGAGTCAAACATGTCCATTTGTGTAAAAAAAAGTAGGGAAATATATCTGTATTTGCTTATATATGCATACAATACCTTTGGAAGGATGCTCAAGAAACTGACAACATTGGTATCCCTTTACTTTTTTTTTTACTCATTTTATTGCTTAATACTCTCAAGGTCCAGCAGGTTTTAAAAGATAGGATTTGACTCTTTTGAGGATTTTGCTAAAGGAAACTATTTGATGTCTGTGCCAGGATTATATGACTTAGGAGAGCATGGACAAGTTCATGAGAGAGAGAGAGAGAGAGAGAGAGAGAGAGAAGGGGCTATTCTCAGTTTTGCCCCTGCTGTGGTTGGATAAATGCTCTTTAGAATAGCTGCTGATGACTGCAGGTGTTGGCTTCTTCCTTCCCAGCAACTGTGTAAGGCAGTCAAGAAGCTCTTAGTTTAATCAGAACTTTTTCTTTTCATCCAGAAGGGACTTCTTCTCTGTTTCCCTAGGAGAACCCTTAACCGCAGGCTTAAAGATGCACTGGGAAAAAAGATGCAGAATGCTGGTATTGGGAAGGGTCATCTGTATTGTATGATCTAGTCCTCTCACTTTACAGATGAGGAAACTGAGGCTTAGCGAAAATAAGGAATGTGCCTATCATTGGATAGTTGATTTGATCTGTTAAGTTAAAAAAATCTGAGGGGTGCCTGGGAGGCTCAGTTGGTTAAATGTCTGCCTTTGGCTCAGGTCATGATCCTGGGGTCCTGGGGTCCTGGGGTGGAGCCCCACAATGGGGTCCCTCCTCAGCAGGTTGCCTGCTTCTCCCCCTCCCTCTGCTGCTTCCTTGCTTGTGCTCTCTCTTTCTCTCTCTCTCAAATAAATAATCAAAATCTTAAAAAAAAAATCTGATTTCACCTGTTCAGATATATATATATATATATCACATTTATGCAGAATAGATTGTTTATAGTTTCTAGGTGTTATATCAATAAGCACTGTGTGACATATTATACAATAGGAAAAACTTTAAAATGCAACCATTGGGAATCATTTAGGTACAAAGTACAGTTGACTCGAACACAGGGGTTGGGGCGCTGTAGCCCCCACTGCTCTGCGCATAACATTGGTTATCTGAAGAGAGCTTCATAGCCGAGAGACTTACTGCCTGTTCCGTTGTACATTTTGGATATCAAATCATGTGAATATATTACTTATACAATGACAAGAAAGCACTCAAATTCTAAAAAGAAAAATAAAAGAATTTCTGTAATCTTAGGAAATACTCAGAATTACTTGCAAAGAAAGAAAATGGGAAAAAAAAACACCAAAAGATTATGTATTGAAAGTATAGCACAGAAATCAGTGATGGGAAAGTGCAGGACATGGAGAACATTTGCCTCTTCTAAAATTGGACAGATAAAACCTCTTTATGGGGGATCCCTGGCTGGCTCAGCGGTTTAGCGTCTGCCTTTGGCCCAGGGCGTGATCCTGGAGTCCCGGGATCGAGTCCCACGTCGGGCTCCCGGCATGGAGCCTGCTTCTGCCTCCTCCTGTGTCTCTGCCTCTCTCTCTATGTCTATCATAAATAAACAAATCTTAAAAAAAAAAACAAAGAATTAAATAAAAACCTCTTTATGTTCACAACTTTATTGTTTTTTGTTTATCTTTTTTAGTAATCTCTATACCCAATGTAGGGCTTGAACTCATGACCCCAAGATGAAGTCTCATGTTCTTTTTTTTTCTTTTTTTAAAGATTCTATTTATTTATTTGAGAGAGAGAGAGAGAGAGAGAGCATGAGCAGAGAGAAGCAGATTCCCTGTTGAGCAGAGAGCTCATGCAGGACTCCATCTTAGGACTCTGAGATCATGACCTGAACCGAAGGCAGATGCTTAACTGACTCAGTTACTCAAGGACCCCTTGTTTTTTCCTTTATTTATTTATTTATTTTAAAAAAAGATTTTATTTATTTATTCATGAGAGACAGAGAGAGAGAGAGGCAGAGACACAGGTAGAGGGAGAAGCAGGCTCCATGGAGGGAACCCGATGTGGGACTTGATGCCAGGTCTCCAGGATCAGGCCCCGGGCTGAAGGCGGTGCTGAGCCACCTAGGCTTCCCAATAGAGTTTACTTAAGATTAAAAAAAAAAAAATTCATTTATAAAAACTCTTTTATGGTAGAGATACAATGTGTTTGCCATATGTTTTGTTGTTCTTTTTTTATTTTATTTATTTATTTTTTTGTTCTTTTTGTTCTATTTTTAAACTTGTCATTATGATGTCATGCAATACTTTCAAAATATTTATGTCGACCAATGTTTTTATTTTTTCCTTAATGATTCTGAGCTTCCTGTCTTGCTTAAATTTCCCCCTAACGAAAGTCATATTACTATTCTTTAAAAAATTTCCTCTAAATTTTTGTTTTATATATTGTTTATTATTTAATTCTACTTTTTTTATTTTTAAATTTATTTTTTAAAAATTTTAAAAAATATTTAATTTATTTATTCATGAGAGACACAGAGGCGGAGAAAGAGGCAGAGTCACAGGCAGAGGTAGGAGAAGCAGGCTCCAAGGAGCCTGATGTGGTGATCCTGGGCCTCCGGGATCACACCCTGAGCTGAAAGCAGGCACTAAACTGCTGAGCCACCCAGGCATCCCTAATTTTTTTTTTCTTTTTTTAAAGATTTTATTTATTTATTCATGAGAGACATAGAGAGAGAGAGTGACAGGCAGAGACACAGACAGAGGGAGAAGCAGGCTCCATGCAGGGAACCTGATGGGGGACTTGATCCTGGGACTCCAGGATCACACCCTGGCCTGAAGGCAGGCACTAGACCATTGAGCCACCCAGGGATCCCCTAATTTTGCTTTTTTTAAAGTAGGCTCCATGCACAGCGTGGAGCCCAACATGGCTTGAACTCAAGCTGAGAGCAAGTCCAATGCTTAACCAATTGAGCCAGCCAGATGTTCATATTTATTTATTTATAAACATTTTTTTGTAATCTCTATCCCCCAATGTGGGGCTCAAACTCAGGACCAGGAGATCAAGAGTCTCTTATTCTTCCAACTGAGCCAGCCAGGCACCCCTGGTTTGTGTATTTTTATATCTTTAATTCTTCTGAAATTTATTTTTGAATATGGTATGGTTCTAGCTTTATTAGAAATAAAGATTCTATTAAACCAAGATAATTTATCAAACTACTGTTTTATCACTGGCCTGTTTGCCACTTTTGCTTTAATATTTGGTTCTACTGCTAGTCTTCATCCTCGATTACTCAGCTATTTGAGCTAGTATAGTAGCAGTAAGTTATAATAATTCTACAATATAGGAGAGCTTTCCAATAAGTTAAGATTTCAGCTTTTCAGTAAGTGAAATTCAAGTATGCCACTAAGAAAGAGGCCCATAAAATGTCCTGGTTGTGGTCAAAAGACAACAGGAGATAAGGTACCCAAAAAGGGTTAGGTGAAGTGTAAGGCACTGCATACAAATTTTAGCCATTATTATCGCACCAGAAAACTAATTTTGGGTTTGGAAGTCTGGACTTTTTTTTTTTTTTTTAAGATTTTATTCATTTATTCATGAGACACAGAGAGAGAGAGAGAGAGAGAGAAGCAGAGGTGAGAAGCAGGCTCCATGAAGGGAGCCTGATGTGGGACTCGATCCCAGGTCCCCAGGATCACGCCCTGGGCCAAAGGCAGGTGCTAAACCGCTGAGCCACCCGGGCACCCCTGGACTTCTGCTTTTATGGCCATCAACACTGCAGGAATTGCAGGGCCAGCTGTGAAGCAGCCAATCTAGCACTCCATCTCCAGAACTGCAGTGACAGAGGATAAGGGGGAAAAGCGAAGAAGGGCTGCGCCCAGTCCAGGAGTCGGCCCAAAGTTCCAGATTGGAATTGGGGAAGAGCAAAGAGGTCAACAGGAAACGCGAGGAACAGAGGGGCATCTCGCGAGGGGGCTCCGGACGTCGAGGCAGGTGTTTGTTCTCCGCTGACGGCGGCCTGCGGGAGATTGCGGTGCCGCGGTCCTCGGGGAGCCCAGCAGCGTCCCGGCCGCGCCCGCAGCCGAGAGCGCAGGCGACCGCGCGGCCTCCTCGGCGGCCGGGCCCCGCGGGTCCTGCAGGTCTGGCGGCGGGGGCTCCCGGGCCGGGGATTGGTCGGAGCGGCGCGCGGGGCGGGGCCAGGGGTGCTGGGCGGCCGGCCAGGGAGGTGCGCGCGCGCGGGCACGGCGGCGGCGCGCGCGTGCTCCGTCGGTCGGTGCGGCGGCGGCGGCGGCGGCGGCGGCTGTGGAGGAGCGGGCCATGGCTGTGGGTGGCGGGCCGGTGTAGCGCCGCGCGGGGCAGGCGGAGGCGACCGAGAGAGGCGGGGATGGGGGCGCCGCAGGCGGATGGTCGCGGGGGCCTGGGCTGCTGACTGCGTACCCGGAGCCAGAGTCGGAGTCGGCGGCGGCGGCGGCGGCGGAGCAGCTCCGGGCAGGTGAGAGCGGCGGCGCGGGCCCCGGATGCGGCGGCGCGGTGGCGGCGGCGGCTGAGGTGCCCCCGCGCGGGCGGGCGGGCGGGCGGGCGGCGCGCTCTTGCCCGCCACAGCCTGCGGCGCCGGCGAGTTGTGTACCCGCTGCGCGCTTCCTGCCGGCGCGGAGGACAGCCGGCCGCCGGCCTGCGGGGGCGCCTCGCCCGACTGCGGCCATTCCCGGGGCTCTGTGAGGTGAAGGCTCTTCCCGGCCTCTGGGCGGCCGAGACGCGCCCGGGCGCCCGGGGCCGCTGGCGCTTTCCGTGGCGTTCCTGAGGGGGGGCCTCTGTGGAGAGGCGGCGCCCTCGTCTCCTGTCGTTCCTCCGCCTCAGCGGACGCCCTCGGAGCTTCCAGACCCTCAGGTGCCCTTTTTTTTTTTTTTTTTTTTTTTTGCGTTGAAGTGCATTTTAGGGGCGGGGATCCTAGGCGGTTGGGGTGCGGGCGTATTTTCAGATCCCAGCGCTTCCACAGACCAGTCCTGGGGCCTTGGGCCCAAGTGCCCTGGTTTGTTAAAGGGATAATAATAATAATAATACGTACTTCACAGGGTTGTTTTGAGGATAGGACAGGACGATGTGCACGACCGATCAGCCGGCGCGCGGTAAGTGCCAGGCTATTAGCTGCAACTCTGCTGCAGCATCTTTTTAGCCATTGCCGATTCCTGACTGCGGGTTTACGTTGGGGGGGGGGTGGGGGGATACATTTATTTCCGAAGTGCGCTGGTGTTGCAATAACCACCAGTGGAGTTGCTTCATATTGGATCCCGTTCTCTTATAGGGGCCAAAATAGAACCCTGTGTTTCCCATCCTAGAATCTTGTAGTCTCTTTCTTGCCAAGGCTGACGTAGGGTACCTGTCTCAGGCGCTCAGTGGAAATTAGAGTAAATAAGACCGAAAGGGTTCGCTTAGGATGGAAGATGGTGGGACATACAAACTGGAAGCGGTTTGCTGTTTAAATAATCCTAAGTGACACTTAACTGTCACTTGTTACATAGTATAAACACACGAGGAATCTGGAAACAGACTCCTTTTTCTGCGTTGCTACATCCGAAGGGAGTGACAAGTGCTTTTGTAAACATCATTGTGGGCAGCGTTCGTGTCTGGTGAAGTCATCATAATTAAGTTAGATGAGTACTTATTTTGAAGCCCTGAATGAATGTTTGGAAATGTGATTCCTAATAAAACCATCTTCGACGAGTCAGAATTCTCAGCAGTTTATTAATCATGTGGGGATTTTTATGCAACGCTGTAAGATTTTTATGGTAAAAGCAGAACTGTTTAAGTCATGATAATGTAGCATAGGAGAGAGCATTCAGGGGAAAGATCATAGTTTCAGAAGGCAACTGTGGAAACAAGTAAAAATCTTAAACCTTAAAAACTAAAATTGAAAGGGTGCCTAGATGGCTCAGCCCATTGAGGGTCGCACTGGGTTTCAGCTCAGGTCATGATCTAAGGGTCCTGGGATCAAGGCCCTTAGGCTCTGCGCTCAGGATGGAGTCTGCTTGTCCCTCTCCCTCTGCTCCTCCTCCTGCTCTCTCTCTCTCTTTCTAATAAATAAAATCTTTTTTTTTAAAAAGATTTTAATTTTTTATTCATGAGAGAGACAGAGAGAGGCAGAGACATAGGCAGGGGGAGAAGCAGGCTCCCTGTGGGGGGAGAGACTGATGCAGGACTTGATCCCAGGACTCTGAAATCAACATCTGAGCCAGAAGGCAGATGCTCAACCTCTGAGCTACCCAGGTGCTCCTAAATAAAATCTTAAAAACAGCAACAACAGTAACAGCCGCCACCACCAAAGATCACTTGGGTGGCTCAGTTGGTTAAGCATCTGCCTTTGGCTCAGGTCATGATCTAAGGATTCTGGGATGGAGCCACAGATGAGATCTGTCTCCTTGCTCAGCTGGAAGGCAGCAGCACCGCGCCCCCCCCCCCGCCCCGCCCCTTGCCCTCTGCTCATGCTCTAACTCTGGCTTTTTCTCTCAAATAAATAAAATCTTGAAAAAAACAAATTGTATTCACTAAAGCAAAAATGACTAAAAAACCCCCTTTGTTTTACATACCCTGATTCATTCTCTGATGAGTGTCCTCCACCTTCAGGGTGTTTTTTTTAGAATTGTAGAAAATTGAGTTGGCTTTTAACTTATTGCCATTTTGTACCTCTCACTTATGTTTCCTAGTTTTTTTTTTTTTTTTTAGAGACTTACCCGTAATGGCTTTTGATCCAACTTTTTTTTTTTTTTTTTTTTAAGATTTCATTGATTTATTCAGAGAGGCAGAGATATAGGCAGAGGCAGAAGCAGGGTCCCTGGAGGGGACCCTGGGATCACAACCTGAGCCAAAGGCAGACGCTCAACCACTGAGCCACCTAGGCACCCCGATCCAATTTTTTTTTTTTTTAAGATTTTATTTATTTATTCATGAGAGACACACACAGAGAGAGGCAGAAACACAGGCAGTGGGAGAAGCAGGCTCCATGCAGGGACTCCCATGTGCGACTCGATCCCGGGTCTCCTGGATCAGGCCCTGGGCTGAAGGCGGCCTAAACTCAGCTAAACTGCTGAGCCACCCAGATGTCCCCCAGTTTGTTTTTGAATGTGAACAGATACATAGAAAAAAATTAAAATAAGCCTTGTAATCCAAGTTACATTCTTCCTAAATTGTGATTTTTTTCCTGTTGCCTAACTTCAGACTGGTGAACCTGACAGTAGAAGTACTGCTAGCCACTGTGAAAAAGCTAGGGGTCAGAAGTCACATCTTGCTTCCTTCTAGACCTAGACCTGGTTTCCTAGTAGCTGGGGCTTTGGGGATGTCACTCAGTCTTTCTGGCCCCAGTCTTTTTATTTATAGAGTTTGAGTGGGTGTATGTCACAAGGTTTGGGAGGGTGGTAGAGTCACCCTCCCAAACTATGTGACTATAGAGTCACATTATATAAAAGAACCTTCTAGGATGCTACACTTTTGTAGTTTTCCTTCTCTTTACTCTCTTTATCTCTTTTGTTAACTTTTCTTTATCTCCTCTTATTTTTATTTTTTAAAGACAGAGAGTTAGAGAGAATGCACAAGAAGGGGGAGTGGCTGAGGAAGAGGGAGAAGCAGCCTCCCAGCTGAGCAGGGAGCCCAATTTGTGGCTCCATCCCAGGATCCTGAATCATGACCTGAGCTGAAGGCAGTTGCTTAACTGACTCAGCCACCCAGGCACCCCTTCCTTTTCTTCTTCTTCTTTTTTTTTTTTTTTTTTTAAGATTTATTTATTTATTAATGAGAGACACAGAGAGAGGCAGAGACACAGGCAGAGGGAAAAGCAGGCTCATCAACAGGGAGACCAATGCAGGACTCCCCAGACTCCAGGATCACACCCTGAGCCAAAGGCAGATGCTCAACTGCTGAGCTACCCAGGCATCCCCCCTTCATTCTCTTCTGAAGTCAGAACATCCTAATGCCTTAGTGTTTCCAAGCCATTACCTCTACTTTTTTTTTTCTTTTTTAAGTAAGCTCTATTCCGAATGTGGGGTCTTGAACTCATGACCCTGAGATCAAGAGTTGCATGCTCTACCAACTGAGCCAGCCCGTTGACCCCATTCCCTTCTACTTTTTTCTTTTTTAAAAAAAATTTTTTTTTTAGTGTAGTTGACACAATGTTACATTAGTTTCAGGTGTACTGCATAGTGATTGGACAAGTTTATACATTATTCTGTGCTCACCACAAGTGTAGCTAACATCTGTTGCCATACAGAGCTATTACAATATCATTAACTGTGTTCTTTATGTTCCCTCTGCTTTTTTCTACTTGCACTCTCTCTGGGTGATCGCCTATCTACTGTTAATCCACTTTCAATATGCTGTTGACTCTTGGATTTTTATCTCCAGTCCTGAACTTCAGATTTCTTCTGCTGCCTGTGTGGTATCTTCACTCCATTTGTCTATAGGCATCTTAAAGTGAACATGTTCAGGGTGGAGCTCTTGATTTCTGTTCCTCAACCCATTCCTTCCTCAGCAGTCTCCATTTTATAAGAGAACCCCCTGTTTCCCTTCTCCACACTCCTCAAGTGAAAAATATGGTAGTCATCCTTAATTCAACCCTTTGCCTCACTGCTCCTTCGTCCCAAGTACAATCAATCCTTCAGTAAACTCTGTCAGTTTTATCTGAGAATAGATTTTTTTTTTTTTTTTTTTGGGGAGAGAGAGCTAGAGAATAGTGTGTGAACCAGAGGGAGAGAGAGAATCCTAAGTAGGCTCCATGCTTAGCAGGAGCCTGATGGGGGCTCAATCTCACGACCCTGAGATCCTGACCTGGGCCGAAATCAAGGCATCAGACCCTTTACGGACTGAGCCACCTAGGTGCCCCCAAAATACATTCAATTATATTTACTTCACTTTGTTTTTATTGCTACCACCCCAGTTCTTTTGGGGCAGTAGCTTCCTAACTGGTCTTCTTGCCTTTGGTCTTGCTTTCTTATATCAAATAGCAGTGTGATCTTTACTCACTTTTCTGCCTCAGTGGCTTCTCATTACACTAAGAAGTAAATCCACATTCTTTACCTGCATTATCTGCTAATTATCTTGCTTATTTTCTTTTTTATTTATGGCCTTTTTCCTTCAGCATACAATGAGGGTGAGGTGCTTATCTGCCTTCCTTTGGAATTATTATTATTCGTATTATTTTTAAAGTAATCTCCATGCCCACTGGGGCTTGAACTCAGGAGCCTGATATCCAGACCTGAGCTGAGATCCAGTATCTCTGTCACTAAACCACTGCGTCACCCAGGTGCTCCCGCCGTGGTATTCTTGGTAACCAGAACAGTGTCTGGAACATTTAACTAATGTTGAATGAACGAATGTGTGAATGAAATAAGTCACAATCTTTTGATTCCAAGGACAGTATGTACTGCACAAACCGCCCTTTTTGGCCCCAGATTTGTGCAAATGAAGTAATCAAAGAGCCTAGAGTTATTCTGGTAGGTGTCCTTATTCCTTCAGTCTTAGTTAGGTGTTACATCTCATGAAAAGGCTAAGCATTTAGACATGAAGGCCTTGATAGCAAATGTGAATTTTACTCATTGTGTCCTGGTTCATTAGTATTTTTGTAAATAAATAACCAGACAAGCCTGGAGAGCTTGTCTGGTTCTTTCTAGACATTGAATTTTGATCTTGAGTGGAGGGGATTGGTTCTAGAATGAGATAGTTTGTTTCTTTCTCTCTCTCTCTCTCTCTTTATAGATTTTATTTATTCATGAGAGACACAGAGAGAGGCAGAGACATAGGCAGAAGGAGAAGCAGGGAGACTGATGTGGGACTTGATCCCAGGACTCCAGATCACGCCTTGGCTCAACCACTGAGGCACCCAAGTGCCCCTAGAATGTGGTAGTTTCATATAGTATTACATACCAAATCCTCTAGAGTAGCAATTGGAATTTTTACAGAGAACAGGGTTTTTTTTCAATTACACTATTTAAAAAAAATCTCTGTGTATGTATGTATGTATGTATCCATCCATCCTCTGAACCATTTGATTTGGAATTATTACATATGGGGGATAAGTCCTTGTCATTTGTTTTTTCTTTTCTTTTTTAAGATTTATTTACTTATTTGAGAGGGAGAGAGCATGAGGGTGCATGCAAACCTGGAGAGGGTGAGGGATCAGGTGAGTCCCAAGCAGATTCCTTACTCTGTGTGGAGCCCAACATGGGACTCAACCCCATGACCTGAGATCATGACTTAAGCCAAAATCAAGAGTTGGGCACTTAACTGACCGAGCCTCCCAAGTGTTTCTCTCTTTTCTTTTTCTTTTTTTTTTTCCAAGAATTTATTTTTATTTTTTATTTATTTATTTTTTAAATTTAATTTTATTTTTATTATTTTATTTATGATAGGCACACAGTGAGAGAGAGAGAGGCAGAGACATAGGCAGAGGGAGAAGCAGGCTCCATGCACTGGGAGCCCGACGTGGGATTCGATCCCGGGTCTCCAGGATGGCGCCCTGGGCCAAAGGCAGGCGCTAAACTGCTGCGCCACCCAGGGATCCCCCAAGAATTTATTTTTAGGTAATCTCTACATCCATTGTGAGGCATAAACCCACAACCCAGAGATCACGATTCACAAGCTCCACCAACTGAGCCAGCCAGGCGCCCCTCATTTGATTTCTATTAATTACTCATTTGAGAACTTTATCATGTTGTAGAAGGAGGGAAATAAACCTAGGACTTTCACTCCCCACCTGAGACCTGAGTCTGTAGCAGTGAAGATACTGTCTGAACATTTAGTAATTGGGGATCCCTGGGTGGCACAGCGGTTTGGCGCCTGCCTTTGGCCCAGGGCGCAATCCTGGAGACCCAGGATTGAATCCCATATCGGGCTCCCGGTGCATGGAGCCTGCTTCTCCCTCTGCCTATGTCTCTGCCTCTCTCTCTCTCTCTGTGTGACTATCATAAATAAATAAAAAAAATTAAAAAAAAATGAACATTTAGTAATTGAAGAGCAGAAGAAAAGGAAAATAGGGGAGAATGTTATGAATTTTTAGGCTTGTGTGGGACAACTGCCCTTATCACTCCTAACCTCACCTCCCTTCCCAAATTTTGCCACTTGGATTTTTTCCCCTGTGCTCCTTCTCCATTCCCTGATAGATATGGGTTTTTCTAAGGAGTGCCTATGAATCTTCAGTAGTCCAATGTCTGCTAGAATGCTTTGTGAGAGGAAACTCCTTTTCTTTTTTTTTTTTTTTTTTTTAAAGATTTTATTTATTTATTCATGATAGTCACAGAGAGAGAGAGAGGCAGAGACACAGGCAGAGGGAGAAGCAGGCTCCATGCACCGGGAGCCCGATGTGGGATTCGATCCCGGGTCTCCAGGATTGCGCCCTGGGCCAAAGGCAGGCGCCAAACCACTGCGCCACCCAGGGATCCCTCCTTTTCTTGAAGAGACATTTTTCCTTTCTCCTAGTCAAGGAGTCTTTCTGGATTGTCTGGCCATTGGATCCACCTTTCCCTTTGGAGTGGCTCCAAACTGGTGCATTTCTTTATTTCCTTTTTAAGTTGTTCTACCATATATTCCATGATAGCCTTTATGTTATGTTATCATCTCCAGGTTAAATAGTTCTGAGTCACAAGCTTCTAGTTGAGAGAGAGAAAATGAAAGGGATTAGATGTATGATTGGGTGTGTGTAGTGTGTTTTTTCTAGTTGCTCTAGTAATGCAGATTGTGTATCTAATTTAGACCTTTTTCAAAAGGCTTTTTTTTTTTTTTTAAGATTTTGTTTATTTATTTGAGAAAGAGTGTGCACGAGAGAGCATGAGTGGGGTGAGGGGCAGAGGGAGAAGCCCAGTCCCCACTGAGTCTGAGGACTCCACAATCATGATCTGCACTGAGGGCAGGCTCTCAGTTGATTGTGCCACCTCGGTGTCCCTTCAATAAACTTATTTAGATGACTAAAGAGATTTTGGTAAAAAGACATTCCTAAAAGGGGGTGGCATTGAATTTAAAAAATTTTGTATATAGTAAAACTCAAAATTTTAATTTTTTTAAGATTTTTATTTATTCATTCATGAGAGACACAGAGAGAGAGGCAGAGACATAGGCAGAAGGAGAAGCAGGCTCCATGCAGGGAGCCCGATGTGGGACTTGATCCCGGGTCTCCAGGATCATGCCCTGGGCTGCAGGCAGCGCTAAACCGCTGAGCCACCCGGGCTGCCCCAAAATTTTTAAATTAATTTAAAAAATTCCAGTACAGTTAATGTACAATGTTATATTAGTTTTGGGTATACAATATAAAGTATTCAACGATTCTATATTACTCATCATGATAAGTTAGTTTACTCTTTATGATAAATTTGTTTACTCTTTAATCCCCATCACCTATTTCACCTATCCCCCACCCCTTCCCCTCTGGTAATCATCAGTTTGATTTCTATAGTTAAAAGTGTGTTTCTTGGTTTGTCAAAACTCTTTCATTTTCAGTCCTGAGTTGTTTTTTGTAAGATTTTATTTATTTATTCATGAGAGACACACAGAGAAAGAGAGAGGCAGAGAGAGAAGCAGGCTCCATGCAGGGAGCCCGATGTGGGACTCGATCCCGGGTTTCCAGGATCACACCCCGGGCTGAAAGCTGGCGCCAAACTGCTGAGCTACCAGGGCTGCCCTTCAGTCCTGAGTTTTAACAGTGCATAAGATTTTTGTAATTATAACCACCACTAACAGTATACAGAACAATTCCAACACCTCAGAGAATTCCCTTGTGTTACCTCTTTGTAGCCCCTGCTTCCCCATTCTTAACATTTGAAGGTATTTGTTTTTTATTTTATTTATTTATTTATTTATCTATCTATCTATCTATCTATCTATATTTATTTTTTGTTTTTTAAAGAGAAAAATTTTCATGGCTAGAATATGTTAGAACTGGAATCAGTGGATAACTGAGCATCCTAATT
The DNA here is from genome assembly GCF_053574225.1 of Canis aureus. Lineage (NCBI taxonomy): Eukaryota > Metazoa > Chordata > Mammalia > Carnivora > Canidae > Canis > Canis aureus. The sequence goes on from NC_135632.1 coordinate 17,584,146, forward strand.
GTTGGTTATCTTCTGGAAATATAAAAGGTAATTCCAGTCTTTAGCATTCAATAAAGTAATAATTATCCTTATAGATGGAGGAATGTTTATAAAGGCTTTAAATTAAAAGATTTATTGTATAACTTCTAGAACCTGTCAAGTGAGGCTAATCTCATAATGTCAGGTTACAATAGGGACCGTCTAACAGAATTTGGGGGCTGATTCTGTGATAAAATCATAATGGGTAATATCATATATCCTCTCATCTCCCTTTAATAAATCTAGACTTCCCATTTACTGCTATTGCAGGGTTAGCTAGAGATTAATTTTGTCAAAGATTATGCTATGAAGTCTCAGTTTTTCTCCCTAGTTTCTCTCTAGCATTGTCACTTTCTGTTAACCTACCTATGTATTCCCAGCATTTAAAGTTGTTTTAGCTATTCAACTTTCCTAGGGATTGAGGGGAAGATATGCTCTCTGTATATACTGAGCTAATGGTAGTTTTCAGTTATCTTATTAGTTCCAGCCTGAAGCAGTTAATAATAAACTCCATCATTTCCTTACAAAATTTACAAATTCTTACTCTGAGTCCTGGCTCCAGGATCTGTTTTTCCTGTATCTCTTCACCAAGAACATATACCTCCTCATTTCCTGCATTTTTTAAGCAGTTCACTTGAGGAATTATCATTTGACCCTTTAGCTGGGTGTATTTACTGCTAAAATAAAGAAAGTTAGTCTGGGCAGTCCCCTGTATTGTGGTATTGCTAGAGCCAGGTGTTGCGACTCACAGTCCTCCAATGCAAACTCCGGAAGAACTGATGGCTTGTCCCTGACTCTGTAGGTTGTCCTCCCCTGGTGCTTTAGTCACTTGGGAGACCACCAGGCAAATGCTTATTTGCCTTCAAGGGAAATGCGATCCTGATTATCCACGCCTTCTGGAGGAGGATTATGTGGATTAAAAGAAATCCATGAGTAATCCAGAAGCTTTATTTAAACTGCAGTTTAACCACATTCTTCCTGACCATAGTTTTTCCTTGCATTTCTAATAATTACTTTATAATATTTACTGATTTAATATATCTCTCCTATCATTTAGAAGTATTGGCAGTTGTGAAATAGGAAAAGGATGGGGCGGGGGAGGTCAAAGGAGCTAGATAATGAATAGGCTTTGCCCTACATAATTTGATCTTGACTGGGTGGTTTAACCACAGTGCTTACTAGACCTTGAAGACCTGAATTCCATGAATTCCTTACCTGCTGAGCCACTGGAAGAAATTTGAGGTGACTGTCAACAAGAGGTCAAATTCCATTTTGAGATATTCACACTTTACTAGTTTAAATATTGAACTTTCATGATTTAAAAATGAATATTTCAGATCATCAGAATTATAAATTTAATATAATTTGAAGTTTTAAAAATGTTTAATAATTTAACCTATTGACAATATTCATAGGAATTAAACTGAGAAACTGCAATTTGAATGCTCAATTTTTGTAGACAGACTACCCACTACTATTTTTTTTTTTTTTTAAGATTTTATTTATTCTTGAGAGACAGAGAGAGAGAGAGGCAGAGACATGGGCAGAGGGAGAAGCAGGTTCCATGCAGGGAACCCTATGTGGGACTTGATCCCGGGACTCCAGGATCACGCCCTGAGTCAAAGGCAGATGCTCAACCGCTGAGCCACCCAGGCATCCCAACTCACTACTACTTCTGACAAGTTACTTACATGTAGTTACTTTTTAATTAAATAGTTGAATTATGGTCACTTGAAATTGTGTGTGGGGTTTGTTTGTTTTTTTTTTTTTTTGGTGCCAATGTGTTTTTATTAAAGCTCAGGGACAGGAACTGCGGGCAGAAAGAGCTGCCTAAGATTGTATATTCTTGAGTTATTGATTTAGTGTAGGTCTTGTATTAGATACTTTTTTTTTTAAGATTTTATTTATTTATTCATGAGAGACACAGAGAGAGAGGCAGAGACACAGGCAGAGGTAGAAGCAGGCTCCATGCAGAGAGCCCCACACGGGATCTCGCCCTGGGCTGAAGGCAGGTAGGCGCTCAACCGCTGAGCCACCCGGGCTGCCCAGATACTATTAAAATTAGTGTTTTCCACTAGCTTTAGAAATCATTACAAATTGACGTTGTTATGTTATCATAACTAAAATTATAATCTGTTAGCTAAAACTTTGCAGGGGTGCCTACGTGGCACAGTTGGTTAAGCATCCTACTCTTGGTAGGCTCTCTCTCAAATAAATAAATAAATCTAAAAAAAATAAATCTTAAAAGAAATAAAACTTACCTCTGCAGTTGTATATTTTATTTTATTTTGTTTATTTTTTGCAGTTGTATATTTAAAAAAGGCTCCATATTTATCACCTAGATAAATCTATATGTATGATATATAGATGGCAAAAAATATATAAATATCATTCCTCCCCTCCTTTTTTTTTTTTTTTTAAGATTTTATTTATTCCTGAGAGAGAGGCAGACACACAGGCAGAGGGAGAAGCAGGCTCCATGCAGGGAGCCTGATGTGGGATTTGATCCCAGGACTCCAGGATCATGCCTGAGCCACCCAGGCATCCCAGGGCTCGAACTTAATAACCCTGAGATCAAGACCTGAGCTGAGATCAAGAGTCATTTGCTTGGGGTACCTGGGTGGCTCACTTGGTGAGGCATTGGACTCTTGATATTAGCTTAGGTCATGATTGTGGGGTTGTGGAATTGGGCTCCGAGCTCAGTGGGGAGTCTGCTTGAGTTCTTTCCCTCCCTCTTTCTCTTGCTTGGGTGTACTCTCTCTCTCTCTCAAGTAAATAAATAAATCTTAAAAAAAAAATAGAGGGGTGCTTGCGTGGCTCAGTCGATTGAGTGTCTGGCTCTTGATTTCCTCTCAGGGTCCTGGGATCAGACCCTGAGGGGACTCTGCATTTAGCGGGGCGTCTGCTTGAGGAGTCTCTCCCTCTCTTGCTCCTTCCCCCACTCAGGTGCTCTCTCTCTTTCAAAATGAATGCATCGTGAAAAAAAAAAAAAAAAGATGCTTGGGGTGCCTGGGTGGCTTAATCAGTTAAGCATCTGCCATTGGCTCAGGTCATGATCCCAGGGTCCTGGAATTGAGCCACATGTCAGGCTCTCTGATCAGTGGGAAGCCTGCCTATCCCTCTCCCTGCACTCTGCCTGCTTGTGCACTCTCTTTCTGTCTAATAAATCTTAAGAGAAATTGTGGCTGTCAATATAGCCTGTTAGAAAAACTGGTCTTTTACTTCTGAAGGAAGGTTGGTCCAAAAACCTGAAAGAACCTTCTATATGAACATGTTCAAGCATGTAGTACTTTTGTACCACATGACATTCAGATAAAATGTTTTGAAAATAGGAAAGAGAAAAAGAAAGACTGCTCTTTTTGCTTACTATATGAATTAGACTATAGTAATAGTTAACATTTATTGGATGGTTACTAGTGTGCCAGATTATTCTAAGTGTTGTTTCTAGATTTTATCTCTATAACCAACTTGTAGGGAAGATACTGATGACATCCTCACTTAAGAGATAAGGAAACTGAAGCTTTGGGATGTTAACATGCCAAGCAACACATAGTTTGGAAAAAGTCAGGTTTCTAACTCCGGTCTCTGTGACTCTAGAATTTATACATTTTTTTTTTTTAAGATTTTATTTTTACGTAATCTCTGTACTCAATGTAGGGCTTGAATTTATAACCCATCGACCAAGGGTTGAATGCTCCACTCACTGACCCAGCCAGGTGCCCTTGGAAATTTATATTATTAACTGATTGCCTCATTTAGTTCTTTATTTCTTCAGAGAAAGGTTGAAAAAGACCTTTAAAAAATATATATGTAAATATAGTATATATATATATGTGTAGACATATATAAATATCTAGTATATGTAATATATATATTTTACACTATATTATGTATATATACTATACTATATATAAAGTATTGTGTTTTTTAGTATCCTAATCACCAGCTTTATCTTCCAGTACATGTGTAGCATTTGGAAACAGGAAGCAATTTTCTGGTCATTTAACCATTGACCTTTTGTTTTAAAAATTGAAGTATTAGTTTCAGGTGTATAACATATTGATTCAGCAATTCAGTACATTACTCACTGCTCGCTATGATAAGTGTAGTCACCATCTGTCATCAAACAATGTTATTACAGTATTACTGACTGTATTCCCTATGCTGTATTTTTTTATCTTGTTGACTTCCTGATTTTATAAGCTGGAAGTGTGTACCTTTTAATCCCTTTATCTGTTTTACCTTCCGCCCACTCCCCTCCCAACTGTTAACTTTCTTTTTCTCACTACTCTTAAATAAGTTGATATGGATATAGCCTAATTTTATTGATAAGAGTTAATTATTAAACAATAAATTAGTCATTTGATGTAGTAAGCTTTTGTTTTGAATGTATGATAAGCTTTTCCTTTTGCCGTGGCTTTATAATTAGAAAGTCTGTGGTTTTATGCTTTATTATATATATGTAACTGTCAAAAATGCTTAATGTATGACCTACTATAGTTAGATGTCCTAGTAAGCTGGTATAAATCATCTTTACAGAATTTTCAAATAAGAAAATTCAAAAGTATTTTCCCCCCTACTATTCAGGTAATTTGTTTGGGTGATACATTCAAACACGTTGCTAAGCTTGATCTGAAGGTTTTGGAGGATATAAATTTACTCTTGAATAAATGAACCAAGAAATTACAGTTATTAATCCTTTAACTTAAAAAAATGAGTAGAGAAGCATTGCACTTATATTTTTTGACCTCCTTCCCCATATTCATGAGAGAAGAATATGACCGTTAACACTATATCTGCCAAAAAAAAAACAACAACACTATATCTGCCATTAATAATACTCAGACATAATAGTAGGAGATGCCTAGGACACAGAAGATTTTCTGCCTACCTCTGCGAGGTTCTGAGTGGACTTAAATTGGGGCAGTTATTTACCCTCTCAGTAGTCTGAACTTTTTATGTTTTTTTTTTTTTTTAACTTTTTATGTTAACAGTAATCTTAGTGACTTGCCAGTGTTGTTTTAGTTACCCACTTCTCTTTTACTTAACATTTCCCGAACTATATATTATTTTACAAAATATAAAGCAAGCACTTAGGCGTGCCTGACTGGTTCAGTTGGTAGAGCATCTGATTCTTTTTTTTTTTTTTTTTCAAGATTTTATTTATTTTCCATGAAAGACAGAGAGAGAGAGAGAGAGAGAGAGAGAGGCAGAGACAGGCAGAGGGAGAAGCAGGGTCCACATAAGGAGCCCGATGTGGGACTTGATCCTGGGATTCCAGGATTACACCTTGAGCCGAAGGTAGAGGCTCAACTGCTGAGCCACCCAGACATCCCATGATATTACTTTAAAAAAAAAAAAAAAATAAAGCAGCAAGCACTTAGAATGAGAAAATCCTGTCTTGTCAGTTCCATAATAATCATTTTGAGGTAAACATGAATTTTGAATTCATCCGTAGGCAATGGTTTCTGTAGACGAGGGTTGAGTATTTATAAAGTTACAAGTATTATTTTTTCATTACTAGAAGCCATTGAAGTATTATCAATTTGGAAAATGAACTATTTAATAGATTAGAGAAGTTTTGTACTTGGTTTTATTTATTTACATGCTAAGGCTGGGATCTGATATCAGTAAAGAAAAAAATTTTTTTTTTTTTTTTTTTTTTTTAATGATAGTCACAGAGAGAGAGAGAGGCAGAGTCATAGGCAGAGGGAGAAGCAGGCTCCATGCACCGGGAGCCCGACGTGGGATTCGATCCTGGGACTCCAGGATCGCGCCCTGGGGCCAAAGGCAGGCGCCAAACCGCTGCGCCACCCAGGGATCCCAAGAAAAAAAATTTTTAAGAAGCCCATTGCTTTTTGAAGTCTTTATATTTTACTGACTGTGTTAATAGTGTTTGCTTTAATGTGTAATTCTAAAAAAGTAGCAGTTTAGAGAAAATAGCAGTTTGGTGAAGCTACATAGTGAAATACTTAATTTTTTATTTATTTTTTAAAAGCCGTTTTTTTTTTTTTAAGATTTTGTTTACTTATTTATGAGAGACACAGAGGCAGAGACAGAGGGAGAAGCAGGTTCCATGTAGGGAGCCCAGTGCGGAACTCGATCCCGGTACTCCGGAATCACGCCTTGAACAGAAGGCACATGCTCAACCACTGAGCTACCCTGGCGTCCCAGTACTTTACTTTTTTATTTTATTTTATTTTATTTTTTTAAAAGATTTTATTTATTTATTCATGAGAATGCACAGAGAGGAGAGAGAGAGAGGCAGAGACGCAGGCAGAGGGAGAAGCAGGCTCCATGCACCAGGAGCCCGACGTGGGATTTGATCCCGGGTCTCCAGGATCGTGCCCTGGGCCAAAGGCAGGCGCCAAACCGCTGCGCCACCCAGGGATCCCAGTACTTTACTTTTTAAAAAAGATTGATTGGTTAATTTATTTGAGAGATAGAGACCAAGATAGTAAAACTGAGGAGGAGAGGGAGAAGCAGGCTATCCACTCCCCACCAAGCAGGGAGCCTGATGTGGGGATATGGGAATGCAGGGCATGACTTGAGCTGAAGGCAGACACTTAAACTGAGCCACCCAGGTGCCCAATGGCAAAATTTTTAAAGATTTTTTATTTTTTATTTTTTATTAATGATAGTCACAGAGAGAGAGAGAGAGAGAGAGAGGCAGAGACACAGGCAGAGGGAGAAGCAGGCTCCATGCACCGGGAGCCCGACGTGGGATTCGATCCCGGGTCTCCAGGATCGCGCCCTGGGCCAAAGGCAGGCGCCATACTGCTGCGCCACCCAGGGATCCCAAAATTTTTAAAGAAAAGATGAATTTATTAGTGAGTATGGGGAAGGGGCTGAGGGAGAGAATGTCAAGCCAACTCCCCCCTGAGCATGGAGCCTGAGGCAGGCTCCATCCCATGACCCATGAGATCATGACCTGAGCCGAAATCTGGAGTTGGATGCTTAACCAACTGAGGCACCCAAGTACTCCTATAATGGCAAAAACTTTAAAGTAACTTAAATGTTCTTCAGTGAGGGATTGACTTAAAAAAGTAGTACATTTTTTGTGATTGAATGCTCTATAGCCATAAAACAGATGAGGAAAGTTTTTTCTCTCCACCCAACATGGAACTTCCACTCAGGACCATAAGGTCAAGAGTTCACATGCCCTACTGTCTGAAACAGCAAAGCGCTCTAGAGGAAAGTTTTCTTTTTTTTTTTTAATTTCTTTTTAAAGATTTTATTTATTCATGAGAGACACAAAGAGAGAGGTGGAGACACAGGCAGTGGGAGAAGCAGGCTCCTCCATTCAGGGACCTCCATGTGGGACTCTATCCCAGGACTCCAGGATCACGCCCTGAGCCAAAGGCAGATGCTCAACCACTGAGCCACCCAGACATCCCTAGAGGAAACTTTTTATGTACTGGTGTGGAATGATTTTACCAAATAAATGGGCAAAATGAAAAAAAAAACAAAAAACAAAACAAAAAAGATGTGGTCACAGTATGTGTAGAATCCTACCATTACTATCTTTTAAAAAAGAAGGTAGACTCCATATATGTATTTGCTTGGTTATAAATGCAGTATTTCTGAAGGGATACCCAACAAAGTGGTACGTGTTGGTTGCCTCTGGGGAGAGGAACCTTTGTTACTGAGGGACATGAGTGATAGGGATACTTTATTGTATATCCTTGTGGGTTTGAATTTCCGTTTGTGCTTCTCCCCTCTTGTGCTTTTTTTTTTTTTTTAATTTTTTTTAAACTTTTATTTATTTATGATAGGCACACAGTGAGAGAGAGAGAGAGGCAGAGACACAGGCAGAGGGAGAAGCAGGCTCCATGCACCGGGAGCCCGACGTGGGATTCGATCCCGGGTCTCCAGGACCGCACCCTGGGCCAAAGGCAGGCGCCAGACCGCTGCACCACCCAGGGATCCCCTCTTTTGTGCTTTTTAAAACATTCTAGTTGACATAGCCTTATGTGCTTTTGAATTTTGAATAACATTCACACAGAAGGTGAATATAATGAATGCATATATTTAAAAAGGGAAATTCAACTAGTTTGAAGATTAAAAAGATAACCTGTAAGATATCACAAATTAAACAAAATGGACAATAACTATATAAGTATCATTAAGACTTTAAAAGTTGTATTTAGGGCAGCCCCAGTGACTCAGCGGTTTAGCGCCGCCTACAGCTCAGGGCGTGATCCTGGAGACCTGGGATCGAGTCCCACGTCAGGCTCCCACCATGGAGCCTGCTTCTCCCTCTGCCTGTGTCTCTGCCTCTCTCTCTCTCTCCTCTCTGTGTATTCTCATGAATAAATAAATAAAATCTTAAAAAAAAAAGTTGTATTTATTCTGTTTTCTACATTGGCTAGTTTTATACCTGTCCTGCAGTTAATGCATAGGTGGATAAATGGAGGTCACTATTCCCATGCATTCATTATGGATTGAAAACTACACCTCCTCCACCACTTCCTACCTACTGGAATTTTTTCAGATTAGAAATAGCTGTGTGCTTAGCATCAAAACCAAACCAAACCAAACCAAAAGGATTATCTTAGCTTTAACATTTACCAGTCACTATATGATTTTGAGCAAGGAATTGAACGCTGGATATGAAGTAATATTTGTTGAGTACCTGCTTTAAATACAACCCTGTGTTAGCCATATTGATAATGATAGCCAAAGTTACACACACACACACACACACACACACACACAGTCTACACACTTTACTGCATAGTGCTTTTTAAAAAATATTTTTATTTATTTATTCATGAGACACACAGAGAGGCGGAGACACAGACAGAGGGAGAAGCAGGCTCCCTGGTAGGAGCCTGATGTAGGACTCGATTCCGGAACTCCAGGATCACGCCCTGGGCTGAAGGCAGATGCTCAACCCCTGAGCCACCCAGGCATCCCCTAAAGATTTTATTTTTAGTAATCTCTACACCCGATGTGGGGCCTGAACTCAAAACACCAAGACCAAGAGTTGCACGCTATAGCAACTGACCCAGCCAGTTACCCTTTTCTGCCCATTTTTATTTTTATTTTTTTTTTTAATTTTTATTTATTTATGATAGTCACACACAGAGAGAGAGAGAGTCAGAGACATAGGCAGAGGGAGAAGCAGGCTCCATGCAGGGAGCCCGATGTGGGATTCGATCCCAGGTCTCCAGGATCGCGCCCTGGGCCAAAGGCAGGCGCCAAACCGCTGTGCCACCCAGGGATCCCTCTGCCCACTTTTAAATTGGCTTGTTTGTTTTTTGGTGTTAAATTACAGAGGGTCTGTACATACTTTATTTTGTTTTTAAAACTATTTATTTATTTGTTTATTTTTTTAAGTAAGCTCTGTGCCCAGAGTGGGGCTTGAACTCATGACCCAGAATCAGGAGTCGCATGCTCCACTGACTGAGGCAGCCTGGTGCCCCATCTTCTTTATATATTTTGGATACTAACCTTTTATCAGATATATGATTTTTGGTCTCTCTCTCCGTCATTTTATTGCCTTTTTGTTTAGTTGATGGTTTTCTTTGCTTTGCAAAAGCTTTTTAGTTTGATGTAGTCCCTGTTGTTTATTTTGCTTTTGTTTCCCTTACCTGGGAGACAGATCCAGAAAAATATTGTCAAGGTTGATGTCCAAGAAATTATTGCTTATGTTTAGTTTTATGGTTTCAGGTCTCACACTTACATCTTTAATCCATTTTGAGTTTTTTTTGTGTGTGTAAGATGTAAGAAAGTCTAGTTTCATTTTTTGTATGTAGCTCTCCAGTTTTTGGAGAGACATTTTTCCGTATTGTATATTTTTGCATTCTTTGTCAAACATTAATTGACCATGTAGGTATGGGTATGTGGTCCTTCTATTCTGTTCCATTGATCTATATGTCTTTGTGCTAGTACCATGTCGTTTTGATTATTATAGCTTTGTGATATAGTTTGATGTCTGGGATTTTGATACCTCCAGCTTTGTTCTTTCTCAAGGTCTCAAGGTTGCCTTGGCTATTTGGGTTCTTTTGTGGTTCTGTACAAATGTTAGGATTATTTGTTCATGGTCTGCTAAAAATACTATTGGTATTTTGAGAGATCACATTGAATCTGTTGATTGCTGTGGGTAGTATAGACATTTTAACAGTATTCTTCCAGTCTATGAGCAGATGTATTTTTCCATTTATTTGTGTCATCTTTTTTTTTTTTTTTTTAGATTTTTTATTTATTCATGATAGACATAGGGAGAGAGAGGCAGAGACACAGGCAGAGGGAGAAGCAGGCTCCATGCAGGCAGCCTGACATGGGACTCGATCCCGGGTCTCAAGGATCACACCCTGGGCCAAAGGCAGGCGCTAAACCGCTGAGCCACCCAGGGATCCCCTATTTGTGTCATCTTTGATTTATTTCTCAGTGCCGTATAGTTTTGAGAGTATAGGTCTTTCATGTCTTTGGTTAAATTTATTCCTAGTTATTTTATTCTTTTGGATGTGCTTATAAATGGGATTGATTTCTTAATTTTCCTTTCTGCTATTTTGTTGGTAGTGTATAGAAATGCAACAGATTTTTATATCTTGATTTTGTATCTTACAACTTTACTGAATTTATCAGTTCTAATAGTTTTTTTTTGTGTGTGTGTGTCTTTAGTGTTTTCTGAATATCCTATCATGTCATCTGCAAATAGTGACAGTTTTACTTCTTCCTTACCAATTTGGATGCCTTTTATTTCTTTTCTTTTTTTTTTTTAATGGTTTTACTCACACTTCCTTTTTTTTTTTTTAAGATTTTATTTTATTTATTTATTCATGAGAGAAACACAAGAGAGAGAGAGGCAGAGACACAGGCAGAGGGAGAAGCAGGCTCCATTCAGGGAGCCCGACGTGGGACTGGATCCCGGGTCTCCTGGATCACAACCCAGGCTGCAGGCGGCGCTAAACTGCTGTACCACCGGGGCTGCCCACCTTTTATTTCTTTTCATTGTCTGATTCCTGTGGCTAGAACTTCCAGTACTATGTTGAATAATAGCGGTGAGAATTTTTTCTCCATTTTTTGGTAAATAGATTTGTTGATTTTCTATGTATGTGTATGTTCATGCACATATACATGTATGTATACACACACGCATATAAAATTACAACTGTACAATTCATTCATTGAAAATGTACAATTCAGTAGTTTTTGTATATTCCTATACCAATTTTTAAAAAATCAATTTTAGGGGCAGCCCAGGTGGCTCAGCGGTTTAGTGCCACCTTTGGCTCAGGTTGTGATCCTGCAGACCCGCGATCAAGTCCCCTGTCGGGCTCCCTGTGGGTAGCCTGCTTCTCCCTTTGCCTGTGTCTATGCCTCTGTCTTGCTCTATGTGTCTCATGAATAAATAAATAAATAAATCTTTAAAAAAAACTTTAAGAAAATTTTTTATCCCTATAAAAAATTAACCTTTTAGCTATCATTGTTCAATTTCATCCATGCCCCCAGCCCTAAGCAATGATTGATCTACTTTATGTCTCTATAGATTTTCCTATTCAGGACATTTCATATAAGTGGAATCTTGTAAAATGAAGTCTTTTGTGATTAGCTTCTTTTACTTAATGTCTTCAGGTTCATCTATATTGTAGTGTGTATCATTACTTAATTTTTTGCTGAAGAATTCTGTTTTCTTTTTTTAAAATTTAATTTATTTACCTGTAATAGACAATGAGACAGTGCATGAGCACAGAGGCGCAGAGCAGAGGGAGAAACAGACTCCCGGCTGAACAAGAAGCCTAGTGTGGGGCTTGATCTCAGGACCCTGAGATCATCAAGGCAGACGTTTAAGCTACTGAGCCCCCCAGACACCCTGTTTTCTTTTTAAACTCCATTCGTAAGTGTGTTTTGCTAAGTATTAGGGTTGTTAATCAGGAGATTGTCTATGACCAAGGTTTTCCTTCTCTATATCATCTAACATTTTGTTACGTATTTATTAAACTGTAAAAGTATTGGCGGAGAATGGGAAATGGTGTAAATTTTAAAGCGAGTTTAGCTGTTAGTGTCATGGGCAAGAAATTTTTTTTTTTTTTTTTTTAAGGTTTCATTTATTTGAGAGAGAGAGGGAGAGATTGAAAGGGAGCATGAGCAGGGCAGAGAGGGATCAGCCGACTCCCTGCTGAGTGGGAAGCCCGACACAGGGCTGGATCTCAGGACCCCAAGATCATGACCTAAGCCAAAGGCAGATGATAACTGTCTGAGCCATTCAGGTGCCCCTCATTGGCAAGAGTTTTTTTTTTTTTTTTTTTTTTTTTTTTTTAAGATTTTATTTATTCCTTTGAGAGAGAGAGTGCGCGCACATTCAAGTAGCGGTAGCTGGAGAGGGAGAAGCAGGCTGATAGGGAACCCAGTGTGGGACTCAATACTAGGACCCTGGGATCAGCACCTGAGCCAAATGGAGATGCTTAAGTAACTGATCCACCCAAGCACTCCACTTTTTATGTTTTTCTCAATCCCTATTGTATCTTACGTTCATTTGAACTAATACTGTGTATTATATCTACGGTTGAACCTAAATTAAGGAGATAGGTAATGAAATGTAGAATTGAAGTGTTGGAAAAGAGATAGTTTCATATTCAGAGCGCTTCTGTCCTGAAACCCAGTCCAGACTAGTTTCCCACAGTTTCATAGAATACTTTAAATGGCCTTACTTTAATCTCAGGTATTTTGCTGTGTGTATATTTTAAAGAATGATTTCTTAGTTAATCTATGAGGTTTAAAAGAACAGTAAGGCAGCCCCCGTGGCGCAGCGGTTTAGCACCGCCTGCAGCTCAGGGCATGATCCTGGAGACCCAGGATCGAGTCCCATGTCGGGCTCCCTGCATGGAGCCTGCTTCTCCCTCTGCCTGTGTCTCTGCCTCTCTCTCTCTCTCTGTCTCTCATGAATAAATAAATAAAATCTTTAAAAAAAAATGGAGGTTGGTTCGTGAAGTATTCTGTTTGTTTTTTGGCTCCAATCAGCCTTTTTTTTTTTTTTTTGTTTTTGATTGTTTAGATTGGATTTGAATTGTTTTCAGTTTGGAGCGATTATGAATAAAGCAAGTATGAAGATTTATTATCTTTTTGTGTGAACAGAAATTTTCCTTCCTCTGATAAATGTTCAAGAGTGCAATTGCTGCATTGTCTGGCAATTATATGTTTAGTTTTATAAGAAACTGCCATGAAACTCTTTTATCATACAAGGAATAACAGAGAAGCCTTATATAAACAGAAGCTAGCTGCAGTGTGTAAACAAATCCTAGCTAAGCTGCTGTTCTGGTTGTTTGCTTGGAGTTCCACCTGCTTGATCACCACCTAGTGACTGCCAGCCTTGTGTGCATTCTTTACTCAGACTGGAACTGAGGGCCAGACAGGTGGAGTGACATTAAATTCCCATCCCCCCCCCTTTTTTTTTGGTGGGCAGTAAAGCAAAGTTTATTGAGTGATAGTAAGGTTTACTGAGGGGATAGTACAAAGCTCCTAAAGGGGATGGGGACCTGAGAGGGTTGCCCAACATTAAAACATTTTTGTAAAAGGGGTGCCTGGCTGGCTCAGTTAGAGAGGATGCAACTCTCCATCTTGGGGTCATGAGTTAGAGCCCCACATTGGGTGTAGAGATTACTTAAATAAAAACTTTAAAAAAAATTGAAAAAAAGACTTCGTGATTTTGGGCTTCTTACTGGCAAAGCTTTTATTGGAACTCAGGTTTCTTGGTTACTAGTATTTTTTGTTTTTATAAATTAGGCTATTCTATCATATGTATATTTTGAATGGTCAAATAGTCCTTCAAGGTTTGCTATGAAAAACAATAGTATACTGTTCCACTCCCTTCTAATATAATTGTACTAGGGCATTTATCATTAGCATATATCTTATTTTGTACTAAATTATGTTCCTTTTATTTCTCCTTTATAATACAGTTAGTATTCTATATAACATATATATGTAATTATTTAAAATTATACCTTGTGTTAAATATAAATTTTATTTCAGTGTGGTAAAGAGGTTGTTATAAAATACTTCTAATTTTATCTTATTATCTTATTATTTTAAAGATTTCATCTATTCATTTTAGAGAGAGAGAGAGAGTGCACAAGCTGGGGAGAGAGGCAGAGGGAGAGGGAGAAGCAGACTCTGCTCTGAGCAGGGAATCTGACTTAGGGCTTAATCCCAGGACCTGGGACCATGCTGAAGGCAGATGGTCAACCAGCTGAGCTACCCAGGTGCCCCTTTATTATTTTTTTTAAGATTTTATTTATTAGAGGCCCCTGATGTGGGCCTCTGTTCCAGGACCCTGGGATCATGACCTGAGCCAAAGGCCGATGCTTAACCAACTAAGCCACCCAGGTGCCCCTAAATACTTGCTCTTTTAAAAAAGGGACCATTGGGTCTGACATGACTGAGCATGCCTAGAATAGGTGGGATTTGGTACATGGGAAAACTTTGGTGGGAAGGAGACTAGCATCTTGAAGAAACTGAAAGGAGGTTGTAAATAGTTTGAGAGAAGAAAGTGAGTGGGACAGATGTGTAGGATGAGTCCCAACAAGGAGGCAGGGGCTATGTGGGACCTTCTAGGAAGAAGTTTGGAGTGTTGTTTGGAATTAAAGCTGAGGCGTTTTATGGTATGAATTGCTTGACCAAGTTCAATTTATAGCTGAAATGGACTTAAAGATCATGTAACTGAACCATCCCACTAACAAATAAGAAAATGGAAGTTAAGGGAATTTTCCCAAGGTTAATGGATGAGTTGGAGCTTTAGCTTGACCTTGCTAGTTCATTGTTTACACTTGACTGCCAGGCAAAAGGATTGCATTTTATCTATCTATCTATCTATCTATCTATCTATCTATCTATCTATCTATCTATGAGAGAGACAGAGAAGCAGAGACACAGGCGGAGGGAGAAGCAGGCTCCATTCAAGGAGCCTGATGCGAGACTCGATCCTGGGACCCCAGAATCATGCCCTGGGCTGAAGGCGGCACTAAACCACTGAGCCATCCGGGCTGCCCAAGCATTGCATTAAAAAAATTTTTTTTTTTTAGGTTCTCTCTCCACACAGAGTAAGACTTGAAATCACAACCCTAGGATCAAGAGTCGCATGTTCCACCAAATGAGCTAGCCAGGTGTCCCCACAGGGATTACATTTTAGATAGTTGGGAGCATATCAGTTTTCACCAAGACAATTCCAGGATGGAGATGGCTGGATGGCTGGGTGCAGGCTGGAGGTAGTAGATTTTGGGAAGCCACAAAATAACACCACGCCCTTCTGATTTTATCTTCTGGTCAAACTAAATATGAGTTCTGGTCTTGACTTAAGCTGTTATTTAATAGTTTTTATGTTAGTGTGCTTGTTTCTTCTTCTAGATAGTATGTCCTTTACTTTTTACTTCCTATACATTCTGGCTCAAATACTTAGTGATTAATTATAAGTTGTTCCAGCATCAGGTTTGAATTGGGCCATAGTCTTCATTTTATTTTCCTTTTTTTTTTTTTTTAAGATTTTATTTATTCATTAGAGACACAGAAGAGATAGAGAGAGAGAGGCAGAGACAGGCAGAGGGAAAAGCAGGCTCCACGCAGGGAGCCTGATGTGGGACTCGATCCCGGGTCTCCCGGATCATACTCTGGACTGCAGGCAGCACTAAACTGCTGTGCCACCGGGGCTGCCCCATTTTATTTTCCTATATTGACTTATTAACCTGGTTATGTGTTTTGGTTCAGTAGACTTATGCTTGCCTGCAAAGACAGATTCATGCTCTCTGTAGCAAAGCTAATCTCCAGCAACATACTTTGATGACTGTACTTTTTTTTTTTTTTTTTTTTAAGTAGGGTTCCAATGCGTGGAGCCCAATGAGGGCTTTGAACTCAGGACCCTGAGATCAAGACCTGAGCTGAGATGAGGAGTTGGACACTTAATTGACTGAGCCACCCAGTTGCCCCTGATGACTGTGCTTTTTTTTTTTTTTTTTTAATATTTTATTTATTTATGACAGATACAGAGAGAGAGAGAGGCAGAGACACAGGCAGAGGGAGAAGCAGGCTCCATGCACCGGGAGCCTGATGTGGGATTCGATCCCGGGTCTCCAGGATCACGCCCTGGGCCAAAGGCAGGCGCCAAACCGCTGCGCCACCCAGGGATCCCGATGACTGTGCTTTTAAGTGAAACTGAAAATAAGGAAATAGGAGCTCTGTAGTTTAGATCTTGTTTAGAGGATTATCTTAAGGAATTTATATGTACATAATTCACTAATATTAGGCATGGATTGGTTCTATGCTGGTGTATTATCTGGTTACTAAGGTAAAGTAAATAAGCTCTCATTTGGTGACTCACAATGAAGGCAGTCCCATTGTTCCTAACAAGTAAATAACAGTTTCTAAGGAGACAACTACCTTCTTTTTTTAACTATTTTGTTTAAATATATATTAATTTTTAATAGCTGCTTCATGTATATCATTTAAAATTAAAAATGAAGGGGCACTTGGACGGTTCAGTTGGTTAAGCGTCTGACTCTTGGTTTTGGCTGAGGTCATGATCTCGGGGTCCTAAAATTGAGCCCTGCGTTGGGTTCTCTGCCTTTCTCCCCCCCCCTTGCATGCATGTGCACTCTCTCTCTCAAATAAATAAAATTTTTTAAAAATTAAAAAAATGGGGGCAGCCCCAGTGGCGCAGCGGTTTGGCGCCGCCTGCAGCCCGGGGTGTGATCCTGGAGATCCAGGATCGAGTTCCACATCGGGCTCCTTGCATGGAGCAATGGGTAAAGTGAAATATAAATCTCCAACTTTCTGCCAGCTACTCAATTCTCTCTCAGGAGGGAATCATTCTTCTAAGTTTTTTTTTTTTTTTTTTTTTTTTTTTTTTAAGTGTTATTCCCTAGATAGCCACTGCATTTTTTTTTTTTTAAGATTTTATTTATTTATTTATGAGAGACACAGAGAGAGAGAGGCAGAGACACAGGCAGAGGGGGAGAAGCAGGCTCTACACAGGTAGCTCGACATGGGATTTGATCCTGGGTCCCCTGGATCACGCCCTGGGCTGATGGCTGCGCTAAAAGGCTGAGCCACCCGGGCTGCCCTAACCACTGCATTTGTTAATATATACACACCCCAAATCTCCACCCTCACAAAAGGGTAGCATAGTATACTCATTGTTCTTTGTGTCTCTTTGTCACTTTGTATATTTGATATTATATATCTGTAGGTATAGAACTGTTTTATTCCTTTTCATGGCTTTTTAAACATTCTGGTTGTCCATTTAATGTATGAATGGACATTGACATTCTATCTAACCTTTTGCTGTAGTTTTGACTAGTTTTATTTATTTTTTGCTTTTATTTATTTATTTTGTTTTTTAGAGAAGGGGCTGGGCTGCATAGGGAGAGGGAAAGAGAATCTTAAGCAGGCTCCATACCCAGTGTGTGAGGCCAATGTGGGGCTCGATCTCAAGACCCAAAGATGGGTCTTAACCTAAGCTGAAATCAAGAATTGGACGCTTAACTGACTGAACCACTGGGGCACCCATTTTGGTTAGTTTTAAAGTGGCCAGGTTTGATATTAATGTGTGCAAAGAGAAAGGCCATGTTACTGATTGAGCCAAGGAAGAAAGATGAGTGGGAGAAAATCCAGGGAAAGGTAGAAGAATGAAAGGAAGAAAAACTTAAGGATAGAGGAATAAAGGATAAGGGTGAAAGAGCCCTGATCTTCCCAAGGAATACTGAAACCTAAGACCCAACCTTTCTGTTACTGTCTTGGAACCGAACTGAGTTGGTAGTTGTTAGCCATGGGATCTTGGGCAAGTTATCTGTCTTCTCTTTGCCTCCATTACTTTATCTGTAAAATGGGATAAATGGGTAACACCTCATCATGTATTAATTCATATAGAGATATTAGTGTAGCATCTATCCACAGTCAAAAAACTTTCTCCCCCATCTCACCCCCAAACTTTGGTCTCATTCAGACCTTTTCAGCTCATGTGTACTTAACCAAAACCATCTGGGTTGCACTAAGAGCCCCACTTTTGTATCCTATACCTTTGTCTTAGCTTTCACCCCATTCTTTTGAAATTCCCATAGCTAATTACTTATTCCTTTCTGAGGGTGGGGAACCATCTCTTGTTATTTCTTGTACAGTTTAGTTTTCACCATGTATCTGCCACTAAAATACTTATTAGCACAATGCCTGGCTTATAGTAGGCACTTGGTAATGTTTGAATTAAACTGAAGAAAGCCTTGGGGCACCTGGGTGGCTCAGTCTGTTAAGCAGTCGACTCTTGATTTCAGCTCAGGTCTTGATCTCGGGTCATGAGTTCAAGCCCTGCGTTGGGAATGGCACCTACTTAAAAAAAATAATAAGAAAAGGTAAATTGGGGTCCATGCCTGGGTGACTCAGCAGTTGAGCATCTGCCTTTGGCTCAGGGTGTGATCCTGGGTCCAGGGATCGAGTCCCGCATCAGACTCCCTGTGAGGAGCCTGCTTCTGTCTATGTCTATGCTTCTCTCTCTGTGTTTCTCATGAATAAATAAATAAATATCTTTCTCATGAATAAATAAATAAATATCTTTTAAATAAAAAACATAGTGAACATAGTGAAAAAAAAAAAGGTAAACTGAAGAAAACCTTGGGCCTAGGAAAATTGAACCTAGAGAAATGGTAACCTTTCCACCCTTTCCCCAGTTACCCAGTTTTCATTCCTTGAGGCAAGCAATGATTAAAAGTGCGTACTTTATTTATTTTAAAAAATATTTTATTTATTTATTCATGAGAGACAGAGAGGCAGAAACACAGGCAATGGGAGAAGCAGGCTCCATGCAGGGAGCCCGATGCAGAACTCGATTCCGGGTCTCCAGGATCAGGCCCTGGGCTGAAGGCGGCGCTAAACCACTGAGCTACCCGGGCTGCCCATACATACTTTAAACATTGTTCTGCACATTGTAGTCACCCCAAGAAGAAGATGAATAGAAGTTCTAACAGTCCATTGAAATATCATGTCATTGGAGAAAATAAATCCATCTTTTCTCAGCTCTTAATCTGATTTAGGGTACAGGACATATAATAAAATAACCAGCACTACAAGACAACCTATAGTGTAATGCTTAATTGTGGTTTATTTTTATTTTCATTTTTATTTTTTTAAAGATTTTATTTATTTGAGAGAGCACGAGCTGGGGGAGGGGCGAAGGGAGAGGGAAAAGCAGGCTCTCCTGCTGAGCAGGGAGCCTGGCTGAGTAGGGAGCCTGATGTGGGGTTGGATCCTGCTTGAGCCAAAGGCAGACACCCAACTAACAGAGCCACCCAGGTGCCCCCTTAATTGTGTTTTTAAAAGCCTTCAGATTCTGAGGAGACCATCTTCTCACTGGTTCCCTAATGTTAACTTATTTTTCTCCTGGCCATACCAGCTCTTTGCCTCTTACTGGTCTCTTTTCAAGCCTAACTCACTTCAGAGTAATTCTGAATAAATAGGTGCCAGATTCCCTGGAGTTCAGAGCCTACTTTTCATTTCCACCCTTAACCAGATAGGTCAATTTAGTCATTCCTAGGGCTCCTCTGTCTGCTGAGCATGTTTAGTTATCATGTGGCTGGATGAGTACAGTGGTGGTTCTCTGTAACGTTTCTTTTCAAGCCTGGAAAACCACTGAAGATTTTATAAACAAAGCACTTGTGTTTATAATTGTGTTAACTCATCTTTCTTTTGTCTGTATAGAAACTTTTGGTCTGCTGATCTAAATAAGGAAATTTTGATTTTTTTTGTAACGGGAAGGAAGAATCCTTTTAAAATGGAAAATGGGTTTCCTAGTGCTGATTTTTTTTTTTATACTTAATGAGTTTGCTAAAGGCTGCTCACAGTAAGTATACCCAGGAAAGAAAAAAAGAGTTAGTTCCTAAGGAATTGTGTATCTTGCATTTAATGACCAGATTTTAGCTTATTTTGTAGAGCTGTTCTTTTTTTTTTAATTTTTATTTATTTATGATAGTCATCACAGAGAGAGAGAGAGAGAAAGAGAGGCAGAGACACAGGCAGAGGGAGAAGCAGGCTCCATGCACCGGGAGCCCGACGTGGGATTCGATCCTGGGTCTCCAGGATCGCGCCCTGGGCCAAAGGCAGGCGCTAAACCGCTGCTCCACCCAGGGATCCCCTGTAGAGCTGTTCTTAACAGTTGATGAGATTATCAAATGAGAATGTTACATCCACTTAAGGGCCATAGGAGGCTCTTTGAATAGGCAATATAAAAAAATAAATAAAATTGAGCAGATAGTGAAATTTTAGTGAACATAATGGATAATAGTTTCTTTTCCTGTGATAACAAACTAGAAAATAAGAAAAGTTTATTTTCTAAACCATGATATTATGGTTCTATAAACAATGTTCCAAGGTTATGCCAAAGTGAATGTCCTCGTATGGTTCTGTATTTACAAGTTGTGTTGCTAATGCAAAAATATTTTGTGATTTTTATGTACCAAAAGCTTAAGAGCTTGTGCTTTTGTAAAATTTTGTAATAGGGGCTAGGAAATTATTTTGATGACTATTATTTTCTAAAATACATGTCTTTTTCTCCATAAGAGGTCAAGTCATAGTAGGTTATTTCTGTTCCTATTTTCTTATCTAGAAAATGTAGTAATAATGTTAACCTGCTTGTTGTAAGCAATTTAACAGTAATTGAATGCGTCGCCAATATGTGAAATACTAGTGAGCTGACTCTAGTCAAAATTCAGACCTTTGGAATGTAAGATTTGTTTTGCCAAGAGGTTGGGACTTTCTTGGGCGTGCAAACTACAAAGACTTCCTGAAAAGTGTGGCAGAGAGCCTCTGCATTTTAGAGGTTCATTTTATGGTTTAGAGTACAGAGCTAGAAAAGGAGGCCTTCCCTTTAGGATGTTAGGCTGCTCCCCTAGAGCCCCAGGCTCCTTTGGTTTTGCATTGCAGTTCCCCATCACTCCTGAGAATTGTTCTACGAGCTTTTCTCTTCTCTTGGTTACTGTAACATCTCATCCCAGTCCGTAGGTCTTACTACAAAAGGATCTCTTTTTACTTGGTGTAGGTACTTCGGGTATTCTAAAGTGGACATAGTGGTTGAGCAGTGAGGTACTGGGCTAGGTGTGAGTGAGACAGACACCTGTGTATCCTATCTTCAGTAATGTTATGATGTTGGTGTTTGGGGGGATGCTGTTTTTTCATAGAGATGTAAGGTGGCATTGATTTGAAAAACAATGCAAATAAAGACAGGAAAAATATTTTTTCATATTCTAATCTGAGTGACAATTTTCAAGAAATTCATAAACTGAGCATACCTGTTTCAGCCTTGTCATCAGTCACTGGCACTCTCTCTACCTAGACACCAACATTCCTCCCCACCCATTTTTGTTGTTGTTTTATTTTTTTTTATTTTTTTATTTTTTTTAAATTTTTTTTATTTATTTATGATAGACACACAGTGAGAGAGAGAGAGGCAGAGACACAGGCAGAGGGAGAAGCAGGCTCCATGCACCGGGAGCCCGATGTGGGATTCGATCCCGGGTCTCCAGGATCGCGCCCTGGGCCAAAGGCAGGCGCCAAACCGCTGCGCCACCCAGGGATCCCCTGTTGTTGTTTTAAACAGTGGTTAAATTGTCTTGTTGCAGAGGTGGATACTTTTATTTAGTCAGAAGACTGGAGTAGTGGGTGTTTGTTTACAGTCTAAGATACTTTTTAGGATCTGCTTTCCTTGTTCCCTCAGGGCTGAACTTTGAAAAGGTCTAATCTAGTGTGGTCATATCGGTCTGAATGTATCCTTTATTCCAGTTATGGAATTGTTATTAAGTGTATTGTAAAGTTTTTCTTTTATGCATTTCTATTAGCTAAAGAACTGGCCATGGGAAATCTGCTTTATTTACATACACTTTTTTATATTAAGGTATTTTCCTCTATCATTTATTCATGAAGTGTTTATTGAGAGGATATGTGGAATATGCTGTGTGAAGCACTGGGAATACAAGGTTGAAGATTCATGGTTCATGGCTTTAAGGAACTTTAAGATAAAGAGACAGATTAACAGATAATTCTGATGCCACTTGGTAAGTGCAAATCATACAGCCTATGGGAGTATTATGAGAGTATGGAATAGAGCAGTTCTCAAAGTATGGAGACCCTGATGGTCCCTGAGCTCATACAGATCTGTAAGGTCAAAACTGTTTTCATAACTTAAGATATTATCTGCTATTTTTGCTCTCATTCACTTACAAATATGTGATAGAGTTTTCCAGAAGAAATATAACTTGTGGTATCACAATAGATTGAATATAGAAGCAGAGATGAGAATTTGGCTGTCCTCTTTTTCTTTTTTTTTTCCTTAAAAGATTTATTTGAGAGAGAGAGAGAGAGAGATGAAAGGAGCAGCGGAAGAGGGAGAGGGAGAGAGAATCTCAAGCAGATTCCATACTGAGTTGTGAAGCCTGATGAAGGACCTGATGTGTGGGGCCTGATCTCAGGACCATGAGGTTATGACCTGAGCTGAAACTAAGAGTCAGACACTCAACCGACTGCACCAACCAGGCGCACCCCTAGCTGTCTTCTATTAAGCCAGACACTAAGGAGATTTGCAGAAATATAAAGCAGTATTACTCTTTTCACTAAAAGTTTTGTTTTAAAAAATAAGGTTTTTAAAACTGAAATATGTTTAAAAATAAAATGTTTTTAAGTTTTTATTTAATTTTTTTTTAAAAGATTTTATTTATTTATTCGTGATAGTCACACAGAGAGAGACAGAGAGGCAGAGACACAGGCAGAGGGAGAAGCAGGCTCCATGCAGGGAGCCCGACGTGGGATTCGATCCCGGGTCTCCAGGATCGTGCCCCGGGCCAAAGGCAGGCGCCAAACCGCTGCGCCACCCAGGGATCCCAAGTTTTTTTTTTTTTTTTTTTTTATTTTATTTATTTATTCATCATAGTCACAGACTGAGAGAGAGAGAGGCAGAGACACAGGCAGAGGGAGAAGCAGGCTCCATGCAGGAGCCTGACGTGGGATTCGATCCCAGGTCTCCAGGATCTCGCACTGGGCCAAAGGCAGGCGCCAAACCGCTGCGCCACCCAGGGATCCCGGATCCCAAGTTTTTATTTAATTTTGAGAGAGAATGAGAGCTAGAGTGAGCATGAACAGGGGGAGGAGAAGAGGCAGAGAGAGAATCTCAAGCCAACTCCTGAGCATAGAGCCCAATATGGGGCTTGATCTCACGACTCTGACTTCATGACCTCAGCCGAAATTAAGAGTTGGGTGCTTACCTGATTGAGCCATCCAGGTGCCCCTAAATATAAAATGTTTTAAGTAAACAATTAATAGAATTTTAAACATTTATGTAGTAAATGATTTAAACTCAGTTTTAACTTGAAATTCAGCAAATATTGATATAGCTTACATAGACAGGAGTTTTTGAGTCCTTGATAATTTGTTTTTTGAGATTTTATTTCTTGGGGTGCCCAGTTGGCTCAGTCAGTTAATTCTCTAACTCTTCATTTCAGCTTCTGTTATGATCTCAGGATTGTGAGATTGAGCTCTGCATTGTACTCTCTGCTTTGGGGTTCAAGCCCCTGCTGGGTGTGGAGATTACTTAAAAATAAAATATATTTTAAAAAATTTATTTTATTTTATTTTTATTAAAATCTTAAACCTGCCTTTCCGGTGGAAGAAACAAAATATAAATAATAAATGAGAATTGCAAATACTAATTAACAAGTATTATGACAGTGATGAGGTAGAAAATGATCCAGGTGATATTTTAACTGTGGTGGTACACAGGAAACCTCTTAGAAATGGTAACTTTTGGTTGAGTCGTGAATGTTAGAAGATGGCAGATGACCTGGGGCAGAACATCTGAAGTATAAAAAAGCCCTAAGGAACAATGTATAGCTAAACAGTAGTAAATGACGAAGAGAGTGAAGATGAGGGCAGAGATGGACAGATACAGACCCTACAGGGTTTCTGTAGGTCATAGGTCCAACTCAAGTAGGGTTACAATGGGATGCTTTTGGAAGATTTTAAGCAAAGAATTGGAAATTATCTGACTTGTGCTCTACAGAGTACATTTTGGGTTCCTCTGGCACAGTTGAATTGTAGAGAGGCTAGAGTAGAGGCAGAGAGACTGATTAGGAGAGTGTTACAGCAAAAACAGCCAAGAAATAGTGATGATAACTTGGAGTGAGGCTATGTCAGGAACAGTGGGAGTGTTGAGTGAGTTTGGTGGTTTTGGGAGGTAGAGCCAGTTTTTTGTTTGTTTTTAGTTTTGTCTGAGATGGTGTTTGTAGGGGAGCAGGATGATGTCAGTAATTTACATAAGAGCATTGTAAAAATACTGGAAACAATGCCCATCAACAGTGGTACATTCATACAGTGGAGTACAGTGCAGATGTAAGAAAAGAATGAGGAAGAACTCTATGAACTGATATAGAGTAATTTCTAGGACATCTGTTACTGGAAAAAAGCAGTGTGCATAAGAATAGCTATAATATGTTACCTTTTATGTAAGAAAAGAGGGAAACAATACAGGTAAGTATTTGCACATTTTTGCAAAACTAAACTGAAGATGGATCAGCCAGAAACTAATGAGATTGGTTTCTTACAGGATTTGGGTGGGAACATTGTGGAAAGGAAGGGGATGGAAATGAAAGCAGTCGGGATGGAAAGAGGGATGTTTTTGTGAGTGTATCTTTTTTGTGTAGGTCAGACTCTAGAACCGTATTAATGTCTCACATAATAAAAAGTAAGTACATAAAATCTATCAGGATGGGAAGGAAAAAACTGAAGTGAAATAAAAACACAAATAGACCTAACTGGATTTGTAATAAATAACCACATCGAAAGGGAGAATAAAAAGAAACCAATTAACTACATAGAATTTTGACTATAAACAAGCTCAGAACAAAACATCTGTAAACAAATACTGAACTATTGTTAGTAGAATTATTTTTCATTTGAATTAGATTTGAATTAGGAATTCTGTAACTACTTTGTGTATTTAAGATTAAGTGAGTTTAACAATATATTGAAGATAAAGAGAGTTTATATATGGCTTGAATAACATTGTGGTGTGTTGGATTAGAATCCGAGATCAGTATGAATTATTGGTATTTTTAGATAGACACAGACATAAATATAGCTGTGTCTATGCATGGATCAGTATATAGGCCTTTATCTCCTAGTTCTTTTTGTCTATTGTTCCTTATTCTCTAACAAAATAGAAAGCTCTCTTGAATTTCTGGATTTGGAGGACAGGTTCACAGTCAACTAAGATGTATTTAACAGACATCCTTAAAATTTGCTTTTCTCCTTAGTTCCTAGTTTTTACCAGTATTTGATAAAATTTGAAAACATATTCTGAATGAAACAGTTCTTGGGTGTATATGAATAGTTGGTTTTTCTAGTCTCTGTTTCCCCTTTCTCAGGCCTTTTGAGACAGTCGAAATGGAAAGCTTGTATAAGTTGGTGTTTAAGACACTATGTAGAGAGGGGTGTCTGGGTGGCTCAGTCAGTTAAGTGTCTGCGTTCTGCTCAGGTCATGATCCAAGCTTCTAGGATCCAGCCCTGCATCAGCAGGAAGGAAGCCTGCTTCCCCCTATCCCTCTGCCTCTGCCTGCTGCTCCCCCTGCTTGCGCTTTCTGTGAAATAAATGAATAAAATCCTAAAAGAAAAGAAAAAGACACTATGTGGAGAAATGCCTGATCCCTGTAATCTTTGTTTCCTTCTTAGAAGATATTATATATTCTTATTTTTTTGTTGTCATTATAACTCACAATTTCTCGTAAGTCAGAAATGAACAAAATGTCATAAAATTCAGCACTCCATCACCTATTTCGTGACTACCTTTTAATAGACACCTATATTTTTTGAAATATTTTTGTGCAACATTCCTGAAGTGATTGAGATAATATTTTCAAGTGTTTGATATTAATCTAAGGTATTAATATATTTCAGTAAAGAAGAGTGTTATTGGAGTTGCTCTTTCCTTCAAAGCTGGGACTGAATGAAGTTAAAATGTCTCTGGGGCTGAGAGAACGTTAAGTGGAATTTCAGCCATGCTCACAGTTTGCCTACAAGTGTAGTTTCTTGAATTCATTCTGTGAGCAGTTTTGATTACCTGCCATTTGTTTTTTTCTTTTTTAAGATTTTATTTATTTATTTGACAGAGAGAGTGAGGGAGCACGCGTACACCAGCACATGTGCAGGCAGAGCAGCAAGCAGAGGGAGAGGGAGAAACAGACTCCCGCTGAGCAGAGAGCCTGATGCGGGGCTCAATCCCAGGAACCTGAGATGAAGGCAGGTACTTAACCCACTGAACCACTCAGGTGTCCTGATTACCTGCCATTTGTAAATGCACTTTGCTGAATACTTGGATTATTAATATGAATATAACTCACTCTCCTTGTCATGAGGGATTCACAGTCCAGTAGGGAAGATAAGCAACCTGATATTTGTAATCTAATGATTTAAAACTAATAATGTGGGACGCCTGGGTGGCTCAGCTATTGAGCGTCTGCCTTCGGCCCAGGGTGTGATCCTGGAGTCCCGGGATTGAGTTCCACATCGGGCTCCCTATGGGGAGCCTGCTTCTCCCTCTGCCTGTGTCTCTGCCTCTTTCTCTCTCTGTCTCTCATGAATGAATGAATGAATGAATGAATGAATAAATAAATAAATAAATATCTTAAAAAAAATAAAGCTAATAATGTACTGACACAGGTCGTAGCAGGATCCTATGGGAGTGAGCCTTAGGGAATTAGGAAGGGCTCTAGAGAAAATGTCACCTGAACTGGTGCAGGAGCATAGGAGTTGGCTTGATGGACTGGGTGCTGGAATGAGCAGCGTCTTTATTTTTTTTTTTTTTTTTTTTTTTTTTTTTTAATTTTTTTATTTATTTATGATAGTCACAGAGAGAGAGAGAGAGAGGCAGAGACACAGGCAGAGGGAGAAGCAGGCTCCATGCACTGGGAGCCCGACGTGGGATTCGATCCCGGGTCTCCAGGATCACGCCCTGGGCCAAAGGCAGGCGCTAAACCGCTGCACCACCCAGGGATCCCGAGCAGCGTCTTTATAGATACCACAGTGTTTTGCATTTTAGGTTAATGAGTATCGGATGATATAATTCATTAGGATAGTTCATGATAGGAGTTATATCGTTGTTTAAGGAGGAGGTAAAATTGGTTGGCAAGCTCTGGATGGTACCTTTTTTTATTTTTAAAAATTTTTATTAAAATTCAGTTAATTAACCTATAATGTATTATTGGTTTCACATGTAGAGGTCAGTGTCTTATATAACACCCAGTGCTCATTACATCACGTGCCATCCTTAATGTCCAGCACCCAGTTACCGCATCCCCCTACCCCCGCCCCTCCATTGACCCTCAGTTTGTTTCCCGATTGAGTCTTTTATAGTTTGTCTCCCTCTCTGATTTCATCTTGTTTTATTATTCCTGTCTTCCCCTATGATCCTGTTTTCTTTCTTAAATTCTCCATATGAGTAAGATCATATGATATTTGTCTTTCTCTGATTGACTTATTTCACTTAGCGTAATATCCTTTAATTCCATCCATGTCATTGCAAATTAAGAGAAAATATCTTTAGAAGACTAGTTTTAAGGATCTTGGGTTGATGATTTCGGCCAGATAAACATAGTTATACTATAGACTTCAGTGACATTGATGGGCAATGCTGGGATCTCAGTTACGGAGATGGTGAAAGAATAGTTCTGTTATCATGTGTATATGTTGATAGTATTTGGACCCTATTTTGGTTTATTAAGTTACTGATATATTTAGTAATAATAGATTCCTGTGGGATTAAAAGCTTTTTAAACCTAAAGTTAGGGGTGTGGGATGCTTGGGTAGCTCAGTCATCTGACTCTTGATTTCAGCTCAGATCATGATCTCAGGGTCTTGGGATTGAGCCCCGCATTGGGCTTTGTGCTTACCATGAAGTTTATCCCTCATAAATGAATTAAAAAAAAAAAAAAGGGACACCTGGGTGGCTCATTCGGTTAAGCGTCTGCCTTCAGGTCAGGTCATGATCTCAGGGTCCTGGGATTGAACCCCACATGGGGCTTCCTTCTCAGGGAGTCTACTTCTCCCTCTCCTTTTGCCCCTCCCTCCCATTTATTCTCTCTCTCTCTCAAGTAAATAAATAAAACAAAACAAAAAAGTTAAAAAAAGACAGTTAAACAATATAAACTTTCCCAATCGCCAGCTTTCAGCCATCCTGTTCCTGTTCAACCTACCGAGGAAACTGTTTATTATTTTATGTATCCTTCTACTAGAGTTTCTTTGAATAAAGACAGTAAAAATACAGATTTTTTTTTAAAGATTTTGTTTATTCATGAAAGACACAGAGAGAGGCAGAGACACAGGCAGAGGGAGAAGCAGGCTTCATGCTGGGAGCCCAACGTGGGACTCGACCCCGGGTCTCCAGGATCACCCTGGGCAGAAGGCAGGTGCTAAACCTCTGAGCCACGTTGGCATCCCATAAAAAAATACAGATTCTTATTTCTATCTTTACCATCCAAAACTCACAAAGCCCACATATTATACCCATTATTCTACAAATTGGTCTTCCTGCCCTTCCCTTTACATACATACTGTGTTTTTTACTTTACAATGGAAATCTTCACAGATCTTTCCATAGAGTATGTATAGTTTTTTTTTTTTTTTTTTAATTAGCATGATTTTCTTTTGGATAATTTATTTAAGCAATTCTCTGTTGGTAGAGATTTTGGGTTTTTTCCAGGCCATATATGTTTGTACTTTTGATAGGTATTGCCAAAATGCCTTACATGCTGTATTCAGATTTTTTTTTTAAAGATTTTATTTATTTATTCATGATAGTCACACAGAGAGAGACAGGCAGAGACACAGGCAGAGGGAGAAGCAGGCTCCATGCTGGGAGCCCGACGTGGGATTCGATCCCGGGGCTCCAGGATCACGCCCCGGGTCAAAGGCAGGCGCCAAACCGCTGCGCCACCCAGGGATCCCCAGATTTTTTTTTAAAAGATTTTATTCATCCATTCAAGAAAGACACACACAGAGAGAGAAAGAGAGAGAGAGGGAGAGGGAGAAGCAGGCTCCACACAGGGAGCCTGACATGGGACTCGATCCCGGGTCCCTAGGATCATGCCCTGGTGCCGAAGGCAGCGCTAAACCGCTGGGCCACCCGGGCTGACCTGTATTCAGATTTAATTAACATAAGCATTGTGTAAGTTTAAGGTGTATAATGTGATGTTTTGATGCATGTATATATATAGTATAACACAATAAGGCTAGTTATTACATCTTTCACAAAATTCACATAATTACATTTTGTTGTTATGGTGGATAATAGGCTTTTTTTTTTTAATTTTAAGATTTTATTTATTTGAGAGAGAGAGAGAGAGCATGACCATGATCTGAGCCAAAGGAAGTCACTTAACTGACTAACCCATGCGGGCACCCCAATATTAGGCATTTCTTCACAACCTTGCCAAGAACGTACCTTGGTGGGGTGCTTGGGTGACACAATTGGTTGAGCATCAGACTCTTGTTTTTGGCTCAGGTGGTGATCTCAGGGTTCTGGGATTGAGTTCCATGCCAGGCTCCATGCTCAGCACCCAGTTGGTTTGTACTTCTTTCTCCCTCTCCCTGTACTCTTCCCTCCTGAGCGTGTGCACTTGTGTGTACTCTCTCTCTAAGATAAATAAATCTTTATTTTATTTATTTTTTAAAAGATTTTATTTATTCATGAGAGACACACACGGGGTGGGGGGGGGGAGAGAGAGAGTGAGAGAGAGAGAGAGAGAGAGAGAGAGTAGAGACACACACAGAGGGAGAAGCAGGCTCCATGCAGGGAGCCTGATGTGGGACTCGATCCTGGGACTCTAGGATCACGCCCTGAGTCTAAAGCAAGGGGCTACACCGCTGAGCCACCCAGGGATCCCCTAAATCTTTAGAAAGTACCTTGGGAAGCAGGGATTTGTGGAAAATGGTGTCTACGTGTAGTTTTATTTATTTATCATTCTAGCAAATATCTTTTGGGGAAATGTGTACACAGCCTACCTATGTCTAGTGTGAAATTCCTATGTTATAAGGTATGTGAATTTCCATTGCTCCACATCCTCAGCAGGCCTGGGTATACTTAGTTTCTTTAAAGTTTACCTATTTTGGTGGGCACACGGTGGTATCTTATTGTGGTTTTAGTTTTTATGTTTATTCCCTAATGAGAATGTCCATTTTTTCCCCTATGCTTGTTGGCTCTCTTGGTTTTTTGAAAACCTTTATTTAAAAAACCCCAGAATATATAATCTCCATTTGTTAAACAAAAAGAAATAAAAACAGACAAATGCTCTTATACTAGCAATCTTAGTCTGGTTCTTTCTTGGGTACTAGCTATCAAAGAATATTTTTGACTCTTCTAATTGCATTTTGTAAAAAAAAAAATGTAGTGCAAATTACATTACTTTATCCTTTAATTTAGACCTAGGACCTTGTGGTAACATGTGAGGAGTACTTTGAGTTCAGGAGGAAGAGGAAGAAGAGAGAGATGAGTACTTATACATGAAGTGATTTTTGAGTTTACCTGTTTTTGCTAGCTTACTTGTGGGTGGAGGTTGGGAGGTTGAAATCATTTTTTTAAAAAAAATAGAATAGTTTTTTTTTTTTTTTAAAGAATTCTTTTTTTTTAAAAATTTTTATTTATTTATGATAGTCACAGAGACAGAGAGAGAGAGAGAGAGAGAGAGGCAGAGACATAGGCAGAGGGAGAAGCAGGCTCCATGCACCAGGAGCCTGACGTGGGACTCGATCCCGGGTCTCCAGGATCGCGCCCTGGGCCAAAGGCAGGTGCCAAACCACTGAGCCACCCAGGGATCCCCAAAAAAATAGAATAGTTTAGCCAACTTTTAAATTATAATGTAACTTGCATGATTGGGGCATAGTATTTTTAATTTTTATTTATTTATGATAGTCACACAGAGAGAGAGAGGGGCAGAGACACAGGCAGAGGGAGAAACAGGCTCCATGCACCGGGAGCCCGACGTGGGACTCGATCCCGGGTCTCCAGGATCGCGCCCTGGGCCAAAGGCAGGCGCCAAACCGCTGCGCCACCCAGGGATCCCTTGTTTATGTTTTTGTAGAAAAGTGCTTTTACTTGAACAAGGACTAGAGATAGACTGCGTAGGGGTTTTGGTTTGGTTATATGCTATTCTCAGTGCTTGGATAAGTTTTTGAAATCCTCTCTACCCATCTTTTTAAAGTTTAATGGGTATTTATTGTTTGTACAGAACTTTTCCCTTTCTTTTCATAATAAAGCTGTGAGTGGATCTTCATGCAAAGGTTATTAATAACATTGTTTTCACCTAAAGCTTTACTAAGAATTTTACGAGTGACGTTTATTGAATTGTGTGCTTGAACATCAGAGTAATTTTGTTAACTGTTCAAGAAGAGTAAGCAGTATACTTAACATTTATTAGCCTATATTGTGTCAAATTGATTATTTTTTTGTTGGTAATTGATACATTTCTTTTTCTACCTTTTTTTTTCTTTAAGATTTTGTTTTATGTATTTAAAGAGAGCCCATGTGTGAATGGGTGGAGGGGCAGAGGGAGAGAATCTCAAGCAGACTCCCATCTGAGTACAGAGCTCAATGGGGGCTTGAAACTCATGACCCTGAGGTCATGACCTGAGCTGAAATCAGGAGTTGTTCAGTTAACTGACTGAGCCACCCAGGCGTCCCTTTTCACCTTTTAAATAGACATCATTTTTAGAGCAGTTTTAGGTTCACAGTAAAATTGAGTAGGAAGTAGAGAATTCCCATATATCCCTGCCCCTACCCACACGCAAAGCCTCCCTGACTGTCAACATCCTGCACCAGCAAATTGTGGTTATTTCTGAGTTGACTGATTCCCTTCCTTTTGGAAAAGTAAGCAGTTTGGTATATTTTAATATAGTCTAAAGTCTGTTTTATAACATTCTTATTGACCTTATTGCAAAAACAAAGAAACCAACACTAGAATTAAATTACTTCCTTTGGGGCAGCCCAGGTGGCTCAGCGGTTTAGCGCCGCCTTCAGCCCAGGGCCTGATCCTGGAGCCCCAGGATCTAGTCCCACGTCAGGCTCACAGCGTGGAGCCTGTTTTTCCCTCTGCCTGTGTCTCTGCTTCTATCTTTCTCTCTCTGTGTCTCTCATGAATAAATAAATAAAATCTTTAAAAAAAAAAATTCCTTCCTTCCTGGCAGTCTTTTTTTGAAGATACAAAATGAAAAAAAAATTTCGACCTTTATAGCAACATTTATACTCTCCTTTCTTTAAATTTTTTTTTTAAATGTTTATTTATTTATGATAGTCACAGAGAGAGAAAGAGAGAGAGGCAGAGACACAGGCAGAGGGAGAAGCAGGCTCCATGCACCGGAAGCCCGATGTGGGATTCGATCCCGGGTCTCCAGGATCGCGCCCTGGGCCAAAGGCAGGCGCCAAACCCCTGCGCCACCCAGGGATCCCTCTCCTTTCTTTAATTCCTAATTTTATGAAACTCGAAGATTTGTAAGTTTTTTCTTCCTTCTTTTAAATATTTAAATGTAAAATGTTCTAATCAGATGTTTGGAGTTTTTATGAAAATTTCTGACTTGGAGTACTACAACATATAAATAATAGTTCTAAACTTGGTGTGTAGCACAAGCTCTAATCCAATTTGAGTGGGCTTGCCTAGAAGTGAATTAAATGATGTGATTAGGATGCTGCTATCAATAAAGGACATAAAGTCCTTTAAGATTTTATTAGTGAAGAATGGGACATTATGGATGAGAAGAGAGGGCTGTGAGCTCACTGATCATTGGAAAGCACCCATTTTTTAGGATTCTTATGAGAAAGCAAAGCCATCAAACTGTGTGAAGACTAGGATTTTCCCAATGAGACCGAAGGGTCAACTTAAAAAAAGATTGATAGTTTTGACATTAAAATTAATCTTCATCCAAAGATACCATAGGAGCCCTGGATGGCTCACTTGGGTAAACGTTGACTCTTGATCTCAGCTCAGGTCTTGATCTCAGAGTTGTGAGTTCAAGCCCCATGTTGGGTTCCACACTGGTATGGAGCCTACTTAAAAAAAAATTAAAAAAAATAAAGACACCATAGAAAAATGAAAAGATAAACTAAATTTGGAAAAAAATTGTTGCACATAAAAATTATTTTATATATAATATAGAATTAGTGTCCTGAATAGGGCTGCCTTCATGGATGTACATACAATCTGTGGTCACACAGGGCCCCATACTTACTTTCATGCTAAACTATCATTCTTAAAATTCTTAATTTTTAAATATTGGCCCTACTTTTATTTTTTTTAATTTTATTTATTATTTTGAAAGACAGAGTATGAATAGGAGGAAGGGCAAAGGGAGGGGGGACGAACAAGGGGACTCCCCACCCAGCACAGAGTCTGACATGAGGCTCAATCCTAGGACCCCAAGATCACAACCTGAGCTGAAGTCAGACATAACCGACTGAGCCACTCAGCATTTCATGGCCCTGCTTTTTAATTTTGCACTGGGCCTGCAAATTATGTAGCCAGTCCTGGTTGTGAATATATTAAGCCTAGTAAGTAATGAGAAAAAGACTACCTAATAAAAATGGCCAGAACAGAACAAAGGGATGTGGAAAGGAACATAGATAATTAATAAACATGTGAAAAGGTCTTCAACCTAATCAGGTAATAATACAAATTGAAATCATGGTATTATGTTCTGTATTTCCACAAATTAAGAAATCTCACTTTACCAAGTATTGGAGAGGATTGTGTCATCAGTTTACATACTGCTGGTGAGTTGGTAGAGTGATACAGTTGGAAGTCAAATTGGCATTTTTGGTAAAATTGGGTGTTTACATGTCCTATAACCCAACAATTCCACTTCTAGGTTTACAACATACTCTAAAGAAATCAGTGTTCATGTGTACCTGAGATTTTTTTTTTTGAGATTTATATAATAATGTTGATAAAAGCAAAGAACTTTAAACAATCCAAATGCCTGAAAACAGAATAGGTGAATATATTGTGGCATATTTATATAATGAAATACAATTAAAATGTAACAATTAAAAAGTAACATGGATGGGGTGCCTACATGGCTCAATCAGTTAAGCATTTGCCTTCTGCTCAGGTCATGATCTCAGGATCCTAGGATCAAGCCCCATATCGGGTTCCCTGCTCAGCAAGGAGCCTGCTTCTTCCTCTCCTGCTCTCCTTGCTTGTGCGCTCTCTCTCTGTGTCAAATAAATAAATAAAATCTTAAAAAAGAAAGTGACATGGACAAAGCTTAGAAAAATATTTGAATGACAAAATTCAGCGTATGAATTTATAAAGCTGTAAAAGGGAGCCAGGGATAACAAACCTAAACACAGCATTGTTTAGGGATATATACATATGTGACAAGGTTTTGCTTTAAACAGTAATGTAATAGTAAATATTTAGGATAAAGATTGGGAGGAGAGGAGCACATAGGTAGATGTAATATTGATGTTCTTCTGTGCGATGATCTATAGTGTTCATCTTTGCATGCGTCTTTCCATATATTTTGTGTGTTTCAGATATTAAAGAAGAGGCATCTGGGTGGGTCGGTGGTTGAGCATCTGCCTTTGGCTTGGGTAGTGATCCTGGGGTCCCAGGATCGAGTCCTGCATCAGGCTCCCCATGGAGAGCCTGCTTCTCCCTCTGTCTGTGTCTCTGCCTTCTTCTCTGTGTCTCTCATGAATAAATAAATAAAATCTTTAAAAAAATAAACAAGAAAGGGGGAAAATGAAATATCCATAGTTAACAGCTTATGATGTAGATGGAGAAATAGTTTGAGAAGTAGAAAGAAAATTAGGGGCAGCCCTTGTGGCGCAGCGGTTTAGCGCCGCCTGCAGCCCAGGGCATGATCCTGGAGCCGCCCCCCCCCCGACGGGATCGAGTCCCAAGTCAGGCTCTCTGTATGATGCCTGCTTCTCCCTCTGCCTGGGTCTCTGCCTCTCTCTCTCTGTGTCTCTATGAATGAATAAATAAAATCTTTAAATAAAAAAAAAAAAAAAGAAAATTACTATGTTACAGAAAAGAGTTTTCAAGAAAGAGGTGATAAAATGAGAGAATTTTGATAGTTGTATAGGACATCCATTTTAGGTCCCTTCTCGCTCTAATGTTCTACAATTTTAATATTGTAGTTAAAAGGTCTTTTTTTTTTTAAAGATTTTATTTATTCATGAGAGACAGAGAGAGAGAGAGAGAGAGAGAGAGAGAGAGAGAGAGACACAGGCAGAGGGAGAAGCAGGCTCCATGCTGGGAGCCTGATGTGGGACTCGATCCAAGGTCCCCAGGATCACACCCTGGGCCGAAGGTGGCGCTAAACCGCTGAGCCACCTGGGCTGCCTAGTTCATATGTTTTTTATGTTTTCCCCATATTTAGAAATAGTTATAAGCAATCAAATGTCATACAAGTAATAAAATTTTATTTTTAATTTAGTTCATTTAGGTGTTAATACCTTTCTTCACCCTTTCTTGTAGTGTATCTTCTAATTTGAAAGTCTTCCATGAAAACTTCAGTTTAAAAAATAAGTAATGACATCATCTGTCATCTTAAAAGACTGAAATGGGGGCTGTCATTTTGAGGTAAGTATCCGATTTTGTATCTTTATTTACACTGATTTTCCAGAAGTTAAATAGAGAAGGAAAATGTGAATATTGGTTAGATTTTAAATCTTTTTTTTTATTTTTTTTTTAATATTTTACCTTAGGTAATCCTTACCCTCACCGTGGGGTTTGAACTAATAACTCTGAGATCAAGAGTTGCATGCTCTTGACTGAACCAGCCAGGCACCTTTAGATTCTTAATCTTTTAGTTAATCTCTGTGTTGGGGGATAGAAATCCTAGGCCTTGTTTTAAAATAGTCTGATATTTAGGATTATGTTTACCCCATTGTTAACAGAGCTTCATGAAGGAGAGAGAAGGGGTCAGTATTGTTGAAAGCTTTTTAGAGAGGTTAATTGAAAACTGAAGCTTTTTGAAGCTTTTTTGGAGTTGGTAGGAGGTCATAGCTGGCCTCTTTCTACACAGTGTTTGTGGCTGAAAATAAGCTTGCAATAAAATAAAGAGTGAAGAGAAGGTGATAAAGTGAGTATTTCAACTCATTCATTTATTGAATCAATAGGTAGAATGTATTTAGGACATTTAGGCTTGAACTCACAAACCCAAGAGTAAGAGTTGCATGCACCCTGCCACCATCCTCCCCTCTGGCCACCACCAGTTTGTTTTATACTTAGGGGTCTGTTTTTTTGTTTATTTGCTTCTTTTGTTTTTAGATTCCACATATAAGTGAAATCATATGGTGTTTGTCTTTGACATATCACCCTCTAGGTCTGTGCATATTGTTATGAATGGCAAGATTTCACTTTTTTTTTTTTATGGCTGAGTAGTATTGCATTGTATGTATATGTGTGTGTGTGTCTGTGTGCGCGCGCACACATCTTTATCCATTCATCTATCAGTGTAAACTTAGATTGCTTCTATATCTTGGCTCCTATAAATAATGCTGCAGTAAACTTAGGGGTGCATATGTTTTATGAAGTAGAGTTTTTGTTTTCTTTGAGTGAATATCCTGGAAGTAAAATTAATCTGATTGTATGTTATTTCTGTTTTTAATTTTTTGAGGAACCTCCATTCTGTTTTCCGGAGTGGCTGTACTAATTTACATTCCTACTGACACTGCATGAGGATTCTCTTTTCTCTACACCCTCACCAACATTGGTTACTTCTTGTCTTTTTGATAACTATCCATTCTGGCTGGTGTGAAGTGATAATTGTAGTTTTGATTTGCATTTCTTTGATGATCAGTGATGTTGAGCATCTTTTCATGTGTCTGGCCATCTGTATGTCTTTGGAAAAATGTCTATTCAGTACTTCTGCCCATTTTAAAAATCAGATTGTTTTCTTGTATAAATTGTGTGTTGACTTGTATAAATTCTTTGGTATTTTGAATATTAACTACTTATCAGATATATAATTTGTAAATATCTTCTGCCATTCTCTAAGTTGTCTCTCATTTTATTGTTGGTTTCCTTTGCTGTGCAGAAGGTTTTTATTTTGGCATACTCCCAACTATTTATTTTTGCTTTTCTTTCCTTTGCTTGGGAAGACAAATCCAGAAAAATACCGTCAAAGCTGATGTCTAGGGGCGCCTGGGTGGCTCAGCAGTTGAGCAACTGCCTGTGGCTCGGTGTGATCCAGGGTTCCTGGGATTGAGTCCCACATCAGGCCCCTGCATGGAGGCTGCTTCTCCCTCTGCCTATGTCTCTGCTTCTCTCTTTCTATGTCTCTTATGAATAAATAAATAAAATATTTAAAAAATAGCTGATGTCTAAGGATTTATTACCTATGTTTTATTCTGGGAGTTCGATGTTTTCCTGTCTCACATTTAGGTCTTTAATCCATTTTGAGTGTATTTTTGTATGTGGTATAAGAAAGTGGTCCAGTTTCATTTTTTTGTATGTATCTGTCCAATTTCCCAGTACCATTTATTAAAGAGACTGTCCTTTCCCTTTTGTGTATTGTGTCTTTTGTTGTAGATTGACCATAGAAGTGTGGGTTTATTACTTGGCTTTCTATTCTGTTCCGTTGATCTCTGGGTCTTTTTTTTTTTTTTTTTTTTTTTTTTTTTTTTGGTGCCATTACCATGCTGTTTTGATTACTGTAGCTTTGTAGTGTAGTTTGAAATCTGGAATTGTGTTACTTCAATTTTGTTCTTTCTCATGGTTACCTTGGCTGTTAGGAGTCTTTTGTAGTTCCATACAAATGTTAGGATTATTTGTTCTATTTCTGTGAAAAGTACTGTTGGTATTTAATAGGGATTGCATTGAATCTGTAGATTGCTGTGGGTAGTATGGACATTTTAACAATGTTAATTCTAGTCCATGAACATGATATGCCTTCCCATTTATTTGTGTTGTCTTTAGTCTCTTTCTTTTTTTATTTTTAAAAGTTTATTTTTTAAAACTTTTTTAAAAAGTTGGTCATGGAACCCAATGCAGGGCTTGATCCTGAGTTGAGACCTGAGCTGAGATCAGGAGTTGGACGCTTAAACTGACTGAGACACTCACATTTCCTATCCTTCAGTATCTTTCATCGGTCCCTTATAGTTTTCAGAGTAGTCTTTTACTTCCTTGACTAAATTTATTCCTAGGTATTTCATTCTTTTATGCACTTTTAAATGGTATTATTTTCTTAATATCTCTTTCTGTTAATTCATTATTTCATATAGAAATGCAACAGATTTCTTTCTTTTCTTTTTTTTTTTTTTTTTTAAGATTTTATTTATTTATTCCTGAGAGACGCAGAGAAAGAGAGAGGGAGAGACACAGGCAGAGGGACAAGCAGGCTCCATGTAGGGAGCCTGACGTGGGACTTGATCCTGGGTCTCCAGGATCAGGCCCTGGGCTGAAGGCTGCACTGAATCGCTAAGCCACCTGGGCTGCCCACAACAGATTTCTGATTCTGTTAGTTTTGTACCTTCAACTTAATTTTTTAGTTCTAATTTTTTTGGTGGAATCTTTAGTGTTTTTATTTTTTAATTTAATTTTATATTTTTAAGGAATGCATTTTTAAAAAAAATTTTATTTATTCAAAGATTTTCTTTATTTATTTGAGAGGGGGGGGGCAGAGACACAGGCAGACAGAGAAGCAGGCTGCGTGCAATGAGCCTGATGTGGGATTCGAACTTGGGAATCCAGGATCACACCTTGAGCTAAAGGCAGGCGCTCAAGCGCTGAGCCACCCAGGCGTCCCTCTTTAGTGTTTTAAAAAAATTTTCTATATATTGTACCTTGTCATTTGCAAATAGTGACAGTTTTACTTTTTCCTTACCAATTTAAATGACTTTTATTATTTTTTGTCTCATTGCTGTGGCTGGGACTTCTAGTGTTGAATAAAGTGTTGAGGGTGGATATCCTTGTTTTGTTCCTGATCTTAGAGGAAAAACTTTGA
Source organism: Canis aureus (assembly GCF_053574225.1). Classification (NCBI taxonomy): domain Eukaryota; kingdom Metazoa; phylum Chordata; class Mammalia; order Carnivora; family Canidae; genus Canis; species Canis aureus. The sequence continues at coordinate 17,623,128 of NC_135632.1, forward strand.
GCTTTTCACCATTCAGTATGATGTTAGCTTTGAGTTTGTCATAAATATGGTTTTTATTATGTTGAGATGTATTTCCTCTAAATTTGCTTTGTTGAGAATTTTTATCATGAACAGATGTAGAGTTTTGTCAGATACTTTTTCTGTATCTATTGACATGTTCATATGATTTTTATCCTTCATTTTGTTAATGTGGTGCATCACATTGATTTGCAGATACTGAACCATTCTCGCATCTCTGGATGTCCAACTATGTTCTTTAAGATTTTATATTTTTAAAGTAATCTCTACACCCAAAGTGGAACTCAAAGTCACAACCTTCAGTTCAAGAGTCACATGTTCCATTGACTGAGCCAGCTATGTGCACCTGGATGTTCAACTATTTTTAATGCCTTCTTTTGCTTTTTTAAATCTACTGGTTTGGATAATAAATAACATTGTTGATAAATTACATGGTCAATGTTATATAGTTAAGGACAGACATTACCTGCCCAGGCTTATCTTGTCAGGTAAACTGGGCCTTTAGAGTTGTCTTGCAGGCAACTTAAGTGTTTAACAGATATTCATGAAATGAATTGGCTAGTTTACAGCTATGATCAGGGCTGCAGAAGTGAAATAATGACTACTTGATTGAGTTCATTTGACAAGGGAGATTTCATAAATAATTTCACAGAGAACATGGAAGAAAGGAGTCACACAAGCGAATCCAACATTTTGAGTTCATTGGCTTGAAGGATGATGGTACCCTGAACAGAAGTAAGGAAACTCTGAGGAAAGCCTAGGGGTCTGGTGGGTGAGACTGTAACATGATGAATTCTGTTAGACACATTTTTGAATTATAAGTAGAAGTTTTAGAATATCTCCTTAATTGTGGAGATATGAGACTGAAAATTAGCAAAAGATACTTTAGGACCTGGAGATAATAGATTTTGTTTTTTTTTTTTTTTTTAGATTTTGGGGTAATTTACATAGTGTCAGTTGTGAAAGTCGGTAACATTTCCAGGGCCCTAGCAGAGAGAAAAATGTAAAGCATAGGACTTTAGGAAATGCCTATAGTAAATGAGTGGCTGTTGTTAAAAAGAATCAGTAAAAGAAAAATAAGAGTATGAAGGAAACCAGAATCATGCGATGTTTTTCTTTGAAACATATAGTAAAGAATTTTAGGGCAAGGGTCTTTATTATTTATTTTATTATACATTTCTTTTTTTTTTTTTTTATGATAGTCACACAGAGAGAGAGAGAGAGAGAGAGAGAGAGACAGAGACACAGGCAGAGGGAGAAGCAGGCTCCATGCACGGGGGGCCCGACGTGGGATTCGATCCCGGGTCTCCAGGATCGCGCCCTGGGCCGAAGGCAGGCGCCAAACTGCTGTGCCACCCAGGGATCCCTATTATACATTTTTTTTTTTTTAAGATTTTATTTATTTATTCATTCATGATAGTCACACTGAGAGAGACAGAGAGGCAGAGAGGCAGAGACACAGGCAGAGGGAGAAGCAGGCTCCATGCAGGGAGCCCGACGTGGGATTCGATCCCGGGTCTCCAGGACCGCGCCCCGGGCCAAAGGCAGGCGCCAAACCGCTGCGCCACCCAGGGATCCCTATTATTATACATTTTTAAAAGAGTTTATTATTTGACAGAGAGAGGGAGGGAGGGCACAAACAGGAGGAGCAGCAGAGGGAGAGGGAGAAGCAGTCCCTCTGCTGGGCAGGGAGCCCCATGTGGGGTTGGATCCCAGGATCCTGGGATCATGACCTGAGTTGAAGGCAGACACTTAACTGACCAAGCCACCCGGATGCCCCAGGGAGAGGCTCTTTAAGTGGATGAGATGCTATAGAAAGATTAAGGATTTTAATACCATGGTAAGCATCATTGAATGTAACTATTAAGAAGTTATTGCGGGGCACCTAGTGGCTCAGTCAGTCGAGTGGGTGACTGTTGATTTCAGCTCATGTCATGATTTCAGGGTTGTGAGATCAAGCCCTGAGTCAGGCTCCATGTTGGGCATGGAGCCTGTTTACGATTCTGTCTCTCCCTCCCTTCCCCTTCCTTCCTTTCTCTCTCTTTAAAAAAAAAGTTTATTGATAACTGAGAGAACAAATTAAGTAGACTAGGATGAATTATAAGAGGTTAAGTATTTACTTAACAAAATACACAGCATGGAGAAAAAATTGAAAACTTTTCAAGAAATGTGTGCAGTTATTGATGACTAAGCCACATAGATATTTTTGCATTAACACCTCAGTATTTTAGGTAAAGGGGAATGATCCATTAGAGTGGTTATATATATAAGTAATTTAAGTATTTGTTTAATTGCCAAGAGGAAGTAGAAAGGTTTGAGACCAAGGATATGGGTAAAGGGCTTAACTCTTATGGAAGAGTATCTATTTCTGCTTAGAAACCACACGAATGGAAGAAAACAAATCAAGGAATTTTTAGGCAAAGTGGAAGAAAACTGTATAATTCCTTACTTTTTCAATAAGGTAGAGTTTGAGGTTATCTGCTAGGCATATAATTAATTAGTAGGGTTGTTGGCATCCTGGGAGAAGAAAATATTTACGGGAAACATTGTAATCACCAGTTTCATCGAATATTTATTAAACATCTGCTTTGTGCCAGGCATTCTTGTAGATAAGATCTGTTCTCATGGAGCCAATTGTTAACGTGAACCAGAAAAATACGAAATTATGCGATAATGAAGAGAATTGTAAAACAAGGCAGTTGGGGGCACCTGAGTACAGTTGGTTATGTGTCTGCCTTTCAGTTCAGGTCATGATCCCAGAGTCCTGGGATCAAGTCTTAAATTGGGTTCCCTGCTCAGTGGGGAGTCTGTTTCTCCTACTCCGACCCCCTGCTTGTGATCTTTTTCATGCTTTCTCCTTTCTTTCAGAATCTTTAAAAAAAAATAAAACTAGGCAATTGGTAGAGTGGTTGGGTGGTTACTTCTGAGGAGGTGACATTAAGGTAAGATGTGAAAAACAAAGATTCAGTCACTTGAAAATTAAGCTAAAGTAAAAACCTCAAAGTGAAAACAAGCTTTTGTTGTATTTGAGGAACAGAAAGAAGTCTCATACTCTGGAACAGAATGGAAGAGGGCCGTAGTGTCATGAGATGAAGTTGAAGGAAGTATAGCTGGACCATGTTGGTCTCTATGGCCATGGTAAGGAGTCTAGACTCAAGAAATTTTTTAAGGAAGGTTTTTTTCTTTTTTTTTTTTTTTAAAGATTTTATTTATTTGTTCATGAGAGACACACACAGAGAGAGGCAGAGACACAGGCATAGGGAGAAGCAGACTCCTCGAGGGGAGCCCGATGTGGGATCTGATCCTGGCACTCCCGGACCATGCCCTGAGCTGAAAGGCAGACCCCCAACCACTGAGCCACCCAGCCACTAAGGAAGGTTTTAAGCAGAAAAGTGTCATGATATGTTACATGCTTTAATGATTTCCCTGGCTACTTTATTAAATATGAATTATGGGGGTAAAGGGGAAACAGGAGGGTCAGATAAGCAGCTGTTGGCTAGAACTGACTAAGCCAGAGATGATGATGGAGAAACTTAATATGATCACCAGGATAGAAAAAGAAAGGATTGCTGAGTAATCAGTGAAAGGTTAGTTTAAGATAAACTAGCATACGGATGCCTGGGTGGCTCAGCAGTTTGGTGCCTCCCTTGGGCCAAGGGCATGATCCTGGAGACCCGGGATATAGTCCCACTTCAGGCTCCCTGCATGGAGAACTTCTCTCTCTCTGCCTCTCTTTCTGCCTGTGTTTCTGCCTGTGTCTCTGCCTCTCTCTCTGTATCTCTCATTAATAAATAAATAAATAAAATCTTAAAAAAAAAAAAAAAGATAAGATAGCATGACCTGGCAGGCAGTATAAATTTAGCTTGTCTAACCATTTAGATGGAAATGAGAAATTTGACATTGATGGTTGAAATAATTATCTATAGGATTCAAGCTTGGTGAAAGGGAATATATTAAGGGACTGGAGGCCATGATTGAGTCAATATATATTTATTGAGCATCTACTAATATATCAAGAACTGTGCTAGCTTCTAGGGTTACAACACTGAACAAAAACAGACATCCCTTTCCCATGGAATGGATATTCTCATGAGGATGGAATTATAATAAGTTAGTATATACTGTGTTGGGTGGTGATGACTACTTTATTAAGAAAAATATATTAGAGAAAAGTAGATATATATATTTTTTAAAGATTTTATTTGTTTATTCATAGAGACACAGAGAGAGAGAGAGAGGCAGAGACATAGGCAGAGGGAGAAGCAGGTTCCACGCAGAGAGCCCGAGGTGGGACTCTATCCAGGGTCTCCAGGATCACGCCCTGGGCTGCAGGGGGCGCTAAACTGCTGCGCCACCGGGGCTGCCCAGGAAAAGTAGATATTGATGAGGATATTGAGATAAAGATTACTACTTCATGAGGGGTGATTAGGGAAGAATTCTCTGATTAGGTGACAGTTTAGCTGACAGCTCTAAAGAAAGTAAGGGAGTAGGACTGGTAGATACTTGGGTTAGGGTTATGGGGAGCAGCATTCCAGGCTGAAGTTACCCAAATACAAAGGCTCTGAGACTGGACTGTGCTTGATGTGTTCTTGGAGCAGTAAGAGGGCCAGTGTGGCCTGAATGGGGTCAGTGAGAGAGGAGGTAGTGGAAGCTGACGTTGTGAAGGGAGAGGAAGCTTTAGTCAAGTTGTAGACCAGTTGTAAACCAGTGTTGAGCCTTTGCATCTTCTTTTGAGTGGTGATGGCAGTGTAGATAGAGAGATGAGGATGTAGGAGGAGTGAAAGGCAAAGCTGTAGCTGAGAGGTGTAACTTGTGGCTAATGAAAGGTGAGGCCAGATGTTTGGAGTATATGAAAGTGCTGGTGATAGAAGGGGTGCATTAATAAAACAGATTTTTTTTTTTAAGATTTTATTTATTCATGAGAGACACAGAGAAAGAGAGAGAGGCAGAGACACAGGCAGAGGGAGAGCCCGATGTGGGACCCGATCCCGGGACTCCAGGATCACACCCTCGGCCGAAGGCTGGCTGTAAACTGCTGAGCCACCCAGGGATCCCAATAAAACAGATTTTTTTATTTAAAAAAAATTTTTTTTAAAAATTTTTATTTATTTATGATAGTCACACACACAGAGAGAGAGAGAGGCAGAGACACAGGCAGAGGGAGAAGCAGGCTCCATGCACCGGGAGCCCGACGTGGGACTCGATCCGGGGACTCCATGATCGCGCCCTGGGCCAAAGGCAGGCGCCAAACCGCTGCGCCACCCAGGGATCCCAAAAACAGATTTTTTTAGTACAACAGGAAGCTAGGAAGAATAGAAGACGATAAGTTAGAGGCATGGACAGCTTTTAGTTCTTGATGAGTAAGTTTATTTGGATTTAGTTTTTTGTTTTAAAGATTTTATTTATTTATTCACGAGAAACACACACACAGAGAGAGAGAGAGAGAGAGGCAGAGACAGAGACACAGGCAGAGGGAGAAGCAGGCTTCATGCAGGGAGCCTGACGTGAGACTCGATCCCGGGTCTCCAGGATCACGCCCTGGGCTGAAGGCAGAGCTAAACCGCTGGGCCACCGGGGCTGCCCTGATTTAGTTTGTTTTTAATTGTAAAATATACGTAATAAAGTTGAGCATTTTAATTGATTTTAAGTGTACAATTTGCTGGCATTAAATACATTCACAGTGTTATGCAACCATCACTTGTATACATTTCCAGGGCCTTTTTGCCATCCCAGACTGAAACTGTATCCAGTAAAGAGTAATTCACCCCAATCTCTTAGGATCATTATACTACTATCTGTCTCTATGAATTTGTCTCTTCTAGATATTTCATGTAAGTGGAATCAAACAATATTTGTCCTTTTGTGGCTGGTTTATTTCAAATACCTTAACATCCTCAAGGTTCATCCATGTTGTAGCATGTGTCACTGTATCCTTTTTAAAGGCTAGATAAATATTCCATTGTATGCATATACCACATTTTGTTTATCCCATTTATTGGTTGAATTTTTAAAAAAAAATCTTTTGGCTACTGTAGTAATGTTACTTGTACTTGGGTATACAAATATCTATGTGAGTCCTTGCTTTTTTTTTTTTTTTAAGATTTTATTTATATATAAATAGACACACAGACACACAGAGTCAGAGACACAGGCAGAGGGACAAGCAGGCTCCATGCAGAGAGCCTGATGTAGGACTTGATCCCAGGTCTCCAGGATCACACCCTTGACTGAAGGCAACGCCAAACCGCTGAGCCATCCGGGCTGCCCGAGTCCTTGCTTTTATTCATTTTTATTTTTTACAGATTTATTTATCTTAGCACAAGTGGTAAGGGGTGGTGGTGGAGAGAAGCAGACTCTCTGTTGAGGGCAGAACTTGATGCCAGGCTTGATCTCATGACTGAGATCACAACCAGAGCCAAAATTAAGGGGTGGATGCTTAACAGATTGAGCCACCTGGTGCTCCCCTGTGTTTAATTCTTTTGGGTATATACCCAGAAGTGGAGTCGTTGGATTAAATATAAGTCTGTGTTTAGATTTTTGAGGAACTGCCATATTTCTTCTACAGTGGTTGCACCATTTTATCTTCCCACCACGAATATACAGGATTACAATTTGTAGTGTATCCTTGGTTTTGAGTAGTGGAATGTTTTAAATTTGTGTGTTTTCTTAAAAGAGTGTATACTAGAGATTGTTTTTAGTAGTTATAGAAGTAACACAAATCCCCATGCTCTGCTATAAGATCAGAACTGGTGAAGAAAGTTGTGTTGTAGTTAAATTTTAGTGAGAGAGCCTTACAGGAATTAAAATTTTAGAGACTTAAAAAGAATATGTTTGCCAGAAACTTACTGATATTGTGTCTATGTAACTTGACTGTGACATCTGATATACTAGTGCCTTCACTTGGCACAGGAGAAAGTTATGTGTTTTGATTTAGGAAGGCATAACTATGATTTCCCAGGATAGGACAAGATCATTAAATGAGCTAGAATGATGCCCCCCGCCCCGAGTACATTTGTAAACTTCTGAGACTGGAAATTTTATAAGGAGGTAGGGGAAGTTTTCATCTTGCTGTTAACTAACACATTGTATAACAATTCAGGGAAAGTATTATTTGTTCACATGGATGATAGACCAAGAAGAATTATTAAGGGAAAAATACTGATGGGGGCTGCCCCGGTGGCATAGCGGTTTAGCCCCGCCTGCAGCCCGGGGTGTGATCCTGGAGACTCAGGATCAAGTCCCACATCGGGATTCCTCCATGGAGCCTGCTTCTCCCTCTGCCTGTGTCTCTGCCTCTCTCTTCGCTCTCTCTGAATGAATAAATAAATAAATCTTAAAAAAAAAAATACTGATGGGATTATAGCTCCTGCAGAGGTTTTTGAAATTTTTGCATCTTGTTTATAATTATCATTAGGATTTGAAAATTTTGAAGTAGATCATATTCATTGTCTTCAGTATTGTTATAATTATTATGCTTTTTGTTGGTAAATGATGTGTTTTATTTTCAAAAAGCTTACTGGAGAAGCTTCTTATCATATTACATGAACACTGAATAAATTGAATGGTTTAAACTTGCTTTCCGGTCTTCACTAGTTCTTCTTCCTCTAGTTCTTGTCTTTGCCTCAGGGTTCTTTTTCTTTAATATGTATTGAATGTTTATGCAAGTTAGAAAAAATGTTCATAAAGATCATATTGTTGAGTGCTGACTGTTTCTGGTCCTTTGATAACATGGTTTTTGCTTTTACTCAGAAAATAACTGTGGTCAGATTGTCATATAGTCTACCATAGACAGTGAGGATATTGTGAAAGAAATTCTGGCTATCTGTGTAGCATGACCTTTCAAAACTGTTTTCTTTGCTGCAAGCATCTTACTTAGCCTTTTGACTGCCACATGACAGAGGAAGTAGTATATAAAGGGCAATATAAATGGCTGCCTTGTTGATCTCAATAGTTTTCCAATGTAAGAGCATGCTCTTATGTCACATATGTTATTAAATGTCATTGTTTTGTTTATGTGTAGAATTAATTTTAATGCATAACTCAGAGCACATTTTAAGTATAATTTAATAAATAGTATAATAGTTAAAACTGAAATAGAAAATAATTTATGTGGAGTGCCTGGCTTGCTCAGTTGGAGGAGCATATCACTCTTAATATCTCAGGGTCATGAATTTGAGCCCCACGTTGGGTGAAGAGATTGCTTGAAAATAAATAAGTGAAAAAAAATTTTTTAAAGATTTTATTTATTCATGAGAGAGAGAGAGAGAGAGAGAGGCAGAGACACAGGCAGAGAGGGAAGCAGGCTCCATGCAGGGAGCCCGATGTGGGACTCGATCCCGGGTCTCCAGGATCAGGCCCTGGGCTGAAGGCGGCGCTAAACTGCTGAGCCACCCAGAGTGCCCAATAAGTGAAAATTTATAAAAAATAGTAATTTATGTTACTTTCTAAAAGGATCTTAATTTTTTATTTAGTTTTTAAAATTGAGTTTTAACAGTTATTAATGACTAGAGATTATTACATACAGACTGTAAATATAAATTCACTATTTTTGTGGGCAGAGATTATAAAACAACTTTGGCGGTATCTTTCTGCTGTTCCTGAGCAGCCAAGAGTCTTATTTATTTTATTTTTTAAAAAAGATTTTATTTATTTACTTGTGTGAGAGAGAGCATGTGCGTGTAGGGTAGAGGGAGAGGGAGAAGTAGATTCCCTGCAGAGCAGGGAGCCTGATGTGAGGTTTTGATCCTAAGACCCCAGGATTATGACCTGAGCCAAAGACGGACACTTAATTGCGCCACTCAGACACCCCTAGAGTCTTCTATAAAACTGTGAAGGGGCTATAGAATTGTTGAATTACTATGTCGAATGCCTAAAATTAATATTACATTGTATATCAACTATATTTCAATTAAAAAAAAAACAGTGCTATGAAGAGGCCTGGGAATATGAATAAGTACCAGTCTGATTTTGTTTTTGAAATCTTTTTTTTTTTTTTTGAAGATTTGGGGCACCTGGGTGGCTTAGTTGGTTAAGCATCTGACTTTGGCTCAGATCAAGATCCCATTGTCCTGGGATCTAGCCCTGCATCAGGCTCCTTGCTTGATGAGTTGTCTGTTTCTCCCTCCCTCTGCCCCTCCCTCTGCTTGCTCTCTCATAAATAAATAAATAAATAAATAATCAATCAATCAATCAATTTTAAAAAAAAGAGTGTGAGCACCTGTGGGCAAGTAGAGGAGGGAGGGTTGGGGAGGGGGAGAATGAGAGAGAATCTCAAGCAGACTCTGCTGAGTGCAGAATCCATCATGGGGCTGGATCCCAGAGATCATGACCAGAGCTGAAATCAAGAATTGGACTCTTCAACCATCTGAGCTACCCAGGTGCCCCTGCACCAGCCTGATTTTAAACTTTAGTCTTATATTTAGGTAGTAGCTTAACTCTATAATGTTTATATTTATTTATTCATCATTTAACAGATATTCACTCATATCTTGTATCATGTCTTGTACAGAACCTGAAAGATAAAAGAGCCTGTCCCTGTTGGTCAGGAACTCACTATCTAGAGCAAGGGTAGCAGGAATAAAGTTTAATAGAATCCTAACCCCTTGCTTTAGCTGCTTATGTCCGTTCCTTTCAGAATCTATAGGTAAAGACAAAGGTTATAAGGAGAAGCAGTAAGGGCATGAGATGGTCAAGATTCTTAGGTTGGAGCAGTGCTAGAGAAGCAACTGCAGGTGACAGGAGAAACCTGGAACTTGGCTTTAGTTATCACCAACATGGAGGTCACAGAGCGAAGTGGGGAATAGGTTCCCATCAAATGGATTCTCCATGCCAAGTAGTGCCTATGAGTTTTACATCGTTATTGCTTTTAAGCTGTTAAAAAGTGTGAAATTTAGCATATATACAGAAGATCACATGAAAACTGAAATTTATAATTTAAAGAACAGTAAAAAAAAAAAAAACCTGTGCATAATGAGTCCAGTCCTTTCTTACTCTGTCATATTTTTCTCCCTTCTCTAAGCTACACTTAGATGAATATTTTGTTATTTCCTTGCTTTTCTTTCTTCTGGCAGGAAGGGGCACAGAGATAGGAGAAAATCTTAAGGAGGCTCCATGCCCAGCACAGCTTCCCATGTGGGGCTCAATCTCACAACCCTGAGATTATGACATGAGCCAAAATCAAGAGTTGGTTGGATGCCTAGCTGACTGAGACACCCAGGCGCCCAACCTTGTTTTTCTTTATAGCTTTACCATCTATTTGTATATCTCAGAAAAGTATTTAGCATTGTATATATACTTAAGTAAGTGGAATCATATTGTATATATTCTTTTTTCCCTCAACTTTGTAAGGTTCATTCATGGTGATGTGTATAGCTGTATTATGTTAGTTTTACATATTGTAAAATATTCAGTACAACTTACTGATGCATTCTATTAATGTACATTTATTTTTTTTTAATTTTTTAAAAAGATTTTATTTATTTATTCATGAGAGACAGAGAGAGAGAGAGGCAGAGACACAGGCAGAGGGAGAAGCAGGCCCCATGCAGGGAGCCCGACGTGGGACTTGATCCCGGGTCTCCAGGATCACACCCTGGGCTGCAGGCAGTGCTAAACTGCTGCGCCACCGTGGCTGCCCTATTAATGTACATTTAGGTTGTATCTAGTTTTCAGATATGAAAAAATCCACATTGAACATGTATGTGTGACATCATTGATTAAGAGTTTTTCTGGGATGCCTGGGTGGCTCAGCGGTTGGGCATCTGCCTTTGGCTCAGGTGTGATCCCGCAGTTCCAGGATCGAGTCCTACATCAGGTTCCCTGCATGGAGCCTGCTTTTCCCTCTGCCTTTGTATCTGCCTCTCTCTCTCTCTCGTCTTTCATGAATAAATAAATAGTTTAAAAAAAAACTTAAAGAAAAATGTTTTTCAAGGATATATACTTACTTAGTAATGGAATTTTCGATGCAGTACTGTTTGAAAGAGGTTGAATCAATTTATTCTTTCACCAGCAATGATCTATGAAATAGTATCTCCTTTGGTTTTATGTTACCTTGGTATTAATGAGGTTGAACTGTTTTTTCCCTCATATGTTTATGGATTTTTTTGTCTTTTGTGAAATTGTGTTTAATTATTTTGCCCATTTTTCTTTTGGGTTCATGACTTTTACACATTTATTTTCTCACTAACATTAATAGAAATTGTTTATTTGATCAATTCTTAATTTTGATTCCAGTGTAATTAACATATAGTGTTATATTAGTTATAGGTACACAATATAGTGATTCAGCAATTGTATACATTACCCAATACTCATTAAGATAAATGTATTAAAAGAAAGATAAATGTACTATTAATCCCCTTTACCTATTCCCCCCCACACACACCTATTTGATCTATTTTTATTCACCTGTTTAACATTCTTTGTTGAGTCTTTTGCTGTTTTTTTTGTTTTTTTTTTGTTTTTTTTTTTTTACATGAAGGGCAACACCTTAATACTACCAGAATCTAGCTGTAGCCTTTCCAGTATCATCCTGCCTGTGTTTTTGCCTCTTCTGTGATTCAAAGGGCTGCCTTTGAATTCCTCAAATGTTTGTTAGGTCTTTGCATATGTTCTTTTTCATGTTGTCTATCTAATCTCCTCTCTTCCTTCAAGTCTGTGTTCAAATGTCTGCTTCCTCCTTTCCCTTAGCACTCTTTCATATACATGCCTTAAATTCATATACTTTGTGCCTCTATATTTATTAAATTAAAAATACAGTAATTCTAGTTAGATGACTAGTGTGAAGGAGAAGAAGGCTGTAAATATGTTCATTTCTACCAAGGGATTAAAAAATGCATTGTGAAAAGTGATAAGGATGAAAGCTGTTGAGTTTAAATGGAGTGAATGATTTGCGAGTGTCATAAACATAGTCTCATCAGTGTTGTTCCCCTACTCCTCTTCCTAATTTCTGTTTGGTTGGAGTAGAGTGAGAGAAAAATACAGTTGTAGAGTTGGAAGAGCATTGGAATGAACGTGACTGAGGGGGAGGACATGGCCCTGAGCTACCTAAACTATGTGTTCGACTAAATTAGTGAAGTCTAAATTGCTGTAAGAGAATGAAAGTGAATAATAGCTCAAACACAATAGATATTTATTTGTTACTCATGGGATAATCTAAGGTAGATGGTCCTCTGGTTGGTGGCTGTCTTCCAGGTGGTTTCTTCCGTCTCTTGACTCTTTATCCTTTATGACCAGTGAAAGAAGAAAGGTATAGGTGGCACAAAAACTGTCTTAAATCCTTCACCTAAAGTGGCACAGGTCATTTCCACTTAATATTCCACTAGGAAGAACTTAGTACATGGCCGCTTCATACTGTGTAGGAGGTTGGGATATCTAGACTGCCAAGTGCCCAGCCACGTTCCCATTATTGCAGAGGGAGAAGAGCAGTCTCTGCCACAGTTGCCTTGGGAAGATCATTTTATTTCTGTAGCTCTCAGTTCTTAAGGTATAGAATAAGGGATCTATATTCCAAAAGTTTATAACACACACATTTTTCTTTCCTTAAAGTTGAACTTTAAAATGCATAAGGGGGATGCTGGGTGGGTCAGTGGTTGAGTGTCTGCCTTCGGCTCAGGGCGTCCTTTGGCTCAGGGCGAGATCCTGGGATCTGGGATTGAGTCCTGCATTGGGCTCCTTGCCGGAGGCCTGCTTCTTGCTCTGCCTGTGTCTCTGCCTCTCTGTGTCTCTCATGAATAAATAAATAAAATCTTAAAAAAAAAAAAGAAGGCACAAGGAAAGTGTTTGCATTATTGTGCCTCCTTTCACCTTATTCTTCTGCAATTTTGAAATAATATGAGATGCTAAAGCTGCTTTCATTAGTGTGGGGTTCTTTTTTTTTTTTAAAGATTTTATTTATTTATTCATGAGAGACACAGAGAGAGAGAGAGAGAGAGAGAGAGTGAGAGAGGCAGAGACACAGGCAGAGGGAGAAGCAGGCTCCATGCAGGGAGCCTGATGTGGGACTTGATCCTGGGTCTCCAGGATCACGCCCTGGACTGAAGGTGGCGCTTAAACCGCTGAGCCACCCGGGCTGCCCATGGTGTGGGGTTCTTTATTTTAAGAGCCAGGCTTCTCCATAGCTCTGTAGATTCATCCAGGTCCTGGGTACAAACTGCATCATGTTCTTACAGTGGATGGAAGCTTATAATGTGAGATGAAATGATTCTTAGGTTATGTGCTTATGCCAAGTTATAGACAAAATACCAGTTGGCTTTGAAATATTAAATTAGGGGCGCCTGGTGGCTCGGTATGGTTAACCAATTGACTTTCGCTTTGTTGTGATCTTGGGGTCATGAGATCGAGCCTCACATTGGACTCCTTGCCCAGTGTTGTCTGGCTCCTCCCTTAGCAGGGAGTCTGCTTGTCCCTCTTCCCCTCCCTAATGCCTCACTCCTTGCCCATTCTCTCTTTGTCTCTCTCAAATAAATAAAATAAAAAAAAAAAATTAAGAACTTGTTTAAATATTCTGCATTTTCTTTGAAAAAATAAAAATTTAAAATAGACATTTAAGGAAATTGACTACAGCATGTATTGGTTTATTAATTGGGAGTCTAGTTTCAGCAATTATGATTTAAGGAAGTTGTCTTGACAGTTTTTATAACTGAAGTTTTGATAGATCAAAATTTGGTGATGGAATTTTCATTTTTATATACAGATGTTTTTAAAAGCTCATTTAACATATACCTCATTTTCAGGGGAATTGATATAGCAACATTAATATTATCACAGGTAATTTAATTTTAACTTTTAGTTCTCAATTCCATTTTAATTTCAGTAGGATTTTGGTTTGAGTGGTTGTAATTTCAGAGATTAACTTGTTTGCTAATATTCTGAAGTTATTTGTATATAAGAAGATGTTTCTTATAAGAAATGCCCTTGCAAAAAATACATATTTAAGAAGATGGTATGTATGTGTGTGTATTTTTTTTTTTTTTTTTTTTTTTAAAGAAACAAGTGAGGGCAGCCTACTAGATGGCTCAGCGGTTTAGCGCCGCCTTCAGCTCAGGGCGTGATCCTGGAGACCGGGGATCAAGGCTCCCTTCATGGAGTCTGCTTCTCCCTCTGCCTGTGTCTCTCCTTCTCTCTCTCTCTTTCTCTCTCTCTCTGTCTCTCATGAATAAATAAATAAAATCTTAAAAAAAAAAAAGAAAAGAAACAAGTGAATTAACTCTTGACTGTAGTAGTGTAATTTCTCTTTTTAAGAGATTTTATTTATTTGAGAGAGTACGCATGTGTGCATGAGTGGGGGAAGGGGCAGAGAGAAGCAAACTCGCTGAGCAGGGAGCCAGCCCAGTGCTGGCTCAATCTCAGGACCCTGACTCAGATCATGACCTGAGCCAAAGGCAGATGCTTAAATGACTGAGCCACCCAGGCGTCCCTGTAATTTGATTTTTTAATTTAATAGATTATATTCTAATTATCTGTTGCTGTAACAGATCACTCCAAAATTTAGTGGTGTAAAACATCCGGTTTGTTATGCCTTTCCTCTGTGGTCAGGAATTTGGACACGGCACAGCAAGGTCATCTTGTCTCAGGTCTATGATATCTGGGCCTCAGGTGGAGAAACTCATAATCTGAGGGCTGGAGTCATGAAGGCCTGTTCACTTAGAAATCTCCCTTTTGGGATTGGTCAGACCACCTACACGCGGCTTTTAGAATGAGCATCTCACAAGCACGTGTCTTAAGAGGTAGCAGGTAGAAAGTACCAATTTCTTAAACCTAGGTCCAGATACAAGTATAGCATTACCTCTGCTTTGTTTAATTGGCCAAGCAGAGCTCATATAAAAGGAAAGAACATAGTCCTCAATTCTTAGTAGAAGGAAAAAAGTAAAGAATAGGAGGAAGTTAAAGGACAAATAAAGGAGGGATAGAAGTACAGGAATTTTGAGGCCTTTAAAAAAAGTTATTCTAAGTCACTAGGCAGAACTCATTATCACGTAATTATAAGTGTTTTGCAGCTACGTTTTACTTTTTATTTATTTAATTTACTTATTAAAGATTTTATTTATTTGAGAGAGAATGAGTGAGAGAGAGCATGCATGAGCAGAGGTTGGGGCAGTGGGAGAGGGAGAAGCAGAGTCCCCACTGAACAGGAAGCCTGATATGGGATTCGATCCCAGGACCCTCAGATCATGACCTGAGCTCAAGGCAGGCGCCCAATCGACTGTGCCACCCAGGCACCCCTGCAGCTAGTTTTAAAATATTCTATTAGATTATTTTGATTCTTAAACCTTTTTTTCATTGCTAACGTTTTAGCTAATACATTATAAATTCTGTGAGAGTATCCCCTCAGTTTACAGAACTGAGAAATAAAGTCAAATGTACCTCTAGTAGTAACTTTTCTTTAAAAAAAAAAAAAAGATCAAGAGAATCTTGTTTGGTTTTAAGAGCTGAATTCAATCAGGAAATATATTCTGGTTTAGCTTTAATGACATTTTCCATTTTATTTCCTCTAAATAATTTATTTGTAACAGTAAGGGATGTGGGTGTTATAAATGAATTGAATAAAAAGAAAATCACATTCCACAACAAAGCGGTATTTTAAATGCTGTATTAAGAAGAGAAGAGATATAAATAATGTTGTTTAAACACCAACAAATTGGACAGCCTAAAAGAAATAGATGAATTCCTAGAACCATGCAATCAACCAAGACTGAATCATGAAGTAGAAAATGTGAACAGATTACTGGTAAGGAGATTGAATCAGTAACTAAATACCTCCCAACAAACAACATTCCAGGACCAGATGGTTTCACTAGTGAATTCTGCCCAACATTTAAAGAAGAATTAATACCACTCCTTCTCAATCTCTTCTAAAAAATGGAAGAGGAAGGAACTCTAATAAACTCATTTAATGAGGCCAGCATTATACTGACACCAAAACCAGGCAAGGACCCACAAGAAAAGAAAATTATGGGCCAATATTCCTGATGAACATAGATGCAGAAATCCTGAACAAAATATTAGCAAACTGAATTCACCAGTACATTAAAAGAATCCTACAGTGTGATCAAGTAGGATTATTCTGGGGATGCAAAGATGGTTCAATATCCATAAGTCAGTCAGTGTTATACATCACTGTATTAACAAAATGAAGGTTTAGAAACCATGTTGACTCAATAGATAAAGAAAAAGCATTTGAGGTATGCCTGGGTGTCTCAGTCAGTTAAGTGTTCCTTTCTTGGGTCATGAATCCAGGGTCCTGGGATTGAGCCCCACTTTGGGCTTCCTGCTTAGTAGGGAGTCTGCTTTTCCCTTTCCCTCTTTCCTTCCCTCTCAATCATTCTCTCTCTCTCTCTCTCAAAATCTTAAGGAAAAATAAAAAGGAAAAAGCATTTGACAAAATTTGACATCAGTTTATGATAAAAAAACTCAACAAAGTGGGTACAGAGAAAACATACCTTAACATAATAAAGGCCACGTATGAAAAACCATAGTCAACATCATAAAATTGTTGAAAAATTGAAAAAATTTTCCCTAAGATCAAGGAACAAGAAAAGGATCCCTTCTTTCATCCCTTTTATTCGACATCATGTTGGAAGTCTTAGCCAGAGCAGTTTGGCAAGGAAAATAAATAAAATACATCCAAATCAGAAAGGAAGAATTAAAATCTTCATTATTAGCAGGTGAAGAAAGAAGATAGGATGTACAAAGCCCTAACACTCCATGAAAAACTGTTAGAGCTATTAAATAGAATTCAGGCAATTTGGCAAATACAAAAATCAATATACAAAAATCTGTTGCATTTCTATACTCCGTTGAAGAACTATGAAAAAGAAATTAGGAAAACAGTCCTATTTACAGTTGTATCAAAAATGTATCAGTTGCAATAAAATATCTAGGAATAAACATAACCAATGAGATAAAAGATCTGCACACATAAACTATAGGATATTAAAAAAAAGAAAACACAGTAAATAGATAGTTTGTGCTCATGGTTTGGAAAAAATAATATTGTAAAAATGTCCATACTACTCAAAGCAATCTACAGATTCAGTAACAATTCCTATTATAATACTAGTGACTTTTTTTTTTTTAACAAAAATAAGAATAAACAATCCTAAGATTTGTATGGAACCACAGAAGATACTGACTAGCCAAAGCAATTGTGAGAAAGAACAAAAAAGCTGGAAGCATCACACTTCTCGATTTCAAATTATATTACAAAGTTATAGTAACTAAAACTGTGTTGTTGTCATAAAACAGACACTCAGATCAATGGAGCATAATAGAAAGTCCAGAAATAAAGTGATGCATATATGTTCAATTAATTTATGACAAAGGAGCTAAGAAAATACAGTGGAGGTAAAGATAATCTCTTTAATACAAGGTGGTGGGAAACCTGGACAGCTGTATACAAAGGAATGAAACTCGATCCTTGTCTTACAGCATAGACAAAAATTCAGTACAGAGTAAAGATGTGAACTTAAGACCTGAATCCATAAATTCCTAGGTGAAAATATAGGTGGTAATCCCCCCTACTTTTTTTTTTTTTTTAATTTTTATTTATTTATGATAGTCACAGAGAGAGAGAGACAGGCGCAGAGACACAGGCAGAGGGAGAAGCAGGCTCCATGCACCGGGAGCCTGACGTGGGATTCGATCCCGGGTCTCCAGGATCGCGCCCTGGGCCAAAGGCAGGCGCCAAACCGCTGCGCCACCCAGGGATCCCTAATCCCCCCCTACTTTGATTTTGACAGTATTCTGGATTTGGTGATGGATTTGACATCAAAAGCAAAGAAAAAAAAAAGCATAAATAAACAAGTTGGACTAAATCTAACTAAAAAACTTCTACACAGCAAAGGAAACTGTCAATAAAATGAAAAGACAACCTATGAAATGGGAGAAAATATTTGCAAATCATACTTGATGAGAGTGGTTAATATTCAAAACATAAAGAACCCATACAAGTTAATAGTGTCCCCCCACCCCCCAAAATTGGCAGAGATCTGAATAGATATTTTTCCAAAGAAGACCTGCAGATGTCCAACAAGTACTTGTAAAGTTGTTCAACTTTCAGGAAAATAAAAAACCACAAGATAATCACTTCACCCTGTTAGAATGTGGCTGGTATCAAAAAGACAGGCAATAACAAGTATTGGTGAGAATGTATAGTAAAGGAATCCCTTGTGCACTGTTGGTGGAAATGTAAATTGGTGGAACCGTAATGGAAAACAGTGTGGAGATTCCCCCCAAAATTAAAAATAGGACTACCATCTGATCCAGCAATTCCACTTCTGGGTATTTATTTGAAGGAAACAAAAACAGTAACTGAAAAAGATATGCATCCCTCCGTTCGTTACAGCATTGTTTACAAGAGCCAAGATGTGGAAGCAGCCTAAATGTCCACTGATGTATGAATGGATAAAGAAAATGTGTGTACACACGCACACAGAGATATTATTTAGCCATAAAAAGAAAGGAAATCTTACGATGTGGAACAACATGGATAGATTTTGAGGGGATTATGCTAAGTGAAAATTCAGAGAAAGACAAATATTATATGATATCACTTATAAGTAGAAATTAAAAAAAAAATTTCCTAAACCGTACTAATCAATACATAGAGCAGATTGTTGATTGCCAAAGGCAGGGGTGGAATGTTGGCAAAATGTGTGAAGGGGGGGATCAAAAGGTACAAACTTCGAGTTATAAAATAAGTCATGAGTGTAATATACTCATGATAAGACTATAGTTAATAATACTCCATTGTGTATTTGAAAAGTTGCTGAGAGTAGAACTTAAAAGTTCTCATGACAAAAAGTAATGCTGTTTTATTTTTAAAAATTTTTAAAAATTTATTTTAGAATGAGCGAGCATGTTCATGTAATGGGGGATAGGCAGAGAGAGGGGTAGAGAATCTCAAGCAGACTCTCAGCTGAGCATGGAGTCCAACACAGGGCTTGTCCCAGGGCCTTGATCCCATGGCCCCAAGATCATGACCTGAACTGAAATCAAGAGTCAGATACTCAGCTGAATGAGCCACCCAGGAGTCCCCAGTAATAGTGTTATTTATTTACTTATTTATTCATTCATTTTATTTATTCTTGAGAGACACATAGAGGCAGAGACATAGGCAGAGGGAGAAGCTGGCTCCCTGCGAGGAGCCTGATATGGGCCTTGATCCCAGGACCCTAGGATCACACCCTGAGCCAAGGCAGACGCTCAACTGCTGAGCCACCCAGGCATCCCCCAAGTAATAGTTTTAAAAATAATGCTGTTTTTGAGTTTTTTCCAACAAAATGTGGTTCATTAGATTAACTATATGGTATTATTATTAAATTAAATACAGGACCTTAGCCATAAG
The DNA here is from genome assembly GCF_053574225.1 of Canis aureus. NCBI lineage: Eukaryota > Metazoa > Chordata > Mammalia > Carnivora > Canidae > Canis > Canis aureus. Next base: position 17,642,491 of record NC_135632.1, read on the forward strand.
TTGCTTGAAGCATAAACAGATGAAGATTTCAGATTCTTTTTAAAAAAAGAATATTTAAAAAAAGAATATTTATTTGAGAGACAGTGAGCAGTCATACAAGCAGGGAGAAGAGGCAGAGGAAGAGAGGGGGGGGAGACGCAGACTCCCTGCTGAGCAGGGAGCCCAATATGGAGCTCCATCCCAGGACCTAGAAATCAAGACCTGAGCCTAAGGCAGATACTTGACTGACTGAGTACCCAGGTGCCCCAGGATTTCAGATTTTTTTGAGAAACTATACATAGTGACCTATAATGAATTCTACTCCAAACCATATAACTCCTAGTACTTGTTCTGTCGTGCACAGGTCATAGGCTGAGGCAGTGTGTGGCAGTGGAGGTGGGGTTTCATGAGAGCAATGCTGTGGTGCTGCCTCAGCTTTTTCAGGGGAGATCTTTTGATCCCCAGACACTACCTTCCAACCTTCTTTCTGAAAGTCAGGCAGGTACTTTATATTTCCCTTTTTTAATAGTCCATCTTCATCTCTTGTGATTGAGGCTCTCTGGATTGAGGTGGAAAACATAGTAATATGAGCCGTTACTATCTCTCTGTTTTATTATCTCCAATAGTTTAAGACGGTGCACCATTTGAATGAAACAGAACAGACGAGCCTCCCATTTGTTTGTCTCAGCCAACTTGAGTGCTGTGTTACTGACTGGGTTGCAAACTGGTCCATGTTTTATTTTTGTAATTTCCTTTTCTCCCAGTCAAGTGTGTGATATGGTGTCTTAAAAAGTGTAAGTAGCTAATAAGTATTTATTAACTTGAATTCCAATTTTTTTCCTTTTTCTCTTGGTGAAAGCCTTAGCACTGAGATGACACTGTCAGCCTGCCTCTGCTAACTTACCATGTACTCTAGATAGAACAGGCAGTGAAAGAAGAGTGTTTGCACCAAGGAAAGTATCTCTTAATTTTTCCTTGCTTTTTAAATTTTTATAAATTCTGTTTACTGTTACTAGTGAAGAGGAAATAAAAGATACATAAGCATTTGTCATTCATGGTTAGATAGTTTAGGAGGATAATTGGTCTCTGAAGAAAAGCATTTAAACAGACAAATACTTGCATAGACCAAAGTTAAATTAGTATCTAAAATAGTAATCCTGAAATGACTTGGGAGAAATGCCACCTTTTTAGGATGCTGTTTTACTTTTTATGTATTACAACTTATTTTCAAAATGACAGCAGACAGAACTAAAAGGTTCGGAGCCTGGAATAGTTCTTTTTCTACAGCTGTAAAGCTATTTAAAATTCTTCTCATGTTACTGTTTGACATCCACATGGCTTTCTGGCCCTGATTCAGTTCCTAGATGTGAGGGCTGTTGATTAGTTACTCACCAGCATCACCATACACTTGTACAGTTTGGCTCATGACTCACCCTCACAGCACTTAGCATGTGGGTATCCTTTGCTAGATATAGTCATTTCTGGTTATCATGATGTCACTTGTTACAAATAGGTACCAGAGGGGTGCCTGAGCAGCTGAGTCGGTTAAGTGTCTGCCTTCTGCTCAGGTCATGATTCTGGGGTTCTGGGATCGATCCCTGCATCAGGCTCCCTGTTCAGAGAGTAAGAGAGCTCCCTCTCTTACTCTCTCTAATAAATAAATAAAAGCTTAAAAAAAATAGGTACTGGAATTGATTGGATGACATTTCTGGAATGAAGATGGTTGATATACTCACTCTCCAAAAGAAAAACAAACGGACACCCTGTAAATCTTGTGGATCTATTGCCACTATATTGAGAAACAGAAGTTGTCTGGATGATGAAACTTTTGTCTAAAATATGTATCTGCATGGCAGATGCAAAAGTATATCCAATAAGCCAGGGTTGTTTACTTCACTCCTACAGTATTATGATTAAAAAAAAAAAAAAAAAAGAGGGGGGTGCTTAGGTGGCTCAGTTGGTTAAATGTTTGGCTTCAGCTAAAGTCATGATCCCAGAGTCCTGGATTCAAGCCCCACATCAGGCTCTCTGCTCAGTGGAAGTCTGCTTCTTTCTCTGCCCCTCACCTCACTCATGCTCTCTCTCTCAAATAAGTTTTATATATATATACACACACACACACACACATGCACACACACACACACATATTTTAGAGGTTTTATTTATTTGACAAGGGGAATGAGAGAGAGAGAGAGAGACAGAGCGAGCGAGAGTGTGCCAGAGACCACAAGTAGGAGGAGCAGCAAAGGGACAGATAGAAGCAGACTGTCTGCTGAGCAGGGGGTCCCATGTGGGGCTTGATCCTGGGATCATGACCTGAGCCGAAGGCAGATGCTCAAGCAATTGAGCCCACTCAGTCACCCCTGGTTGTGTAGTTTTTCTTTTTCGTTTTTCTTTTTAAAGATGTAAAAAATTTATTTATTCATGGAAGACACAGAGAGAGAGAGAGAGGGAGGCAGAGATACAGGCAGAGGGAGAAGCAGATTCCCTGCAAGGAGCCTGATGCGGACTCAATCCCAGAAGTCCAGGATCATGCCCTGAGCTGAAGGCAGTCGCTTAGTCACTGAGCCACCCAGGCGTCCCATCTTATAGCTGTATCATATAATAAAGAAATGTATACTAGGTAAATACTATTGCATTTGATTTTTGTTTTAAGATATTTAAAAAATTTTTAAGTAATCTCTGCTTTCAGAGACATTGAAATCTAGTTTATAATAAATAAACTTGTTCTACAGAGGCATATATAAGTATTTATAAATATATTTGTATATATTGAGGTTAAAGACTAAAAAGTAAACCTGTAGTCTAATTAATTAATTAATTAATTAGTTAATTAAAAGTAGGCTCTATGCCCAATGTGGGACTTGAACTCATCACCCTGAGATACAGAGTCACATGCTCTGCTGAGTCAGCCAGATGCCTCAAATCTATAGTTTGGAACTACTAATTAACATCCACATACTAAGAATAGATAGCCTAGCTTTAGCCTGAGTCCTTTGGACTATTCAAAGTGTTCTTAATAATAAATACTTTTAAAAAAGTGTATAAAGCTGTATGCTCTTGTTAATGAAACATTGAAAAAGGAAATATTTATTAGTTACTTTTGAACTGTATTAGCATATGTATTTCCTTCCAGCCTTAATTTCTATGCTTTAGATTGTATTCATGGTTTTTAAAAGTAAACAGAATTCTAATTATACTTTTTAAAGATTTTATTTATTTGAGAGACAGAGATAGCAAGAGAGAGAGAGAGCACAAGTAGGGAGGAGAGGGAGAAGCAGGCTCCCCACTGAGCAGGGCACTGAGCAGGTATCCCAATCTAGATCTGTATCCCAGGATCCTAAGATCATGACCTGAGCCAAAGACAGACACTTAACCAACTGTGCCACCCAGGAGCCCCCTAATTATACTTTTTGTGCTATTTTATATTGTGTAGAAACAATTCTTTAGTATTGTACATAGTTAACAAACATCAGTTCAAATGTCTGCTTAATATACCATCAAGTATATATATATATATCATGGTTAACTACTACTTCTTGTTTAGACAGGTTATTTGCAGTTTTGTTGTATTTCTATGTTTTGCTTTGTGTGTGAAAATTTTTCTTTTTCTTTCTTTCTTTCTTTTTTTTTATTTATGATAGTCACAGAGAGAGAGAGAGAGAGAGAGAGAGAGGCAGAGACATAGGCAGAGGGAGAAGCAGGCTCCACGCACCGGGAGCCCGACGTGGGATTCGATCCCGGGTCTCCAGGACCACGCCCTGGGCCAAAGGCAGGCGCTAAACCGCTGCGCCACCCAGGGATCCCTGAAAATTTTTCAATATTCAAGTTTTTTTTTTAAAGACTTATTTATTTATTTTAGAGAGAGAGGGTGCACATGGGTGGGGGGTAGGGGCAGACGGGGGGAGAGAGAGAAGCAGACTCCCCGCTGAATGCATCTCATAACCCTGAGTTCATTACCTGAGCCAAAATCAAGAGCCCCACATTTCACTGACTGAGCCACTCAGATGCCCCCTGCATTCAAGTTTTTAAATAGGTAGATTATAGAATTTGAATTCCTGGGTTAGCGGGTATAAAATTTTCAAGGGTCAGTGCATATTTCCAAATATTTTCTACAAGCAACTTAGAATGAGTAATACTTTCTATTTGAGAGGATAAATTTAAATATTATTTTTACATAAATGATAAGGTATATAAAATTTTAGCAATTCTTTAGTAATTTGTAGAATTACTTTGGAGCTATCTTTTTCTTTTAAGTTTATTTAATTCTTTCAGTAATCTATACACCCAACATAGGTGGGTGTAACTCACCTCAAACTCACAACCCAGAAATTAAGAGTTGCATGCCCATCTGAGTGAGCCAGTCAGATGCTCCAACTTTGGAGATATCTTTACATAGACTTATGATGATTCAGATTAAATAACAGTCATTACAGAATTAAGTTCTGCTCTGTTCAGAGTTAGTGCTTGCATACTTCCATGTAAATAAATTAGTTGAGGCTGATTTGTTGTTTTTGAATAATGTGGATGGCAGAACTCAAGGCCATATGATTTAAGATCTCATCAATTTTACATAGTCTCTGATTGAAACCTGAAGATTTGAGATCATATATGTAGTGCTCTTCAAAAGTGCATGGCCCTTTTCAGTGCTCATGTTTTTTTTTTAATAAACATTTACTTCTAGCTAAAATCATATAATAAGAAAGAAATGAATACTAGGTAAACAGTATTTCATTTATTTTTTAAGATTTTTTAAAAGTTTTTTTAAAGAATATATTTATGAGAGACACAATGAGAGAGCGAGAGAGAGAGAGAGAGAGACACACGCAGAGGGAGAAGCAGGCTCCATGCAGGGGGCCCAGTGTGGGACTCCATCCCGGGTCTCCAGGATCACACCCTGGGCCTAAGGTGGCGCTAAACTGCTGAGCTACCCGGGCTGCCCCTAAGATTTAAAACAAAAAAAAATTTTTAAAGTAATCTCCACACCCAGTGTGAGGCTTGAACTTAGAACCCTGAGATCAAGAATCCCACGTTCTACTAAGTGAGCCAGCAAGGCAGCCCTATTGCATTTAATTTTTAAAATTGTCTTTTAGTCTCTCTTAAAATTTCTTCCATGATTTTGCAGAGTAGTTTTTGGTTAAACTTGTCCATCTGTATAGCAAGTTTATGTTGGTTCTGCTTATCATTTGATTAAAAAAAGTAAAATCTAATGGTTCTGATGGCATATTACTAGGGAGACTGAGTACATTTAAACTCTTTTTTTCTTCCAGGGAACAGTTGACAGGATATACATTGGTAAATTCAGTTTAAGGGTTTAGTTGAGCTAATTGTCATTGCTAAAGTTCCTGTGCCTCTAATAGCTTCCTGGAAGAGTTTTCATCATTGTTTCATGCTTGTCCTCAGGCTTTGATCATTTCAGTTCAAACAGAAGAGTGATGCAATACTGAGGATCCTGCTGGCTTGATAGCCTTGGGAAGGACCTTCTTTTAAAGAGAAAGGAAGGAGGGGCACCTGAGTGGCTCAGTCCACTAAGCATTTCGGCTCAGGTTATTATCTCCGGGTCTTGAGATTGAGCCCTCCATCAGGCTCCCCATTGATCTACTGGAGATTCTCTCTTTCTCCCTCTGCTTCTGCAGATACATAAATCTTTAAAAAAGAGAAAAGAAGGAAAACATAAAAAATAAAGGGAAAATAGATTTTAAAAGCATGCTAATTGCTAGAGAAGAAAATCTGACTTTGGTCTTGGCTCTGTTGCTATGTCATCCTAGATAATTAATTTCTCTGGGCCTTACTTTTATTATCTTTAAAATGAGAAAGGTTTATAACTTTTTAAAAAGATTTATTTATTTGAGAGAGTGAATGCACGGGGTGGGGCGAGGGGCAGAGGCAGAGGGAGAGGGAGAGAGAGATTCTCAAGTAGACTGTCTGCTGAGCATGGAGCCTGATGCTGGGCAGGATCGCTTGACTGAGATTAGGACCTGAGCTGAAATCAAGAGATTTCAGGCTTAACAGACAGTCACCAGCAGGGTCCCCAGGGTTTGCAACTCTCCTAAACTGAAACTCTTGAGTTAATTCTTAGGCTGGACTCTTGTGTGTGGTGCTCTTATGAAATAAGAATGACAAAGGGAAATAGGAACCAGATATATTTTATATTTAAATGTGTAGCAATAATTTTTTTCAAAACATCTCTACAAAAGATTTATTTGTTAGCATTTGGTTTGTTACCTCATTTGTTTAGCAACCATGTCACAGTTTCAATCTGACAAAGGACATGCTGTTTTGATAACAGCACATCTTGTGAGTATGCTTCCTCTCTCAGTACCTATGAAAAATGTTGTGTAGGATGTTATGAAGAGCTACAGGTTACCCTGTGAGTAATTAGACCACTCCACCTGTAAGTTTACACTTACTAAGAGTCATGAAAATTAAGAGCTAGTCATACTGGCCTTATATTCCTCTGATTAAGGGGCTACAGTTTCCTTTAATTGAGCTTTTTTTTTTTTTTTTTTTAAACCTTTCAGGAATTAGCCAAAGACAGCATAGCCAAATGCAAGAAACACCATTGGTTTACCAGTAGAAATGTATGACAAATTGTGTTCATTACTATTTTAACTATGGAGTATAATTGGGTCTAGATAAAAACATTTCTAGGTCAAGGTACCTTGGTGGCTCACTTCGTCATAATCTCAGGGTCCTGGTATTGAGCCCCACCTCTGGCTCCTTGATCAGCAGGGAGTCTGCTTGTCCCTCTCCCTGTGCCCCTCCCCCTGCTTGTGCTCCCTCTTTCTCTCTTTCTTTCTCTCTCTTTCAAATGATGAAATCTTAAAAGAAACCCCAAACTTTTCTAGGTCATCACTACTTTGAGAAATAGTAGGCATTGTTGAAGAGCAGTGGTTCTGAAAGTGGACAGTGTGACCTCCCTGCTATATGGTGTTTTTTGAAATTTGTAAAGGGTGATTATTTTTGTACTTGTTGATACAATGATTTGAAGAGGTGCTATTTACTAGTAGGTAATGGATTATTGGACATCCTGCAATGCATAGGATTGTCTTTTTTTTTTTTTTTTAAGATTTTATTTATTTACTTGACAGAATGACAGAGAGCAGGGGGAGCGACAGCCAGAGGGAGAGGGAGAGGCAAGCTCCCTGTAGAGTGGGGAGCCTGATGAGGGGGCTTGATCTCAGGACTCTGAGATCGTGACCTGAGTTGAAGGCAGACGGTTCACTGTCTGAGCCACCCAGGCTCCCCTAAGACAGTCTTTTACAACAACAAAAAAATGCCTCATGTACAAGACAATTTTTGAATTTCTTCCAGATATGTGTGTAGGTGAAAACCGTTTATTTTTATCTGAGCTGAGATATTAACTCTGTATTAGGTAAAAATATAATGCAAAGTATTTTTTACATGATTTCAAAATATTGATTTTGAAACATACAGATTTGGAAAACCTGTGGCACCAGTGAGTGGCATTTGTAGTATTTGATCATTAGTACAGCACATTTGGGTTAGTCTGCATTAGTATTTGTCATATCCATGATGTTTCTATGTATAGAGGCAAACATGACTGCTTTATAAAACAGGTTTGGTTATGCCCATGTATTTACATATTGAGAAAAGCTTTATTATTTTCTTTTATTTCTCCTTTTATGTTACAGCTAGGGTATTAAATAGATTTATTTTGAAATTAGGTATATATATATGTAAATTATGAATAATTTCATTTCAGATTTTTAAAGTGTATATAATATTTGTTTAAAAAGAATATGGAGGGGGACGCGTGGGTGGCTCAGCGGTTGAGCATCTGCCTTTGGCCCAGGGCATGATCCTAGAGTCCCAGGATCAAGTCCCACATCAGGCTCCCTTCATGGAGCCTGCTTCTCTCTCTGCCTGTGTCTCTGCCTCTCTCTCTCTCTGTCTCTCATGAATAAATAAAATCTTAAAAAAAAAAAAAGAGAGTATGGAATATGAGAGGATTGAAAACCATTCTTCTGGGTAGTATTTAGCTTAAAGTCCTTGAAAACATTGAGCATTGGTTTATTTTTTATTTTATTTAAATTTTTTTAAAGATTTATTTATTCATTCAGAGAGAGTGAGAGAGAGGCAGCGACACAGGCAGAGGGAGAAGCAAGCTCCATGCAGGAAGCCCGATGTGGGACTCGATCCCGGGTCTCCAGGATCAGTCTCCAGGCTGCAGGCGGCGCTAAACCGCTGCACCACCGGGGCTGCCCAGAATAAAAGTTCTTTTATTAAAGTGATTCACAGGGACACCTGGGTAGCTCCATGGTTGAACGTCTGCCTTTGGCTCAGGGCATGATTCCGGAGTCCCGGGATTAAGTCTCACATCGAGCTCCCTGCATGGAGCCTGCTTCTCCCTCTGCTTATATCTCTGCCACCTCCACCGCCCCCATGAATAAATAAATAAAATCTTAAAAAAAATAAAGTGAATCACAAATATAACCTACATATTAGGCTGTAATTATATGCTCTATGTTGACCTGAGTGTCTTTTTTGTTTTTGTGTTTGTGTGGGTTTTGTTTTGTTTTGTTTTTTGGAATGCAGTGCTTAGGTTATAGGTAAGATATATTTCATGTTCCTCTTCACATGACAGAAGTTTATGGATTAGAGACGAAGTGCTATTAGGTGAAGCTTGATCCCATTGTAAATGATGATGCAATCAATTCTGTACATTTGTTAATATTTTTCTGGTTTACTCTTTTACGGAAAGATACATCTATAAAATATAGACTGCGATTTTATAAAACCATTTGCAAATAGACAACTGATATCTGAATTAAATCATTTCAGTTTTTTTAATTTAATGAGTTCTAGGAGATCTATATGTGCATGGCATTTTATCTATATAATGGTAAATATTACCCTGACTTCATGGAAAGATGTCACCTTTGTGGGCTGTATATGGAATTTCTTAGATTGGGTACTGAGAGATTGCATTGAAGGCCACATAGTTAAAGTTTTCCATGTTAAGCATGATTTAAATTACATTTTTTATTTTTATTTTTTAAAGATTTTATTTAATCATGAAAGAGAGACAGAGAGAGGGAGAGAGACAGAGACACAGGAAGAGGGAGAAGCAGGCTCCATGCAAGGAGCCTATGTGGGACTCGATCCCAGATCCTGGGATCATGTCCTGAGCCAAAGGCAGATGCTCAACCTCTGAGTCACCCAGGCATCCCCCAAATCACATTTTTTATTGTCTAGTATAATTGGTCTCCTAAGTGACTTCCATAGAATTTGTTTCATTCATTAATTCATTTAGCTATATGTAAGTAACTACTGAGACCATAATATGTGTCAAAGCTGCAGATAAAGAGGTGGAAATAATAGGAATTTGGGAGCTATTTATAAGCAACCAGCTTCAATGTAGTATGCTCCTGCCTTGACATAGGTATGCCTTGGTGCTTGGGTGTATGTATTCCAAGAGTCTAGAGGAGTAAGAGTTGATCAGGAGATAATGTAGATGAGGACATCTTAGGGAGAGGGAATGATGTTTAAAGTAGGAGGCAGGAGAGAGTATGGGATATGTTGGCAAATATTAGTGGCTCAGGGTGGCAGGATTAAGGATAGAATGTGTGAGAGTGTTGAACAACAGATCCAGAAAGGAAGGAAAGTAAGGGCCCAGGAATTCTTTTTTGTAATTTCTTTTAGTTACAACTACTTCAAGAAATTCTTAAATCTACCATAGTGCTTTTTCCTCCAAGACCCCCCAGAAGTTCGGAATTTTTTTTATCTGGGGAGTTAATGCCATTGGGTGGTGAGGTGCTGTCTCTTTGCAAAGATTGCTGTTCTGGGCCTCAGGCCTGAGGAAGCCTCAGCATTTCCAGCTATCTTGTAATAGTGAGATCTTAAATGTTTTGTTTTTATAGTTTCATGATCTTTTATTACTATTGTTATTCATTAGGTGATTTGGTTTTTAGTTGTGAGAGTCTTGCTAAAAATCTGTGCTGAAGAAAGTAGGGGCATGTACAGGTTTATCATGATTGTAATTGTGTGACAGGTGGCTGATGTTTCATAATCCTTTCTCTATTTTAAATGCTAACTTTTGTTTTTCCTCTTTTGTTTTCCTTTTATTGAAAACTCTTGATTCATTATCATACATACTGTAACTTGGTGTGCAGGAGCTGGCTTTCCCCAATCTTTGCATGGTGGTAGATGAATATAGGCAAAACATGGTCTTTTTATTTAATTTGGTATAGCATGTTTTCTAGAACACCTGATACTTGCATGGCTTGAAAAGCTCCTCTAGGGATCCCCGGGTGGCTCAGCAGTTTAGCTCTGCCTTCAGACCAGGGCATGATCCTAGAGACCGAAGGATCGAGTCCCACGTCAGGCTCCATGCAGGGAGCCTGCTTCTCTCTCTGCCTGTGTCTTTGCTTCTCTCTCTTTCTCATGAATAAATAAATAAAATCTTAAAAAAAAAAAAAAAAAAAGAAGCTCCTCTACTAAAGACTGTCTCCAAAGGCTGCTCTGCAGTGATGTACCTAAAGCTATTTCAGGGCCAGTGACTATTTATGACATCTGTAGTAACTTTGTATAGTTTGTTCATGTTTATAAAATTATCAGTTGAGAGTGCCTAAGTATGATGACTTCTCCATACACTGTGGTAAGAGACAATACTTTAAAAAAGCATGGGAGCGGGGATGCTTCGGTGGCTCAGTAGGGTAAGCATCTGTCTTCTGGCTCAGGTTGTGATCCTGGGATCGAGCCCCACATCAGGCTCCCTGCTCAGTGAGGAATCTGCTTTTCCTTCTGTCCTTCTCCCTGCATGTGCGTGCACACACACACACACACACACACACACACATACACTCTCCCTCTAAATTTTTTAATCTAAATTTAAAAAAAAAAAGCATGGAGAAGAAAAGAAAAAAATATAGGGTGAGCTCTCAAGGAGCTTATAGTTAACATAATGTGATTATGATTAAATGTCTCAAACTTTTTTCTGGTAGTTTAATGGTTATTATGCAGAAGGTGGTGTAAGGCTCACACTTTACAGTTAGACCCAAGTTCAAATCCCAGGACTGCCACTTGGTGGTTTTGAGATCTCAACCTGTTTATGTTCCTCAAGGAATAGCAGTGTTACCATAAGGTGGTAGGAAGGATAAAATCTAGAATTGCATGTAAAGAAGTTCCTAGAATGGTGACACAGAGTAAAAAGTCACCTTTAGCTGTTTTAGATTTTATCGTTATCCTGTGAGCTTTTTTTTTTTTTAATTGTAGGAGTAGGGATAATATTTTGTCATTCGTTAAACAGTTACTAAATGGCTACTGTGTGCTAGTCAGTTTTAGGTAAATGAAACTAGTTGAAAAATGTATAACTCAGAGCTCAAAAGAACTCAAGCCTTTTTTCTTTTTTTCAAAGATTTTATTTATATGCGGGGGTGGTGTGGGGGGGAGAATATGAATGAACAGTAGGGAGGGGCAGAGGAAAAAGCAGACTCCCCACTGAGCAAGGAGCCCTATCCCAGGAAAGGACCTGGAGGGAGATCATGACCTGAGCCAAAGGCAGGTGCTTAACTTACTGAGCCACTTAGGTGTCCCAAACTTAGGGCTTTTGAATAAAAATAAAAAACAGGGAATTTTTTAATTGTCTTTACTAAGTTCCAGGTGTTCTTTCTTCAGTATTTATTATTATGCTCTAAAGTAGTTACTGTTGATCTCATCATTTCACAGATAAGGGAATTTAAGTAGGGAGAAGATAACGTGACTTGCTAAAGATCTTTCAGCCAGTTAGAGATGGTACCAGCTCTCACAAGTAAGCTGTTGGATTCTGAAACCACAGTCTTTCAGCAGTGCACTGCTCTTCCTTCACAGAAACAAGGCTGCAACATGAGAAAGATTCAGGGTCTGTATTAGTGTCCATTAAATGGGTCCAGACTATAAGATGTATACGAGTTAGTAGAGAGGAATCAGTAAATGCTGCAATGTTCAGGCAGTGCAGTTTCTCCCATCCTCATCAACATCTGTTGTTTCTTGCATTAATTTTAGCCATTTTGACAAGTGTGAGATAGTATCTCGTCCTGGTTTTGATTTTTATTTCCCTGATGATGAGTGATATTGAGCATCTCTTCATGTGTCTGTTAAACATCTGGATGTCTTCTTTGGCAAAGTGTCTATCATTGTCTACTGCCTGTTTCTTAACTGGGTTGTTTTTTGGGTATTGAATTTGTAAGTTCTTTATAGTTTTTGGATACTAACCTTTTATAAGATATGTTGTTTACAAATATCTTCTCCCATTCTATAGATTGCCTTTTAGTTTTGTTGATTGTTTCCTTGTCTGTGCAGAAGTTTTTTTTGTCTTGATAAAATCCTAATAGTTCATTTTTGCTTTTGTTTCCCTTGCCTCTGGTGACATGTTCAGTAAGTAGTTGCTACAGCCGAGGTCAGAGAGGTTTCTATTTGTGTTCTCCTCTAGTATTTTGATGGTTTCCTGTCTCACTCTAAAGTCTTTCAACCATTTTGAATTTATTTTTGTGTATGGTGTAATAAAGTGGACTAGTTTCATTCTTCTGCATGTTGCTGTCTAGTTTTCCCAACACCATTTATTGAAGAGACTGTCTTTTTTCCATTGGATATTCTTTCTTGCTTCATTGAAGATTGGTTGATCATACAGTTGTGGGTCCATTTCTGGATTCTCTGTTCTGTTCCATTGATCTATGTGCCTGTTTTTGTGCCAGTATCATACTGTCTTGTTGACTACAGCTTTGTAATATAGCTTGAAATCCGGAATCATGATGCCTTTGGTTTTTCTTTTTCAGAATTGCTTTGGCTACTGGGGGTCTTTTGTAGTTCCATGCAAATTTTAGAATTTTTCTAGCTCTGTGAAAGGTGCTGGTGGTATTTTTTTTTTTTTTAAGATTTTATTTATTTATTCACGAGAGACACAGAGAGAGAGAGAGCGAGAGAGCGACAGAGACACAGGCAGAGGGAGAAGCAGGCTCCATGCAGGGAGCCCGACGTGGGACTCGATCCCGGGTCTCCAGGATCACACCCCGGGCTGCAGGCGGCACTAAACCGCTGCGCCACCAGGGCTGCCGTGCTGGTGGTATTTTGATGAGGATTGCATTAAATGTGTAGATTGCTTTGTGTTTATTTTTTTTAAAAGATGTTATTTATTTATTCATGAGAGAGAGAGAGAGGCAGAGACACAGGCAGAGTGAGAAGCAGGGAGCTCCATGCAGGAGGGCTGCCCTGTGTATAAATATTTTAACAAGGTTTATCCTTCCAGTCCCTGAGCATACATTGCTTTTCCATTTACTTGTGTCCTCTTCAATTTCTTTTATAAGTGCTCTATGGTTTTCAGAGTACAAATCTTTTACTTAGTTAGATTTCTTCCTAGGTATCTTACTGGTTTTGATGCAATTGCAAATGAGAAAAATTCCTTGAATTCTTTTTCTGCTGCTTCATTATTAGTGTATAGAAATGCAACACATTTCTGCACATTGCTTTTATATCCTTGGGTTTTGCTAAATTCATGTATGAGTTCTAGCAGTTTTTTGGTAGAGTCTTTTTCTGGTTTTCTACGTAGAGTAACATGTCATTGGCAAATAGTGAGAGTTTGATTTCTTTGCAAATTTGGGTGCCTTTTATTTCTTTTTGTAGTCTGATTGCTGAGGCAAGGACTCAGTTAAATAGTAATGGTGAGAGTGGACATCCTTGTCTTATTTCTGATGCTAGGGGAAAGGCTCTCAGTTTCTTCCCATTGAGGATAATATTAGCTGTGGATCTTTCATATATAGCTGTTATGCTGTTGAGGTATGTTCTATCTATACCCACTTTGTTGAGGGTTTTTATCAGGAAAGTATGCTGTATTTTGTCAAATGCTTTTTCTACATCTATTGACAGGATCATATGGTTTTTATCCTTCTATTAATATCATGTATCACAACGATGAGTTTACAAATATTGAACCATCCCTGCAGTCCAGGAATAAATCCCACTTGATTGTGGTGAATTCTTTTAATGTACTGTTGAATTTGATTTGCTAGTATTTTGTTGAGAATTTTTGCATCCATGTTCATCACGGGTATTGGCCTATAGTTCTCCTTTATTAAGTGGGGTCTTTAGTTTTGGAATCAAAGTAATGCTGGCTTTGTGGAATGAGTTTGGAAATTTTTCTTCCATTTCTATTTTTTGGAACAGTTTGAGAAGAAACTCTTAACTCTTTTTAACTCTTTAAAATGTCTGGTTTTTTTTTAAAAAAAGGTAGAATTCCCTTGGGAAGCCACTAGCCCAGGGCTTTTGTTTGTTGGGAGATTTTTGATTACTCATTAAATTTCTTTGTTGGTTATGTATGGGTCTATTCAAATTTTCTATTTCTTTCTGTCCCAGTTTTGACAGTTTGTAAGTTTCTAGGAATTTGTCCATTTCTTCCAGGTTACCCAGTTTGTTTGCATATAATTTTTAATAGTATTATAATTGTATTTCTGTGATATTGGTTGTGATCTCCTCAGTCATTCATGATTTTATCTATTTGTGTTCTTCCTCTTTTCTTTTTGATATATCTGGCTAGATGTTTATTTTATTTTAATTTAATTTAATTTAATTTTATTATTTTCTTTTCTTTTATTTTAAGATTTTATTTATTTATTCATGAGAGACACACAGAGAGGCAGAGACACAGGCAGAGGGAGAAACAGGCTCCTTGCAGGGAGCCCGATGTGGGACTCGATCCGGGTCTCCAGGATCACACCCTGGGCCGAAGGCAGGCACTTAACCGCTGAGCCACCCAGGGATTCCCCTGGCTAGATGTTTATTATATATTTTCAAAGAACCAGCTCTTAGTTTCATTAATCTGTTCTTTTTCTATATTACTTCTTATTTCTGCTCTAATCTTTATAAGTTCCATTATACTGGCTTTAGGCTTTATTTCCTTTTCTAGCTCCTTTAGGTGCAAGGTAAGGTTGTGTATTTGAGACTTTTCTTGCTTCTTGAGTTAGGCCTGTAATATAGTATACTTACCTTTTAGGACTGCTTTTGCTGCATCTGAAAGGTTTTGGGCTGTTGTGCTTTCATTTTCATTTGCTTCTGTGTGTTTTTATTTTATTTTATTTTATTTTTATTTTTTTATTTTTCATTTCAATATATATTTTATTTAGAATGCAGCACTAACAGCATGATGATAAACCATCCCAAATTTATACCAAGAAGCACATACTCCTTCAAACGTATCATTTTTCACAAGTAATTTAAGTACAACATTATTGTCATTTGTACTAGAGTCAAAGACGACATTTAGATTCTTCAATTTTGGAGCCTTTAGTAACATCAAAATGATGGGCTAGTCAGGCAGAAGAAAGAAACTCAAAGGCAGTTTCTTTTTCTTCTGCCAGTTCCTTTGCAGTTAGATCCATCTTCTCACAGGAGAAATCATTAATAGTGAGACCTTCAACAATCTTCCAGGTCTTATTCTTGATTATAACAGGGAATGAGTACAGCAGATCTTCTTTTTCGCATGATGTACTTTTGTTGAATTTGAGTCAGTGTGGTGTGTTTATGTATATAATGTATGGAATGATAACCAAAAGTATTTTTAAACAACAATTTATTTCTGGTGGCTTAATCTTTAATTAGTCAACTGTTACATTATTTGCTATATTGAAATCCAGTGACTTATTATGGATTGGTGGGCTTTATGATATTTTAGTATAAGATCTGGCTAATTTTCGGGTTCACTAAGTTTTACTTAATACTTTCTAGGGCCCCATGGTTATGAATGTGCTTCAATTTCATAATGCCTCCTGCTATGGCAGACATCCTTGACATCTGGGCAGTGGATTCACAGTTAGCATCTGATGGCTCCATACCTGTGGATTTCCTTTTGCCCACTGGGATTTATATTCAGTTGGAGGTTCCTCGGGAAGCTACCATTTCCTATATTAAGCAGGTATGTAATTGGTAGAATTTTTATAAATGTAGCTTATTTATCACTTAGGGGATGATACTCTATTATAAAAAAAATTACCAAAAAAGAGAAGATGTTATTAATGTGACTATATTCTATAGAAATGTTATTAATGTGACCTAAAAATTAATCTTTAGGTCACTGATTTTAAAGACTTTGATACATGTTTGGTC
The DNA here is from genome assembly GCF_053574225.1 of Canis aureus. Taxonomy (NCBI): domain Eukaryota; kingdom Metazoa; phylum Chordata; class Mammalia; order Carnivora; family Canidae; genus Canis; species Canis aureus. Next base: position 17,658,565 of record NC_135632.1, read on the forward strand.
TTTTGTAGATATATAAAAGATAATTCTCACTCTTACTTTAAACAATGTGTGATATCTGATTTAAGAAAAATTAACCTATGTTAGTTTGAAACCTTTGTTCAGGCTGCTTAAAGGAATTTGACATTACCAAGGAAGTTTTGAGTTAAAATCTTTTTAATTACTATCTTTGAACTTGTCTTAATTTTTCTGTATGTGACTTTTGGTTGATTGTCTTTTCTTTCCTTTTCCTTCCTCCGTACGCTGACTTTTCATGGTAACTGTGGGGAAGAAAGGTTTCCCCCAGTCATAAGTAGCATGCCTTCCTTTGGAAGCAAATTCTTTTTTTTTTTTTTAAAGTTTTTATTTTATTATTTTTTAAAGATTTTATTTATTTATTCATGAGAGACACATAGAGAGAAACAGGCAGAGACATAGGCAGAGGGAGAAGCAGGCTCCATGCAGGAAGCCCAATGTGGGACTCGATCCCGGGTCTCCATCTGCAGGATCATGCCCTGGGCTGAAGCTGGTGCTAAACCGCTGAGCCACCTGGGCTACCCTTTTTTTTTTAAGTTTTTAATTTAAATTCCAGTTAGTCAATATACAGTGTAATACTAGTTTCAAGTGTACAGTATAGTGATTCAACAGTTGCGTACAACACCCTGTGCTCGTCAGTACAAGTGCACTCTGCCCTCCTTAATTCCCATCACCTATTTCACCCATCCCCCTCAAATCATCAATTTGGAAGTAACTTTTTTACATAGCAAGGCTTGCTTGTTTCGTTGGATTATTTTTTAAAGTGAATTGATGAGTGATACTGATTTGTGAGTACTATGAAATGTAAATGAAATTATTTTTCTAAACTTTCTTTTTAACATTTTTCAAATAGCTGAATCCAGTATGAAAATCAGAGCATATGATTTGGCTATTGTGAGTAATACTATGAATAATGGCTATGATGAACATTGATGTACAGGTATTTGAGTCCTGCTTTCAATTTTTTTGGGTATATGTCTGGAAGAGGAATTTTTATATCATATGGTAATTCTGTTTTAATTTTTAAAGAATTGCCAAACTGTTTTCCACAGTGGTGTTACCATTTTTCATTCCTATTCAGCAATACATGGGGGTTCTAGTTTCTCCACAGCCTGGCTAACACTTGTTATTTTCTGTTTTTGTTGTTTGTTTTCTATCACCATTTTTATGGCTGTGAAATGGTATCATATGCAGTATTTATTTGTATTTCCTTAATGACTAATGTCAAGCATCTTTTTTTTTTTTTTAAGATTTTACTTATTTATTCATGAGAGATACATACAGAGGCAGAGACACAGGCAGAGGGAGAATCAGGCTTCATACAGGGAGCCTGAAGTAGGACTCGATCCCAGGACCTCTGGGATCATGCCCTGAGCCAAAGCCAGACGCTCAACCATTGAGCCACCCAGGCGTCCCTCTTTTCATGTTCTTATTGGCCATTTGTAGACTTTTCTGTTCAAGACCATTGGACATTTTTAAATTTAATTGTTTACTTTTTGTTGCTGAGTCACAGGAGTTCTTCATATATCCTGTATATTAGTCTCTTTTCAGAAATATAATTGGCAAACATTTCCTCCCATTCTTTGGGTTGCCTTTTCACTCTCACAGTAGTGTCCTTTGATGTATAAAATTTTAAAAGTTTTGATGAAATCCTTTTTACCTATTTTTTCTATTGTTGCCCAGCAGCACTTTCTCCAGTATATAACTGAATCTGAGGATTATCTGTGATTTTTACTCCAGGTCTATTATTTTCAATTCTTGGTTTTTGTGCTAGCTGCAGTTAAAATTTGTAATCCCCCTTTCCATTTCTATGATGATTTTCTTTTATATGACCTTATTGAGGAAACTTGGCAGAAGATGACAAGACAGTGATTCTGCTTATCTTGATAGGGCAGTGTGAATTAATGAAGATAACCTGATGAATAGAATAGACTAGAATGCAGAAAAAATAATATAAATTTTGTATGGGGTGATAATACATACTTTGAATTTTCTATTTTTTCTGATTCGAAGTTATTTATGTTCATAAGAATAGTAAATATGGGGGTGCCTGGGTGACTTAGTTGGTTGAGTGTCTCAGGATCCTGGGATCAAGCCCCAAGTCAGGCTTCCTGCTCAGTGGAGAGCCTGCTTCTCACTTTCTCCCCGCTGCTCCTCGTGCTTGTGCACATGCACTGTCTTTTCTCTCTCTCTCAAGTAAATAAAATCTTAAAAAAGACACAACAACAAAAAAGAGTGGTAAATATGGACATCTTCATAGATACTCACTTTTTAGAAAAATTGAAATGGAGTCGATATAATTACATTACTTTCAGGTGTAGAAACTCTAGTGATTCAACAGTTACATACATTATCAAATGCTCACCATGATAGGTGTAATTATCATCTGTCACCATACAAAGTTATTGCAAGATTATTATTATTATTTTTAAATTTTGGTTATTTATTCATGGGAGACACAGAGAGAAGGCAGACATAGGGGGATGGAGAAGCAGGTGCCTCACACAGGGAGCCTGATGTGGGACTTGATCCCAGAACTCCAGGATCACACCCTGAGCCAAAGGCAGACACTCAACTGCTGAGCCACCTGGAGTCCCTATTGCAAGATTATTGACTGTATTCTTCCTGCTGTACTTTTCATTTCCATGACTTATTTATTTTATGACTGATATTTTGACCTCCTAATCCCCTTCACCTATTTTCCCCTTCTCCCCACTTTGTCCCCTCTGGCAACCACCAGTTTGTTTTTTGTGTTTATTAATCTGCTTCTGTTTTTGTTTTTATATATTTTTATTGTTTATTTATTTAGTTTTTGTTTTATATTTATTTTTATTTATTTTTTAAATTTGAAGAGTTTATTGGAACAAAAAAATCAATTCAAATCTGGCAGTATCAAACCGGAAAAAGTTCATGTTTGTGTTTTAGATTCTGTATATAAGTGAATTCATAAGGTATTTGTCTTTCTCTGACTTACTTAGTGTAAGACTAGTTTTTTTTTTTGATATACTTAATAAATGGCATTGTTTTTCATTTCTCTGTTAGTGTATAGAAACAATAGATTTTTATATATTAGTTTTGTATTCTGTAACTTTAGGGAATTCTTTATTCTAAAAGTTTTTTGTGGACTCTTTAGGGTTTTTTTAATATATAGTATCATGTCTTCTGCAAGTAGTGACAATTTTACTTCTTTTTTTTTTTTTGACAATTTTACTTCTTTAGTGATTTGGATGCTTTTTCTTTTTGTTTGATTGCTACTACTGGGTTTTCCAGTTTTGTGTGTTGAATGAAGGTGATGGGAGTGGACAGTTTTGTCTTGTTAGTGATCTTAGAGGTAAAGCTTTCAGCTTTTCACTGTTAACTAAGATGGTAGCCGTGAGTTTGTCATATATGGCTTTATTATGTTGAAGTGTATTTTCTCTATTCCTACCTTTTTGAGTTTTTATAATGAATGAATGTTGAATTTTTCTTTTTTTTTATTTTTTTATATTTTTTTGAATGTTGAATTTTTCAAATCCTTTTCTACATCTACTGAGATGATTGATGGTTTTTATCTTTAATTTTATAAATGAGGCATATCATGTTGGTTAAATTGTGGATAATGAACCATCTTTGCATTCCTGAAATAATTCCCATCTGATTGTGAATGATCCTTTTATTGTCTTTTTGAATTTGCATTGCTAATATTTTGTTGAAGATTTTTGCACCTATGTTTGTTGGCGATTTTGGTATGTAATTTTTTTTTTTTTGTAGTGTCTTTGTCTGGTTTTGGTATCAGAGTAATGCTGGCCTTGTAGAATAAATTTGGAAGCATTGCTAGCCCCTTCTATTTTTTGGATGAGTATGAAAAGGATTGAGGGGTGCCTAGGTGGCTCAGTCAGTTAGGTTTCTGACTTAATTTTCGGCTCAGGTCATGATCTCAGGGTCGTGAGATAGAGCCCCAGGTCGGGTCCCTCATTCAACATGGAGTCTGCTTGAGAGTCTTTCTCTCCCTCTCCCTCTCCCTGTGCTGTACATATACATGCTTTTCTCTCTCAAATAAATATAGAAATAAAATCTTTGAAAAAAAGAAAAGGATTCTTTTTTCCCCCCCTAGAGATAGGGGTGGAGGGAGAGTGAGAGGGAGATAGAGAATCTTAAGCAGGCTCCATGCTCAGCGAGGAACCTGTGGTAGGGCTCAGTCTCATGACACTGAGATCATGACCTGAGCCGAAATAATTTGGATACTTAGCTGACTGAACCACCCAGGTACTGTGATTATCTTTCTTTTTTTTTGTTTTTGTTTTTGTTTTTTTAAATTTTATTTATCTATGATAGTCACACAGAGAGAGAGAGAGAGAGAGAGAGGCAGAGACACAGGCAGAGGGAGAAGCAGGCTCCATGCACCGGGAACCTGACATGGGATTCGATCCCGGGTCTCCAGGATTGCGCCCTGGGCCAAAGGCAGGCGCCAAACCGCCGATCCACCCAGGCATCCCTCTTTTTTTTTTTTGAATATTTGATGGAATTTACCAATGAAGCCATCTGTTTCTAGACCTTTTATTGTTAGTTTTTAAAATTACTGTTTCAGTTTCATTACTGGTAACTTCTGTTCAGAATATCTGCTTTCTTTTCTTTTCTTTTTTTTCTTTTTTTTCTTTCTTTTCTTTTCTTTTCTTTTCTTTTCTTTTCTTTTCTTTTCTTTTCTTTTCTTTCTTTTCTTTTCTTTTCCTTTTCTTTTCTTTTCTTTTCTTTTCTTTTCTTTTCTTTTCTTTTCTTTTTTCTTTTCTTTTCTTCTCCTTCCTTCCTTCCTTCCTTCCTTCCTTCCTTCCTTCCTTCCTTCCTTCATCTGCTTCTTTCTGATTCAGTCTTGGAAGATTCTATGTTTCCAGGAATTTATCCATTTCTTTTGGTTTTCCAGTTTGTTGGCATATAACTTTTTATGGTAGTCTCTTTAAGTCCTTTGTATTTCTGTGATATCGATTGTAACTTCTCTTTCATTTCTGATTTTGAGCCCTCTCTTTCTTGATCAGTCTGGCAGATAGTCACTTAATAACTTTGTTTACATAAGTGCAGTTTTTTGTGCATTATACTATCATTTACAAAAATGGGTTAATATTCTCTTGTAAGTTGGTGTTTTAAAAAACTTAATATATCTTAACTTTCCATTTTATTGAGTATTTTTATTTTATTTTCACAGATGTGTAATACTTTATAATTGATTTAGCCAATCCTTTATTGCTAGACATTTGGCTTGTCCTTTCTTTTTGAGTTTTATAAAGAGTTCCACAGTGAGTATCCTTCTAGGTGTATCTTTGTATGCTTGAACAAATTTTTCTGTTCCAGAAGGTCTCTTATTTTTTCCTGCAGATTTTATGGAAACAAGTTCACAATTATCCAATGTTTAACCTCCTTATGGAAATTGACTCCTATATGTTTGCATGTGTGAATCAAACTGCTGTATATGAGGAGCTTGAAGATGAAACAAGAAGACTCTGTGATGTCAGACCTTTTCTTCCAGTTCTCAAATTAGTGACAAGAAGTTGTGATCCAGGGGAAAAATTAGACTCAAAAATTGGAGTCCTTATAGGAAAAGGTAATTTAAAAACTTCTCTGTATGAATTCTTAACATATTTGTTGTTATATGTATAAACATATAGTAGGTATGATCAAAGACATTGCTTTTCAGAGTGTGATCCAAGGACCAATGCTTATTTGTAAATTGATCACCAGTCTGAGATAAGTATAAAAATTGAGAGTAAATGTATATAAATGCCCATAGCAATGTGATATTACCATAGTGTCCCATGGGTTATGTTTTTTATACTTTTTCTAGTGACTTATTTTTATTTGCCAAAGTATTGTCTTTTGGCATATTGGAAAGAAAAGAGTTGTCCCTTTGTCTCAGTTTGAGAAACCCTTTTCTTAGAGATAATCCTCCATTTCTTTTGAATTACCTCTACTGTATACACACAATTTATATATGACTATACCAAGACTCGAAGCTGATTGAAAAATTTCTATAAATAACCCAAATTATTGACAAATTGTACTCCTTAACTAAAATTATCTTTAAGTAGAGATACTTCTGTAGTGAGTCAAGATATATGTCCATGTTATTCTTTGCAAATTAGTTCCAGAGAGAATTGTAACCAAGAAAATATGGTAGAGCCTCTCTTGCTATAATAATCGTGGATGTAACAGGGGCCAGTGGTAGATCAGTATCCTCCTTTATTTTATTTTTTTAAAGATTTTATTTATTGGGCAGCCCAGGTGGGTCAGCGGTTTAGCGCTGCCTTCAGCCCAGGGCCTGATCCTGGAGATCCAGGATCGAGTCTCGTGTTGGGCTCCCTGCACGGAGCCTGCTTCTCCTTCTGCCTGTGTCTCTGCCTCTCTTTCTCTCTCATGAATAAATAAATAAAATCTTAAAAAAAAAGATTTAAAGATTAAAAAAAAGATTTTATATATTTATTCATGAGAGGGCAGAGACATAGAGGTAGAGGGAGAAGCCGGCTTCTCCAGGGGAGCCCCATGTTGGACTCGATCGCGGGACTCCAGGATCACCCCCTGAGCTGAAGGCAGATACACAGCCATTGAGCCACCCAGGCATCCTGATCAATATCCTGCTTTAGACAAGATACTAGAATTAAGTACTACAAGAGGTTAACTGCAGAGGAGACTTGAAGTTTACTTATTTTGAAGTAGCAGTTTTGTGTTGTTGTTTTTATTTTATTTTAGAGACTTGAAGTTTAAATACAAAACCAAACAATCCACTGGAAATTTTTGGGTTTGGATTGGCCCCTTGCATTAATTAAATTCACTCTTATAGGATAATATGTTACCACTCAATTTAATATTATAAGTATTCGCAAGATGACATAGTAGCATCCTCTCCAAGAGCCATGCCCTGTCAGATTGCGTTCTTGATCTTGACGCATTGTGATTTGGGCTAACTAATGATTACAAATGTGGGGCTATGTTCTTCCCTTTGAATACTTAGAGCAGAACCTCCATTCCCAGAATGGAGCCCAATATCGGACTTGAACTCACTACCCTAAGATCAAGACCTGAGGTGGATCAAGAGTCAGATGCTTATTAACCAATTGAGCCATCCAGGTGCCTAGACAACCCTAGTGTTTAAGAAAGTTTGATTACTTCAGAGGATAGCTAGTTTGCTTAGGTAATAATTTTTCCCCCTTTAATAGGTTTATAATTATTTACCATACAAGATTTTCTTTCTTTTTTGTTCTTTAAGATTTTGATTTTTTATTTTTAAGTACTCTGCAGAACTTGAACTCACAGCCCTGAGATCAAGAGTCACATGTTCCACTGACTGAACCAACCAGGAGCCCCCACAGTTTTCTTATGTATTAATGGCCTCATTAGAAAGCATCCCTTTTTATTGCTAGAGCTTCAAGGATTTCTTGATAAATTTTAAATTCTTCATTACAAAAAGTTTCTTCTTTGTTTGGATTGAAGAATATATGAAAAAGTAAAAAGAATAATCACTTATAATCTTATCCACGACAAGAATATCCACTGAACTATATTAAGATATAGTTCTTTCCTAATGACTTTGTAAGTGTATATATGAAAATATATAGCTTTTATATGTTTCTATGCTGGATGGAAGGAAGTAGACCAGAACCACACTGATTGTTAAAGTAAAATATTTGATAAACCAAAAGGTTAGCATCATAGGGAGAGCTAACTTTTGTCAGGATATGGGTGTCTTTTTGAGATATGCCATGTTTTCAAAACTTAGATCACTGCAACATGTTCTAGTTGTGATCTCCAATAAATATGGTCTTGTTAGCCACTATTACCTCTGCATGAGCTTGCCAGATTTAGCAAATAAAAATATACTAGATGCAAATATTACATGGGATATACTTAATGATAAAAATCATTCATCATTTATATAAAATTCAAATAGAATTAGGCATGCTGTTTTTTTATTTGGTGACAGTGCTGGGATCATACGTATATACATATATATAAATTGAATTTTTCATAAGCAGTGTGATGTAATTTCATTCTGTATCATAAAGTTTATTATATAAAAATTTTCAATGCAATGTGCCTGCAATTTGAATGATCAAGGTGCAAGGAGTGTTTTATATTCAATTGAACAGTTTATAAATTCTTTAACTATTTATAAATTTTACTTTAGATTTTCAGTGAATTTAGAAAACCTGTTGTTGATCATATACACAGATTCAAGTGTTAACATTCACTTAGGAAGTTGAGTAAGTCTGTTTTATTATTTTTTTATTTTTTATTTTTTAAATTTTTTTTAGTAAGTCTGTTTTAATATTTTAGAATGAATTTTCACTTTAAGTACCTAACAAGTCAATTTTTGCAGTTGCTAATTTGTATGTGGTGACTACAACCGGGGTTTGGTGAGGTCATGTGTCCTGGTAAGACAATAAACAATTATTTCAATTTAACTTTAGGAACAAGTTTGCTGCCTCCTCCGCCCCAAAGAAAACAATAGAACCTTTACAGATATAACTGCCCTGGTGGGTCTAAAAATACCTTTTCCTGAATGATAATTTGATCATTTTATTTTTTATGTTCTAAATAATTATTTACAGAGCTGCTATTTGAGCTCTGATTATATTCTATAGTGAAGGTCATCCCTTCAGATACCCATTAGTAAATCTTGATCAGAGGATTTTGTCAGCATCTTGAAAAATAATTTTTGAAAACTCCCTTATATTTTCCCTGACTTATCTAAAGTTGTGGTATATTTTAAAGTGAAGGAAATACAGAGTCTGCAGGATTTTAACAGTATCTTTAATGTGAAGAAATTACTCACTTTATACTCTTTTTATGAAAAGATTTTATTTGGGGCACCCGGATGCTCAGTCAGTTAAGTATCTACCTCTTATTCTCAGCTCAGGTCTTAATCTCTGGGTTGTTAGTTCAAGACCCAAGTTGAGCTCCATGTTGGGCTGGGAGACTACATTTAAAAAAATCATATTTATCTGTAAACTATATAATATTTTTATCTTAAAATTTAAGATTTACTTTCAGATTTTCTTACCAGAACACCTGTAAGAAATTAACTAGGTTTAAAATTAAGTTACTTAACCTAATTTCTTTTCTTTTTTTTTTTTTTTTTAAGATTTTATTTATTTATTCATGAGAGACAGAACGAGAGAGAGAGAGAGGCAGAGAGGCAGAGACACAGGCAGAGGGAGAAGCAGGCTCCATGCAGGCAGCCTGACGTGGTCAGACCAGGTCAATCCTGGGTCTTCAGGACCACACCCTGGGCTGAAGGCAGCGCTAAACCCCTGAGCCACCCGGGCTGGCCCTAATTTCTTTTTTTTAAAGTGATCTCTACATCCACCTTGGCACTTGAACTTAGAATCCAGAGATCAAGAGTTGCATGCTCTTCTGACTGAGCCAGCCAGGCACCCCCCTAATTTCTTATTTTTGGCAAAGTTTCTATTTTTAAGAAATCTTGTAGTGGTTTCTAATCTCAAGCTTTTTTTTTTTTTTTTTTTTAAGAAAAGCAGATTCTCGGGACGCTTGGGTGGCTCAGCACTTGAGTGTCTGTCTTCAGCTCAGGGCGTGATCCTGGTCTGGGATCGCGTCCCGCATCCGCCTTCTTATGAGGAGCCTGCTTCTCCCTCTGCCTGTGTCTCTGCTTCTCTCTCTTTGTCTCTCATGAACAAATAAATAAAATCTTAAAAAAAAAAAAAAAAAAGGCAGATTCTCAGAGATTGGGATTCAGTGAGTCTGGGATGAATTTAAGAACTCTGTACTTTTATTCTAACAGTTACGTGAACAGAGTTCCATATTTATAATATATTGAAAAAATTACCTAAACGGTAGCAATTGCAATTCAACAGTATATATTGAGTGTTTTTAATAGGCACCACAGTGTGAACTTGGGTGAACTTTGTTCTTTGTTTAATGGGAGCTCACAATCCAGTGGGAAATATGGATCAGTAAATAGACAATTACAATATTAATGTGTAAACTGTTATAGGTCAAGGAGTAAAATCAACTGAGAGATTGAGATGGCTTTATAGAAAACACACAACTAAACTGAGCCTTCAGTGCTGATTAAGAGTTGATCAAGTAGGAGTTGGAAGAAGGGTAATCAAGTGAGAACGGCATGTGTGAAGAATGACCTATTTGAGGAATAAAAGTAATTGACTATAGTTTGTGTAAACGGACAGCTAGGAAAAGCAGGAAGACGAGAGAGGCAACCAGCTTCAGAGCAGATGGAACCATTGAGGCTGTTTTAAAAATTAGAGACTTATTCCTAAAAGCAATTGGGAAGCTATCGAAGGGATGATTTTTTTTTTTTTTTTTAAAGATTTTATTTTTGAGAGAGAGAGTGAAGAAGCATGAGCAGGGGTTGGGGCAGAGGTTGCAGACTCCTTGCTGAGCTGGAAGCCCGATGTGGGACTCAATCCCAAGGACCTTGAGATTATGACCTGAGCTTTAGCTCAGGCAGACGCTTAATCAGTTGAGACACCCAGTCACCCTCGCAGGAATTTATTTATTTATTTTTATTTTTTTAAAGATTTTTTGTTTTAATTTTTTAAATTTTTTCATGAGAGACACAGAGAGAGGGAGAGGGAGAAGCAGGTACCCCTCAGGGAGCCCGATGTGGGACTCGATCCCAGGACCCCGGGGATCATGACCTGAGGGCAGGTCATGGCAAAGGCAGATGCTCAACCACTGAGCCACCCAGGCACCCTTCTTTGCAGGAATTTAAGTAGGGGAGTAACATGATCAGATTGCATTTTATAAAGATTATTCAAATTAAAAAATGGAGAATAGATCAGAGAGATTAAGACTGGGATTAGAGAAATTAGTGAAAACTGATGTTGTAATCCCAAGTGAGGGATGGTGATGGCCAGGATTAAGTTAATGGCTATAGGAACTGAAAGTGGACAGAGTTGAGAGACATTAGAAAATGGATTAGACATGACTTTTAATAGATAAGGGAAGAGAAAGAGTTTGATTTTTGTTAAATGTATTAGGTACTCATTTTCTTTTTTTACCTGTAATGCCTATATCCATGGGTAGAAATAGTTTCAACAGTGCTGAGAAAGAAGCTTCAAAATGCCGTAGGTAGTCTGCATAAATTACGGTCCCTTCATAGCTCATTTAGAGTATGTATTTCCATTCCAGATCTAGAACTATCCAGGAAATCATAATGTACTTTTAAGATTTTACCTTTGCTGTGTTAAACAACTCAAACATTTTTATTTTTCTATATTTAATGCCACAGTTTATTATAATATTTATTTATTTATTAAAGATTTTAATTTATTTGAGGGGTAGTGGCAGAGTGAGAGGGAGAAAGTGTCTTAAGGCAGAGTCAGTGCTAAGTGTGGAGGTGAACGTGGAGCTTGATCTCCGTACCCTGAGATCATGATCTGAGCTGAAACCAAGAGCCAGATGCTTGATAGACTGTGACACCCAGGCACTCCTTTAATATCTATTTTTGAAATAATAATTGGTTTAATATATAAAAGGAAATAGACAATGGAGGTATAAGTCTGCTGTCTAGATAACTCTCATTGACATGTATATGTTCAAATAGTATGGAGTCAAATGATACGGTATTAAATGGCCTTAAAATTAACAGGCTGGGCAGCCCGGGTTGCTCAGCGGTTTAGTGCCGCCTTCCAGCCCAGGGCCTGATCCTGGAGATTCGGGATCCAGTCCCATATCGGGCCTACTTCTCCCTCTGCGTGTGTCTCTACCCCCTCCCCCCACCTCTGTCTCTCATGAATAAATAAATAAAATCTTTAAAAAAAACAAAAACAAAAACAGGCTGCTGCACTGTATTTCTATTCTCAACACTTTGAAAAACTTTTATGTTGTCATCTCAGCTACTGTTCCAAAACAAAAATTTATACGTATTCTATAGTTTCTTTTGAATTTGCATAAAAGGAATCTTGCAAGACTCATTTTGTTTCTTCTTTTTACTTTTTTTTTTTTTTTTTTAAGATTTTTTTATTTATTCATGAGAGACATAGAGAGAGGGGCAGAGAGACAGGCAGAGGGAGAAGCAGTCCCCATGCAGGGAACCCAGTGTGCGACTCGACCCCGGGTCTCCAGGGGTCACGCCCTGAGCTGAAGGGAAATGCTCAACCGCTGAGCCACCCCGGCGTCCCCTTCTTTTTACTTTTAATATATCTGGGGCTTTTAACATAACACCACCAACCCTGTCTATTCATTTTATCACTTGTACTACTGTAAAATAATATATGGATGTATTTCAATCTTTAAACTAGATCTTAATGATTAACTTTATTTTCAGTTTTCAAATTATTATAAACAAAACTACAGTGAGCATTCTTGAACTGTTATCAGTACATGTAACAAATAATGTACAAGTACTTCCATAGGTTTGTGGAAATAAAGACCACCCAAATGAGAACAGAGTATTTACTCAGAGCTTGCTATATAGTAAAGGAACTTCATGTTTGTCAGTGTCTCTGAGGCAGGCAGGGGAGTGAGAGAGCCTTATACCAAGAAAGAAGGAAGGCCTTATATATGGTTAATGGAAGGTTGTTGGCAAGGAGAAGTTGGAGATGGGCTCACTAGAAGCTGGGCATCTTACGTAATTGATTTGGGTGTCCATATTTGGCTTTGGCTTTTCTGGTTGTTACTAGAGTCTCTCAGGTTGAAATTCCTCTTGGTAGGATTTTGAGATCAAAGAATCTATGTGTGTGTTTATAATTTGTAATATTAAATATATATGCCTTCTAGCACAATGTATTGCCAAACTTTAAACTGTTTGTCAATTTTACAGTTAAAAGTAGTAGTAGGCATAAAAATTTCTGCATGTTCATTTATTGCTGTAGGTTTCAAGAATTATTTATTAGGATAATGATAAGTTTATGAAACGGTTGCTATATTTAGTTGTCTTGATGGTAGAAGTGATTCATAGTTAAATACAATAAAGAATTTTATGTTTATGAGATTTTTGACTAATTGATAGACTATAACTATTGTTGAAAATTCACAGTGAACCAAAAGTTTAATCTATAAAATGTAAACTTAGTTTTAGGTAATAGCTTATATTTTAAGTTCATTTTTTTTAATTTTATTTATTTATTTATTTTTTATTTTTTTATTTTTTTATTTATTTTTATTTTTTTTTTATTTTAAGTTCATTAATTTAAACATTTTCAGATTCTTAAGCTTTCTTAGATATATTAAATGTGATTTACTTGGTTTGTAAAGAAAAACTAGATTTTTTTTGAAGATTTTTATTCATGAGAGAGAGAGAGTTTATGTGTGTGACATAGAAAAGCAGGCTCCCTGTGGGGAGCCTGATATGGAACTCAATCCCAGGACCCTGGGATCACGCCCTGAGCTGAAGGCAGATGCTCAACCACTGAGCCATCCAGGCGTCCAAAAAAACTGGGTATTTTATATATGGTTTTAAAGTGTGTATTATTTCAGCAATAATCTTTATAAAACTGGTACCCAATTACATTTCTTCAAAGCTACATGTCTATGAAGGTTTCAAATTTGTCTTTTTTAGAAATCTTAATTATATGTTCATCTTCTGTACATGAAATTTGTTATTTTATCTGGATATTCTTTTGATCTTTCATATTTTCCTGCCCAGTTTTATTTGCTTGATAAAAAATATCCAGTATATATGGTTGGATCTATTTTATATTCTCTTGTATTAGCTACTCAAAATGACACTTTAAATAAATTTGTTTAGGTCTACATGAATTTGATGCACTGAAGGATCCTGAAGTGAATGATTTCCGAATAAAAATGCGCAAATTCAGTGAGGAAAAGATTCAGTCACTTGTGGGATTGTCTTGGATGGATTGGCTGAAGCAGACATATCCACCAGAACATGAACCATCGATCCTTGAAAACTTAGAAGATAAACTTTATGGAGGAAAGCTCATTGTGGCTGTTCATTTTGAAAATTGTCAGGTATTACAAGAAATACTTTGTAATACATTTGTGATTTTTACCCGAATGCAGCACCAATTGTACAGGAGGCTGTTCCTCAGCTGGTAAATGCTATTACAAAGAACATTTTTAGATTTTAGATGGGTATAAATTTAGGATTATGTATAATAATCAAAAGTGACACATCTTTTGCACATATATGATTTTGAGATGCAATGATGTATTAGTCTAGATCGAGGTTGGAAAACCAGTTTTTGAATGGCTTTTCTATTTTATTTATTTATTTAGAAATCAGTTTCATTTAACTTCATTTTTAAAATTTTATTTAAAATCAACTAACATATAATGTGTTATTTATTTTTTTTTTTAAGTTTTTATTTATTTTATTCATGAGAGACACAGAGAAACTGAGAGGCAGACACAGGCACAGGAGGGAGAAGCAGGGTCCATGCAGGGAGCCCAATGTGGGACTTGATTCCAGGACTCCAGGATCACGCCCTGAGCTGAAGGCGGACACTCAACCACTGAGCCACCCAGGCGTCATTCTGGTTTTTATATTTTAAAGGGATGTGAAAAAACTGAGGGTTTTAAGAGATGTTTGAGAGAGAGAGAAAGAAAAAGAAAGAATATGTGACAGAGACTCATAGGTTGTCAACAAAGCCTCGTTCTTTATAGAAAAAGATTGCCAAGCTAGATAATGTTCTTTAGTGTAGATGTTTTATTTTCTCATTTGATTTTTTTCTTGTCTATAAAATTAAAGATTTGGTCAAATGATCTCTTTTTTTCCCATATTCTTATTTGCATTCTTTGAATATGTAATTAAGTGGTAATATGGAAATGAACATTATAATGGAGTGTATACACAGTTAATCCATATCTGAACGGTCACAGTTATACAAACCAGATTGTGATACTGCCTTTCTGTCTACTGTGGTCATTTTATGATCTAGGATGGGTCCTTAGAATTCGGGTTGGAGTTCAAGGATATTTTGTGTTGTTTTGATAACAGTGACTTTGATAACAATGACATAAATCTTTTCAGTAGCAATTCTCTATTGAGTACTTTACCATGCCTAGAACTATGAAAGATATTTTTTATATATTTCCCACTTTTAAAAAACAACTTTATAAAATATTATTATTACCATTTTATAGTGACAAAAATGAAAGGGAGAGGTTTATTTGGGGAGTGGGTAGGTTTTTTTTTTTTTTTTTTTTTTAAATGTCAGGACTTAGACCTGATCCAGGGTAGAGACAGATTTTATCTAGGTGTTTCTGTTTTATTCAGTTCTGCTTCCTTTCCAACAATATGTTTCTAAATATTTGTAGGAACCAATGCAAAAGAAGGAAAGGAGGAGCTGGCTTTCTGGCATTTTGCAGAGAAGATTTATCTAGGTTAAAAAAATTTTTTTTTCTTTTGCTGCTCTCACCTGAGATATGTTTCAGCTAAACTCCAGTTTAAACCAAGATTTGGATATTTTAAAGTCTCAAGATCAAGTTACAATACTATTTAGGGAATTCTGCAGTGTTGGAAGAACTAGAATAGGGAGTTTTACCATTGAGAGGGGACTAGAATTCAACTTGGCTGAAGGCATTTTGCCCATTTAGGTCAGTCTGCATTTCATTACATATGGGGCAGATCTCTACTAGATACACATTTTAATGTAATCATCATTGTAACAAAGTATATGTGAAAATAAATGTTTTGAAATTAGAAAAAAATGGAGATATTGTGAAATCTTACTGAATTCCAAGCATTCATAGAATTTTTCCAATTTCTTTTATTTATTTATTTTTATTTTTATTTTTTTTTTAAATTTTTATTTTAATCACCTAGTGATCATCATGACAAGTGAGTGTACTACTCAATCCCATCACCTATTTCACCCATATTCCTACCCACCTCTCCTCTGGTAACCATCAGTTTGTTCTCTGTAGTGAAGATTTCCTCTCTTGGTTTCTCTCTCTCTCTCCACAGGTTTCTTTAGGTTTAAAATGAGTCTCTTTTAGCAGTATATAGGAGAGTCTTGTTTTTTAATCCACTCTTTCACCCTGAGTGTTTTGAGTAGAGTGTTTAGTTCATTTACATTCATTGTAATTGTTGGTATATATGTATTTATGGCCATATTATTACCTGCTTTGTGGTTGTTAATAAAGATTTTCTCTGATTCTTTCTTTCTTTCATGGTTTGCTGATTTTGCTTAGTAATACATTTGGATTTCTTTCTCTTTATTCTTTGCATATTTATTAATGGTTTTTTATTTGTGTTACTGTTAGGTTTGTATGTAACCTCTTTGCATTTACCAGTTTATATTAAGTTGATGGTCGTATAGAGTTGAACACATCCTTTACTCTCCTTCCCACATTTTAGGTTGTCATGTTTTATATCCTTTTATGAGTTCCTTGATTGATACTTTATAAAAATATTCATTACTGTTTTTACGTTTCCTTCCTTCATACTTTCACTTTTGATCTTTTCTTTTTATTGAGTTTTCTGTTTAATATTTCTTGCCTTGCTAGTTTAGTGGTCATGAACTCCTTCAGTTTTTCTTTGAGAAACTCATTACCTTTCTTTGTATTCTGAGTGATAGCCTTGTTAGAGTATTTTTGAGTGAAAGTTTTTTTGCAATCAGCACTTTTAGTGTATCATTCCACTCCTTTTGGCTTGTAAAATTTCTACTGAAAAATCCACTCATAGCCTTAGGGGGTTTCTTTTGTATGTAACTGTCTTCTTTTGTCTTACTGTTCTTAATTTTTTTTATCTCTATATTTTGCCATTTTAATTCCGACATATCTTTGTGTGGATCTGCTTTTGTTGACCATTTTGGGGGTTCTCTGTGTCTCCTCAATCTAGATATGTTCCCTTCCCCAAATTAGGGAAGTTTTCAGATATTATTTCTTCAAATAAATTCTCTGCCCTTATTCTCTGTCTTCCTCTGGAACTCCTATAATGGGAATGTTATTATTTTTGATGGAATTACTGTGTTCCCTAAGTCTATTCTTATTTTGTATAATATTGTTGTCTATCTTGTTCATCTTGGTTACTTTCCAGTACTCTGTCTTCTAGGTCATTAATTCATTCCTCTGTTTTTTCCAGCCTACTGTTCATTCCATCAAACATATTTTTCATTTTTTTTTGAGCCCTTTATCTCTGCTCCATTTTTCTTATTCTCTATATTAATGGTCTCACTGATATCCTCCACTCTTTTTAAAGTCTAGTTAGTATCTTTATGATCATTACCTTAAATTCTCCATTAAGCATGTTACTTAAATCTGTTTTGCTTGTATGTCTGGCCATGGCCTTGTCCTATTCTTTCATTTGGGACAAATTCCTTTGTCTTCATATTTTGTCTGAGCCTCTCTGCCTGTTTCTCTGTGTGTTGAGAGTCAGCTACATCTTCTGTTCTTGAGAATAATGGCCTTATATGGAAAATGTCCTGTAGTGCTCTGCAGTATAGTATTCCCTGTTCCCCAGGGCCTGGTGCTTCCAGTAGCATTTCTCTTGTGTGCTGCGTGTGCTCTACTATCATGTCCTGGCCACTTTATCCTTCAGATCAATAGTCTACAGAGACTCTCTTTGCTTGTTGTGAGTAGTGTTTGGTACCTGGCCCAAATGTGGTGCCTTTTAACTACATGTGCTCTGGTCTGCTTATGAAATAAGATCTGTTGCTATTGCCACCAGAACCAAGGCCTCACAAAACTCTTGGGTCAGGAGACATGATGCTGTCAGGGGTTTTGGCTGGTCCTCTGGATGAGGAGGCCTGCTATGGTGGGACTGAGGTGAGCACGACTGGGAAGGGTGGATCATTAGAGTATGGGGAGCAGGGCTTGGCTTAAGCAAGTCATATGTGAGTGCCAGTGCTGTGCTTTGTTCCCTCAGGTGGCTCTGTGTTTATGTGGAAATTTGGGGAAATGACTCTGTGCCTGGCAGTTCCTTTTTTCACCTGTGGGGTCTCTCTATGGAGGTTGCCTCTCTGGAACTCCTACCCTGAGTTTAGCAAATAGCTCCCTTGCTATACACCATAGGCACTCCAAAGATCTCGGTTTCCATGCTGTATTTCTGTGGTCTGTTTGTTCCACTTTGTCTCCAGGAGTAGCCCCCAATGCCTCTGGATTCTCACCAAGCCAAGCCCACTGACCTTTAGAATTCCAGACGTTAAGCCCCACTGGATTCCTTTTCCCCATGGGCTCTTCTGTGTGATAATTTGTCTTTTGCTTTTCAGTGGTACAGCAGCTCCCTCTGTACTGCACAGGTCATGATCTTTTTCTCTTCTTCTTCTGGTTTTTTTTTTTTTTTTAATATTTTATTTATTCATGAGAGACATGCAGAGAGAGAGAGGCAGAGACACAGGCAGAGGGAGAAGCAAGCTCCATGTGGCGTGGGGGGGAGCCCGATGTGGGACCCAATCCTGGATCCTGGGATCACGTCCTTTGCTGAAGGCAGATGCTCAGCCGCTGAGCCACCCAGGTGTCCTAATCTTTTTCTCTTATAAGCCTTGTCTCTCCACTTCCTACCTTCTTCTGTGTGGCTTCTTCTCTACTGTTAGTTGTGGAGGCCTACCAGTCTTCAGATTCATTTCTGGGGTATTTAGGAGGATTTGATAATTATCTGTTTTATTCATGGGACCAGGATATCCTCTTCTCTTCCTATTCTGCTGCCATCTTCCCCTCCAACAGTTATAGACTTTAATGCTGAAAGTAGTTTGAATATCATCTAGTTAGACTCTATATTATATAGTAAATCTTTTCACCATCCCTTATATAGTGTAGTGTCTTTGACCAAATGCATTCAGTACTAAGGGGAGCACATGACCTTATTAAGTAGCATGTTTTCACTTTGAACAAGCACATATTTAAATTTTGATAGGAGATACTTAAAAATTCAAATTAGCCTTTTATGACTTCTGCCCATGTGGTTGTACTTTCTTGTTTTGAATAAGTATCCGATGAGTCTTCCCTTAATTATACATGCCCAGTATTCAGATAGTTGAGATATAGCTATCATAACTCTCCTTAGTCTTTTCTTTTAGCTGAACATTTCCATTTCCCTGAGGAATAAAGTTTCTAGTTCCGTATTGTATAGACTAGTAAAATTAATAAATTATTAAAGAAATTTGGAAAGCTACATAGAGTTTATCATTCTTTGTTTAGGCAAGTAAGATCATATTAAAAAAAAAAAAATTGGTGCCTGGCTGGCTCAGTTGGTAGAGTGTGCAACTCCTGATCTCAGGGTTGTGAGTTTGATCCCCACATTGGGTATAGAAATTACTTAAAAATGAAATCTTTAAAAATAAATAAATAAAAATAAACCCCCCAATTCATAACTTATTACCAGTATCATTTCATAAGTGAATAAATATTTCACCAACAAAAAAATAGGAGTGGTAATACCAGAATAAAGGATCATTAACATATTGATCATTCATACATGGATTTTTTTTTGGACCTCTGACTTTTATAAAATATTCGTTTGCCATTTCATCATTACTGCTAATAACCAACATTAGGAAGCAGTATGTAGGAACACTAAACATGAGATGAAATGTAACAAAGTATTCATATAGGTTAAAAAATGGTTTTACAGGATTGTTAAAATAGAGAAATAGAGACAGTAGTTTCTGTGAAAAATGTGAAATTTTTGATGACCACATCATCAGTATCATTTGGTATAGATCAGGGCTTTTAAGAAGCAAGGTAAATATAATCAGAGAACTAACATGGTTCAGTTTTCAAGAACATTAGTCCCAGCAGCTAGACCACAGAGGCATTATTTTTAATTCTGAGAGTCATAGTTTTTAAGGATACCAATAAACTGGAGCATCACTTTCAAACCTGTGTTTTTTTTAAACCTCAGCCAGCATAAGTTATATGAAATTATTCTGTCAATTAAGGGAGGGAAGCATATGGCATTTGAAATAGTTTCCTGTGTGTTAGGGGAACAGGGCAGGTTGTGGAAAGGGTAGAAGGAGGTAGAGACTATACTTTTGGGGGAATTTCAGAGAATATATCAGAAGCATGGGCAGAAATATGACAAAAAATGAAGCACATACAGTAAAACTATGAAGAGTATTTCTTCACCTGTGTAGACGTTATCTGAATAATCACAATTGTCAACACATAGAAGTAGTCACAAATGAACTCTGTTCCTTCCTGCTAAACAGAAGTATCTATCCCATCCATATGCCCATTGTCTTTTTTTTTTTAATATTTTATTTATTTATTCATAGAGATGCAGAGAGAGAGAGAGAGAGAGAGGCAGAGACACAGGCAGAGGGAGAAGCAGGCTTCATGCAGGGAGCCTGATGTGGGAGTCTCTCCAGGGTCTCCAGGATCATGCCCTGGGCTGCAGGTGGCGCTAAACTGCTGCGCCACTGGGGCTGCTCTGCCCATTGTCTTCGTTAGGTAGTCTCTCATGTACAGCTTTTTTTTTTTTAAAGATTTTATTTATTCATTCATAAGAGACACACAGAGAGAGGCAGAGACACAGGCAGGGAGAAGCAGGCTCCTCGCAGGGAACCCGACACTGGACTCGATCCTGGGACCAGGATCACGCCCTGAGCCAAAGGCAAACACTCAACTGCTGAGCCACCCAGGCGTTCCATGTACAGCTGTTTGTAAGCATTGAGCAATACAATGCAAGTCAACTCTTCAGTAAAATGACAAGTCTTTTAAAGATACAGTATTTTGTGAAGTATTTAAAGGAGATGATGGAAAATTGCTTAATATAGGAAAAACCAGTTGAGTTCTGACTACGTCAACCCAATTAGCAGTTTATTGAAGAAAATTAACATGAATGATGAGACACAGGAGTTCTTTAGAAGACATGAATGTAATAGTTTAAAAATTTTTTTTTTTTATAAATTTTTATTTATTTATGATAGTCTCACAGAGAGAGAGAGAGAGAGAGAGAGAGAGGCAGAGACACAGGCAGAGGGAGAAGCAGGCTCCATGCACCGGGAGCCTGACGTGGGATTCGATCCCGGGTCTCCAGGATCGCGCCCTGGGCCAAAGGCAGGCGCCAAACCGCTGCGCCACCCAGGGATCCCAATAGTTTTTAATTTTTTAAAAAGATTTTATTTGAGAGAGAGCAAGCAAGTGAGCACAAGCAAGGGGTAGCAGAGAGAGAGAGAGAGATAGAGAAAAATAGGCTCCCCAGACTCCCCACTGTGCAGGGATCCTGATGTGGGGCTCAATCCCAGGATCCTGAGATCATGACCTGAGTTGAAGGCAGACACTTAACCGGCTAAGCCACCCAGGTGCCCCAGGATTACCATTGGTCTTAACGTTTTGAGCTCTTGGTACTTTATACAGTTCCATTATATGAATGTACACTTGAACAATGAGGAGGTTATGTATGCCAACCCCTCTGTACTAAAAAATCCACGTATATCTTTGACCCCTACAAAACTTACCAGCCAATAGCTTCCTGTTGACTGAAAGGATTACTGTTAATATAGATAGTTGATTAACACGTATTTGTTTTAGGTATTGTGTACTGTATTTTTATAATAAAGTAAGCTAAAGGGAAGAAAATGTTCTTCAAATCATAAGAAAAACACATTTACAGTTTTATACTGTATTTATAAAAAAATATGTGTAAAGTGGACCTACACAGTTCAAATTCATGTTGCTCAGGTGTCAACTGTATATCCATTGTCTCAGTGGCATCTCTCTCAGAACTGATGATGAGGAATGTCTTTTCACATATTTATAAAACATTCATATTCCTGTTGTATTTCCTTTCGTCTATTTTAAAATTGTGTCTTACTGATTTGGATAAGATTTTGGTTTTTGGTGGTAGTAATTTTTGTCATTCATATGTGTTGGGAATGTGTTCTTCCTACGTGTGGCTTATTTCTTTTATCCTTTGTTTTGGTAGTTTTATTTTACTTTTTACTGTCATTCTAGTCAGTGTTCAAATTTTCTTAATTATCGTGTTATACATGTGTATACACACAGAACATATTAAGTTTAACATTGCTTTGTATGAAATGTCAATTTATGTATTTCTGTTGGATATATACCTAGAAACAGAATTGGTGAGTCATGGGTGTGTGTGTGTGTGTAATCAGTTTTTAGATACCACCAAATAGTTTTTCTCTTTTCTTTTCTTTTCTTTTCTTTTCTTTTCTCTTTTCTTTTCTTTTCTTTTCTTTTCTTTTCTTTTCTTTTCTTTTCTTTTCTTTTCTTTTTCTTTTCTTTTCTTTCTTTTCTTTTCTTTTTTTTAGATTTAATTATTTGTTTTGAGAGAAGGGGAGAGAGAGAGAGAGAGAATGAGAGAATGGTTGCAAGAACGGGAGGGGCAAAGGGAGAGAGGAGGAATCCCAAGCAGACACTGGCCTAGGGCATGGACTCAACATGGGGCTTGATCTCATTACCTTGAAATCTCGACCTGAGCTGAAACCAGGAGTCAGTTGCTTAACCAACTACACCACCCAGGCACCCGCAGACAGTTTTTCAAATTTACATTCCTATCAGAAATATATTGAGATTTTAGTTTCTTCACATCTTTGCTAACACTCGATATTGTCAAATTTAAAAAAAACTTTTGAGATTTGTCATGTTCCTTTTCATTGAGTTTTAAATTTCACTTAATATGTTTTATTTCTTGGCGTTCTCTTCGATTCTTCTTCAGATATATTTGCTCTTTATTCATTTTCATGTTTTTTTCTTAAAGATTTTATTTAATTATTCATGAGAGACACAGAGAGGCAGAGACACAGACTCCATGCAGGGAGAAGCAGACTCCATGCAGGGAGCCGGATGCAGAACTCGATCCCGTCACTCCAGGATCATGCCCTGGGCCAAAGGCAGGGCGCCAAACCCCTGAGCCACTCAGGGATTCTGCTTTTAATTTTTAAAACACATTAACTATACTAGTTTTCTTTTTTTTTTTTCTGAGTATTATTTCCAATATCTGAGTTTTTCAAGTCCAGTTCTGATTTCTGGTCTTTTCTTTAGATTCTTACTATCTGATAACTAAGAGTGTCCTCGAGTTTTGTATTTCTAAAAAGTTTATGAAATAGTAAATGGGACTCTTAGAATAATTTTATGATGTATTAAGGAGCTTAGGTCTTATTATTCACATCTGTCCTCTTTAAATACAGTGGCCACTAGCCACATATGTACATTTAAATTTAAATTTAAATTAAGAAAAATTAAAATTCAGTTATTCACACTAGCCACATATCAGGTTTCTCAACCATTTGTGGCTAAGTGCTATTGTATTGAACAGCACAGAATAGAATATTTCCATTTTTAAAGAGTTTTACTTGAGTAGCACTGCTTCAGATACATATGACCATTTGTATTATGTTAAAAAAGTATCATCTCTTTGTGACTCTCTTTTTAAAGGTAGATTACTTTCTAAGGTAGATGAAGGTTTTGAGGTAGATAGTGCAAGGAAATTAAGACGCTATATTGCTCTTTAGGAGAAAGATGAAGAATTGCTGAAGTAGAAGAGTGTTAGTGGAGATGGAGAAGAGTTTACAGTTGGCAACCCAAGGACATAAGATCATTGCTATCTTTTTGGGAAGTGAGGGGAGGAAAGTGGAGTCATGTGACTTTTCAAATGACTCTTTGGATCCTGGCTCATATGGTTTGATGCATATAGCATTAACTCATACAGGAAATTAGGAGGAAAGGGTAAATATACTACAGAAAATAGATTGGAACGCCCAGTAAATTTAGGTTTAAAAATTTGGAATTTGAAGTCCCTTGTAGAAAAGGGAAGTGACTTCACTTGGTGGAAATATTGCAGAATCAATCTCTGGTCAGTACACAGAGTTTTCTAACGATCACTTGTCCAGAGTAGCAGTTGACTGCTTTAGGAGACAGTGAATTTTCTTAAATTCTTGGTATGTGATCATATGATGGGAAATTATTTTGCTGGATTGAGATGTTTCAGATGTTATTAAATAACCTTTAACATCTGTACTTTTTGGATTTATGGTGAGCAGATTTGATAATACTCTGTTCTATCTATATCTTCATTAATTAAAGCTTCTTTGTTTTTCTTTACATGTTTATAAAATTGGACTGAATTGTTCATTTATAGTTTAATTAGTATAAAGTATATGTCTCTTCTTAATAGTGACAATATAAAATTCTTAGTATGATTTAACACCGCAGGTTTTTTGGTACCTTTTTCAGAGAAAGATATTTTAGAAAATAAAGATAGTCCCTGAGATATACATTTGATAAACTCTGATGGTAAATTTTAGTTAAATATATGCTTTAGTTAAATATTAATCTTAACTGTGGAATCAGTGGCACTTTGTATAGCGTAAGATAACTTGCGAATAATCAGAAATCTTAACAAATTTATCATGGACACATTATATTTAGAAAATAGGAAAATGTACTGAAATGTTAAATGTAAAGGATATGTATATATAACATACTTTATGTATATGTATGTATTATGTACGGATATATATATGATGTAGTAATAAGTATACATGTAAAAAGTGAGGTTTTTCAGCACAAATATAAAATTGCTCCTTTTTTTCTACCTTCCTTTTTAGGACGTGTTTAGCTTTCAAATATCTCCTAATATGAATCCTATCAAAATAAATGAACTGGCAATCCAAAAACGTTTGACTATTCATGGGAAAGAAGATGAAGTTAGCCCCAGTGATTATGTGTTGCAAGTCAGTGGGAGAGTAGAATATGTATTTGGTGATCACCCACTAATTCAATTTCAGGTATGTGTATTAACTGTCAATTTACCAGAGATGTGTGTGTGTGTATGTATTTAAGAATTTACATTTCTGATAAAAATGTATTGTCATAGTCAAGTATTTAGAACCTACAGAAAATTCATGATCCTACCTCCCTGTGAGATAACCATTTTTTTTTTTTTTTTTGAGATAACCATTCTTAAAATTTTGGCATACTTTGTTGTTTTACTTGTAGTTCTGTATATTTTTGGCATAATGATTATATGTTTAATGTGTGTATCTAAATGGTTCCTTTCTGCTTTTTTGATTGTTTCAGTGTTATATCATCATTTCCTGTGGCACTATGAATTCTGAATAAAATAAGCTATAGCTGCCTACTATTTTATTGTGTAAACATAATAATTAGGTAGGAAATATTCTGGGGGAAGTAAAATACAAGATTTTTTAAATTAAATGGTCACTAATTGTATTAAAACTTGTGCTTATCAGTTAACAAAGTCTTATAAATTTTCATTGTGAATTATAAAACTTTTCAGTTTCAGTCTAACATTTATATGTGTAATTGCCCTTCCCTCTGTTGTCTCTTAACTTCCATATATGGTAGGAGTTTTGTAAGAATTAGGTCTGACCATATTCAAAAGCTTTCCTCCATCTTAGACGACATACCTTTTTCCATGAAATCATGCGTTCCTTGAGGATAGTGCCTCATATTGTTTTTGGAGTACACTGGAGTGGAATTTAAATACCATGAGGTATGCTATTTATACGATAGGATCCTGGCTTTGCCTTCAAGGAACTTGAAGATATTTTTGTTGAAATTATATTTAGAGACCAAAAAATGGTCATTACATAAAGAATAAAGGCTAAATGCAAAGTTAGAAGAAAATACTAATGGGATTTTAGAAAAATATGTTATTACTCCTACTTGTGGATTTTTATTGTTTTAAGCAAGAGAGATAGAGATATTCCAAATATTAAGTGATGTTTGAATATAAGGAGCTGTGCTTTATTTACAGCTAATTGCAGATTTTTTTACCTTTTCAGATTTTTAGTATGGCCTTTAAGTTTTGTGGTTTACTAGGAAGAAAGTCTAGCAGCAATTGTAACTGCTCTGCACAGCTTTGGGAGCTATGGCATTTTGACAATAAGTGCTTGAACTGTATGTAGCCCATGAGAGGAAGAAGGAAGAGGAAAAGTACTTGGTGGTCGTAAAGGAGTGCTGGCTTCTACCCTCTATGTTCTGCTATCTTTTAAGTAGCCTCCTGCTTCTTAACACTTTTGTTTTAACCTTAATTAGTGGAGGGTATATTATTTTGCCAAAACTAGGAAAATTTTTTTATTTGTTTTTGTTTTGTTTTCTAGGATTTTTATTATAAAGAAATATAAAGACTTGTATACATTTTTGTACAAGGTCATGAGAGAGGAAATAATACCATATAGGCAAAGGAATGTGAAGGAAGTGGAATGACACATATTTCGTAGTGGAAAATTTTTGATTGAATATATTTATCATAATATGTAACTCCCACTTACAGACCATTCTGGAATTTTTTTTTTTTAATTAAGTATTTTGTGGGGATTCCTGGTGGCTCAGTGGTTGAGTGTCTGCCTTTGGCCCAGGGCGTGATCCTGGAGTCCCAGGATCGAGTCCCACATCGGGCTCCCTACATGGAGCCTGCTCTTCCCTCTGCCTGTGTCTCTCATGAATAAATAAAATCTTAAAAAAATAAAAAGTATTTTATGGTTCTGAATTGAATATAATACACTGAATCTGTGTAGGAAATTTATATTCTTCTGAGGAATGTCTTAGGTTTCTTTCTATTCAGATTTGTTGGGCATCCCTGGTAATGTGAATAACCACCCCTTTTCTTATATGCCTTTGGAAAGTCATCCTGGTCTCATGGAAATAAAACAGAGCATCAGGCTAAGATGGGCAATATGTTTTTGCAAGGGAGATGGTAATGGTTGTCTAGAGCCCTTTGCTGTAAAGAGAGACCAGGTCTGTTTCAGGGATCCATGGGAAAGTCTAAGATGACTACTTCAGAATGTAAAGAAATGGCACATGTGTACTGCATGTTCAGTTTTACTGACTGATTGGTCAAAGCTTGCACTGTGATATCACAGTCTTTGCCACTCAAGTCCCACCCCTAGAGAGGTAAGCTGATTGATCAAAATGTCAGATACTAAGTGTAGAAGACAAAACATCTAGACTGAGGTACATATTTTTTAAAGGTTTAGCAAAAAAAAAAAAAAAAAATACAAGTAGATTTAAAAATACTATTTATAAGATGCCAGGTATGTAATTAAGCTCTTCTGACTTTTAATTCTTTCATCTATGAAACTTTTACAGGGTTGTTAGGAAAATTCGGTACAAATATTAAAAAGCAGGTGGTTCTTAGGTCTTAAACATTCAATTAATGGTAGCAATTTTATGTTGTGATTTTAATTTCTTATATTTTTGACATTGAATTGTTAAGATATATTTTCATAGTATATTGGCATAGTGGTGTTCATCTGAATTTTATTCTTCTGTCAATTTAAGTATTTGCTTGGAAGTCTTTACCTTATTCTCTCTTGCCACTGTAGTATATCCGGAACTGTGTAATGAACAGGACTTTGCCCCATTTTATGCTTGTGGAATGTTGCAAGATTAAGAAGATGTATGAACAGGAAATGATTGCCATAGAGGCTGCCATAAATCGAAATGCATCAAACCTTCCTCTTCCTTTACCCCCAAAGAAAATGCGAATTATTTCTGTAAGTTTCACATGTGAACCTTTGGTAACCTCAAAAAGCATCTAATTTTTGTTAGGTTGTGTGCTTAAGCCTCACATATTTTCTCTGCTCACTTCTTCTGTGACAACCAGTGTACATTTGCCAAAAATCTATTTTCATTTATTGGTAATTATCTTTCTAGCTACTATTCTTTTTCCTCAGCTCAAGCTACATATAAATGTAAATATGCTATTTCTGGTTTCAGTGTTCTTTTTGTGTCACAGAAAAATAACACCAAATTAGAAATTTCTTGAGATAACATCTAAACACTGACTTCAGTGAGCAATTTGAGACATTCTAGTAGAAAAGTTAGATGTGTAGACATAGTTGATTTTCTAGTGTATTTCATTTCTGTCAGCTTAGCTATGATAGCATTTTTAGTATAACTTGATACCTTCTTATTGAATACTTTTAGAATTTATTTATTTTTTTAAAGATTTTATTTATTTATTCGTGAGAGACAGAGAGAGAGAGAAAGAATGAGACAGAAAGGCAGAGACACAGGCAGAGAGAGAAGTAGGCTCCATGCAGGGAGCCCAACATGGGACTCAATCCCACATCTCCAGGATCAGGCCCTGGACTGAAGGTGGCACTAAACCGCTGAGCCACCTGGGCTGCCCTAGAATTTAAATATATCAAAGATAACATTTTTTTTCCCAGAATGTACTATATTTATATAAAGCAAATCTTAAGTTTCTTTTTATTGATTGGAATAGTTAACATTTTTAAATAGTTACTCAGTTTCAACAAGTTGTATGTTTAATCTCCGCTTGATGATTAAGATATTCACTGTATATTAATTTAAATGGTCAATTCTTAATTCATCCAAAGCTTTAATACTTTTAGTTGATGGTGTTTAATTTAATGAATTTCTTGACAGTATTGGAATGCTGCCTGTGTTTTGTCATAAGAACTAAGTGCTAGTGATTGTGATGCTTAATTTAGTATATGGGATTTTCAGTTGTTAGTTTAGAGGTATTTTTTCATTATTTTGTTAGTGGACATGAGAACCGATAAGATGATTTCATTGCTAGTATATAATATTTATTTCTTTAATTAAAATACTCTATTTTATTCTTTTGCAGCATGTTTGGGAAAATAACAATCCTTTCCAAATTGTCTTGGTTAAGGGAAATAAACTTAACACAGAAGAAAGTGTAAAAGTGAGTACTTGTTAAGATTTGAGGTTTTTTATCTGCTCCATTGTTATTATTTATTATTTATTTTTATTTATTTATTATTTATTCATGAGAGACACAGACTGAGAGAGGCAGAGACACAGGCAGAGAGAGAAGCAGGCTCCATGAAGGCAGCCCGATGCGGGACTCGACCCCAGATCCTGGGATCATGACCCAAGCTGAAGGCAGGCGCCCAACCACTGAGCCACCCGGGAGTCCCTGTTATTATTTTTTGAAGATTTATTTATTCACTTTAGAGAGAAAGAGTGTGCGTACTTACGTGCGCATAAGTGCGGGCGCAGGGGGATTGGCAGAGGTAGAGGGAGAGAAGCAGACCTTGCCCTGAGCATGGAGCCAGTCATGGCCGGATCCCAAGAAACCAAGAGTTGGCCACTCAACCAAATGAGTCACCCAGTTGCCCCTATCTGCTCCATTATTTGAATAACTCACTGATATGCCTAATGAATGTCACATTGAAGATTAAGTTTTACCCATATTGGTCATTTACACAAGATAGATAGAATATGGTGACTTAATGTTAAGACAAGAATTTTTGTTTTAAAGTATTCTTTGAATAGTTGAAGATGTAATGGATGTAGTGACATTTTCCCCGTATATATTATGTGAAAGAACTTGCTTATTTTTTTTTTTAAGATTTTAAAAATTTATTTATTCGTAGAGACAGAGAGAGAGAGGGGCAGAGACACACAGGCAGAGGGAGAAACGGGCTCCATGCAGGGAGCCCGACTTGAGACTCGATCCCGGGTCTCCATGATCACACCCCAGGCTGCAGGCAGTGCTAAACCGCTGCACCACTGGGGCTGCCCAAAAGAACTTGCTTAAATCAGGAATTCAGCAAATAACAATTTAAGCCAAAACTATAGGCCACAGGTTCCTATGCAAGCTTCATTCTCCTTTGTCAGCCTTGTTTAGAGTTTGACTCAGTGTTCTTTCTCAGGCCTTTTTTTTTTCTTTGAAACTTGCTGAACACAGAGAAAATGTAATACCATTTCCTGGAAGAAAATAGAGGACTACATTATGGACCACAAGTTGTTAACACATGGAGATTTATTGCATAACCCCATATAATTAAGTAAAGACTTAACAAGGCATTTGTCTCAAAGTGTAAAGTATGCATTTTCCTCTGTTTTGCTTGGTAGGAAAGTGAGTGAATAGTTTTGTGATCCAAGAAAGAGATTCACTTAATTTGAGATGTTTGCTGGCATGAGGATATATTCAGGAGCAACTTGCCAAAGATTACCAGTGCCTTGCTTTTATAAATAGTCTTTAAATATTCTTTGGTTAGCTGTCATTAAAACAGGGTCCTTTTTTTGCTCTTATATTCTCAGTTAGGATTTAATTTTTAATGAGTATGCTTATGGTCAGTTAGCCTTTGTTTTCTGTTTTAGTGGTAATTCTATTTTTTCTTTGAACTTTTCTTAATTTTTGTTGAGTTGCGGAAGTATAACATGATTGTTAGAACAGGTAAAATAGTCCACACACCATTAAAGAAAAAAGTTATTGATATTTTTTCCTCTTACATATTGACTTGAGAAGTCTTCCTCTTACCAATTTTTCTGAATAAGCTTATATGGGATTGGTATTATTTCTTCCTTAAATGTTTGGTAAGATTTACTCCAAGCCATCTGACCCTGGAGTTTTCTTTGTGGGGAGATTTTTAATTAGAAATTCAATTTTCTTTCTTTCTTTCTTTCTTTCTTTCTTTCTTTCTTTCTTTCTTTCTTTCTTGATTTATTTGAGAAAGAAAGGGAGAGTGAGCAAGTGGGGGGAAGGGGCAGAGGGAGAGAAGGAATCTCAAGCAGACTCCCCTCTGAGCACAGAGCCTGAGATGGGGCCCCCATCCCATGACCTGGGCCGAAAATAAGAGTTGGACACTTAACCCACTGAGCCACCCAGGCACCCCTAGGAATTTAATTTCTTTAATGGATATATAGAAAGTCCGATTTTCTAGGTTTTTTTTTTTTTTTAAGACTTTATTTATTCATGAGATAGAAAGAGAGAGAGAGGCAGAGACATGGGCAGAGGGAGAAAGCAGGCTCCATGCAGGGATGGAGGATTGATGTGGGACTCAATCCTGGGTCTCCAGGATCACATCCTAGACTGAAGGCAGCGCTAAACCGCTGAGCCACCCGGGCTGCTCTCTTGTGTCAGTTTTGATAATTTTTGTCCTTTGAAGAATTTGTTTTATGTTGTTACATTTTTGGCATTACATTCATGATAGCCCCTTAAGTTAGTTTTCCTTTGCTGTTTAACAGATTGCCACAAACCTAGCATCTTGAATATGTATTTATTATCTTACTTTTCTGTTGGTCAGAAGTCTGGGCATGGTGTGTGGCTGGGTTTTCTGCTTATGCTTTTGCAAGGTTGAAATCCAGATGTTAGTTTGGTTGTATTTTTTCCTGAAGGCTCTGGGGAAGAATTTGCTACCAAGGGAATTCAAATTTAGTTCCTTGAAGTTGTAGAACTGAGGTTCTCATTTCCTTGCTTGGTTTTGGTAGGGGATTGACTAAAGATTTCTCTTACTAGATGCATCTTTCAAGCCTGGCTATGTGGCTCTCCGTTTTTAACTGTAGAAATGGAGAATTTCTCAAGCATCAAATCCTTCTCACATTTGCCAGTAAGAGCCTGGTCCCTTTTTAAGGGCTCATCAATGCATCAGGCCATGAAAGATAATCTCCCTTCCACAAAGTGAGCTATGTCAAATAGTATACCCCCTAATTACAGGAGTGAAATCCATTATATTCCTAGTCCCCGAGATCTTATAGGGCGCATGATTGTCTTAACTCTGTGAATTTGCTTAGAATTTTGGAGCATATTGCTTCCTTATCAGTTTTTTCCTAGCCTCGTTGTGTTTCACTTTTCAGGTATGCATCTTCATATTCAGGAGGAGCCTGAATTCAGTGCTGTCCCAAATCTGTGTGCATTAATGCACACAAAATTCAAGAAGCCCTCTAGTTATAGCTCTAAGGTTAAAGGGGTCTTCTAACACTCAGAAAAAGTGAGGCTCTCCCTGCTTTTTTCCCCTGTTGTTTCCTGTTCTTTTCTCTGTTCTCATTTGCCCCAGTTTTTAAGAAGTCCTGTGGCAGCAGCAACAATAATAGGGATAGGCCTAAAATGCAGAGTTGAACCTTCTCTGATTAGAGGAGTTGTAGAGAGAATGGGGCAAATGCTCACAGACTTTTTCTTTTTCTGTTCTTCTGCTGTTTGGCACAGTTCCAGGATGTGTGGGTGAATGAAGCTTTAGCTTTCTGGCTGGGTGATACAAAAAGGTCCCCAGGCAACCAAAAAATTCTTGATGATTGAAGAGTGAGAGGAGCTTGGGGAAGCAACTCCTTAAAGTTGTTTATGCTTATAGGTTTATTCCTGAGCTGTACATATGTGGATCTGACTCTTTTTTTTTTTTTTTTGGATCTGACTCTTAATTGCCTACATACTTTGAGAACTGAACTGTAGCATATACTCCCACCCAGGTCTCAGTCTGGTCACTGTATGCTGCACACAGAGGACAAATCCAAGAGCTCTCTAAAGGATTTTAAAAACTGAACTGGTATTAGAACCATAGCTTCAAGGGGCTTATTGCACCTTGGAGTTTGAACATAAACCATTTCTCCTAAAACATCAACATTCTCCGTAGACTATAAATAAAACCCAGAGTCTTATAACATAGTGGTCTTAATGGTCTAGGATGCAATTTAAAATTAATTGGCATATAAGGAGCCAGGAAAATCTCAAGATGTATGGATAATGATAACAAGTGTCAGTGCTCAGATTGACATAGGTGGTAAGTCAGTTATTATAAAAATTCTCCAAGGAAGGACAAACACAATTGAAAAGGATGGAAAAATAGAAAATTTCTGCCAAGAAATAGAAGATATAATAGAAACCATATGGAAAATTTAGAACTGAAGAATACAGTAAATTATAATTTAAAAACTCATTGAATGGACACAATAGTGAAATGGTAATGAGAAAGGTAAGAGTAAAAAAAAAAGGTAAGAGTCAGTGAATTTGAAAATTAATAAAAATAATTTCCAATTTGAACAAAATAGTGAAAAATGAGGGAGAAAAAACTCTTTATGGCCTCAGATACCTGTGCAACAATATCAGAAGGTTGAACATTTGTGTAATCTGAGTTCCAGAAAGAAAAAGAGTACAGTTCAGAAAAAGTATATAAAGAAATTATCATTGGGAGCTTACAAAGTTGGTGAAAGACATAAATATAACAGATTCAAGAAGCTCAATGAACCACAAGGAGGATAAACCCACAGAATGTCAAGTTCACGTATATCTGATAGCACACTAATTAGTCAAAAATCATAGCACCTCATAGCCTACTTATATGGGTCTCAGCACCCTTAAACTGTTAAAATATATATTACCTGAAGAAATTAGGAAACTATCTTAATCTTTTTTTCTCTTATCAGTGTCTGAAACACTAAATAAATATTTGTGCTATGAATTAATACATTTTAATGTAACTGTCTCTAACATATTCTTAAAGGTAGCATAACACTCCTCCCAAAAACCAGAACAAATCTGTCTCTTTACAAAGTGATACCTTTCAGGAAACTGTGGGAATTTCAGCCTGTTTATGCCACTGACCTTTTTTTGTGTCTAATATCTAAAGGCAGCAAGTGGTGGATTTTGGCCATTATTACTGAACAAGAAGGAAATTAGGTATAATGTTGGGAAAAAGTTTCATGGCTTGCCCAACACAGAAATTGTTGAATTCAGGAATGCAGTCTGTGTGCAGCTTTGGCACATCCTTGCTATAGCACAGGGAAAGTTCTTTGCATGATAAAGCCTGCCTTTTCCTGTTCTCCAAATGTTCTGGGGCTTGTGTAAAAGGGTCTTTTTGGAAGTTTACTCAAGTTGGACAATAAAACATGACTGTGTTAAGCATGATGGTGCTTTAAAATTCTTTACTTTTCAGAGCTTGAAGTTGCTTCAGTCCAAGAATCATGGAATGGGACAATTTTGACAAAATTCCATGTGATACAAATTCAGAGTATAGTTTTTCTCACTGCTTTTTCTAAAATAAAAACTTCTCCTTAATCCTGCTATCATGGGAAATTCTAAGTTCAGAAAACATAGGGTTTCTATCTATCTATCTATCTATCTATCTATCTATCTATTTATATTTTATTTATTCATGAGAGACAGAGAGACAGAGAGAGAGAAAGAGGCAGAGACACAGGCAGAGGGAGAAGCAGGCTCCATGCAGGGAGCCTGACATGGGACTGGATCCAGGGTCTCCAGGATCACACTCTGGGCTAAAGGCAAAGCTAAACCGCTGAGCCACCTGGCCTGCCCCACCTCAATTTATTTTAAATGTAGATCACTTTTAGTACCTCTTTTTTGTTTTTAACCATGTATCAACTTGAATTATTTTAGCCAATTACTAGGAGATTTCTCAAGTATATATAATCTTAATGACTGGTCTTAAATCACACTTTGACTAGGTAATGAGTAATATTTCAGCACATTTCTTCAGAATGTGCAGGGTCTCTTTTTTTATTGTTACCATGCCTTGGTTAGAGTCTTTTTTATTACTCTTTTCTAGATCATACTCTTTGCTGTTGCTATTTATAGCTCGTAGATCTTTATAGATATAGATCTTTTCAAGTTCATTATACTCCAGATTTTTTGAGCTTTGTAGCCAACTGATTCATACTTTTACTTCATTCCTTATGTTTGAATTCTGTTAGAAGTTGGTTGATGGAATAACAACTAGCGGTTTTTGTTTTGGTTCTTTCAATACTAACATTTATTAAGTACTTACGGAGTGAACTCCTTTATGTTCTTACTCTCAAAAATTGTTAGAAACCAAGAGATGCCAACGTTTTCAAGTTCAGCAATTTAAGTAGCTTGTTTTTATCACAAAAACATTGAAAAATATTCATTTCTTTAAACTTGTAATTTTTCTGAATAAACTATTCTAATTCATAAGTCTCACTAAGTGTTCAGGGTCATCGAGAGTAAGAACTGAATACCATTTTTATACTGAAATTCCTGTCTTACAAAGATGCAAAATGTGTTTTATATATGTTTTGTTTTATGATTTACCAAATTTCACTTCACAAGTTCAGTGTATAATGCTCAATCCATCTCTCTCTCTCTCTGTCCCTCTCTCAATATACACACACACACACACACACACACACACAGTGTCCTTATATAAAATTTTGACTTTTTAAAAAATAATTGAGGGTAATTAACAGTCAAAAAAGTCAGGAGCAAGATTCACCGTAAGTATGTATGTAGTAAGATCCTCCATAACTGTTTGATGTTGGAGTATGGATTTTGCTCTCTTGCAATATAGCTAGTGGTCAAAGCAAAGAAAACATGATCAGTTATAATATTCAGAATTTAGGGGATGCCTGGGTGGCTCAGCGGTTGAACATCTCCCTTTGGCTCAGGGTATGATCCTGGGATCTGGGATCTAGTCCCACATCGGGCTCCTTACACGGGGCCTGCTTCTGTCTCTGCTTCTGTCTCTGCCTCTCTGTCTGTGTCTCTCATGAATAAATAAATAAAATCTTTAAAAAGAATTCAGAATTTCTCTGAAGATAAACTAGTTACTCATGTGTTTGGAACTCATCCTGATAGTACTATAAACAGAGAGATGTTAGTGGTTCCTTATGAAGGAGACACAGTGGGAGATAAAGTGGGTGCCAACACCTATGTCAGCATCATTACAGTAGATAAAATGTTTCACGTATCTTTCTTTTTTAAAATTTTGTAAATTTAAATCCAATTTAATTAACATATAGTGTTTTTATTAGTATCAGAGGTTGAATTTAGAGGTTCATTCTTTTTTAAAATAAGGTTTATTTATTTTAGAAAGAGAATGTTCTGGGGGTAGAGAAGAGAGAGAGGGAGAAATCTCTAGCAGACTCCCTGCTGAGCACGTAGCAGTGCTCCATCTAATGACCCTGAGATTATGACCTTAGCTAAAACTAAGAGTTGGACGCCTAGTTGACAAGAGCTACCCAGGTGGCTCTCACATATGTTTCTTTTATAGACTCTTTCACTGGCTAGACTTAAAATATAATATTGACAGCACAATAGGAAAAGTTATTTTTTTAAGATTTATTTATTAATTTTTAGAGTGTGAGAGAGCACATGCTGGCAGGAAGGGGCAGAGAGAGAATCTTAAGCCAACTCTATGCTAAGTGCAGAGCCCAGGACTCAGATCATGACCTAAGTTGAAACTAAAAGTCAGAGGCTTAACCAGCTGTGCCACCCAGGCGTCCTAGGAACAGTCATTCCATAGGACACCAAAGTAATTCAGTCTAGATATTATCCTTAACCATGTGATGGTTTATCTTTAACTGAATGGTAATATTTGAACTTCCCAAAGAAATATATTGTGTGTCTTTCAGGGAAGTTCTGTATGCATATTTTTACCTCAAACTCAGTTTTGGGTAAGGTTTAGGTAGCAGAGACTTTGTTGTGGCCATTTAAGGTCAGGTGAGCCTAGAGTAGAATAAAAGTAGTCTTAGGAACATGAAATTCCTAAGCAGAGATCTTGTGTGAATAGATGACAACCCTTACCCCACCCCCCATACATCTTTACTTGGAGATTTATGGAGCATCAGGTGCATATTGAACAACCTGCCTTTTTCTGGAAGAAAAACGCTCTTTATTTTATTTTATTATTTATTTTATTTTATTTTATTATAATTTTTAAAAATGTTATTTTTATTTGCATTTATTCTATGCAGAATTTACTCCCAGACCATAAGTTTTTGTTTCTTCAGTTTCTTTTGGGGTATCCTTTTCTTATGTGCAACCTCCTCTTATTTAGGAACAATCTGCTCATTTTTAGTAAGGATCGTCTCAGTGTGACAGGGAGAGCTCATGTATGGATTAATCTGACCATGAACCCTTTAAGTTATACACCGCATCTTGGGGACTTTGTTCACCTGGATGTGCTCAGTGACCAGAGAATCTACATCTAAACTCTTAAGTTCAGCATTACTCTCTGCATTTTTAAGCATGTCAGTAAAAATTCAGCACTCTTCTTGGGCCACTGACTTGTGTCCAGCCCCACTGTTTGGCCTGGACACACCTACCTACAGGTGTGTGTAGCTAAGTGTAGCGATGGAATGGCATACACTGCTTCTGCAAAGTGACATCTTTCAGAAACTTGGTGACTTTTTGGGTATGCATACTCTTGATGGCCTGGGCAGTTCCACTTGTGTTTGTAGAGTGAACACAAGGGTTTGAACTTCTTGATTTGCATGATTTTGTAGGGTTTTCTGAGTCAAGCGAATAGTGAACCATTTTCAGAGGTCACCCCAGGCTGCTTAGGGGAAGAGTGAAAAATACTCTTTAAACCCTTTATGCGTCCCAACATACATGCCATCCTCAATCTACCCCACCCATGTGACTTCACAATATAGTAACAAGGATCTATCTATAGTTGGTGAGTATTGGATTCTGATTTTTTTATTAGCTATATCATTTGACCTTCCTCATTATTTGCTTTCCTTGTCTTATGAATAATAATGGACTAGTATTTCATTTTTCTAATATTCTATAACTTCTAAATAGAATAGATTGACAGACAGGGGTATCCATGAGAGCATGTCATCTTCAGGTAACAGAAAATCTAACAAAAAGGAGCTTAAATAGGAGCTTTACATTTTTTAAATAGTTTTATCAAATGTAAGGAAGGCTCATCTTACAGGAGGGTAAATAGTTATGCAAGTTTTCAACAGTTAATTAAAGGTAAGAAATGTTCTTGCAGGAACAGAAGAATAATTTTACATTTGAAACTGGTTAGTTATGGTCCTGGTTGGCCCCAAAATATGTGGTATGGAGGAGAGGCAGGTAATTAGGTTTATCCAGGGTATGGACTTCAGATGAATGTGACAGAAGGAGAGACACACCTTGGCAGAAAGTTTTGGTGAAGGCAAAGGCAGACAAAGGTGATAGAGGAAAGCTGAGGTTGGGAAGGGGGA
This sequence comes from Canis aureus, assembly GCF_053574225.1. NCBI lineage: Eukaryota > Metazoa > Chordata > Mammalia > Carnivora > Canidae > Canis > Canis aureus. The sequence continues at coordinate 17,696,098 of NC_135632.1, forward strand.
AGTGTTGGTCATTGAAATGGAGGCCTTAAAGAGGGCAAGGAGATTTTCCTGTAGAGTGTCCAGAGTGAGTTGGTAGGGGAGGTGGTAGAGAGTGAGATGTAGCAGTTAGTGATTTGGAGATGTTAGGGTGTGGCAAAGTCCAATTCTGGATGTGTTTGGGTTTGTGTGGCTGAGGAGGGGAGAGGAAGCACTGTAGAGGTTTTAGGTCAAGTAACTCAGAGGTCAGATGGATTGTTTGCTTCAGGCATGTGGGCCCTGCTTCAGCAACAACTCTTAAGTGTTTTTCCTCTCATTTGAATTCTTCACATCTTAGAAAGCAATAATTGATATTCTCTTTGCAAGAAAATTGAAAAAATTGTACCTCCTTTGCTTATGATTCTCAGGCCTTTGTCTGTAGCCCAGATAGCTCTTCAGTTCTAGACTCCTGTTTTTACGTACTTTAGTACACATTTTTTTAAAAAAGATTATTTATTTATTCATGAGAGGCGGAGAGAGAGAGAGAGAGACAGAGGCAGAGGCAGAGACAGAGGCAGAGACAGAGGCAGAAGGAGAAGCAGGCTCCATGCAGGGAGCCGGACGTGAGACTTGATCCCGGTTCTCCAGGATCATGCCCCTTGGCTGAAGGTGGCGCTGAACTGCTGAGCCACCCAGGCTGCCCTAGTACACAATTCTAAAGCCAGTTTTATTTAGTGTTCCCTAACTCATTCTTTCACTCCTTTAACTAATTTTCCTCTTATATTTGGTTAAAAAAAAAAAAAGCAGCTGGAGTTACCCCTCTCCTTTACCTACCATATCTAATCAATTGATCACATGCTGTTGATCCTGTCTCATTGAAATTCATTACTTTTCCTTTCTTCCTCTTTGTCTTCCTGACCATTTCATAATTCACACCTTTACCATCTCTCCTTGAATTACAGCAACAGCCACCACCACCCCTCTGCTCTTCTTGCCTCTTTTCACACCTTACCTTATAACCAAGCTTTTCTTTTCCCTGAAAACAAAGTAATCTTTCAGTGGTTTAAATTCTATTCCTGTTTAGTTTCAGTGGTTTAAGTTCTGTTCCTGGCCCTGACTTTGCTGCTCACCTCTCCAACCCAAGAGGCCATTGTGCCTCTAGCTGTGCCTCTAGCTGTGCCACGGTGTTTTTGGTTCTTAAGGCATGCTAGGGAAGTTTGTCTTTGCCCAGGCAGTAGGCACACCTTTCCTTCCTGCCTGTTGAACCCTTTTATGATAATGACTGGTGTGATAGTGGCAGAACCTTTCCTAATCTCCTGATAAACTAAAATTACCATCCACGATGTGTTCATTAAGTGGTGCGCAATCTTCCTGAGGTATATTAGGGAGGAAAAGAAAAGTTCAGAATCTGGCTTTTGTGCTTCTTCCTGCTTCCCATATAATTTTACTAACATTAAATGCCATTTATTGAGTATTTCATGATGGGGCCATTTCTAAATTGCTTAGGAGAAAATAATTAATGGTTCTTATAGGCAATTACAGTTTTCTTTATAAAATAATTGTTATTCCTATTTTGTCTTGGCTTTTAAAAATACTAGTATTGCGTTGCAGTTTAGATACTTTGAGTATATAGCATAAAGGAAAATACAAAGATTTCCTTAAAGTGCTATTGTATAAATCCTTCTTTATAATTATTGTTATCATATTCCTTACAGAGTAAGAATGAATCCCCAGACTTTTCACTTAATTTTGAGGAACACAGGGAAATAGCATTTAAAGTAGTGTAGAGACATGGACTTAAAAGTTGCTTAGAGCTATGGCTACTCAGTCTTGACACTGTATTAATTAATTTATTTAAATTTTTGACACTTTAAAAACAGGTAACCTTGAATGGTTTTTCATAAAGATTTTATTTATTTATTTTGGAGAGAGAGAGAGAGCAAGAACATGTGTGCACATGTGCGCATGCAAGTGGGATGGAGGGGCAGAAGGAGAGAGAGAATTTCAAGCCAACTCCACACTGAGTGTGGAGCCCGATGCAGGGCTGGATCCCACAACCCTGACTGAGATCATGACCTGAACTGAAATCAAGAGTGGGACACTCAACTGATTGAGCCACTCAGGTGCCCTGGATGGTAGTTTTTTAAAGAATAATACAAAAAGATGATTTCATTCATATTTGCATTAAATATAATGAGTTTTGGATTGATTTTGAGCATTTGGTGTTATACTTGTGTATAGGATCTAAGTTTAGATCATCAGCTATTTTGTGTGGTACTTTGTAGAATGATAATTTAAAAATATTTTATAGTTAACATAAAATAAAATCCACAATCACTTAAGAGAATGATAAATCACCAGTAATCTTGCTATCCTACCATAACTGTATTCATTTCTTTGCACCATCACTATGTGAAGATGCTCTTAGTGAGTTTATATTGTATTATTTTATCTTCTCTTTCATTTAAGAGTACAGTGTAGGGAAGTCTGGCTGGCTCAGTTGGTAGACTATGCGACTCTTGATCTCAAGGTTGTGAGTTCAAGCCCCACATTGGGCATAGAAACAACTTAACAAAAAACAAATTAATATATAAAAAGTTTTAAAATAGATCACATCAGGGATCCCTGGGTGGCACAGCGGTTTAGCGCCTGCCTTTGGCCCAGGGCGCGATCCTGGAGACCCGGGATCGAATCCCACGTCGGGCTCCCGGTGCATGGAGCCTGCTTCTCCCTCTGCCTGTGTCTCTGCTTCTCTCTCTCTCTCTCTCTCGCTGTGACTATCATAAATAAATAAAAATTAAAAAAAAATAAAATAGATCACATCATAAGTCATTTTCCTCCTGTATACAGTATAGGCTTGATGATAGATTGAAAGTAAGAAACATAAATGTCTAAGTAGATGCTGACATGGCTCCATTCTCATTATGATTAGTTAGATTCTAAAGAAGATTTTTGGTTGAGTTTGACATAGAAGAGAAATGCATAGGTTTTATAGCTTGCTGGGGAGGAGTTTTTTCCAACTTAGAGAAGCAAAGGAACAAGGTCTAAGTACTTGGGAAATTGGAGCAATATGGAACTAGAGATTTTAAGTAGAAAGAATGATCCCTTTTTTGTGAAGTTGAAGGAAATCAAATGTGTGTTCAGATAAAAATTTTGGTGGCCTGAGAATTTACTGCAAGTGCTTTTAGTAATTCTCTATAATCCCTATTACTTTAATCTTTACTATATAATAATAATCCATCTGTATTTGGAATAAATAATTTTCTCTTTTAGCTTAAAAAATTTTTTTAAAAAAAGATTTTATTTATTCATGAGAGTCGCAGAGAGAGGCAGAGACACAGGCAGAGGGAGGAGAAGCAGGCTCCATGCAGGAGCCCGATGCGGGACTCGATCCCAAAACTCTGGATCATGTCCTGAGCCAAAGGCAGACGCTCAACCACGGAGCCACCCAGGCATCCTGCTTAAAAATTTTTTTAAAGGAAAAATTCAAACATACATGAAAGTAGAAAGAATGGTGTAATCAACTTCCATGAACCCATCATTTACCTTCAGTAGTTATTCTGATAGCTTTTTAATAATTTTTCCTTTTAATTAGCTTTTTAATGATTTAACAAATCTAACCCTTTAATCTGTATTTATTTTTATTTTTAAAAAGATTTTATTTATTTTGAGAGAAAGAGAGTGCATGTAAACAGGGGGAGGGCAGAGGGAGAGAGAATCTCAGGCCGACCCCACACTGAGTACAGAGCCTCATTATGGGACTGATCTCACAACCCAAGACCATAAACTGAGCCGAAATCAAGAATCAGACACTTAACTGACTGAGCCACCCAGACACCCTAATCTGTGTTTATTTTGCAAGAGTTAGATAAATGAATACTGTTTATTAAAGTGAATTATTATTTTCCACATTATGAAATATAGCGGCACCTGGGTGCCTTAGTCAGTTAAACATCTGCCCTCAGCTCAAGTTGTGATCCCAAGGTCCTGGGTATGAGTCCCATGTTGGGCTCCCTGCTCAGTGGGCAGCCTGCATCTCTTCCCCTCTGCCCCTCCCCTCTGCTCATACTCTCTCTAAATAAATAAAGTCTTAAAAAAACATTATGAAGTGTGTAGTCTACTAACCTGTAGTTTTATTTAAGTCAGTATAACATAATTTTAATAGCTTTTAAACTCAAATAACTCTAATACAAATATTTTAATAATTTAAAAAATTGAGTTTTACTTAAAATTTTATATTTCTATTTAAATATGTTCCTGTATCTTTAGATAGAATGGATATTCTTGGATATTACCTTCCTTTTCAAAATGAAGATAATGTCTCTTCTAATAAGTCAAATTTTATTGATAAGCTTATTTTAAAGACAAACCTAAATATTCACATTCATTTATTTAGTAAACAGTAATACTCAATTTACTATTTACTAGTATACTAATACCACATTTGAGTAAATCAATATAAAAATATTTGACCACAAAGTATTTCATTGTCAGTCTGTTTTTAATATTGTGTTTAGTTCTACTTCCACACTCACTTTTTAACTTACTAATTAATTTATTGATGTATGGTTCATACACAGTGTTTCCGGTGTACAGCATAGTAATTGGGCAACTCTATGCATTATGCTGTGCCCACTACAAGTATACCTATGATTTGTCACCATACAACACTGTTAACAGTACCATTGGTTATATTCCCCATGCTGCATCTTTCATCTTGGTGACTTATTCATTCTATAACTGAAGCCTGTACCTTCACCCATTTCACCTTCCCCCTACCCCCCTTAGCAACCATCATTTGTTATCTGTATGTATGGGTTTTTTTTTTCCTGCTTTGTTCATTTGTTCTTTTGTTTTTAGATTTCACATATAAGTGAAATCATGTGGAATTTGTCTTTCTCTCTGACTTATTTCACTTAGCATAATATCCTCTAATGTTGCAAATGACAAGATCTTATCCTTTGCTATGGCTGAGTAATATTCCATTATATATGTATAACACTTCTTAATCCATTCATCAATGGACAGACACTTGGGTTGCTCAGATATCTGGCTGTTATAAATAATGCTAAAATAAATATAGAGATGTATACATCTTTTCAAACTGGTTTCCTTGATATTCTTTGGGTAAATAGCTCAGTAGTGGAACTATTGGATCATATAGTATTTTAATTTTTAAAAACATTTTTCAAGGAATCTTCATACTGTTTTCTCCAGTGGCTGCACCAGTTTATATTCCCACCAACAGTGCACAAGGATTCCCTTTTTTCCACATCCTCATCAGCACGTTGTATTTCTTGTTGTTTTGATTCTAGCCATTCTAACAAGTGTGAGGTAAAGTTTCATGGTGGCTTTGATTTGCATTTTCCTGATGATTAGTGATGTTGAGCATCTTTTCATATGTTTGTTGACCATCTGAATGTCTTCTTTGGAAAAACTTTCAGATTCTCTCCCCATTTTTAAATTGGATTGTTTGGGTTTGGGGGGGTATTGAGTTGATCTTGGATATTAACTCCTTACTAGATCCATCATTTGCGGGTATCTTTTCCTATTCAGAAGACTGCCTTTTTGTTAGGTTGGTGGTTTCCTTTATTGTGAAAAATCTTTTTAGTTTGATGTAGTCCCAGTAGTTTATTTTTGCTTTGTTTCCCTTGCTGGAGGAAACATTTCTAGGAAAATGTTGCTAAGGCCAGTGTTAAAGAAGTTACTGCCTATTTGGGAGTAATTTGAATTTTATGGTTTCAGGTCTCACATTTAGGTCTTTAATCCATTTTGATTTATTTTTGTTTATGGCATAAGAATGTGGTTCAGTTTCATTCTTTTCTCCAGCATCACTTATTGAAGAGATTGTCTTTTTTTCCCCATTGGTATATATTCTTGCCTCTTTTTTTTTTTTTTTAGATTAATTGACTAGGTAAGTGTGAGTTTATCTCTGGATTGACTATTCTGTTCCATTGATGGATGTCTTTGTTTTTAAGACAGTACCATACTGTTTTGATTACTACAGCTTTGTAGTATATCTTGAAATCTGAGATTGTGGTGCCTCCAGCTTCATTCTTTCTCAAGGTTGCTTTGGCTATTTGGAGTCTTTTGTGATTCCGTATAGACTTTAGGGTTATTCTAGTTCTGTACTACACATTTTTAAATTTAGAAATAATTGGGTTATGTCATTTTAAAAACTATATAATGACTGAGTAAAATTTTCTGGGACATTTCATATATGTCTTGCATCACTCTGAACCTGTGTCTTTAGGAAGAAATAAAAACCTGTGATGTGTAAGATAATTATAAATATGGATAGAATATCTTTAGGTGGCTCTTATAATGACCAGTTCATACATCATTCAGAAGTACAAAGAGATTTTAGAGACATTTTATCCATCACTTCCTTTCCAGTTATACAGAAGAGTAAGACAAGACCCTAAATAAATGCAGTCAGTGAAGGTGAGTATGCGATAGTAGTTTTTGTACTTAAGGTCTTGAGCTACTTACACCATTGAGACCTATTGCATTTTTAAAAAAAAAACTTATTTATTTATTCATGAGAGACAGAGAGAGGCAAAGACACAGGCAGAGGGAGAAGCAGGCTCCATGCAGGGAGCCTGACGTGGGACTTGATCCCAGGTCTCCAGGATCAGGACCTGGGCTAAAGGCAGCCCTAAATCGCTGAGCCACCCGGGCTGCCCCCTATTGCATTTTTTAGCTGGTTTACTTACTAAGTGAAAAATAGGTTAAAATAACAGTTTGGTGAATTATATACTGATTACTTACAGCCTGATGATTCTGTAAACAAAAATTTTTCCTAGAGTTGGTGTGCTTCTTCTCCCAGTATATGTTAGTTTTTCAAAATAGAAGTGTTTTGGTGGTGCAGTATTCATAAATCTGTATTTGTTTTTGTCTCCCTCGTTACAGGTTCATGTCAGGGCCGGCCTTTTTCATGGTACTGAACTCCTCTGTAAAACCATCGTAAGCTCAGAGATATCAGGGAAAAATGATCACATTTGGAATGAACCACTGGAATTTGATATAAATACTTGTGACCTGCCACGAATGGCTCGATTATGTTTTGCTGTTTATGCAGTTTTGGATAAAGTGAAAACAAAAAAGTCAACTAAAAATATTAATCCCTGTAAATATCAGACCATCCGGAAATCTGGGAAAGTGGTAATTATACGCTACAATGGAATAATTTAAAAACTCTTTGAAATAACTGAGTAACATAAGTTCAAAATAGCATAAAACTTTGTCTCTGTGAAGTGATTTTAAAGACAATAAATCTCCATTTTATGTCTTGTTCATTTATTTCTCTTTTGGTAAACTTGTTTTAGCAAATGTCTGTACATGTTCCAGTGTAAATAAAATACTTTTTAGAAGATAGAAATAAAAAAAGAATGAAAAGATTAAAAAAATTATATGTTCATAGTCCCTTAACTGAAATTCTATGTGCCACAGATGCTTGGACATTCAGAATTTTGTGAATTTTAGAAGATCATACAACATACTTCACACCTGTGGGACCTGGGGTACAAATCTGTAATCAAACACATCAGTATCTAGTGGTGAAATATATGAATATTCACACTAAATGAGACAAATGCAGAATATCAGTTAACTTTATGGCATTTCCAGCCATGTTTTGCTGTCAGATGAATTATGAACAAACTTTTAGTTTTAATTTCTTAGATTTCAAAATTGTGGGAAAAGGATGGTGTATCTGTTCTCATATTCTCATCTTTCATTTTATATTTTTAGTCAAATTTTTTCATTTTCTTTTAAGTTTGTGAAAAATTGGTTTGGAGGGATGGGGACATGAATTACATATATATATTTTAAAAGCTGGTTACTCTATTTATGTACATGAATATGTATTCTTTATTCATTAATGTAAGAATTAAGAAAGCTTTTCCTCTGCTTATTATCATACAGTTTTTAAAAAATAAAGTTTAGGGTGTAAAAGTCACAGAAGAGGTATTTTCTTAGTGTTTTTTCTTACACTATAATTTTATGCAAAGCATTTGACTTTTCTTTTCTTTTTGCATTCAACTATTTTATAGGGTTTTTTGATACACCATGACCAAGTTATTTGGTCAAGGTGTCTATGTAAATTGGTCTAAGTATCTATGCTTCCTTCTAAGAAATAGAAATAAATTCTACAATACCTACAGACATTGCCTTCTCCTACATTAAAGTTAACTAAGGCTTTAAGCTCTTAAAAGAGACAGCCTGATGTTATATCACACATATTTTCTTGAATCATTAAAAATTTTTCATCATTTGTGGTATTAAGCAATAAATAATGTTTTTTTGGATACACTATTTCATCACGAATTGGCTTTCAAAGTTTTCTTGAACCATTGTAAAGATTTTGAACATTTTTCCATGTACATCTTGTTTTATTTTGGGTGATCTTTTGGAAGTCATCTGAACTCTAGAAATTTCTAGATTTAAATTTTGAAACAAAGGGGTATGTACATGTTTACATGGTAAAGTTCTTTTCAGCATATTTATGCAGTGGTATCTTTTTCAACAGCATTATCCTGTGGCATGGGTAAATACGATGGTTTTTGACTTTAAAGGACAGTTGAGATCTGGAGACATAATATTGCACAGCTGGTCTTCATTTCCTGGTAAGACTTATATCCTAATCCTTAAAGAGTAACTATTGGTATGTGGACTAGTAATGTTTCTTTATGACTCACTATTTGTTTAGTAAAGAAACCATCATTTTGTATCTTTATTACTTATTTTAAAATGGTTTCCCGCAGATTATTTTAATATATTTAAAAAGTGATTTGTGTCTGAGTATATTTGTTATCTTGATGAATGTGTTCTTGCTTTAAATGTTTTAATTTTTTATAGATTTTGGAGAAATTCTAAGAGAATTTTATAGATTTTGGAGAATTCTCCTAAGAGAATAATGTCTTGTTTATAACAACCTTTGTTACTCCTAGTTGTACTAAATGTCTACACTAGTAGAAGGAACATTCACTAATATGGAAGAATTAGTAAAAACATAGTAAATGTTTCATTGGATTTAACCTGAAATTTGAGCTAAGAGGAGCACCTTCTATATGATATATTTCTGTAATATTATTCAAAGCACCCAAACAAGGTAGATAGTTTTATTTCCCTTTTACGTATGAGTAAAGTGAACCTTAGAGATAAGTTAGTCAGTCTTACGTAATTGGTTCAAAACTAAGATTTGAACAAAAGACTACTTGATTCTTTCCATTATTTCATACTAGTTTTCCCAGATGTTGGAAATTTTTAGTGTAAACTTTGTATATAATAGTGGTTTTCTTTTTTTTCCTGCCTTCATAGTTTGTTAATATAGTTAATAAAATTGTGAACTTCTTGCATTTAAATTTATTTTGTGACAAACACTTGAAAAATATTCATTTATTAGTAGTTGACATCTGAGAAATTGGTTTTGGATAATTCTTCACAAACATATTTAAAACTCATGTTCTAATATTTTATGTATGTATACTTCATTTTCTACCTTTCTTCCATATACCTGCAGTAGTTTTTACCAATCATGTTTTTCCCAATATAGGAGAGTAGTGTACATTTATATATACATTCTTAAAGAAATTATGAGCTTTATAGCTGCATGCATTTCAGCAGTTACACTTTTTTGAAAATCTTAATTTAGACTCACACATGTTCTCCAGAATCACCAAGCAACTTGACTTGTATTTTTAGCAAAATTGACAATTTGGGGCAGTATTAACTTGGCATACCATGAGCCTGACTTCATCTCTAACAAGATGTAATGTGAAAAATAATAAAAGAACACATTTGCTCTGTATGTATCAGCTGTAGAATTGGCACTTTATCCCAGTAGGAGTGAAGCTGAAACAAAGGAACTACAAATAATCTATTGTAGAGTCCTCATTAAGTGGTATGTAATTATATTACTGGTTGCTTTTGTATCTTTCCAGATTTCTTCATGTATACACTAGGAAATACAAATGTAGATTTCTATTTTTCTTCCTATTTTTAAACACAATAGCAAAAATGCATTTTGCCCTTTTAATCTTATGTATCTATATTGAGTGCTGCTGCTGTTCTTAATGTGGTCTTATCTTTTAATAATTTAAGCAGTGTTACAATGAATAATAACCTTACTTATATGCAGGTATATGTCTAACATAAATTCCTAGAGGTGGGTTTATTGAGTTAAAGAATAAATACATTTGTAAAAAAAAAAAAAAAAGGAATAAATACATTTGTTATTGTACACCTCAAACTGATATAACACTATGTTAACTAACTGGAATTAAAAACTTAAAAAAATTAAAAGCTTGGAATTTTAAAATAAAAAAAAGAAATACACTTGTAATTTTGATAATCACAAATATCCCTCCAGTTGAGGTTTTACCAATTTGTACTCTCTATTTATAATATATTAGAATACATTTTGTAATCACTTTTAAGCAAGGTTACCTCTCTGTGTTTGGGGCTGATAAGAATTCTAAAATGTTAAATTTTACTTTAGATAGATGGCATATGATAGGATAAAGGAGTATAATGCTACCAGATATCATAGTATAGAATTTAATTTTGCCGAGATATCTGCTTTAGGGTGTATAAATGAGAATTTCTTCCTTCTAGGTGACAATAGAATCTGTGAAATTAGGGAGTATTAAAGAACTGGAGCAAAGAATGGATTATGGAACTGAAATTTGCAAATACTTCTGTAAAGATTTTCTACCAGATGGCCTGGGTGGCTCAGATGGTTAGGTATCTGCCTTCAGCTCAGGTCATGATCTCCAGGTCCTGGGATAGAGCCCCTCCAGTGTAGGGCTCTCTGCTCAGCAGGGAGTCTGCTTCTCCTCCCTGTTTCTCAAATCAATAAATAAAATCATTTTTTAAAAAAGACTTTTTTTTTTTTTTTTTTAGCATTGGTAAGTAATTTGAGTATGCATAATATCTGGACATTAGGCCTGGACACAATGGATTTTTATCTTTTATTTCCTTAGGAGAGAACAAATGTACTAAAAATCAGTTTATGGAAAGAGATAATAGTTTGGCGAGGAGAGTCTTTAGGTTGCACTGCAAATTCTGTTCTCTTGAGTTTACAGTCTCTTTAACAGTTAATTTATCTGTGAAGTGAAAAAGTTTTATGAGAACGTTGAAATCTAAAATTCTCATGCACAATTCTGTGAATAGACCATGTTTAGGTGGGGGAGCAGAGGAAGGAATGCCTTAAAGAAATAAGCAGTTTATTTAGTTAAAGGAGTACCACTTGAATGGAGTGTTCCAGAAACGACCAGAGAGCTCTTTAACTATATCAACAGTTATGGGATAATTGAAGAAGATAAACAACATTAGATTTGTCCAAAAAATATCACTGATGACTCTCAAGATATCTGTTTGGGTGCTGTGATGACCATCGAAAGTAATAAATTCATATATGTTGTGAAGTAATAAAAATTCTGTGGGTCACCTGATTTTGATGGAGAGCAATTCCAATTAAGTTTTTTTTTAATTTCATGATTGAGAATAATTATCAAATTTGAAGAAGGAGTTGGGGTAGGTATTAATTTTTGCAAACTTTCTTATTTTAGAGGTGTATGTAAACTCACATTCAACTCTTGTGTCAAGTATTAACAGTAAATAAGAGGCTTACTGATAACAATTGTCTTCCAAATCCCTTAGGTGACATCCTTTTTTTCTTTTTTTTTTTTTTTAATTTATTTATTTGAGGGAGACAGGGAGTAGTATGAGAGAGAGAGAGAGCAAGCAAGCGTGTACCCGCACTACACATACACACACATAGGCACACACAAGCAGCAAGGAGGGGCAGAGTGAGAAGCAAACTCCCTGCTGAGCAAGAAGCCCTATATAGGGCTCTATTCCAGGACCCTGGGATCTTGACCTGATCCAAAGCCTTAACATACTGAGCCACCCTGGTGCCCCTTAGGTGACATACTTTTAAAATTTTTTCTATTAAGGTTTTATTTTAGTTTAGTTTCAAAAATATTTTTTAATAAAATTATTTGCACATTTTAGATGAACTTGAAGAAATGTTGAATCCAATGGGAACTGTTCAAACAAATCCATATACTGAAAATGCAACAGCTTTGCATATCAAATTCCCAGAGAATAAAAAACAACCTTATTATTATCCTCCCTTTGATAAGGTAAGCCAATTATTTAAAGGGCCACTATGCATGAAAATCATCGAATCATTCTTGGCTCTGCATGTTTATAGTTTAATCTTTACATGTTTGTTTCTCTTTCAAATGTCACATACATTGGCAACTTGATTCAGCATGGAGCCAACTAACTCTTTTTAGTCTTGGCTTTATCACTGACCAGGTGAGACATCATATCATATCATATCTCTGGAGATCAGGTTTCTCATTTATAAAATGAGGAAATCATACTTGTTCTCTGAGGTTCTTTTTTTTAAAAAATATTTTATTTATTCATGAGAGACACAGAGAGAGGCAAAGAGATAGGCAGAGGGATAAGCAGGCTCCATACAAGGAGCCAAATGTGGGAATTGATCCTGGTACTCCAGGATCACACCCTGGGCTGAAGGCGGGCACTAAATTGCTGAGCCACCCAGGTGTCCCTCTGAGGTTCTTTTCAATTTAAAATGGCTATAAATGCATTCATATGTAAGTCTGAGCATGTCAAATGTACATTCAAGCTTGCCCAGCATGTTCAGGGATTAATGACGTAGTCACTGCTGTGATATTCAAAGAACAGATGATTTATGTTGAATGTTACTATTAATAAGATTTCTTAAGGTACTGTTATTTATGTAGAATCTATAGCAAGGACTTACATTTTTAAACACATTTCCTTACAAACTTCTTATCTTGAGTATCAGAAGGTTATGGGGGAGGGTTGAAAATGGGGCTATGCTCATTTACATTCTGGGAGCTAGGCTGTCATATGTTCTATCTTCAGGCTTGGCATCTTTGTTTCAGATATGATTGATGCCGATTTTTATGAGAAAATCTTGGAACAAATTCTCAATAACAAGTCTATTTTATTTCTTTAATCTATGTGAGAATAATCTTCCTTTAAAAATTGATATTATACTAATTAATATTCAAATTAATCCACTTTTAAGCTTAATTGTATTTTAAAATTCAGCACTTTCAGACCTGTATAGTATAGATTTTTAAAATAGTGTATAAATTAAATTTATGTTCCCTAATGTTTCTTCTTTACTCTTATTTTAATTGAGTTTTATCCACATAAAAAATAACTTTTCACTTCAAATTCTTCTGAAATGACTTTCTGATCAGTAATATATAGCCAAATTAAATTTATGGTTAGTAGTACAAATCCCAAATATGCCAAGAACCATATACCTTATTGTACATTGAGTAGAATATAAGGTACATTTTGACTCATCCATTGCATTCATGCTATGGCTTTATTCCTTAGAATAGCAATTTAACCAGAAGGCATAGCTGCTTATGATACACTTTATACTCCAAGCTATGACTGTTTTTGCGTTCATTTATAGTATGTATTCAACAATCAGTTATAGTTTCTTTTGGATCAAATGGGGTGCTTTTTAAAGCAGTTTTATAAATAGAATATCCTATGCAAATACAAGAGTTTTCGTCTAATATTTCAAGGGAAATCCAGCTTCTTTAAAATGTCTTATTTCAGCATTGCCTAAGTCACTAAACTTTCCTTTTGCCTTTGTAATTTCTTAGAGTCTGTCTTTGAACATAAACTTGAGTTAGAGGGTTTTGTCTTTAAATATGTATAAATATATTTGTACTTATTGGGGTTTTTGAAATTGTATAATTTACATGTGATTATTTTAAAAAATCAAATACATATAAAAGTGAAAGTTCCCATATTTTTATTTAATATAATTATTTTTGTTGTGAGCACTTGTATACATTTTGCTTTTCAAGTCAATTTTATGGTTATTGATTAATTTTAATAACTATAATCTCATTTTGTCATAACAACCGTATGAAATAGGATAAAAGTTATCACTACACTTTACATATGAGGATATGGTCAAATTATTCATTTAGGATTATAGAAGCCAGTAAATGGATATAAATCTTCAGATTCTTTAACACTGATTTTCCCATATTTTCAAGAATCAGAGCCCTTCTTGAAATTAATGAATTCAAGAGATATTTTTAGGCTGTCTTTGATACTCTACTTTTGTTAATTCAGTAAAAAAACAATGACAAAAGACAAAAACCTAATCATTTAGTAACTCTTACATGCCTTTGCATTTTCTTAATCAGAAAATATTTACCTGTATTTAAAATTCTTTCACATACCAAAAAAATTCTTTCACATACATATTCAAGTCTTTGCATTTTTTTAATCTACGGACAATGCTGATGCACCCTATACACCCTAGGAGTCACGGTCCCTTATAATACCATTGACTCTCAATTGTCAAGACTTTGAAGATTGGGAATCCCCACTGGAGACCATTTTGCATTTAGAGTTCATGTTTACATTATAAAGCATGCCAGACCTCATGTTGTTTCTTGTAGTCTAAGTACAATTGTAATCATTTACAATTAAAATTTTACAAATACAAGCACCAAAATTTAATTTAAAAAGTTTTTTTTTTTAACAGATAATCGAGAAGGCAGCTGAGATTGCAAGCAGTGACAGTGCTAATGTATCAGTAAGTATCAAGGTTTTAAAATGATCCTTTCTTATTATAATGTGGTCCTTACTACTTACTTGCATCTCATTTATGCTAATGACTTAGAGATGACCATACTCTTATGCAAGAATAGTCTGAGAGTTTATGTGAATATGTACATACAAATGTTTTGTTGAATGGCAGGTGTTTATAGGTGGTCTATGTTCAGTGGTAAACCCTTTTCTGATATAAACACAGGTTCAGCAGCTAGTCTTTTTTTTTTTAATTTGATTAATTTATATTTTAAAGTAGGCTTCACGTCCAACTTGGCCCTTAAACTCACAAAATGTAAGATCAAGGGTTGTATGTACTACTTATGGAGCCACCCAGGTGCCCCCATCAGCAGTCTTTAAGAGATGCTATGACACTTCATAGATTAACTGTACTATCTTTGTGAATGTTATTGAGTTGAATGAAGAGGCTGTAATTTTTCACACATAACAGGAGATATATTCAGGCCAAGATCTACAGCTCTGGGGAACAAGGTTTTTTCCATTTTGGTGGTCTGTTATGTTAACATATAGTTTCTGTCTCATGGTTTAATTTAGTGCTTCAGCTTCTCATATTATTATGGTCCAGCCAGCAGGACTAGGTAAAAGGAAAAGCAGGAGTAGAGGCCACACCTATTCTTTTTTGAGGATATCATTGCTGCTCACATCTTATTTGCCAGGACTTACTCACATGCCCATACTTAACTGCAAGTGAGGCTTGCGAAAGGTAGTCTTTAGTTTGCCAGGCAGGTACTTGGCTAAGAAAAAGAGATTCTAGTTAATAAAGGAAGAGCACAAAGAATACTGAGGGACAAACAGCAGTCTCTGTCATATATGCTATGCCCATTGTTTCTACCCAAAGACTACAAAATAGATTACTTTGTTTAGTTTACAATATATGTAGATTTCTACCACCTATACTTTTTAGCTTAATTTTTTAACTCTTAAATAGTTTAAGACTTTGCTGAGTCGAATCTGATACTCCTTTTTCATGTTACCTGTTTACAGTTTTTAATGTGTCTTCAGTATAAAGCCATTCTACATAAAATGGCAATTATATAGAGGCTAGGAGGCAAAATGGAGATAATGTATGTTTTTGTCATTTACATAGAATCAAAGCAGTATTTTATGATGGATAGTTGGAGAAATGTCTGGCCCAGGGTGTCTTCTGCTTTGCCCTTGGAATTCTCAAAAATATCCATAGTCCTGCAGTGCAGGTCATCTACTACTATAAATACTTTGAGCACTTCTCTTTAGAGAAACAAAAGAAGTTTATTACGAGTATCCACTTAACAGTTTGTTAATTATAGGCACACCTTGGAGATAGTGTAAGTTCTGTTCCAGACCACTGCAATAAAGAGAGTATCATGATAAAGTTAGTTGTGAATTTTTTGGTTTTCCAGTGCGTATAAAAGATTTACACTATACTGTTGTCTGTCAAATGTGCAATAGCGTTATGCCTAAAAAACAAGTACCTTAAAGTAAAAACACTATTTTGTTTAAAAGAAAAATGCTAACCATTATCTGATCTTTCAGCAGTTGTAATCTTTTTGCTGGGGGAAGTTCTTGCCTTGATGTTGATGGCTTCTGACGGATCAGGGTTGGGTTGCTGAAGGTTGTTGGGGTGGCAATGGCAGTTCTTAAAATAGTACAATAAAGTGTGCTGTATTAGTTGACTCTTCATCCTTTTCTGAATGATTTTTGTGCAGCAGCAATCTGTTTGGTAGCATTTTACCCACAGTAGAACTTCTTTCAACTTTCAAAATTAGAGTCACTGGCAGCCCGGGTGGCTCAGCGGTTTAGCGCCACCTTCAGGCCAGGGTGTGATCCTGGAGACCCAGGATCGAGTTCCACCTCAGGCTCCCTGCATGGAAGCCTGCTTCTGCTTCTCTCTGTCCCTGCCTCTCTCTCTGTCTCTCATGAACAAATAAATAAAATCTAAAAAAAAAAGAAAAAAAGAAAAATTAGAGTCAGTCCTCTCAAACCCTGCTGCTGCTTTATCAACTAACTTTATGTAATATTCTAAATCCTTTGTTGTCATTTTTAACAGTCTTCACAGCATCTTCATTACTGGTACGTTCCATCCCAAGAAACCACTTTCTTTGTTCATCCATAAGAAGCAAATCCTCATCTGTTCAAGGTTTATCATGAGATTTCAACAATTCAGTCATATCTTCAGGCTTCACTTCTAATTCTAGTTATTTTGCTATTTTCACCATACCTGCAGTTATTTCCTCCACTGAAGTCTTGGACCACTCAAAGTCATCTGTGAGGGTTGGAATCCTCTCCTTCCAAACTACTTGTTAATGTTGATAGTTTGACTTCTTCCATGAATCATGAATGTTCTTAATGGCATCTAGAATGGTGAATCTTTTCCAGAAGGTTTTCAGTTTACTTTGCCCAGATCCATCAGAAGAATCATTCTCAATGGCACCTTTGACCTTATCAGATATATTTCGTAAATAATAAGATTTGAAAGTCAAAATTATTAATTTCATCCATGGGCTGCAGAATGGATGTTTTGTTATCAGGCATGAAAATCTCATCATTCTCATTGTACATCTCCATCAGAGCTCTTGAGTGATCAGGTGCATTGTCAGCACTAATGTTTTGAAAAGTCTTTTTTTCTAACCAGTAGGTCTTAACAGTGAACATAAAATATTCAGTAAACCCCAGATGTGCTGTCATCAGGCCTTGTTGTTCCATTTATAGAGCATAGGCATAATAGATTTAGTACACTTATTAAGGGCCCTAGGATTTTGGAATGGTTATTGAGCACTGGCTTCAACTTAAAGTCACCAGCTGTGTTAGCCCCTAAAAAGAGAATTAGTCTGTCCTTCAAAGCTTTGAAGCCAGACATTGACTTCTGCTCTCTAGCTGTGAAACACTTAGATGACATTCTCTTCTAATATAAAGCTGTTTCATCTACATTGAAAAGCTGTTGTTAAGTATAGCCGCCTTCATTAATGATCTTTGTTAGATCTACTGGGCAACCTCCTGCAGCTTCTACATCAACACTTGCTTCTCTTAGCACTTTTATGTTACAGAGTTAGGTCTTTTCCTTAAACCTCTTAAACCAATCTCTGTAGCTTCAAACTGTTCTTCTGCAGCATCCTCACTTCTCTAAGGCTTCATAGAATTTAAGAGTTAGGGCCTTGTTTGCATTCAGCTTTGGCTTAAGGGAGTAGTAGTATGACTGATCTTTTATCCAGACCACAAACACTTTCTCTATATCAGCAATAAGTCTGCTTTGCTTTCCTGTCATTAACGTTTTCACTGGAGTAACACTTTTAATTTCCTTTAAGAACTTTGCCTCTTGGGATGCCTGGATGGCTCAATAGTTGAACGTCTGCCTTCAGCTCAGGTCCTGATCCCAGGATCCAACATCTGGGAGCCTGCTTCTTCTCCCTCTGCCTGTGTCTTTGCCTCTTTCTCTTTGTGTCTCTCATGAATAAATAAATAAAATCTTTTTTTTTCTTTTTTTTTTTTTTAAAGAACTTTTCCTCTGCATTTACCACTTGGCTAAGTTTTTGGTGCAAGAGGCCTAGCTTTTGCCTTGTCTTGGCTCTTGACATGCCTTCTTAGGTTGTATCATTTCCAGCTTTTGATTTAAAGTGTAAGACATGCAACTCTTCCATTTACTCTAACACTTAGAAGCCATTGTAGGATTATTAATTGGCTTACTATCAATATTATTGTGCCTTAGAGAACAAAGAAGCCCTAGGAGAGGGAGAGATGGAAATAGCTGGTTGGTAGAGCAGTCAGGATGAATATAACATTTATTGATTATATTTGCCATCTTCTGTGATATGGTTAATAGCATCTACAAGGAATTAACAGCAGTAACAGCAAAGATCACTGACTACATATCACTATGACAAATATAGTAATAATGAGAAAGTTTGAAATACTGAGAGAATTATGAGAAAGAGACAGAGAGACACTTAGTGAGCAAATGCTGTTGGAAGAATAGTGCTGGTAGACTTGCTTGATGCAGGGTTGCCATAATCCTTCAATTTGTAAAATATAGCAAACAAAACAAGTATGACAAAACAAGCCTATATTAAAACAGATAATTACAGTTTAGTTTTCAGAGATAATAGTTATATGAGGATATCTTCATTTTAATGCCTCTTTTTATTACTCTTTATTAGTCTTAATGTTGACCCTCAAACATCAGAACGGTAACTGGTAACTTAAGTTTTACTATTTCTCCTACGGTTTGCTAGTACCTTACTTAAATCAGAAGGTTCCCTTCTTATTAAGGATGTTCTGGCCCAAGTTTAATATCCCTTTTTTAAAAAAATTGGGGGCATAGTATAATTAATTAATTGTGAAACTGAAAGTGAAAGTTATTCTTAAAACCACCACCTACTTTTTGTCCTCAGAGATAGCTGTAAGCAATTTAATTTATAGATATTAATCCTAATGCAGTGTATGCATTTACATACTACCTTTATGTGTAAATACATCCTTTAAAAAAATAAATGGATCTTTATGTATGTAGTTTCTCCCTTTTTGATTTAATGCATTCTGTGCATCTTGGCTCTTTTAAGAGATCAACCTCTCTCTATCTACATATTTAAAAGATTTATTCATTTATTCATTCACTTATTCATTTATTCATTTATTCATTTATTTATTATGAGAGAGACAGAGAGAGGCAGAGACATAGGCAGAGGGAGAAGCAGGCTCCATGCACCAGGAACTCGATGTGGGATTCGATTCTGGGTCTCCAGGATCGCGCCCTGGGCCAAAGGCAGGCGCTAAACCGCTGCGCCACCCAGGGATCCCAATACCATCAGTATTTACTACCAGGAGTCCTATTAAGGAATTTATCTTATAATCCTTTACTATAAGCTAAGGGACTTAAATCTGCTCTTGGAATTAAAAGTGTTTTAAATAGTGTTAAAATACACTACATAAAATTTTAATCATTTTAAGTTTAGACTTCAGAAGTGTGAAGTATTGTGAATATATTTACAGTATCCTTGCATTGTTAAGTGCAACTGATCTCCAGAACTTTTTCATCTTGCTAAGCTGAAACTCTGTGCCCATTAAACAGCTCCCCATTTTCCCATCCCCTCAGCCCTTGGCATCCACTGTTCTACTTTCTGTCTCTGTGAATCTGACCATTCTAGCTACCTCACATAAATGGAATCATATGGTATTTTACCTTTTTGTGACTGGCTCATCTTTGGATAATGCCCTCAGTTTTTTGTCCCATGTTATTGCGTGTGTTAACTTCCATTTTTAAAGGTCAAATAGGGGGATCCCTGGGTGGCGCAGCGGTTTGGCACCTGCCTTTGGCCCAGGGCGCCATCCTGGAGACCCAGGATCGAATCCCACATCGGGCTCCCGGTGCATGGAGCCTGCTTCTCCCTCTGCCTGTGTCTCTGCCTCATTCTCTCTCTCTCTCTGTGACTATCACAAATAAATAAAAATTAAAATAAAATAAAATAAAATAAAATAAAATAAAATAAAATAAAGGTCAAATAGTATTTCATTGTATGTATATACCACAGTTTTTCTTTACATTTATCCATCAATGAGTCCTTGAGTTGCTTCCAAGGATTTAGCTCTTCTGATTAATGCCTCTGTGAACGTGGATATACACCATATCTTTTTAAGACTCTGCTTCAATTCTTTAGGATATATACCAGAAGTAGAATTGCTGAGTCATACTATTAATTCTCTTTTTAATTTTCTTAAGGAACTGCTATACTGTTTTCCACCATAGCTGTACCATTTTACATTCCTACCATCTGCAAAAGCATTCCAGTTTTTCACATCCTTGCCATCATTTTTGTGTTTTTTTTACAGGAGTCATCCTAATAGGTGTTGGTATTTTTTAAAACAGATGTTTGCCAAGGATCTTGGGTCTGTAGAATGGGAAAACTGTGATCCTTGTGAATTATGATTATAGAATTGGCAGTTTTTGATCTTTTTATTTAGTGGTTCTCAACCTGAGGCTGGTTTGCCCTCTATGGGCCATTTGGCATTGTCTAGAGGTTTTCTTGGCTGTTGTCGCAACTCATGAGAGTGTTTCTGGCATGTTGTGGGTCGACTTCAGGAGTGCTACTAAATTTCTATAATGCACAGGACCATCCTCCTACAACCAAATAATTGTAGTACTGAGGTTGAGAAACCCTGCTCTCATTTAAAACATGTTATAATTTTATGTTATTTTCTTACTGCAGAAACTCAAAATTTCAGTGGTTCGCTTTGGAGAATGCAGATGATGACTCAAGCCATTAGTTCACAGGTCTGGAAATGTGGCTAGGAAATTTTTTTAGGAGAATGATTTGGAGTTTTCATAGCCCTCAATTTTAGGGAAGGAAATATCAAACATTAAAAATTTTTTTTGACTTAACTGAAAACTTGCAGGAAGTATACAAAGAATTCTTGTATAGTCTTTCTTTAGCTTCCCCAACTGTTAACATTTGGCACATTTGTTTTATCAGTCTGTGTATATGCATTTTTTTCTGAATATATGATATTAAGTGGCATCATTGTTCCCGTTTACTCCTTTAATTCTTCAGTGTATAATTCCTAAAAACAAGAACATTCTCATACTTAACCAGAATCTGTTCATAAAAATCAGGAAAATAATGTCGGTACAGTTCTTTTTTCTCATGCACACATTCCATTCAATTCTGTCCAGTTTTCTAAATAACATTTGTGGGCAGCCCAGGTGGCTCAGCGGTTTAGCACCGCCTTCAGCCCAAGGTGTGATCCTGGAGACCCAGGATCAAGTCCCACGTCAGGCTCCCTGCATGCAGCCTGCTTCTCCCTCTGCCTATGTCTGTTCCTCTCTCTCTCTCTCTCTCTCTCTCTCTCTCTCTCTGTCTTTCATGAATACTTAAAATCTTAAAAAAAAAAAAAAGTTTGATATAGGTCCAGGATTTAACCCTGGTTAATTGTTGCATTTTATTGCCATTTATCTTTGGTTTTCTTTTCCTCAGTCTTCTTTACCTTCACTGACTCTGACATTTTAAGAATACTGGTCAGTTCCTTTTCTAGCAGGTTACTCAGTGTATTTATCTAATGTTTTGTCATGATCAGATTCCAGCTATGCATTTTGAATGGTGTAATACATTGAATTGAAGTGGTGGAGTGTTTCTCTTACTGTATTTTATCAGCAGGCAAATAATGTTAATTTGTTCTATTACTATTGATGTTAATTTTTATTACTTGATTAGGATAGTGTCTGTTAGGTTTTTGTTTTTTTTTTTTTTTGTTTAGTTTTTTTTAGGTATAAAGTATTTTGTGGGCATATTTTGAGACTGACCATCCCGTTTCATGTTAAACTTTGACCCACTTATTTTTAATAAACATTTATTAACACATCTTGCCTGAATCAGTATCATTACAGTGATTTCCCAAGTGCTGATTTTCAAATTAATTTTTCTCTTCGATTTATTAGTTGGTTTATATTATAGGGTAAAGGTTTTTCTTCTAGTTCATTTATTTAGTCTTTTTTTTTTTTTTACTTAGAGTAGTATGTATTCATAATTTCTGCTTTATTAATGACTTATAATTTGTTACCGTCATTCATTTTGATATTCAAAATGATCCAGATTTGGCAGCCCATTCATGCCTTTTTGTGTCTTTTTGACATGTTTTTATCATTCTTTGAGCATTTCCTTCTTTCTGGTATAATAAAGTATTCTAGGTCCATCTGTTATTTTCCCCAACCTAGCTTTGGGATCTGTCTTTTCTCTAGAGAGTCCTGACTCCATGTGTGAAAAGTATTTAGAATCTAAGATTTGGGCACCGTATAAGCTTATTGCTATTGGTATGCAATTGCATCTAGACCTTTTCACAAAACAGCTAGGTAACATGTATATATATGTTTGCATATAGTCTGGCATATATAAGCACAGAGATATATATTGCTTTATCTATTAAATATTAAAAACCAGAAGTTCTTATCAATATATTTAATTTATTAGATCCACCACCACAGGATTTTTTTTAGCCTTTACCTTTTTATGTTTGTAATTCTGTTTTCTGACATTGACAAATCTGGATTTCTGTTAATCTCAATATATTTATTTATTTGCTCAAACCCCTGATTGTGATCAATCTCCCAATCATGTAACTATCTTCTCAGTTTTTTCATCAGCCCCGACTGCATGGCCTCCCTTATCCTGTTACGTGTTGATCAGATCCCAAGTCTGGCCAACACATAGTTAATTCTGTCCTCAGCAGACATACTGGGAACATGCTGTCTGAGCTTCTAGCCCTTCTGAATATGACCCATGAGTTTTCCAGCCTTTTTTACCCCTCCCTCTACCCATCCCTCACAACCCCCATTTCGAAGGGGAAAGAACCACAGTCAGTGTTTGATGGGCTTTATAGCAAAGTATATTTGCTTTGTTTTATTTCAGCCAATAATCACTATTATATAGTAATATGTACATGAATTTGAAAAATCTAAACATAAAGACAGAGAATATGACTGTTAGTTTTCATTGCTTTCTACCATTATTTTAGTTCAAGCTTTTGAACAGGTTTATGAGTTCACCATTTACCCTATACAATATAAGTTAACATTACTGATTGTTTTGGGTTTTGCAAAAGAATGTAGGATTCTGTGTTCTTGGGGCTTTATACCACATTTCTGGTAGTTTATTTTTACCTTGGCTTTATTCAGTGCTATGCTTTTCATAGCTCAGTAAACAATCATAGTACAATTATATAGCTAAGTCCCTGCTCTCCCCTTTTAGTTTACTGCTAGGTCTTCAGGATATTTACTTATTGTAGGTCTATAGAGTCTTATTTTGATTCAGGGAATTACAGTAGGTTTTCTAGCTTTTTGCAGTATTTAACAGCATTCTGTTTCTCTGACATGAACAATTTAGATTCTGTTGTTTGCAGTAACAGGTTTCATTTTAAGATGTATAAGCGTAGGAGTTTGATTTTCAGACTCCAATGACTTATGATGGTAACTTTTCAGAGAAACTGTCAAGCCTGTAAAATAAGGTATATCCTTTTTAGGTTGAGGATGTAAATATAAAACTACATCATTGTACACGGTGTGTGTGTGTGTGTTTAAAGTGATACTTTATTTTTTAAAGAGCAGTTTTAGAATTACAACAAAATTGGGAGGAAGATAGAGATTTCCCATATATTTCTGTCCCTTCATGTGCATATCTCTTTCTCATTATCAACATCACTCACCAGAGCAGTATCTTTGTTACTTAGAACAAACCACATTGATACATTATAATCACCTAAAGTGCATAGTTTACCTTGGGTTTCATTCTTGGTGTTGTGCAATTTGTGGGTTTGGACAAATGTATAATGGAATGTATTTATCATTATCATACAGAGTATTTTTACTGTCCTGCCAATCGTCTGTGCTCTGCCTATTCTTTCCCCCACCCCACCCCTGACAACCACTGATCCTTTGTTTTTTTTTTTTTTTAAGATTTTATTCATTTATTTATTCATGAAAGAGAGAGAGAGAGAGGCACAGACACAGACAGATGGAGAAGCAGCCTCCATGCAGGGAGCCCGATGTGGAACTTGATCCCAAGACCCTAGGATCATGCCCTGGGCTGAAGGCAGACGCCTAACCACTGATCTTATTATTCTCTTCATAGTTTGGCCTTTTCCAGATGTTATATAAATTGGAATCATACAGCATGTAGTCTTTTCAGACTGGCTTCTTTCCCTTAGTAATAGGAGTTTAAAGTTCCTCCATGTCTTTTGTGGCATGAATGCTCATTTTCTTTTAGTGCTAAATAATATTCCATTGTCTGTATGTATTACAGTTTGTCCATTCACCCACTGAAGGACATCTTGGTTGCTTCCAAGTTTTGACAGTTTTGAATAAAGCTGCTATAAACATCTGTGTGCAGGTTTTTGTGTGGGTATAAGTTTTCAACTCCTTTTGGTAAATGCTAAGGAGCATGATTACTGGATTATATGGTAAAAGTATGTTTAGTTTGTAAGAAACTGCCAAACTGTCTTCCTAAGTGGTTTTGTAGTATTTTACATTCCACCAGCAGTGAATAAGTGTTTCTCCACATCCATAATAACATTCAATGTTGTCAGTGTTCTGGATTCTGGCCAGTTCTAATAGATATTAGAACTTATTTTTGTTGTAATTTGCATTTCCCTGATGACATAATTTTAAGCATTTTTTTATATGCTTATTTGCTATGTTTGTGTCTTATATGGTGAGGTGTCTATTTAGGTCTCTGACTCATATTTTAGTTTGATGGCTTATTTTCTAATAGTTGAATTTTTAAAGTTCTTTCTGTGTATTTTGGATAACAATCCTTTATCAGATAAGTCTACTTGCAGATACTCTCTCCCAGTCTTGTTTTTTCATCCTCTTGACCATGTCTTCCACAGAACAGTTAATATTAAGTTTAGTGAAGTCAGCTTATTTGTTCTTTTATTGATGGATCATGCATTTGGTTTACATGTAAAGTCATTGCCAAACAGTCATCTAGATTCTCCTATGTTATCTTCTAGGCGTTTTCTAGTTTTGTATTTCACATTTACTAAGTTGGGTAGTATGAGTCCTTCATCTTTTTCTTCTTTAGTATTATGTTGGCTATTCTGTGTCTTCTCTGTCTATGTTTAGAATCAGTTTGTGAGCATCTTCAAAATTTTGATTGGGTTTGCATTGAATCTATTGATTACATTGGAAGAGCTGACATTTTTGTAATAATGAATCTTCCTATTCATGAACATGGGAAATCTCTCTATTTATTTGATTTCTTTCACCAGAGGTCTGTAGTTTTCCTTATGTAGATTTTGTACATATTTTGTTAGTTTTATACCTAAGTTTTCATATTTTTGGGTTCTAATGTAAGTGGTATTAGATTTTTAATTTCAAATTCCACGTGTTTATTGCTGATATATGGGAAAGTAATTTACTTTTGTTTATTAAACTTGTGTCCTACAATCTTGCCCTAATTATGCATTGGTTCCAATAATATTTTTGTTGATACTTTCAGATTTTCTGAACAATTATGCCTATGGTATAATAATCCTAGTCCCCATTCTTTTGTACATATACATATATTATTTTAAGTCTCATTACTTTAGAAAGTTAGTATGATGATTTTAATACTTGTATGAAATTGCAGTTAAAAACGTGAAGTACAGAATTACATAATAATAGAATATAAGTCTATACAGAATCTTGTCATAATTCTAGAGAGTTTTGTTTTCTAAGATTTTATTTGTTTTAGAGAACACACAAAAGTGCAGGTGAGGGGAGGGGGGAGGGGCAGAGGGAGAGAAGGGGAACCTCAAGTAGACCCCCACCCCCCGCCCCCAGGGAGCAGGGAGCCCCACACAGGGCTCCATGTCATGACCCTAAGGTCATGTCCTGAGCTGAAACCAAGAGTCTAATGTTCAACCTACTGAACCACCAGGTGTCCCTATTTTTTGTTTTGTTTTTAAATGTATTTTGGCCTAAATGGTATAGTTTTACTTTAAGTTTGAAGAAGTGAATCACTTTCCTTTAATGTCTTGATAATTCAGAGTCTAGATCCAAAAAATAGCTTGGGCCATCTTCATTATTTTAGTATATTCTTGTACAGATTAGAAAAGAAAATGGAATAATGGTATTTGATTCATGTTTAGTTTTATCCAGGATTCAAATCTTAAACCAAATGGTTTTGATGCCTCTGAGCCAACAAGACACATACTTTTTTTTAAAACTTCATATATTTGGTTCATCTTTGCTGTTTTGTTTGTTTATAGAAACTGAAAATTAAAATGGAACTATAGAAATTCAGTTCAAATAATAAATGACTTTTTAGTCCAAATTGCAATTCTGCCACCTAGTGTTTGCATATGGATTTTTAAAGAAACAATATTCCCCCTCTTTTTAGAACTGTTTGAGAATAATTCTTTCTTTCATCCTTAGCTTACAAATTTAATATGCTGTCAATAAAACCTATAAAAAGGGCATCCATCTTTATTAACCTTTTTAAGGAATTAGATCTTTAGTATCTTAAAGCTTAATTGTTTATAAATTCATTGTATAAAAATTTGCTAAGTGTTTGCCAGTGATATTCACAGAATTCAGTTATGTAATGAATGAGTAATTTTACTTCCTTTAGAGTCGAGGTGGAAAAAAGTTTCTTGCTGTACTGAAAGAAATCTTGGACAGGGATCCTTTGTCTCAACTTTGTGAGAATGAAATGGATCTTATATGGACTTTGAGACAAGATTGCAGAGAGAATTTTCCACAGTCACTGCCAAAATTACTGCTGTCGATCAAGTGGAATAAGCTTGAGGATGTTGCTCAGGTAACAAAAGATAATTTTTGTATTTTGTGATTCATTTTGGGAGTATATATTACTTTGTTGATTTCATGTAAAATGGAACCTATATCTCCATAGGTTGGATAATTTTCTATAGGAGAAATTTTCAGGTTTTAAATTTTACATATAAATTCTACATTAAATGATAGACTAGACAGTTTAAGATTTTAAAATCCCAGATGCTAGATAGGTATTTTGTATCTTTCAATAAGAACGATTAAAACATGGCTTGTGGTTTAATTATCTATAATCCCTGCCTGCATGTAGTAGGTTCTGGATTTTTTCTAACAGTTTTATCAATGAGCCCCAAAGTTTTAATCTTAAAATGACTTTAATCTTTGCAATGACTGTTATAAAATCAATAGGTATTGTTTGAAAATTACCTCTATTTCTAGAAGCTAATACTTTAGAGCATAAACCTTTTCAATCAGTTTTAACATTCATTTTAATTGGGCAGTGTTGATGAATGTTTGCCTTTAGGTAGAATAAAGAAAAGGAAAAAAAGTATTCTAAAAAAAAAAGCCGCCAAATTTTAACTCCTTGATATAGTTTTCAGAGTCCTATCAAGAAGCACTGGCATTTATTAAATCCAGTTGGTTATCAGTATTCTACAGAAAGGTCCTTGATGTGCTTTTTAAATCAGAACAAATACATTTGGCATTTTAAAATAACTAAATTTGTTCACCTTGTTTGAATTTAGCGGATAGTTTAAAGTTTCCTGGTCTTGAGATGCCTGGGTGGCTGGGTTGAACGTCTGCCTTCACCTCAGGGCATGATCCTGGGTCCTGGGATGGAGTCCCACATCAGACTCCCCCACAGGGAGCCTCCTTCTCCCTCTGTCTGTGTCTGTGCCTCTCTCATGAATAAATAAATAAAATCTTTAAAAAAAATAACATTTTCTGGTCTTAGTAAATTTATAATGACGTTTTAAAATTTTATTTAAATTTTAATTCTAATATAGTTAACATACAGTGTTATATATAAGTGTGAAATCTGTAAGACTTTTAAAAAATTCAAGGAATGCATATTTATTTATATATTTATATACATTTAAAATTTATTTTATTATTTTACTTCTGTCAGCTTAGGACTTCTTCTGAGTTTATTTCTATTTTTTAACAATTTTTTGAATCATGTTACATAATTATAATGTGCCTCATTTAGACTGTTTTTGCAATTAGCCATATGAACATTACTTACTCTGAAAAGGAACTATTTCTGTATAGGTTTTAGCAGCCACTTATTTCCCTAAATTCAAGGTTAGTCTTCTATGAACTCCCATAATGGTAGAATATAAGCATTTTTTAGTTGGCATGTTTGCCTGCTTCTAGTGGATAATGTCCAGTTCTAACTGCTTATCCAAGAAATGCATCATATTATTATTTTGTATGGAATTGGAAGAAATTTCTTGCTGTACTTTTATTTATTTTTTATTTTTTTTTAATTTTTTAATTTATTTATGATAGTCATACAGAGAGAGAGAGAGAGAGAGAGGCAGAGACACAGGCAGAGGGAGAAGCGGGCTCCATGCACCGGGAGCCTGACGTGGGATTCGATCCCGGGTCTCCAGGATCGCGCCCTGGGCCAAAGGCAGGCGCCAAACCGCTGCGCCACCCAGGGATCCCTCTTGCTGTACTTTTAAAAGATATCTAAAAGAGAGGTTATGTTAGGTGTCAGAAGATGGAATGAAGGGTACCTAGGTGGCTCAGTTTGTTAAGCCACCGACTTTTGGTTTTGGCTCAGGTGATCTCATGGGTTATAAGATCTAGCTGGACTTCAGACTTTATGCCAAGCAGCCATTCGGCTTGAGGACTCCCTCTGACCTCTCCCACTAGCACGCATGCACATGCACATTCTCTCACTCTCTGAAATCTTAAAAAAAAAAAAAAAAAAAAAAGAATGGGCTAATTTTCCATTAATCTTTCTTTCCTTTTTAAAGATTTATTTATTTTAGAGAAAGAGAGAGAGAGAGTGTGCGAGCAAGTAATTGGAGGGATCCGGGTGGGGGGGAGAGAATCCTTAAGCAGACTCTCCACTAAGGGCAGAGCCCCATGTGGGGCTCGATACCAGGACCCAGGGATCATGACCTGAGCCAAAATAAAGAGTCAGCACTTAATCAGCTGAGTCACCCAGGCACCCCTCATATTTCTTTATTTGAACTCTGGGGACAGAAAACTTTTACATTTAGGAATTTAACACACTTATCTCATTTCCAGGAGATAACTTTTAAGAGTTATTTTCAGATATAAACAAACATTCTTCATTTTGATAGAAGAAAGCCAGTCCTAATCCTCTTTTTTTTTTTTTAAGTGTCTAGAGAAGAAACGCTGATGGAATAAAAAGTAATGTGTTTTGTTTTCCCAACTCTGTCCCATTGCTAGTTACAGTGAATGGGTACAAAAGATGGAATATAAACTATATTTTTAATAAATTGACTCTGCCTTAAGAAGTGGAGAGCCAGAAGTCTGTTACAAGATTTGTATTCTGATTCTAGAGGCCTAAGCCATGGGTAAAAATTCTATAGAAGAGTAGCTTTTCCCTCTCACCACCACCCCAGGGGGAAAAAAAAGAAGAGTAGCCCTCCCTTAAACCACAGGAAAATACTCTGTTGGCATAATGTGAAAGGGGTTTCAATAGTCTTTGCAGAAGGCATGGGTTGGTTAACACTGCTTTCACTGTTTATATGGCTGAGTCAGATTTCCCTGTTCACTTTCATAGCTTTTCCCAAACTAAAGTAGTGAGTTTTGATATTTTATTTAGCTTCACACGTATGTATGTATGTATGTATTTATTTATTTATTTATTTATTTGAAATAGTTTTACATTTATTTATTAATTTTATATTAATGCTTTAATAATTGTAAGTGAACTTTTTGTTTTTTTAATTGTAAGTAAACTTAATAGAGGTAGCTTCTTTCCAATAATAGGGGAGGTTTTAACTCACAGCATAGTTAGACTTTCTAGTATTACTGAATGTTATCTACCCTTTTCAGAATTGTTTTTGTGTAACAATATATTCCGTATTCCATGTGCTAACTGGAAATTGGGAAATGGTCCCCCCCCCCCCCCCGCCCCAATTCTTCTACCCATAATGGGAATTGCTCGCCAGTTAGGATCTGGTCAAAGTGGGGAGGGAGTCCCATCTGTGACAAAAAAAGTGGTATGAGGTAGGTGTTTCCTATCTTTAAACCAGTATTTGTTAACTTTTTTTCATTACTACACTTGTTAGGAGCCGCTGCACCCGCCCCCCACCCCCATCTTATTTATTTATTTATTTGAGAGAGAGAGAGAGAGAGAGAGAGAGAATGAGAGAGAGAGAATGAACTCTGGAGCATGAACAGGAGGTAGGGGCAGAGAAAGAGAGAGAAGCAGACTCCCCAACTGAGCAGGGAGCCTGATACAATATTGGGTTCTGTGAGATGGGGTGTTGTCCCAGGAGGCTGGGATCAGGACCTGAGCCACAGGCAGATGCTTAAGCGACTCAGCCACCCAGGCATCTCTGTTAGGAGCCATTTCAGACTTTTTTCTCTAATAGCCCCATTGCCATGATATTTTTATACCATAGGTAAGTATGTGTCTTTTTATGTACTGTACGCATATATGTGCTATATACATAAAACGAGCAAGTATAAAGCCTATTTTTATTTATGCAAATTTAAGAATAATTAAGATCTTAAGGTAAAAGTTAAAAAACTAACATTTTAGTATATTTAAATAACTTATGTAATTATCTAAATTGTAATACCAAATTTCATATGATGTTAGCAGTTTATGTATGTTTATGTAAATGTGTAGTAATAGCAATATAATCAAATATTAAAAAGTTATCCAAAAGTATTCTGCAAATGTAAAGTAATAGAAAAATGAATTTCTTTAAAAGTATCTTTAGTGAGGTTAAAATTGCTTCATATAGACATACTTTTTAACTTAGCTTCTAGATATTCATTCAAGTATTATTGACCTATTTTCCATTTGACATAATTAATGAGAGGGGTTGAAAAATTAGAATTAAAATAATATAACTTATTTTTATTTAGTTCTTAAACCCGAAGTCTCACATAACTTAAATGACAACAAGGCAGCTAGGCAGTAAATACTCTCTGGCTACTTCTTGCAGTATGACTGTGAAAATGACAGTCAGTTGAGAGAAGTCCTTCAGTCATTGCCATCTGTTTGCCATATTTTTGTGTTTTGATGTTGCATACATTTTGTGTGTCGTCTTTAGATTCAAGGTGCTACTTATGTGATACCCAATATCACATATATATTATGTGATAATACTGATCAGATATTAAGGAATATGATTTTATCAGGTAGGGTTGAACTTAGCCACAAATCATAATTATAAAAAAAATTTTTTTTTTTTTTGCTCTCTTGTAAAACCACTTTTCTTCTCATTTAACTATCCCTGATAAGAATATGTACTATAAACATAACTAACCTTGAGGAGGCAGTGACTTTTTTTTGCCTGGAGCAACTTTGTGAGATGAGTCTCACAGTGATCTGATGGGAGACAGGTAAGAATTCTTTCTAGGTATTTGGGTTTTCTGGAGCTAAGGTTTCCAAAGATGTGACCATGTCTGCTAGAATCCACCCTCTACCTGCAGTCCCACCTCATCCCCATGGAGAGATTCTTTTTTATTCTGTCTAGATCATTTCTATGTGACATTTATAAATAGTAGACTGGCTATATTTACTTTGTTTATAGAAAATAAACTTTTTCCTTTTTAAAGATTTTATTTATTTAAAAAAGAGAGAGAGAGCACAGTGAGAAGGAGCACAGGGAGAGGTTAAAGCAGGCTCCCCTCTGAGCAGGGAGCTGGATGCGGGGTGCAATCCTAGGACCCTGGGATCACGACCTGAGCTGAAGGCAGATGCCCAACTGACTGAGCCACCTGGGGCCCCTAAACTATTTCTTTTTAGTCATTTATTGTGATTTAAAGGTTTTAAACATATACGGTCAATAAAATAATTATGTTAAGTGATGGATATTCTTAAAAATATTGAGAACTAAAAGTAAGGTCCCCCCTAAATAATTTTATGTTGAGTTATTAATGAACTCTTTTTATATGTAAATTAGCTATCATTAGCTTGAGTGTTACAGCTTATATTTGTACTTTGAATTTTACCTTTAAATATTTCTTGATCATTTCTCTTTCTTCCTTTAAAAAATTATTAAATGGTAATGATTGTAGAATCATTATATTCAGTATATCATTCTGTTCCCAGGTAAGTACTTCATAGCTTTTTAAACTTGCTTATCTATAGAATATTTCAACAAAGACAGTCTTTATTAGTCCATGTTAATAGGAGTAGATTTTTGAGGCCTCAGTAATTGTACATATGCTTTTCTTTTCCCATCTTTTGCCAAGAAAAAATAGATTATTTTTCTCCTCTATAATTTCTGAACCAGTTTTAATTTTTCAACAGCTTCAGGCACTACTTCAGATTTGGCCTAAACTGCCCCCCCGGGAGGCCTTAGAGCTTCTAGATTTCAACTATCCAGATCAGTACGTGCGAGAATATGCTGTGGGCTGCCTGCGACAGATGAGGTATTCTGCAGGTGGCTTTCTTGGGGAAAAGGAATAACGTGGGGGTAGATAGAGAAGGTGATATCTGCTTGAATGTTGATAAGAAAGGAAAAAGCTAGGAATTATTCAGAGTTAAAAGCATTTTTCCCCCCTCTCTCCCTATATTCCTCCCTCCACCTTTCTCTCTTTTTCCTTCCTCTTTCACGTTTACTCTCTATTTTAAAACAAAACCCAGGGGCAGCCCAGGTGGGCTCAGCAGTTTAGTGCCACCTTTGGCCCAGGGTATGATTCTGGAGACCCGGGATCGAGTCCCGCGTCGGGCTCCCTGCATGGAGCCTACTTCTCCCTCTGCCTGTGTCTCTTATCTCTCATTCTATCTGTGTCTCTCATGAATAAATAAATAAAATCTTAAAAACAAAACAAAACCCAGAGACACACAACCAAGATCGCCCTTGGCTTCCATGATTCATTAGAATTCACAGAACTCACATATATTCATATTTTGGCTATGATTTATTATAGCAAAAGGAGACCATGTAGAATTGGTAAAGGAAAAAGATTAATGGAGCAAAGACTGGAGAAAACCATGCAGGAGCTTCTAAGAGTTCTTTACCAGTGGAATCACAGTGAATATGCTTAATTTCCTCAGCAACAAGTTGTAACATGTCTGAAATGTTGTCTACTGGGGACGATCCTCAGAGATTTGGTGGCTAGAGTTTTTATTGGGGGCTAGTTACAGAATCACCCTCTGCTTAACACAAAAGCAAAATTCTAGACTCCCAGAAAGAAGATGGATGTTGAGCGTAAACCATACTGTTTGTGAGAACAATTTACCCATGCAAAGCCATTCTTACCTGTTAGGTGGTGAGAAGCCTTCTGAAATCCTTCTTTCCAGATGCAGGCTAAAAGGCCAGTGTTGTAAACAGGCTTTTTTTTAAGGGATAACATTCAGGCCTGCTGTTATGTTAACTCTTTTCTGTCTATCACTCAGAATTAAGAAATGTTAATATTTTGTCATTTTTTAATACTTTTAAGCAAATAGCATTATAGCAAAAGCTGAAGTCCTCATAGTTTTTTGTTTTTTTTTTTACCTAATCCTGATTGCTTTCACTTCCCAAAGACAATCATTATCATGCATTTGACCATGTATCCTTTTATACCACATTTTTCTGTTTATACTACATTTTATAACTATAAAAATATAGAGAGGGCAGCCCGGGTGGCTCAGCGGTTTAGCGCCGCCGTCAGCCCATGGCCTGATCCTGAGACCTGGGATCGAGTCCCACATCGGGCTCCCTGCATGGAGCCTGTTTCTCCCTCTGTGTCTTTGCCTCTCTTTCTCCCTGTTTCTCATTAATAAATAAATAAATTAAAAAAAATAGAGTAACACTGTACATTTAAAAATTACACTGATATGTCTTACCATATGTATTATTTTAAATCTTTTTAAAAATTCAGCATAGGTTTTTGAGGTCATTCTCTCTAAACCTTTTTTTTTAAATATTTATTCATTCATTCATTCATTCATTCATTCATTTATTTATTTATTTATGATAGTCACAGAGAGAGAGAGAGAGAGAGAGAGGCAGAGACACAGGCAGAGGGGGAAGCAGGCTCCATGCACCGGGAGCCTGATGTGGGATTCGATCCTGGGTCTCCAGGATCGCGCCCTGGGCCAAAGGCAGGAGCCAAACCGCTGCGCCACCCAGGGATCCCTCATTCTTTCTAATTACATATAAATATAGTTCATTCCCTTCACTACTCTGAAATATTCTTTCATAGGGATATATCTTATTTACTCCATATTGAGGAACATTTTGTTTTCTCCAGACTTTCCTGTTATAAACAGTGCTACAGTGAACATGCTTGTAGAGTTCTCTTTGGCCAGTACATGTGTGAAAATCTATGAACTTTATTTGAAGAAATGTCATTATTGAGACCGTCTCAGAGAATGGGCATTTTCAGATTTATCTATTTCTAGTCTCAAGAATGAAGATTATACTGTATGGTTATTTGAAAAATAGAAGTTCTCAGAAAATTATGGATACTGTTAATCCTTTTTCTTCTTTTTAAAAGTCATATATGTTTCAGGTCATGTGATGTCCAAAGGAAATACACAAATTCTTCTATAGTTGTTTTTTTAGGGGAGTGAAGTTTGAAGTATAAGGAAAGAGGAAGCCTCCTTCTGTTTCTATACTTCCTTTCTATCTTTTACACCATTTCTAAGTTTTATAAAGGGCATAGATTTTACAATAAACTTTAGATTGTTGAACACTTTTTAAAAATGAGGTTCCTAGTTGCATTGGAGACCTGAGGGGAAGGGGCTACCCAGCCCCCTTTTAGCCAAGTGTTTTTTTTTTTTTGTTTGTTTGTTTTAATGTATAGATCCCCAGGAGGAGATTGTTGTGCTCTCCATGTTCCATATGGCTAATTCTGATTGACTTTCCTATGATAAATTTTCTACTTCTGAGTATTTTTTTAATGTAGTGCCCTGGGTTTCAGTCCCAGATCTGCATTAGATTTTTTTTAACCATTTATTGCCCAAGACTATAGTTAGCAAGTAGGGGACTTGGGATTCCTATCTTACCTGACCATTGGAATTGCCTTTGATGAGAATGTGTTTACATGTGAATGGTTTGGAGATAGGCAGAAAACAGAGAACCACTAACCTTAATTAATTCAGCTTATTTAATTACAATATTATGTTGTATTAATTCAGGGAATCCGTTCCCACTTACACATATACTCATTTCATTATCCTTTAAATAGTTTAAAGTTAATATTTTAATGTTCACTGACTATCTGGGAAAAGGAATTACCTAACCCTAATGATACAGGAAAATAAATTGTTAAATTACTAATGGAATTTTTATTTAAAAAAAAAAAAACTGGTTGAGAATATAACTTTTCCAGCATGATGAGTAATCAGTATTAAGGTACCTGATTTTATAGAAGCTCTGGGCTGATTGTAAATGCAATCATTAATCGTATCAACCTAGGTAATTTAATTGAAATGCCCTATAAACCTGTTCTTTACTTCTTTCCTTTCCATTTCCCCTCCTCCCCACAGGAAATTTTGAGCTTTTTTTGTGTTATTTTAACAGTGGAATAGTGAATGTAAGCATGCCATAAGCCTGACCCAAAAGGACCACTGTGTTTCAGTAAGTTAGTATTTGATAGCTTGATAGGAAGGGATCTTTTTTTGGCACTGGTTGTTGAGTGACTTATCTGTCTTTTGTTTCTTTTAGTGATGAAGAACTCTCTCAGTATCTTTTACAACTGGTGCAAGTTTTAAAATATGAGCCTTTTCTTGATTGTGCTCTGTCTAGATTCCTATTAGAAAGAGCGCTTGCTAATCGGAGGATAGGGCAGTTTCTATTTTGGCACCTTAGGTAAGTCTTTTTTATTTTTTAATTTGCGTCTACTTTGTGCTTTTGTAAATATAAATCAGAATAACATGCAACATTTAGTCTATCCGTCAGCTGCTGTAGTTGTTCCTGAGCCATATATAACATTTACACGCTTTTTGATGTCTTCTGTTTCTTCATACTCAACTCTTAATTTTCAGGATTTGGCAAAGTAATTCAGATAAGTGTTCCACCAAGCCTCCTTGATATTTTAACTGAAACTAATAATGTATTGCTATTTTCTAGTCAGGTGTACTTATTGTGTACTTAGAACATATTTGGGCTAAAATCAGATCTGCGGACTCCTTTTGAAAGGCTTTGGTATTAATATCATTGCTACTAACAGGTAGAGGTTTTAAAGTTTTTGTGTAACAGCAGCAACATTTTTAACTGCTTTATTAGGTCATTTTCAGAAATATAGGAGTCTTATTTCAGCAAGTTTATATTGGGGTAAAATCAGGAAGGATAACTAAAATCCTTCTGTTTCTGGGGAAATTGTTGAATCCTCATTTCTGACTCTGTACTCACACATTTTTGTCGTTTTCATCTGGACTTCAGAGTATTAAAATCAGTGATCGTCAGAAAAATATGACTTTCCTCCATTTTAGGTAAACTTCTTAAGAAAAATAAGCTCTGTTTTTTTTTGATGTTAATTCTGGGGGTTACATTTCTGAATCTTGACTTCCTATTTACTCATAGAGGTTTTTCCTTTCTTTTTTTTAATTAGTCATCTTTTCATACAGTTCAATCTTCCTATTTTTAAGCCCCCCAAGGAATAACAAAACATGGTGTTCCTTCCTTTTTCAAACATGTATGGCATTCTTTAGCTGAAAAAAAAATTGTATAATTGAGGGTTTAGTCAGTTGTATGATATGAGTCAGATCTTTGTGTTTTACTTTATTGTCTTTTAATTGGCAGTATTGCCATTTCAACTGTGAAAATCAAATAAAGTAAGATGTGAAAATTTTGGGTGTTTTGAATAAAAAAAATAACTAATTACAAAATCACACATGGTTTTGAACTATGGTGTTTAAAGACTTGGGGAGTTGACCATCCCACTAATAGTTGTGAACAAGATCATGTTTCTTCTGTTTTTTGATCAGTATTAAAAGTTTATTTGATAATAGAATATGAAGTTGGTATTTTTATTTGGTGATCTGAAGTGTTTTATAAACAACCCATCTTAATATTATTAACTTATTTGTAGGTCAGAAGTGCATATCCCTGCTGTCTCAGTACAGTTTGGTGTCATCCTTGAAGCATATTGCCGGGGAAGTGTAGGGCACATGAAAGTGCTTTCCAAGCAGGTATCAAGTTTTTTTAATCTTCATGTTCAGCTTGCCACATTGTATTTGATAAATTGTATCATATGGTGTTTCTCATGTTACATTATTTCATAGAGGTTTCAGTAACTAAACCTAATTAATACATTTTTAAATTAAAATTTAAGTCAAGAAGTGAAGTGTCAACAAACTTGGAACATTGAGTGCTCCCCTCAAAATTACTGATTCCTCATAGTATCTGTATTAATAAACATGCCTTACATTTTAATAGGAAATACTTATTTAGACATGCTTAACAATGGGTTTGATGGTGATGGTGACAAAGGTCATGAAATTTTTAGACCCTGTTTTTTTCATATCTCTGAGTTACTCTGTCCAGTTAGTATAGTATTTATGATTCATATATTCTGCATATGTTTTAGTTTGAGATATTTTGACACCTAAGTCCATTGTTGTAGGATCTAGAATTCAGAATCCTCAAGCTGCTTTTTCAAACTATATATATATATTTATATATGTATATATAGGCCTGCAGTCCCTTATCTTCTTTCCAGGTCTTCATTTTCTAATCATTGCAGGTGATGAGATATTAGTGATATTGATAGGTCAGATATCAAATGCTTATATGCAAGGAAACATACTGAGTGTCTTAAGTATATTACTTTACTCTCCTAATACTGCACCACAGTAGTTGCCAATACTGTCTGGATTTGACAAGGAGGAAAACAGAGGCTGTAAGAGATTAAGTAGCTTGTCTATAATCCCACAACTGTTAAGTGACAGGAATAAGTTTTAAATTTAAGTCTGTCCAGGGCAGCCCGGTGGCGCAGAGGTTTAGCGCCGCCTGCAGCCCAGGGTGTGATTCTGGAGACCCTGGATCGAGTCCCATGTCAGGCTCTCTGCATGGAGCCTGATTCTCCCTCTGCCTGTGTCTCTGCCTCTCTCTCTCTCTCTCTCTGCATTTCTATGAATAAATAAATAAAATCTTTTAAAAAAAATAAATTTAACTCTGTCCAGGTATAAAACTTAACTTTCTTTTTTATTACAGCAGGGGTTGTCACAACTTTTTAGCACCACAACTCTCTTTTATAAATCAAAACCTAAACACAGATCCACTGTATAAAAGAGACAACAATGTAATTTTATCAGTATAATGGTGTTTTGAAACTAAAATAAAATATAAGCCATTAAACAGAACCATGAAGCTGTTATACTAAATACAGAATTTCAAAATCTGGGACTATTATTAACAATTGTAGTCTCAGTATCCACTTATTTCTTTTGTTTTGGAGACAATCTTGATTTATACAGCTAAGTAATTGCAAATGACGATGGTTGTTTATTTAATTTTTTTAAAAAGATTTTATTTATTTATTCATGAGAGACACACACACAGAGGCAGAGACACAGGCAGAGGGAGAAACAGGCTTCATGCAGGTAGCCTGATGCAGTACTCAATCCCAGGACCCCAGGATCACTACCTGAGCCAAAGGCAGATGGTCAACCACTCAGCTACCCAGGTGTCCCAGTAATGATTGTTTAATAGTTTGCTTGCAAGTGAGGAGCATAACCATGGCCCAGGCTTGATTTGCTGGTCAGTCGTTTGTCCCCTGAAGGTTGAAATGAGAGCATTTCTGGCATCAAAATAAAACAAATAAACAACCCTTTATTCTGGCTTCATGTCAGCATCCTTCACTGACAGGTAGCAACAGTATGCTTTTGTTCTTGAACAGTAATTTTTCTTGAATTGACTATCCTCTAAATAAACAGAAGAAGGTTTTCTTAATGGTTTAGTATATATTTACTCATAATTTAGTATATGCCAGGGTTTGTGTTAGGTACTGGTAATGTGAAGTGAATATAGTTATGTTATTGTTATCAAGGAGTTTATATCCCATAGAGAAGGTGTACAAATCAGTGATTAAGTGCTATGATAGAAGTGTTGTTAAGGGAATATTATGGAAGCACAAAAGAGAGGCATGTAACCAAATGTAGGACATTAGGGAAGAGTTCACAGTGGAGGTGACGCTTGAAGGTTTTGATGGTCTTAGATGGTGTTAGTTCTGTGAAGAGTGTATTAGTGTTTTACAGAGAAACGGGTGTTTGTGTATGTGTATGGTTGACCCTTGAACAACATAAATTTGAACATGAGTCCATTTATATATACACTGATTTTTTGATACAGTACAGTAAATTATTTTCTCTGTGGTTTTCTTTCTTTTTTTTTTTTTAAGATTTTATTTATTCGTGAGAGACACAGAGAGACACAGAGAGAGACAGAGAGAGAGAGAGAGAGAGAAAGGCAGAGGCACAGGCAGAGGGAGAAGCAGGTTCTGTGCAGGGAGCCTGATGTGGGACTCAATCCCAGGACTCCAGGATCATGCCCTGGGCTGAAGGCGGCGCTAAAGTCCTGAGCCACTGGGGCTGCCCTCTATGATTTTCTTAATATTTTCTTTCTTCTAGCTTACTTTTTTTGTAAGAATATAATATATGATACAGATAATGTACAAAATATGTTAATTGACAGTTTATGTTATTGGTTAGGCTTCCCGTCAAAAGTAGGCTATTAGTAGTTAAGTTTTTGGGGAGTCAAAAGTTATATGCAGATTTTTGACTGCATGAGGCTGGAGGTGGAGTCAGTACCTATAACCCTTTATTTAAGGGTTAGCTGTATAGAGAGTGAAGCAGAAGAGGACGGTGATGTTGTGATTCATTATAAAGAATTGCTTCTGTGATTATGGAGGCTGAAAAGTCCTGAGATCTTCAATTAAGCAAACCAGGAGAACTGATGCTGAAGTTCTAGTCTGAAAGCAGACAAGCTTAACACCGAAGGAGTTTTATTTAGTTCCAGGCAGGAAAAAAAACCTGTGTGTAGCTCAAGGCACAGACAGGCAGAGTTCCTTCTTATTTGTTGGAAGGTCTACCTTTTTATTCTATTCATAACTTAA
Organism: Canis aureus; assembly: GCF_053574225.1. Taxonomy (NCBI): domain Eukaryota; kingdom Metazoa; phylum Chordata; class Mammalia; order Carnivora; family Canidae; genus Canis; species Canis aureus. The sequence goes on from NC_135632.1 coordinate 17,736,173, forward strand.
CAGGTTCTGATAAGATCCACTCATATTGGGAAGGGCAATCTGCTTCACTCAGTCTACCCATTTGAATGTTTATTTTATCCAAAAACACCCTTACAGACCTACCTAGAATGATGCTGGACCAAATATTTGGGGCACTCTGTGGCCCAGTCAAGTTGTTACCTAAAATTAACCATCACAGATCAACTTGGCATGTATACACAGCTCTGAAAACCATATTTAATTTCTAAATAAAGACTCAAGTTCAGAATTCCCCCTAAGATGATAAAATTACCCAGTACAATAAAAAATACACTAAGCTCTTTCCCAGAACAGGAGGTAATATCCTTGAATGGTGTCTACTTTTCTCCTTGTTTCTCTGTAAATTAAATGGTATGATGTAAAAGTAACACTTAAATACTATGATATAAAGCCAGTATAAAGTCAGTACATCTTATGTTATATGATAAAGGAAAAGAGTGGGAAGGAAACAAAGATTCTCTGTGTCTACATATGGCATGCGCATACACACACACAAACATATGCATACCAAAACAAGGAGGAGATACTCATAATAGTTAATCCCATTTCTGTAACCAGTCATGTGGTCATAGCTGGTATTGATTACTACGTTCTTCCAACCCATTCTGTATTCCCTCTGCCTTTAGTAATAAGCATTTCACTGGTGGTTCTTGACCTGCTGGGTTGACCCAAACCTTCATTCTTTTTTTTTTTTTCTTCTTTAAAGATTTTATTTATTTGAGAGAGTGAGACCATGCATACATGGCGAGGGCGGGGGGTGGTGTGCCGAGGCAGAAAGGGAGAGGGATAAGCATACTCTTGGATAAGCACAGGGCTCGATCCTAGGACCCTGAGATCAAGACTGAGCCAGAATTAGCTCCATAACCAACTGAGCCTCCCAAGGAGCCCTCCAAACCTTCATTCTCCCCCCCCCCCCCAAACTTTCATTCTTGAAGGGTCCAGGTCATTAGTAGTCCTACCTAAGTTAGCTTGTAATTGTCCATTGGTCTTAATCACAGGACATGGATATACTAAGAAAAGATCTCCTTTATTCTAGACATACTCTTCCTTATATCTATGGAGTAGTAGGCCAATTTCCCCTTGGTATTCATGATCAGTCACTTCAGTCAGTATCATAATGCCCTTCTTCTTATTTTTTTTTTTTTTTTAAGATTTTATTTATTCATGAGAGGCAGAGACACAGGCAGAGAGAGAAGCAGGCTCCATACAGGGAGCCGATGTGGGATTCAATCCCGGATCCTGGGATCACACCCTGAGCTGAAGGCAGATGCTCAACCACTGAGACACCCAGGCGACCCTCATAATGCCCTTCTTTACCTGTTGATTCAAGGATATAAGGAGCTTAGAGTGGTTGGAGTCTTCCAGTTCAGTAGAATCATTGCCATGTCTCCCATTGAAATCATTCTTTCTTTCTTCTGAAACTAAGACCTCTGTGCCAGTAAAGCATGAGGGTACAGGAAAAGAAACCAAAAATTTTGCTAGTGAGTTACTAAGGGGTAATGGCAAATGGTACCACTTCCATTTTTAAACCTTGATTTCACGACCATTGAGTCCTGGGAATAAGAGTGTCATATATTAGATGCTGACTCAGAGCGTATATAGTTTTCTGGAGAACTTTGACCAAGTCCTGAAAGGTATTGCCACCTAGCTGGTACTATAAGTTAGTCTTCAAAAGGCCATTCCACTCTTCTCTCAAGCTAGCTATTCAGATTAATAGGGAACATGGTAAGACTAGTGAAAACCATGAACATGCCCCTGTTGTTAACACTTCATTTGCTATGAAATGAGTTTCTTGATCAGAAGCAATGCTGTATGGAATACCATGATGGTGGATAAAGTGTCCTGTGATTCCACCAATGGTAGTTTGGCAGAAACATTGCATGCAAGGAAGGTAAATCCATATCCAAAGTTAAAGTGTCTGTTCCAGTAAGAATAAAATATTGCCCCTTCCATAGTGGAAGCAGTCTAGTGTAATCATCCTATCACCAGATAGTTGGCTGACCATCCCAGGTAAGTGGTGCTATATTGGGATCTCAGTATTAGTCTCTGCTGCTGTCAGAGCAGGCTCTCAGTGGTCAGAGACAGGTAGGCTTTAGAGAGTGGAGGTCCATATTGCTGAGCACATGCATAACCTCCATCCCTGCCATCTTGACCACTTTGTTCATGAACCCCTTTTGGTGATGACAGATTTGGTTGGGGAATCTGACTGTATCCACAGAACAAGCTATCCTATCCACTTGATTATAAAAATCCTCTTCCAAAGCCCTCCTTTGGTGAACATCCAGGGAGACACATATCTTTTTTTTTTTTTTTTTCCTTTTTCCTAGCTATTCAGAGAGGATTATTATATATCTCTTCCCCCAGATTTCCTTGTCACTAATTTTCTACTCATGTTCCTTCTGGGTCCCTGACTATGAGCCAAGCTTTGGTCACAGCTCATGAATTGGTATATAATCACATGGCCATTTCTCTTTCCAAGCAAAGTGATCAGTGAAGTGTACTTTCCAAAGTTCTGTATGTATATGACTAGGAAGTTATTAGCAAGGTAGCTACATCTAGCTGATAGAATCTGAATCAGTATATTCAGTCCACTTAGATGAAATCTTTTGTAGAGTTAAAAAATCTCTTCCAGACTTTGCTTTTTGATGCATTGTTTTTTGTCTGATGGAAAAGATTCCCCTGCCTTGATATAGTTTCCAACCTCTCGATCTCATTTGAAGGCCATTTGTTTCCTCACTCTTACCCTATTCATTTCTATACCTCTCTGGTGTCCACTCTTTTATATAAGATCCTTGTAGTAATTTCCAGTTCTGTTACACTTCTCTAACTCATTTGCATTGCCAAAGAAACATCCATAGCTTTTTATGGATTTATATTATATATGCGTAATATATTATTATATTATGATTACGTTATGATTATTCATTTGTGTTAAAACAGCTATTATCTGATCCTTTTGGAATGCCCATTAATGGTGGTAATAATAGCTAACATTTACTCACCATTTCTTATGGGCCATTTATTCTTCACAGCTATATGAAATGAATACTATTAGTCCCCTTAATTTTATAGTCCTCTTAGATATATCTCATACCCATCAATGTCTCTTGTGTTCATGGTTACTGTCCTTGTCCAATCCACTATCTTCTCTCACCTGGATGTCTTCATTAACTTCTTAAATTGCACCCCGTGTTTCCATCTTTACACACACACACACACACACACACACACACACACCCTTCTCTGCACAGGAGATAAAGTGACATTTTAAAAATGTAGATGTATTACGCCATTTCCATCTTTAAAATCTCTGAAGTAATATTTATTACATGGAAAATAAAATTCAAAATTATTTCAACTATCTAATTAGCTTTATTAAATGATTTATGAATTGGGCAGTGTCCCACCTAGCTAATCTAGTAAAGGGGACTTCAAGTTGCAAAATAGACAGATTTTATAGGCCAAAATGGAGTGGGACAATTAGGAAAAGAAATTATTGTTTTAGTAAAGTTACCTTCCCTTAGGAGGAAGGACAGAGAGGGTCTTATTAAATGAATTTCCTCATTTTCCTTTGAGGGGCTGGGAAGGACAGATTACCTTATTGATGCTGACCAGAAAATTCCTGACTGTTATGACTACACTTCTGGGGCAGGGGCAGGAGGCACCTGGGTGGTTCAGTTACTTAAGCATCCAACTCTCTTAATTTCAGCTCAGATCATGATCTCAGGGTAGTAAGATCAACTTTGTGTTGGGCTCTGTGCTTAGCATGGAGTCTGCTTGGGATTCTCTTTCTCCCTCTTGCTCCTCTCTGTACTCATGTGCATGTGCTCTGTCTCTCAAAATAAATAAATAAAATCTTAAAAAAAAAAAAAAAAGAAAGAGAAAGAAAAGGGGGCACCTGAGTGGCACAGTCAATTAACTGGCCAACTCTTGGTTTTGGCTCAGGTCATGATCTTGGGGTTGTGAGATTGAGCCCTGTGTAGGGCTCTGTGCTCAACATTGAGTCTTTGAGTTTTTCTTGCCCTCTCCCTCTGCACCTTCCCCCTCCCTGCTCTTTCTCTCTTTCTCAAATAAATTAATTAATTAAAAAAAAATAAAAGACTTCACTTTGGGGGAAGCTTGAAATTGCAATTAAGGTTAAGTATTAAGCCCCAGCTTGGTGACTTGGCCTAGCATTTGAGGCCTGTCAGTTTCTTTTAACATATCCATTTTGATCAGGCTCTCTGCTTAATGTAAAGATATGATCAAAATTTAAAGTATTAGTTCCACTATCAGATACTGTTCTGAAGTTCTTGAAGTTTTTATTGTTTCTTTTATATGGTATCCATTATCCATAGATTAGGATATTTTTGCTTAATCCCTATGGTATTCATAGGTTAGAAGTCAGTCATTCTCTTTCTTCTTCTTCTTCTTTTTTTTTTTTCTTTTTGACATTCCAGTCCTTGATGCTTAGTGGCTAACAAATACACATTTAAAATTTGTGAGAAAATACAATGTACCAGAGAGATTATTATGATAACTATAAGTAGGATAATTCCCAGTGTTTGGAGTGCATTTTGGAGCTATGGTCCCCAAGACCCAAACCAGTCAAGGAAAGACCCTGTTGAAGGAGTTACCCTTTTAAGCCAAGTAGCTTGATCTGTGGTCTGATATAACTGAATTTCAGCTTCCTAAGAAATGTTAATCCCAGATATAGCAAGTAGTGTTGGTCACAGCAGAGATACCTCCTTGCTCAGCTAAAAGGTAATTGAAGACTGTTCTACTATCAAGAACAGCTTTGGGGATCCCTGGGTGGCGCAGCAGTTTGGCGCCTGCCTTTGGCCCAGGGCGCGATCCTGGAGACCTGGGATCGAATCCCACATCAGGCTCCCGGTGCATGGAGCCTGCTTCTCCCTCTGCCTGTGTCTCTGCCTCTCTCTCTCTCTCTCTGTGACTATCATAAATAAAAAAAAAAAAAAAAAAAAGAACAGCTTTGGCTAAGGAGTCTAAGGATGATTGTTGGGCCTCTGTTGCTTTAGCAGCAGATTCTGCAGTACTTTTCAAGAGTTGAGAAGAAGTTCCTGATCATAGACTCATTTACATTTATTCCTAACCAGGGAAGTAGGGACCTGCCAAGAGGAATGAATCCTGAATCATGAAAGCCTCCTGGCAAGTCCTTTCTAACTCAACAATGTAACTTCAGAGGAGTCACCCAATGAGATGTCTTATTTTGTCTGTGAAAAGTTAGGGGCCCAGTTAGATTTTCTCCTTGCCTGAAATAAAAGGCTATTGTAAATTCCAGAGTTTACCTCCCTTAAGCAGTGGCCTGGGGAGAAAGAGATGAGGGCATTTTCTTTCCAGGGTAATGCCAGAGTAAAAGAAAAGAGAAAGAGAAAAGGTTCCTGTTCAGTTAAAATTTATAGTCTTGATCTGTCATCTTGGGCAGAAGCAGTCTGCCTTGACATCAGCTACTTCGCTTCCTCATCAATTTGTCTTAGAAGTTGCCAGCATCTGTCCAGGTTGGAGGTGAACCTCCATTAGCTATGAGTTATATACCCAAGGCTTAATACCTTTTAGTTTTGCAGCAGTGTAGTGGTCAAGAGCACTTGGTAAGGTCCCTTCCAATGAGGCTTGAGGGCTGTCCTCCTCTGATGACATTTCCAGAATAACCAGTCACCAAGCTCTATACTGTGACCAATTGGGATTCAAGAAGTCTTCTTTAACCCATTGATGATAAGCTTGAGCATAAGATATTAGAAATTTATAGTAGCTGGTCTTAATAGCATTGAGACAACAGGGGATCAGCATAAGGCTGTATACCAATTACATTGGCCTGCTGGTGACTGTCACATGTGGAGTAAGTTTGTTTCCTAAAGGGGTAACTACTAACAGTCAGCAACATCAGAGATAATACCGTAGGCAAGGAAATTCCAGTAGTGTAGGCAAGTTTAGAAATTTTAAGTTTCAGAATCCCATTAGTTCTCTGAGCCTTGCCTGATAATTGAAGATGATAGGGACGATATTAATTCTAAGAAGTTTGTGAGGTTTTCATTAACCTCATGTGATTTGTCCAGTGAAGTGGAGGCCTCCATCACTGGATATTGTGGAAGGTATACCACAAGTGGGAAATACATTTCCTCACAATTTCTTGCCACTGTGAGGGCATTAGCCTTGGAGCTTGGGAAAGCTTCAGCCAATCTGGAAAACATATATACAATAACAACATATTGATAACCCATACTAAGTGGCAATTGAATGAAGTCATCTACAGGTGTTCAAAAGGTTCAGAGGGAGGAGGTCTGAGATCTCTGGGAACAAAAATATTTATTCTCAGATTATGGATCTGACAGGTCAGACATTGCTGATAGACTGTGTTTGCTATTTATTTATTTAAGATTTTATTTATTTATTTATGAGAGATACACAGAGAGAGGCAGAGGGAGAATCAGGTTCCCTACATGGAGCCAATGTGGGACTCGATCCCAGGACCCCAGGATCACAACCTGAGCCAAAAGCAGATGCTCAGCCACTGAGCCACCCAAGTACCCCCTGTGTTTGCAGTTTAATAAGAGTGTCTTTACCAATCCCTATTGGTAAAGATGACTTACCAATAAGATGACTTGGGTCATCTTAAATGCATTATGGTGGGTTAAAGAATGCAAAAACTAAAAAAATGGGGTTTGCCAGGGAGTCTGCAAGAACCAAGCAGCCATCTTGGGTTTCCCATAGCCTCAAACTGTTTAACTTAAGAGCTATTGCTTACCCATCTTAATTTTTCTAATTCAGGAGAAGACTGTAGCCATTTTAAAAGTCCATCAGGATGGCAACATTCTGTGAGTAAGGGACAGGTTTTGCAGAAGCAGAATGGATTTTTTCCACATGTGCCACAATCTATAGATTGTATTGCTGTTGCTTTTGCATGAATGCTGGGGCATTTCTCTGATACTCAGGTTTAATCCTTTTAGTGTGAACCTCAATTTTAATGACAGCAATTTCAGAACGTAAGGCTATAACAGTAAGAAGATAGTTTACTTTTGCCGTTTTTCATTGGGGTCCCAGAGGATGTCAGAAACCTTTTAAGATAATCAGAATTAAAGTAACAGTATTATACCAGGACATACCAGATTTCTAGGAATTTCACATAATATTTAGAACACAAATACAGCGTACAGAAAGTTTTCTATTGTTTGACAATATTTTCTATGTAATTTAATATATCAAATAAGCCTAATCAGTATAACAGATCCCTTGAAATGTTTCAGGAGGTCCTTTGGAAAAATTCCAAAGTAGTTATAACTGGCTGACCCACTTAGGTGTCCCCCCAAATTTTCTTCCACATCAAAAAGAACATTTTTTTTAAGGTTTTATTTATTTATTCATGAGAGACACAGAGAGAGGCAGAGGAGAAGCAGGCTCCCTGCAGGGAGCCCAATGTGGGACTTGATCCCATGACCCCGGTATCACACCCCAAGCGAAAGGCAGATGCTCAACCAAGTGAGCCACCCATGTCTCCCCAAAAAGAACATTTATAATTTGATTTTGGGAAGTTTGTGGGGGAAAAATGTTTTAACGCACTGGGTAAATAGGATCACAAATCATGATGACGCTTAATCATTATCTATTAGCAAAACTTAGCTCTTTTAATATTGAGAAGACTCCGTTTTCTTAAAGAGAGCAACCACAGGAAATTATTTTGATAAAGCACAGTATCTTTATTTTCTAGGCAGATCACTTAAAGATGAAGAAACTTCACAGTCTGTTATCAAAAGTAGATAAAAAATATTTAAAAAACCCAGAAAACCAAATTCTAATTTTACACCAGCTTACTTATGATATTAAAACCTACCCATTCCAGTTTTAGTCCTGACCACACGTAAAATTCCTTTCCAAAGGTTTCTTTTTTCATAAAATATCTACAACCTTTTTCCCCTCAAAAACGTTTCTTTTCTCATACTTTCTTTTACCAAAAGCACATTTTGCTTTCTTTGTATATGGAGATGTTTCCCTTATTTCTGTTAGCTTAAATTGCATATATTAATTATAGAATTCTTAATCTTTAGAAACCTTAGTTCCTAGTGAAAACCTAGAAGGAATTATGAACTGTTAACACCAGCATTCTGTAGATTTTTAAGTTTATGAATACGTTTCATAATTTCTAAAGCAAATGCCCTTTTCGGTTTTCCAGTGCACTAACACACCCAAATATCTTTTAGTTTCTCTGTAATAAGCCAAAAGGAGATAAACCTGTATTCAGTAATTAATATTTCAGTATTTTCTTATTTGGAAATGATGTACATACTCAGCAGATTCCCATTATATAACTTGGCAAAACTGAAGTTTCAAGTTACCAGAGATTTGGGAAGCTATTTTTAAGGTACCTATATTATAAAATATAATTATTGTTAGAAACTTTACTCTTATTTCACTTGTATCTGTTTAAATCATTTGTTCTAAACAGTTATGTTTATTTTACCTATGAAAACTTCATGAGACATTAGACAAAATCAGCCATCATTCTAAGTTATTTTTCAGCTGACAAATTAGAACAGAAATACATGAATTTAGCCAGTAAATTCAGGTAGAATAAAAGTTTTTATCTACATAGGTAGATAGGTGTTGATAACTCTAAAGACATGCCTGTTACCATTCAACAAATGAACTTAAACTTCCCTTAATTTACCAAAAATTATTCTAGAGTTTGTCAACTTGAAAAACTTTTGGGATGGTTTCTATTACATTTCTGAGAATTTTGTGAAGACTAAATTTATGTAAGTGCTTGGTTTTGTTTTTTCTTAAGCTGGAGCTCTTCTACAAATTAATTTTGGCAGTACAGTCTGGAGGTAGAAGAAAATACCACACATTTAAAACATATGTATGGTCACACACACCAGTACAAATTTAAGCAAACAGATAGTTTATAGTTTTAAATTACTACTGTAAATTAGGTATAATAACACAAAACTCACCGTTTATTAAAAAATAGTTGGCTCTAAATTCTTTTTCTGTTAGATGTTCAGGTTACCTACTTAGGGGCTTAAACCTTTTTCTAATACTTGTGGAGAAGAGTCTTAAATTGTGTATGTTCTTTTTTTTTAATAATTTATTTATTATTGGTGTTCAATTTGCCAACATACAGAATAACACCCAGTGCTTATCCCGTCAGGTGCCCCCCTCAGTGCCCGTCGCCCATTCACCCCCACCCCCCGCCCTCCTTGTGTATGTTCTTGACTAGTCAAGTTCCAAATGACCTTTTTTCCCCTTTTGATAAAAATTACCTCCCTGAAGTTTACATGTCAAAGAGATGGTCTAATAGAGAGGACTCTGGTAGAACATTTATAATCTCAGAGGCACAGGGAAAAAAAATGCAAGCTCTTCTATTTTGTTCTTTTAAAGTCAGCATTTATAATACTTATAAGCCTACTGAGATAAATAGGTGAGGTTTTGAGTTTGGTAAAAAGTATTACTGGATTTTGAGTTGTTTCTGGAGCAACATCTCTGGCCCTGTAGAGACTAGAGTTGTAAAACAAGGATAGCTTTTTCAGTTCCCCAAAGAATTGGGTTGCTGCTTAAATGATATCAAAGGGTGACACACCTGTCCACCTGTGTTAGAGTGTTTTTCTTTCCCTCTGGTTAAGTGTAGGGGAGAAGGCCAAAAAAAAAAATTCCTGTCGAGCTTTGAATATTATCTTCTAGTTTGGCCAAATTTCTCATCATAAAGTTATTAAGTCCTTTCAAATATCTTGTCAGGTTTCAACCTTGACAAACAGTTAACTGTTTCTGGCAGTATTAAACAATTCCATTGACCTAAGAGGCATCTTCAGAGTGGATGCAAAAAATATTATCTTCGCAAGATCAGAGTCACTCCTAAAGATAACCAAAAGAAAGAAAAACTTGCATATCTCAAGTGAGCCAAAAGCCAAGCCTTAGGATATAAAACAAGATCAGCAAGAAGGAAACTGTTTTCTCTGGGAGAGAAAGGATCAATAACCACTTGGCCAGGTACTGGAATGAAAGGGACAATGTGAAATTTTATTTCCCTCTCTTGACTGGGCTCCAGAGGTAATCTGCTTCCAGAATTCTCTCCCTGGGGATCCCTGGGTGGCTCAGCGGTTTGGCACCTGCCTTTGGCCCAGGACGTGGATCCTGGAGTCCTGGGATCAAGTCCCTCATCGGGCTCCCTGCATGGAGCCTGCTTCTCCCTTTGTCTGTGTCTGTGCCACACACACCACCACCCCCCCGCCGCCCCCCCATGTCTATCATGAATAAATGAATAAAATCTTTAAAAAAAGAAAAAGAAAAGAAAAACAGAATTCTCTCCCTGGGTTTAAGAAATTCTTTGATTATGGCCCCTTAGTTCAGCCTTTGAGCAAGATATGAAAGATAAAGGAGAATGGGCCTTAGCCTGGTCTTATTTTATAAACTAACTGTTTAATAGTCTCTTTAATGTGGAAAGGCAGTTCAGAGAGGGTTATTAGAATGGATACTCCAAAGAATAGAGGGGAACAGTAGGAATTATGTCAGTCTTATGCCTCAGTCAATAGCCTTTCGTTCCAGTACCTGACCAAGTGGTTATTGATCCTTTCTCTCCCAGAGAAAACAGTCTTATGCCACAGTATCTTTACAAAGATTTAAAACAGTATCTTTTGTTTTAAATACTTTTTCTCTTTAATTTTTCAATAGCCTCTTGTATTTATCCTTTGTTGAAACTATTTTGGAATTTTGAAAGCTTTTAGAGGCTGCTTCATACTCATAAGTGAATATCCCATTCTATTTATTTGAGTTGGGAACACTTGCTTTCAAGTGCATTTCTTTTTAAAGATTTTATTTATTTATTCATGAGAGACTCAGAGAGAGATGTAGGGAAGCAGGTTACCCATGGGGAGCCTGATGTGGGACTCGATCCCAGGCCCCCAGGATCACGACCTGAGCCAAAGGCAGAGATGCTCAATCACTGAGCCACCCAGGTGCCCCTCAAGTGCATTTCTTAAATATTTTCTTTAATTGGAAATTTCCCCATAATGGCCATGATATTTCTAGGTTTTCTTTAGTAAGACTTTGCCATTTTACTAGCTATCTGAAATTTCCAGGACTGTATTGTGTTGTGTCTCCCAATCGGATGGGGAACCCTAAACATGGGGCAATTGTAGGGTAGAAGGTTATGGCATATGGTGGAAGGATTCATCAAGGCAGAACAAAGGAGATACAAGTTTATTGAATACACTGCATAGAGAGACTATCTGCAACAAGGCAGTGAGTGTTTTTAAAGGGATAAGGTGAGGAGGTATGGGGACCTATGGAATTACCCAGTTTTTCATAACTGTGCCTGGTTGTAAATAGCCCATTGATCAGTTAGAGCTTATGGATTATTTTGAGGTGGGTTGCCTGATGGGCCTGTCTGTATTCAGCCAGGTATCCACTGTGAGCTCTTTTGTCTTGTTCTACATTCCTTTTGCTCTAGCCTGTTGTCTAAAAGCAGCCTCTGCATGTAATTCTCAGACATAAAGTAGGCAGTTGTGCTGAAAGGTGGTGTGCTCAACTCTTTAGATTTAAAGGATCCTATTTGTTTTAGCTAGACCTTTGGGTTTCTTGGAGCCAAACGAATACCTAAGGGAGATGTGATGGGTTTGGGAATTTTGGTGTGTTTTACAGTATACCTTGTTGCACAGAAATTTTCTTGATGTTGGCAGGTGACCTAGTGTCAGTATAACTCGTTCCATGACCAACTTACCCCTATTACAGGAGGCTTCTTAAAGTGACAGATACTCTAACAACCTTTGACTGCTTGCCCCATTTTTTGCAGCTTTTTAACCTCTGAGATCCCTGTTAGCAGTAGCCTTTATAAATATAAAACAAGACAATCAAACATGTGCACCTTAATAGATCAGTAGTGACCAAGAGATGTTACTGTGTCCTGGCCAAGAGAAATCCCTGTATGCACTACCGGTTCCATGGAACCTTGGACTGGGGAAGGGATAAACCAGCAAATCCTAAGGAATATGGAATATGGACTAATTCCAAATAAAATGGAGAATCACAGCTCCCACAGTTCCCAAAATGGAATCTGGGGGAAGGATTCAAACAAATGGAGAATTGCAGACTAAACTGTCAGCAATTTCTAATGTGGAATCCAGGGACAGAACTAAGATTGGAGTTTTCCACCTGGGAAATTATATTCTGAAAGACGAGGGCTTAGCTCTGGGCAGACCCATCTGCCAGCTCAGTTGGGCTTTGGAATGAACTGCCAGCTGAACTGGGCTCTGGGTGGAACTATCTGCCAACTCCATCTGACCTGCCCTATAAAGGACAACCAGTTTGATCAGGAGCTTGATACAAAGAGACCAGAGCTCAGAACCGAGAGAAAAATGGCAAGAAAGATGGTAAATTCAAAACAGTTCACAGTACCACACCTGTGTTTCTCATCCCTGAATGTCACTGGAAGTTTGCTTCAGATCCTGAAGCTGCCACAAAAAATTCAACTGAATGAATTTTAATTGACTTTATTAATTGATTCATGAATCCAGTAGTGTCTCACCTAGCATGTAGAGCGGATCTTCCCCAAACTTTTTACCAAAGCCCAAAAGGCTCCACTTGATGAGGTCCTACGTCATTGGCCTCACTCATGATCAAGCCACACCGTACATTTCCTTGATTCTCTGGGAACCTCAGTTTGACTTTTATAATGTCAAACATCTGACATATGTATGATCATATTAATTTTGCTCTTAATTGATGAGTAGCAAGAGGAAGACTATATATACTCTTTACATGGCAGCTCTTGTTATCACTGTAAACCTATGAAAAGACAGAGTGTTGAAACACTTAGAAGTATTTGACTTATGGCCATACGGGTATTCACAACACTATTCCAGGAAATGAATATCAACACAATTAGTGATGGGGCCTGAAAATTCCCAACTGTACAAACATAGAAGAAATTCAAATTTGAAATACTTCAAAAAGTTCCTGTTTGCACAGTCTGTTTTTCAACTGGTTCCCTTTTCACCAGTGTTTGTACAGCTCCTGAAACTGTTGAGAAATGGAGTGTCTGTGGCTAACTTGGCAAGCTTCAGCCATCTCGATTTTCATCAAGCTACATAGAACCTTCCAGTTTCCTGTGAGCAAGCCCTCAGCCTGTCTATAAAAACTGCATGACTGAATTCATCTCCCTACAGAGTCTTAGTGGTTTCTTTTCATAGAAGCAAAGTTTGAAAATGAAAACATTGTGTAAAATAAATCTCCTGTTCATGGAAATTCAAGCCAAGGTGTTCATAATGTTTGTTGTATACATGTCTTATATGCTTGTTATATATATATAATTTACATGTTAATATAACTGTGTTTATATTAACAAGCTGTGTCAGTTTTAATAACATAATAATAAAATACTCTTTTTTTATGACTTATGGCTGGCCAGCGCTGTTCTAATGGATTTTTATGTAACATGACATGGAAAGACCCCAGTTATTAAATAAACAATGAAGTTAACTTTTAAACAACAATTTTGTGACTCAGTTGGCCATTGTTGATTGACCTTATACTAACTGCATAAATTTTTTTTTAATTTTCATAAGTGTTTTTTGTTTTTTAAAGATTTGATTTATTTATTCATGAGAGACAACAGAAAGAGGCAGAGATATAGGCAGAGAGAGAAGCAGTCTCCATGCAGGGAGCCCAGTGTGTGACTCAGGATCACAATCTGATCACACTCTGAGCCACCCAGGCGTCCCTAATTTGCATAAGTTTTGATAGCCAGTTACCTCATAAAAACAAGTACTATAGACTTGGACAACAAATACTATTGTCTATAACCATATTTTTTACACAGTAATTTGTTTATATTATTCATAGAAAGAATATCAGAATATATTAAGAAGATGTCATACCAGAGTGATGATAAGAACTAGATATTAAGGTTGAATGGCAGGATTTTCCTCTTATACTATTGAAGCTGGCCAAACGGAGTGGTTCAGATTGTATTTCAAATTCTACTACTCAGTGAGCTGCAGAGTTCTGAGTACTTTGTCATACTATCTTCTTAACCACAATCTATATCCCTTTACTTTTCTCTGATTTTTAAGATTTCATTTAAGAAAAAGATTAAAGAACATTTTTGAAAAGTAGTGTTTTAAGTAATAAGTGATAAAAATATGTTTTTTACTCTATTGTATCTAGTATGTTTGTCATAAGCCAAGAACTAATTTTTCTTTGGCTGGTTGTCAAGTGTTTGTGTTGGCGAAAGGAGTTGAATGGTAATTAATATAATCACATGATATAATAGTGCTTTATATTATTTTTATAAATAAATTTTGTTGGTGGGAAAACTTCTCTTTCAGGTTGAAGCACTCAATAAGTTAAAAACTTTAAATAGTTTAATCAAACTGAATGCAGTGAAGCTAAACAAAGCCAAAGGGAAGGAGGCCATGCATACTTGTTTAAAACAGAATGCTTACCGGGAAGCCCTCTCTGACCTGCAGTCGCCTCTGAATCCATGTGTTATACTTTCAGAACTCTAGTAAGTGTCTATCTTTGCTGTGCACAGTGAATTTTCCATGAAAATAGCAATGCAGAAAGGATTTCTGAGTGACTGCCCTACAGGAACAGTAGGGCTGTTAGCCCCCATAAGTACAATATATTTAAAGAAGGAAAATCTTAAGTTTCTCAGAGATTATTCTTGTGTGCTGTAGAATGTATGTTTACCATCTAAATTTACCTGTGGGGTTCATGAAAGTTATTACAAATTATTTTCCTTTCAATTGTATGTTATTAAATTTGTTTTGTATATTATTGGTTTCTAAGAGTTAGATCCTATGTATGCAAAATGTTGGCAACCATTATTTATTATTTACTAATTTATTTTTCTGTTTCAAAATGAGATCTTAAATTAATTTGCAAGATTATTTCTCACTTTTTAATTCCCTTCAAAGGTATTAATGGAAAAGTAATGATGTGTATTCCCCCATATGTCAGAGTTCAAAATTGATCCCTCTTTAAGAAATCAAGAATGAACTCATAATATTCCTAATATTAATCCAATGATATATTCTGGTTTTTATTGACTACATATAATGACACAAGGAAGAATAAAGAAAGAAAAAGAGGAATTTTAAATGTATGTAGTGAGAAGGACAAATCTGGGTTTTCAGTCTAGCCCATCTGACATACTATGCCAACCAAAGCTGTCTTCCTAGTTGCTCTTTTACCAAGAGAAAATATTCTAGTTCTGACTTCTACAGACCTAAATGAAACAGGTGAGGGTTTTCCCCAAGTCTAATATATCATGGCAAAATTACAGTCTTGCCATTTCTTTAAGTTGAAGTGGGCTAATTTTTCCTTTGTTTGATTTCAGTGTTGAAAAGTGTAAATACATGGATTCCAAAATGAAGCCTTTGTGGCTCGTGTACAACAACAAAGTGTTTGGTGAGGATTCAGTTGGAGTGATTTTTAAAAATGGTGATGGTATGTACTGAGGTTTTTACATTACTAAATTCCTTAGTATTTTTCATTTGTTGTCAGTATATATATGTAAATATATAGCAGATGCCACCAAGAGGTAGCTATCAATGGTCATAAGGTTGAATTTGGCATTACCTAAATCTTTCCTTTTTTCCTGCAAAATACAGAGTTTAATTCTTTGGTAAAAAGCTTGTGAAGTACAAGAGAATATTTTCAGTAGTATATTCGTATATTCTGTTTCAGTCGTAGCAATTTTGATATTGCTGCCATAGTTTTGTATTTTAAGTAAAGCATCTTACTGACCCATATTTTCAAAAGGAACTGCCTCTGAGGTGATTGCACCAACCAGAAAGCAGTTATGACAACCACACTTGTTAGTTGTATGATTATAGACAAGTCACATAAAATTCAGGTTCTCCATATCCATAAGGATTATAGTATTTCTATGTTGGTTATTAAAAGTAATTAAAGGAGCATAAGTAAAGGTGCTTATATGTATTTTAAAATGAACTCGTAGTGTTTTGCTAGACCTCTAACCTCATTTGGCCATATGAATGTCATTATGTGGAAGTCAGTACTTTCACAGCCCTCTGTTAGCTGAAAATTATTATCAACTATTACAACTATTATCAACTATATCAACTATTACAGTTCTGTAACCCATTATACAATTACTTAAGTGATTTTTAAGAACTTCCTATGCATTGCTAACCATAGCCAGGAAAGAAAAAAATTAATAGTGTGAATTGTGTGGATGCTGAACACAGCATTATTGTATTACATAGTATTACAGTATCCATACAATTAGTATAGTAGCTTACCTGTGGTAAACAATTTAAAATATAGGGTTTCTTTCTTTCTTTCTTTCTTTCTTTCTTTCTTTCTTTCTTTCTTTCTTTCTTTCTTTCTTTCTTTCTTTCTTTCTTTTTTAAAAGATTTTATTTATTTATTCATGAGAGACACAGGGAGAGAGAGGCAGAGGGAGAAGCAGGATCCCTGCAAGGAGCCCGAAGTGGGGCTCGATCCCGGATCTCGGGTCATGGCTTGAGCCAAAGGCAGACGCTCAACTGCTGAGCCATCCAGGTGTCCCTATAGGGTTTTTTTCTTAAGTAATCTGTACACCTAACATGGGGTTGAACTCATGACCTTGATCTCAAGATCAAGAATGACATGCTCTACCAACTGAATCAGTCAGGTGCCTTAATTAAAAATATTATTTAACTTAATTTCTGGAATAGTGTTACAGGCACATTGCTAACCAAAAAACCTAATATTTAACAAAATAAATATGGTAAACATTAAAACTTGGGGGAAATATTAGCATAATATTTGTCAGTGGTTTTAGTTAATTCTGGCTGAATTAGCTAATCTTGAATTAATGTTGTTAGACAATAATGGAATGCCTTTATAATAAAGCAGGATTTTGCCTCCCTTAGATTTACGACAAGATATGTTGACACTCCAGATGCTGCGCTTGATGGATTTACTTTGGAAAGAAGCTGGTCTGGATCTTCGGTGAGATTTCTAGTGAATTTATTTTTGTCTCATGTTCTATTACTTCCACAGCAAAATTTTTATTTTTATTTTTAAAGATTTTATTTATTTATTCATGAGAGACACCAAGAGAGAAACGGGGAGGGGTGGGGGGGCAGAGACACAAGCAGAGGAAGAAGCAGGCTCCATGCAGGGAACCTGATGTGGGATTCGATCCCGGGTCTCCAGGATCACGCCCTGGGCTGAAGGCAGGTGCTAAACTGCTGAGCCACCCAGGGATCCCCCCACAGCAAAATTTTTAAAACTTTTTTATCCTTTACCTCCTGCTATTATTATTAATTGTTGTTCATGGTAATATTTATATAGCATTTTACATTTTATGGTGTACTGTCAAATACATTGTCTTATTGAAACCTCGTCAAATGTAAAACTGTATATGTACAGAGATTCCAGAAAGAAGAGGTTTGAACTTCCACTAAAGCTTGGACAGACAACAACACACTCTAACCTCTGGTTTTCAAGGTGTTCTTATGAAGGATGTACTGGTTGGTGATCATGAGAATAATGAGGCCGGATAAAGGCCTCTGTCTTCTTAGCCTGGTAACACTAATTCCTCTACCTTCCTGAAAGGGAAGTTTTCAGGGGTGCTTTCAGTGGTTTCAGCTTGTAACCATTATTAGGGGTAGACAGCAGAATAGGTTATGGCAACAGAAAAAGGGAAACATAACGGATTTTAAAAGTTTAATCATTATCAAATCTTCTAAAGTGAGGAGCAAATGAAGATAATTACAAACAAAATGTTGATTATATTTATATAACAATATAAGATTTGAATCTTATAAAAAACCTACAAAATTAAAAGTCAAGCCTTACAGTGGGCATAATATTCATAATGAACAAGACAGAGGGCTATAATAATCCTAAATATTTAAAAAGCTTATAGAAAGAAATATGGAGAAAAGATATGAAAAGGCTATTCATACAAGATATAAAATAAATACCCTAAAATTACATGAATGCAGTCAATTCCAGCATAGAAGTACAAACTACAATAGTTGGGATACCACTGATTTCCTAGCAAAGATTTTCTTAAGTGATAAACTAGTTTGATACCATTCAAGCAACAAAAACAAATATTTTCATATATCTCTGTAAATTAATATAAACCTCCCTGTGTCAGGTTTATTTACATCCTCTATCCAATATTTCCAGAATTTACTTTAAAATTAGAAATGTGGAGGGGTACCTGGGTGGCTCAGTTGGTTAAGTGTCTGACTCTTGGTTACAGCTCAGGTCTTGATTTCAGGGTGGTGAGTTCAAACCCTTCATTGGGCTCCACACTGGGTATAGAAAATAAAAAATAAAAAATGTGGACAGAAATTTATGCACAAAGATATGCATCCTTGCTTTATTTACAATAAAAGAATTAAACCACAGTTTTGAACATTTGCTTAATATAGAGTAATGATTTAAAAAAATGAGGCCTGATTGGCCCAGTTGGTTAAGCATCCAACTCTTTTTTTTTTTTTTTTGCATCCAACTCTTAATTCCGGCTCAGAATAAAAATTAAAAATGTGGACAGAAATTTATGCACAAAGATATGCATCCTTGCTTTATTTACAATAAAAGAATTAAACCACAGTTTTGAACATTTGCTTAATACAGAGTAATGATTTAAAAAAATGAGGCCTGATTGGCCCAGTTGGTTAAGCATCCAACTCTTTTTTTTTTTTTGCATCCAACTCTTAATTCCGGCTCAGATCTTGATCTCAGGGACCTGGGATCAAGCCTGCATCAGGCTCCCTGCTCTGTAGAGAGGCTGCTTGTCTCTCTCTCCCTCCGCCCCTCCCCAACAATGTGTGTGCCCCCCATCTCAAATAAATCTTTAAAAATGGTAATTAACTTACTCCTATGACCAAGTATTTTGGGGTATTTTAAATAATTATTTATAGAGAATTGCTTAACAATTTGGAGAAAGTGCTTATATTCAAATGTCAGATTTAAAAAGTGAGGTGCAAAAGTGTTTTATCATAGAATTATTTCAACCAGGGATCCCTGGGTAGCGCAGCCGTTTAGCGCCTGCCTTTGGCCCAGGGCGTGATCCTGGAGACCCGGGATCGAATCCCACGTCGGGCTCCCGGTGCATGGAGCCTGCTTCTCCCTCTGCCTGTGTCTCTGCCTCTCTCTCTCTCTGTGACTATCATAAATTTAAAAAAAAAAAAAAATTAAAAAAAAAAAATTATTTCAACCATATTAAGAACTAACTGAAAAGTGAAACATTAAAATGTTGGCAGAAACTAAAATGAGAATAGACATTATTTCTGGGTGATGCAGTTAAAGGCAATTTCTCCCTCTACTTCATGTACCTGTTTCTTTTTCTTTCTTTCTTTCTTTTTTAAAAATATTTTATTTTTAAGTAATCTCTACACCCAATATGGGGCTTGAACTCACAACCCTGAGATCAGTAGTAGCATGTTCTACTGACTGAGCCAACCAGGTGCATCTCTAATACCTGTTTCTGTAGTTTTCTTCAGTGGGCTCGAATTCTTTTTTTAATCAAGGATTAAAAAACATTAAGCATGTTTTATGATAGTAATATAGATCCATACAGTTTTAAACTTTTTTTTTTTTTGGTTGATGGTTTTACCTTTTCCTCTTTTACTTAATTCTCTAGATTTTATTTTTCTAAATTATCGACTATTTTATACATGAATGTGTAGAAAATAAGTTACAATTTTTATGTTTTACATTGAGATTTAATAAATATTATATATTTAGCAATTAAATGATAGTTGTTAACGTGTTTCCAACTTTTTAAAAAAGGAATTAAACATGAGGATAAACTTAATACATTCTTATCCTATTCTGCCTTCCCACATTTCAGAATTAACCACTCTTCTAAAGCTGTAAGTTGTATACTTTTGTGCTTTAACTATGCATTTGGTATCCATTATATGTTTTGAACTTTATTTTTTGTTTTGAACTTTAAATAAATGTCATTATATATCATATGCAACTATTACTTTTTTCACAGCATTTTTTTGGGATTCACTAAGATCAATAAGTGAAGTTCTAATTTGTTATTTTTACTTCTTTATTAATCTTTGAATAAAAATTTATCCATTCTCTTAATAGCTATTTACATTCATTGCTTTTTTGGGCAATAACAATACCTTGAGTTTGAATATGTTTTTTTAGGATTTTATTTATTTATTTGAGAGAAAGAATGAGTGACCGTAAAAGAGAGATCATGGGTGGGGAGAGTGAGGGCAGAGGTTGAGGGAGAAGCAGACTCTCCACTGAGCAGGGAGCCTGAGGGGCGTGGTCCCAGGACTCCAGGATCATAATCTGAACCAAAAGCAGATGCTGAACCTACTGAGCCAACCTATATGCCCCTAGTTTGAACAGGGGCACGAAACAGCTCACTATTCACATATGGAAGAGGTGTTTAGTTTATATAGCTGGAAGTAGAATTGATTCATCATAAGGCATGTATATTTTCAACTTGACCACCATTGTCCAAATGGTTGTACCATTGTGTTGTTGCCACCCAAAAATATCTCCTTGCCAATCAGACTTGTTGATTTTTAAAAAAAATATTTTTTTTTTAAATCTAATGGAGGGCAGCCCTGGTGGCTCAGTGGTTTAGCGGTTTAGCGCCTGCTTTTGCCCCAGGGTGTGATCCTGGAGTCCTGGGATTGAGTCCCACATCGGGCTCCCTGCAGGGAGCCTGCTTCTCCCTCTGCCTGTGTCTCTGCTTCTCTCTCTCTCTCTCTGCGTCTCTTGTGAGTAAATAAGTAAAATCTTTAAAAAATAAAAAAAAGAAAATCTAATGGAAACAACATGGTATCTCATAGAACTTTAATTTGCATATCTTTTATAAATAGCTTCGTTTTTTATGTTTTCAGTGTTGAAAAGTACTGTGTTTTTCTCTCTGCTATAAATTAACTAGGTTCCAAAAAAAAAAATTAACTAGGTTCCTTTAAGGTTTATATATTTTGTTATTTTTAAAATATTTTTTTCTCTGTGCAGTTACCTTTAAAGATATTCTTCTATATTTTATTTTGCAAATTGTATTTATTTGCAAACTTAGTGTGCTTTTCCCTTTTCTCTCTGCAAAGGTTTGGTTCTGGTGTTGGTTTTTTGCAGTCTAGGTCTTTTTGACTACTAATTTTTCTTAATGGTTTTTGGACTCATCAGATTTTTTTCCCTCTTGAGTCAGTCTAGAAGCCAAAAATTTTCCAGTACATCTTTTATAACATCTTCTTGTATTTTAAAACCTCTTTTATGTTTAATTTTTTTCCTTTTTTGCATGTGTAAAATTACTTCATATGTACTGTTTTTATTAGTCTACAGATTTGCTTCTTAGTATTTTAAAAGAAGGAGCTTCTAATTTTGTTGATCTTTTTTCTGTTTTATCATTAATTGCCTCTTTATGGTTTCCTTTTAGTTGTGTTTATTCTGTATTGAGTTTTTAAAAAGATTTTATATATTTATTTGAAAGAGAGAGACCATGAGGCAGGGGAGAAGCAGAGGGAGAGAGAGAACCAGACTCCCTGCCGAGCAGGGAGCCCAACACAGGGCTTGGTCCCAGGACCTGAGATCATGACCTGAGCTGAAGGCACACACTTAACTGCCTGAGCCATCCAGGTGCCCCTGTACTGACTTTTTTTTTCCTGTACTGACTTTTTGACAAGCAAGTCGAATCAAATTTTGACTCTTGATTTCAGCTTAGGTTATGATCTCAGAGTTGTGCAATTGAGACCTCCTGCAGGCTCCACAATGGGCATGTAGCCTGCTCAAGATTCTCTCTCACTCTGTTCCCCCACCCCCACCCCAACTTGTGCTCTCTCCCCACCACTTCTCAAAATTAAAAAAAAAAAAAAAGGAAAATCCTCTGATAGCCTTATGGGATATCTGTTATATGTAACTGTATTTTTTTGTCTTGCTGCTTTAAAAATTTTTTTCTTTATCACTCTACTTTGCCATTTTAATTATAATATGTCTTGGTGTATGATTTTGTTGATTTTCTTTGAAGTTCTGTGTGACTCATGCATCTGGATATATTTCCTTCCCCAAATTAGGGATGTTTTCAGCTGTTATTCTGCCCCCTCTTCTCTCCCTTCTCCCAGGAATCCGATAATGTGAATTTACTACATTTCATGGAGCCACTGAGTTCCCTAAGTCTATTCTCATTTTGCATAATTCTTTTTTCTCTCTTTTATTCATCTTACTTTTCTCTTTCTTTCTTTCTTTCTTTCTTTCTTTCTTTCTTTCTTTCTTTCTTTCTCTTTCTTTCTTTCTCTTTCTTTTTTCTTTTCTTTTCTTTCTTTCTTTTTTAAAGATTTTATTTATTTATTCATGAGAGACACAGAGAGAGAGAGAGGCAGAGACACAGGCAGAGGGAGAAGCAGGCTCCCTGTGGGAAGCCTGATGCAGGACTCGTTCCCAAGCCCCGGGATCATGCCCTGAGCCAAAGGTAGACGCTCAACCACTGAGACACCCAGGTGCTTCTTCATTACTCTTTCTTTGAGGTCATTAATTCATTTGCACTCTTCATGTCTGATTGGTTATTTTTTACCTCTGTGTTAAGAGTCTCATTGATGTCTTCCACTCTTTTTTCAAATCCAGTGAGTATCATTGTGATCATTACTTTAAATTCTCTGTCATTCATGTTATTTGTATCTTCTCTTGGATCTCTAATGGTGGCCTTGTCCTGTTCTTTCATTTGGCACAAATTTGTCTATCTTCTCATTTTATCCAAGTTGCTGTGTCTGCTTCTCTGTGTTAGGAAAGTTGGCTACATCTCCTGTTCTTGGCCTTATGAAGAAGAGGTCCTACAGTGCTTTGAAGTATAGTGTCCCATGTTCTGCAGGATGTGACACTTCAGGAGCATCTCAGTGTGTGCTGCATGTTCTCTACTGTTGTGTCCTGGCTCTTTTATCATTAAGGCCAATTATCTGCTGAAGCTCTTTTTGCCTGTTATGGGCAGTGTTTGGTCCTTGGCCTGAATGTGGTTTTAACTAGGGCTCTGGAACTGATGCCCTGGATAACTCCTGGATGGGGAGATGTGGTGCTGGAAAGGGTTTGCACCAGTCTTCTGGGAGAGAAGGCCTGCTGTGCTGGGCCTAAAGCAAGAAGGACTGGGAAGGGAGGATCTACCAGAATGTGGGGAGGTGGGGCTTGGTGTAAGCAAATTAGGTAGTGGGTGTTGGCTTTGTGCTGGTTCCTGCAGGTGGCTCTGCCTATGCTGAGGAGTAGGGGAGGGAAAATGGCACCTGCCAGTTTCTTTGTTTTTGGAAGGGTCTCTTCTTGAAGGCTGCTTCTGTGGGATGCTCCAAGATGAGCAAATAATTTCCCCACTGTGCACCCCAGGCATTCTTGGGATAGCTGTTTGCATGTTGTTTCTCTGTAGGCTGTTTGCCCTGCCTTTTCTCCAGCAGCAGCCCCATGCTGACCTTTAGAACTCTAGGCTGAAAGTCCCGCTGATTGTAAGAACTCACAAAATTTGGGTTCTCTTGTTTTCTAAGCTAATTGCTATGAGGATTAGTTTTCCCTGTGTGCTCTCCTGTATGGTAATCTGTTTCTCACCCTTCTCTATGACCATGGCTCCCTCCCCATTGCAGCGACCACAATCTATTTCTATTTCTCTCCCACGCAGTGTCTGTATATTTCTACTTTCTTCGATGTGGCCTCTTCTCTACCCTTAGAGCAAATACAATAGAACAAACTACTAGTCTTTAGGTTGATTTCTGGGATATTTAGGATGATTTGATAGTTATCTAGTTCTATTCATGGGATGAAGCAAGCCTAGGATCCTCCTGCTCTGCTGCCATGTTTCTACTGGCTCAACTCCTGATCTAGTTTAGACTGTTATAACTTCCAAATGCACTGGATTTTTTTTTTTTTATTCCTGTTGTCTCTGGTTTCTAATTTTATTTCTTTGTTGTCAGAATTATGTGGTTAACATAAATCAATGTCATGTTTCTTAAGAATTTCTTTATGCTTTAACAAAAATGTCTGATTTTCTAAACAACCCATTTTTGAGTAAAATGATTCCATATGCTATAATTATTAGCAGTAAGGTCATAAATCAGTCTATTTTATCAAGTTTGTTAATTGTGTCCAAGTCTATACTCTCATCAAATTTTTATTTATTTTTCACTTCACAGGTATGTTATAAAAACTTCCCATTATAATTGGCATTTGTCAGTTTCTGCTTGCAGTTTTGTTAGTTTTCTCATTGTGGTTTTAATTTGTATTTTCCTAATAACTAATGATGTTGGCAAGCCTTTAATGTTCTTCTTGGTCATTCGTATATCCTTTTTGGAGACATAACTATTCAAGTCGTTTGCTCATTTTTTTTAAAGTTCTTTTTTTAAAATAATCTTTACCCCCAACGTGGGGCAAAAACCTCATGATCCTGAGATTGAGTCATATGCTCTTCCTACTGAGCCAGTCAGACACCCCTCCTTTGCTCACTTTTGAATTGGATTTTCTTTTAATTTTTAAGTTACACGAATTCTTATATTTTAGATACTAGACTCCTAATAAATAAATTATTTACAAATGTTTTCTTCCATTCTGTGGATTGTTTCTTCACTTTCTTGATCGTGTCCTTTGATGCACCTGGGTTTTAATTTTGATGAAGTCCAGTTTATCTATTTCTTCTTTGTTTTTGTTTTTTAGTGTCAGGTTTAAGAAATCAATACTTAATACAATGCCATGAAGCTTACACTTAGGTTTTCTGCTAAATGTTTCAGTTTTAACCCTTATATTAGAGATCATCAATCCATTTTTAGTTAATGCTTTTATTTGGTATACTGTAGGATTCCAATTTCCTTCTTTTGTGTTTGTATATCCAGTTGTCACTGGATTGTCACACTATTGTTGAAAAGACTATTCTTTTTTCAGTGAATAGTCTTGACAATCTTGTCATGTGTCAATTGAATGTAATGTGAGGGTTTTTTCTGAACTCTAAATTCTGTTTCATTGATCTACATGTCTTTATGCACAGCCTTGATTATTGTGTCTTTGTAATCCAGAAGTGAGTCCTTCCACTTTTGTTCAATTTCTGTTTTTATTTATCTAGGAAGTCTTTTTTTTTTTTTTTTAATTTTTTTATTTATTTATGATAGTTACACAGAGAGAGAGAGAGAGAGGCGCAGAGACACAGGCAGAGGGAGAAGCAGGCTCCATGCACCAGGAGCCCGACGTGGGATTCGATCCCGGGTCTCCAGGATCGCGCCCTGGGCCAAAGGCAGGCGCCAAACCGCTGCGCCACCCAGGGATCCCTATCTAGGAAGTCTTAATTTCTCCTTTGTTTTTGAAGAATAGTTTTACCAGATATTGAATATGTTTTAATATGCCTCATGCTGCTTTCTGCCCTCTTAAGATTTCTGATAAGAAATCGGTTAATTTGGCAGGGGTTGGGGGAGGGGCGATGTCTGTAAGGGATGGATCACATCTCTCATTTTCAATATTCTCTTTTTTGAATTTTTACAGTTTGATTAGACTATATCCAGGCCTACTTGGTTTTGACTTTGACTTTGAATTCATTTGTTCATTTGAGCCCCTTAGATGTATTGATTTTTGTGTAGTTTATTTGACTTTGAATTCATTGAGCCTTTTAGGTGTATAAAATTTTGTTTCTCATTTATCTTCAGAGGTTTTCAGTTTTATTCTTTTCAAATATTCTTTTTGCCTTTTTTTCCCCTCTCCTGACATAACCATCATGTACTTATTGGTTGTGATCATTTTTCTTCATTCTTTTTCTTTTGTTCTTCTGATTAGATACTTGACCTATCTTCAGGTTTGCTGATATTTTATTATGGTTGCTCAAATCTGCTATTGTGTCTTCTGGTAAATTTTATATTTGTTATAATTTCTAACTCCAGAATTTTTATTTGGATCATTTAAATAATTTCTGTCTCTTGATAGTCTCTATTTGATGATTCATCATTCTCATACTTCTTCAGACATGGTTTTTTAAATTCTTGGCACATACTTAAATTGGTGTTTTTTTCAGTTTTTATTTTTTATTTATTTGGGAGGGGATGGGCAGAGAGAGAAGGGGAGAGACAGAGAATCTTAAGCAGGCTCCATGCCTAGGACAGAGTCCAAGATGTGGGGCTCAATCTTACAACCCTGAAATTATGACCTGATCTGAAATCAAAATTTGTATGCTTACTGACTGAGCCATCCAGGTGCCCCTTAAAGTAAAGTGATCTTGGGACACCTGGGTGGCTCAGTGGTTAAGTGTCTGCCTTCAGCTCAGGGTGTGATCCCCGGGTTCTGGGATTGAGTCCTACATCAGGCTCCCTGCAGGGAGCCTGCTTCTCCCTCTGCCAATGTCTCTGCCTCTCTCTCTCTGTCTCTCACGAATAAATAAATAAAATCTTAAAAAAAAATTAAAAAGTGACTCATGGGTCATAGGATCAAGTCCAAGTTGGGCTCCACACTCAGCAAGGAGCCTGCTGGAGATTCTCTCCTCTGTCCCTCCCTCTACTCATGCATACTATCTAAAATAGATAAAATCTTAAAAAAAACAAATAGGTGTTTTAAAATTTTTGTTTAAAATGTTCAGCATTTGAGCTTCCTTGGGGACATTTTTTATAGTGTACTTTTTTTCTTATGTATGGGTCATATTTTCTTATTTCTTTGTATGTCTCATACATTTGTTTTGTTGAAACTGAACATTTTTATTATTTGGCAGCTTTGAAAATCAGATTCTAATCCTTCCTCATGGTTTTGTGTTGTTGCTGATTAGTGATTTATCTGAAGTAATTCTGTGAAGTTTGTATTCTTTCTCATATGTGGCTACTGATTTTTGTCCTTGGTTTATTAGTCAGCTAGTAATTGACCAAGGTTTCCTTGAATTCTGAAATCTAAGTCTTCCATTCTTTCCTGAGGGGCACTATGTGTTAGGATAGTTGCTTCGGCAGCCAGCCAGGTAGTTCTGAACTGTGTCTTAGCCCTTACTTGTGTAATAGCTCAATTTAGCAAGAGGTGACAGCTATGCCCATCTGAGTTCTTTGCTGTGCTTGTATACTGCCCTGAGTGTGCATAAAACCCTGTCTATGTACATGTACATGTACATGTCTATGTACATGGCTTGTAGATTTCTATGTCTGTGTCTGTGTTGGAAGTTTTCACTATCTTCTGTGGACACCTTACTCCCCATCTTTTCCTTTTAAGCTCTTTGGTTAGCTTATTATTTGCCTAACTGTTATTTACCCCTTAGGTCGCTGCAGTGTTTAGTTGGTTGTGATTTTTTTTCCTTGAAAAAACACTCCAGTAAAAGGTAGATGAGGTGTAATTCAGATCAGAGAAACATAAAATTGTGAGATCTTCCTGGGAACCACCAGATAGCTCAAAAAATGACAGCCCTAGAAATGAGGCTTTGAAGGAGCTCCAACCCCATTTTACTCCCTGCAATGGCTACTAGATTACTGTATTCACTGTGATTGTGGACTGTTCATTGTCAGGTCTATTGCAGAACTGGGAACATGGGAGATTGTAATGTGTCGTGGTAAAACAACTCAGATTCAGCTATTGTCTTCAATAAACACTCTTCTGATTTTTGCAACTTTCTTGTATTTCCATACTACTCAAATAGTCTATTCTGATAATTTTTTGCTAGTGTGTTGTTGCTTTTGTAGAAGACTGGATTTTCAGAGGTCCTTAACTCCTTGTTTATGCAGATGTTACCTGGTTATAGAATTTTAAAATCTAAATTTACAACTACTTTCCTCAGAAACCTTGAAGAGGTTATTCCATGGTATTCTGACCTCTGTTATTTTGTAAAGTGTGCTGTC
Organism: Canis aureus; assembly: GCF_053574225.1. Lineage (NCBI taxonomy): Eukaryota > Metazoa > Chordata > Mammalia > Carnivora > Canidae > Canis > Canis aureus. Next base: position 17,763,934 of record NC_135632.1, read on the forward strand.
CATCTAAAAAGCATATTTTTTTCCCCATTGCAAAAAATAAATTTCTCTTTGCCATTGGTTTCTGCAGTTTTACTACAGTTTGTTAGTGTATGGATTTATTTTTATCTTTCCTCACCCATTCTCATTTTGTCTTTTCAATCAGAGGAAATAACATCTTCTTTTAGTTCGTACAGAATATATCAATATTTTTCAGTATTGTATTTCTTCTACTCTCACAGTCTTCTGCAACATTAATAGAGGTGTGTTGGACATTCCTGTTCTGTCCTGCATGTCTCTTAACTTGTCTTACCTATTTCCCATTTTTGTCTTACATTCTTTGTAGTTTCTTGTATTTTGTCTTCTAGTTCACTAACTTTCTCTTTTACATTGTCCAGTTTCATTCCTGTGTAGTTGATAATATTTGGTTTTGAATTCCTATTGGTGTGTGGATTGTGTTTTCTCTGAGGGTCCTTTGCTCCCTAGGTTGTGAGAGTCTCCTCCCAAAATGAGTTTGTGTTTAATTTGTGGTGTTCCCCAGGGTCTTTACACACAATCAATTTTTATTTTATCTCTTTTTCTTCATGCTCTTATATTTCATAGATAGTTTATGCTTGGATCTGATGAGAATGTAGGAAGTCTTGAATTTTTGCATTTTCATGAAACTTTTTCCTCCCTTATTCAGTGCCCAAGGTAGATTGCAGACTTTCATGCTACATTTTCTGGTCAGTGAGCAGAGACTTTCTAGTTCCCTATTCATGGCTTGACAGCCCTTTCAAATCCCCATCCTTGTATAGAATCTCAGGTCCAGATCCTGTCTCATAGGGACCCAACACCGTATGTCTTTTCTCATGGACATTAAAACGTCAACCAAAAAAAAAAAAAAAAAAAAGTCAACCAAGTCAGTAAATTCCTCAGCCAGTGCTATGAGTAATCTATATTTCTGGGACCCTGAGTTCTCCTTTTCTTTCTTTATTAACCATAACTATTTATAAAAACCTTTTTGACTTTATCTGTCATTTTTGATGTTTTAGTATCTATAGCCACTTAATCCACAAGTTGGAAACAGTTTTATTTGGGATTGACTTTATCCCTGTGAGATTGTAAGTACTTTCTGATTAGTTTTTGAGATTTGAATTGTTTTCTTCATTACTAAATATATTTTGGAATTTTTAAAGCTTAAAACACTTGCTATTTAGGGACATCTAGGTGGCTCAGTGGTTGAGCATCTGCCTTCAGCTCAGGGCATGATCCCTGGATCCAAGGATTGAGTCCCTCATCGGGCTCCTCTCAGGGAGCCTGCTTCTCCCTCCGCCTGTGTCTCTGCCTTTCTCTCTGTATCTCTCACTCATAAATAAATAAAATCTTAAAAAAAAAAGCCAACTTGCTTTTTATTGACTGAACCAGGTTTTTTTTCTTTTTTTAAGATTTTATTTATTCATGGGAGACAGAGAGGCAGAGACATAGGCAGAGGGAGAAGCAGGCTCCATGCAGGAATCCCTATGTGGTATACTCAATCCCGGGACTCTGGGATCACTCCCTGATCCAAAGGTGCCCCAAGCCAGATATTGTATCAGGTTCTTCACATATGTAATGTCATATAAAAAAACTGTGTGAGGGCAGCCCCAGTGGCGCAGTGGTTTAGCACCGCCCGCAGCTCAGGGTGTGATCCCGGAGACCCGAGATCAAGTCCCACGTCGGGCTCCCTGCATGGGGCCTGCTTCTCCCTCTGCCTGTGTTTCTGCCTCTCTCTGTCTCTCTCTGTGTCTCTATGAATAAATATATAAAATCTTTAAAAAAAAAAAACTGAGGTTGTTACTCCTTTTTAACAGATGAGAAAAATTAAGGTTCAGGGGATTTTAAAACAATTTGTCAAAGGTTACAAAAATATTAATTAGGAGCCAGATTCAAATCCAGGTCTGTCATACTGTTTACTTCATGTCATTTTTTCATTTTACCAGTCTAAGCAAGAAAACAATCATGATAAGACTTGTCTAGTACCCTTTGTTTATCAAAGTATTGTGGTGCCTTAAATATGTAATTTTCCATTGATTTGGGTTATTTTCTTTCTTTTTTTGGGGGGGGCGGGTTTTTTTCTTTAAAGAAGTTTTCTAGTCTTAGATCCTTTCATGCTGTTGAGGTAGAAAGAACAATTTGCTGTTGGTATTGTTACTTTAATGGGACTTATAATGTTATTGGAATAAAGTGAGATTATAGTTTATCTAAAAAGGACACTTTGAGCATTGTAAGTGACAGTTTTGCTTTTAAATTGGGAGGAATTTCTAATACAGATGTGTAAAAAGTAGAATTATTTTGGAATAGATAGCAAGTTTTCTAATCAAGCATATATACATAAGAAATACTGCATAGATAAGAGAAATGGATGATTGTGAACTCTGCCTGAGGAATATAAACCCAGAGGGATCTGATTTATTCCCTCTCCCCAGGAACTCCCACTGTTTGTGTATAAAGTTTTATTGGCACACAGCCATAACCCATTTGTTTACATAATGTCTGTGGCTGCTTTTATGCTGTAACTGCAGGATTGAGTAGTCTGCAATGCCTAAAATATTTACCATGTGGCTTAATCTCCAAAAGTTTGCTGACCCTTCCTGTAAAGTAAAACCCTGCAAAAATGGTTTTACTTGATTTATCCCATACAAATACAGGAGACTTTTCAAGCTTAGGCTGTTAACTCATTGATTCTTTCTTTTTTTTTTTTTTTTTTTTTAATTTTTTATTTATTTATGATAGTCACAGAGAGAGAGAGAGAGAGGCAGAGACACAGGCAGAGGGAGAAGCAGGCTCCATGCACCAGGAGCCCGACGTGGGATTCGATCCCGGGTCTCCAGGATCGCGCCCTGGGCCAAAGGCAGGCGCCAAACCGCTGCGCCACCCAGGGATCCCTCATTGATTCTTTCTAAGGTTAGCTACAAAGTGGTCTCCTTTACTAAGAGCAAATTTAGACCATATGAGCCTTTATAATGGCTAAATGTTCATTTATAAAAGGCTGAGCTAAAGACCTTGCCTTTAAAGTTCCGATGCCTATGGGGTGTCTGGGTGGCTCAGTCCGTTAAATGTCTGACTCTTGGTTTTAGCTCCGGTTATGATCTCAGGATTGTGAAATTAAGCCCCACATTGGGTTCCAAGCTGGGCATGGAGCCTCCTTAAGATTCTTTCTCTTCCTCTGCTCCCTCCCAGTCTTTCTCTCAAAAAAAAAAATAAAAATAAACAAACATAAATAAATTTATTTTTTAAAAGTTCTGATGCCTGCAGAACTTCATGCAGGACAGAAATTTACCAGAGGCCAGCAAGAGGTGAAAGAGTTTATTAAAGATACAGGGAGAGCAGATACAGATGGACTGTCCAGGACGCTTGGAAAGGAAAGGATCCTGAGTCTCATCTTTGTTTGAGGTCTAAGGGTTTTTATTGAGATGGTGGTCTGATGTACGTGTCCTTTCAGGTATCCAGGAACCAGTTAGACTAAGGACAAGGTCCGGGTGTCCATCATAAGTCACTTACTCCTTGAAGCCAGTGGTCTTGGCTTCGAGATCCCTAATGCCAGTGGTTTAGATATTGTTCTGGAAGACTCCAAAGATATCATTAATTTTGTCCCTTACAAGGAGGACATGGCTTAAAGCATATGTAGGGTAGAGGTGCAGGTCCTAGCAAGAATAGAAGCAGGAAAAAAAGCAAAGTAACAACACAGCCTTTTCTTTCTGGGGTCACTTTAGTTTTCCTCTCTCAGTTCCATCAGCCTAATTAAAAACCCCAATCAACTTATTTTCTTTTAGCTTTTTTATTTTACCCATTCTATTCAAATGTAAAGCACATTTAGCTTCAAATGAAGTTCATTGTGACCTCAGGCAAAGGGAGGAAACCACATGTGGGAGTGCTAGAAATAAACTGAGTGCCTCTCTTTGGGAAGCAACAAGTGTCTAACAAGAAAAAGGAACTTGTCTGTTCTGTGAGATCCCTGCTGACTTTTTGTACTCTGACCCCGTGTTTTTAAAATATGTAGACTTTAATTCTTTAGGGTTCATTTCTAAATGAATACCTTTTTCTCACTAAACTTTTTTTTTTTTTTTTTTTACTGTTTCTATAAATATGTGTGCTCCAGTGTTCCTATTGTTTGTTTTTCTTTTGGCCCGCTGTTCAGGTTAAACTGGGTCATGTAGCACACACACTTCTAAATTCAATTAATAATCTTCAGGTACTTTCTATGCTTTATTACTTTGACCAGAATATTTTAGTACTTGTAATAGTGCCATGTTAGCATGAATGAAAGTACCTATTACTCATTTTCATTTTTCTCAGATGTCTCAAAAATACTCTTGGTTTCTTTCATGTTAAATTAGAACATTTGTAAACCATCAGTATGTTAGAACACTCTGACTTCATTTGGTCAACAAATAATAGGTATTCAGCCTTTATTGTCAAGTCTCATAGGTTGTCTATATGTAAATCTACCTGACCTTTGGTAGATTTGAAAATCCTCTACTGCCCCCTGAATTTTGGATGGTTTCTTCATTGTGACTTTACATCTGAGTTACATTAATGGGATTTACTTCCCTTTTAAGAGTGCTGATCAACAGTTCTATAATGAAATTGTATTGGTAGTTTTGGAAGGATTAAGGAAGAAGATGGAAGCAATGCAAACATTAAGTAAAGGAATTACACTTTACTCTTTTGGAAGCAAGAGACTACAGTACCATTCAGATTTGCGTTGATGTGTCAGAGTCAAGGCCAGAGAAAACATACCCATTGAGAGTAGGGTTATGGGGCTGCCATCCCCTCTGCTGTAGAATATATATTTTAATTATATTTTAATACTTGTTTAGTGGAAAGGTAACAAATTGCTTCTTGAGTCAGAAAGTCTGAGAAAGGGATAAAAAACATTACAAGTTGTTATAGCCTTTATAAGAAGTGTGGAAGTTGAGTGTAAAATGAGCCTGTGTAAGATGGTCAGGGCTCCAGGAGTTTGTCCCCAGCTTGACTTCTGTCAAACTGTCTGACAAGGATGTTTTTTCCTCCCCATTGTGAGAATTTCATCCTTAAGACGCTGAATGCTTTTATCATAGCACGCTTTTGAAGAGGAAGTTGGATTTTTGCCCAGTTTGGCTGCAAGTGAGGTGGGAGGAAAGGAGGAAAGTGAGCCAAAGTGCAGTTTAACCGTGCATGTTTACCTCACATGTGTTGTGTCAGGATAGGGACAGTGATATATCAGGCTGCCAGCATTTAGTTGGCAATTCTACTCTCAGCCTTATTTTGTTAGAACTAGGAAAGTGCCTAAAAGAGGCATAAGATAACTGATTTCTTGGTCGTATGGAAACTTAAGGATTATTTAATGAAACTTGGCTCTATTAGTGGATCGTTACATTCATACATTCTTCCAACACACACACACACACACACACACACACAGATTTCTCTTTCATAAAGTCCTTCAAAGCTTTCTCATTGCCTTTAGGAGAATGACAGAAGTCCTTACATGACCTGTCAGGTTCCTGCGTAGTCTTTCCAACACGGTTTCTTATCCTCACCTTGCTTTTGTATTCTCCCTTATATTTTCCTCCAACTCTGCTGTCCCTTCTTCCTCACAGAGATCTTTATTAACTCTTGACATGTTCTCATGGCAATTCTTTTTTTTTCCTTTTTTTTTTTTAATTTAAAAAAAAGATTTTATTTATTTATTCATAGAGATGGAAAGAGAGAGAGGGAGGCAGAGACACAGGCAGAGGGAGAAGCAGGCTCCATGCAGGGAGCCTGGCGTGGGACTCGATCCAGGGTCTCCAGGATCACGCCCTGGGCTGCAGGCAGCACTAAACCGCTGCGCCACTGGGGCTGCCCTCTCATGGCAATTCTTGTTCATACAAAGATCATGTACACATTGTGCATTTGGGCCTTATCTGTTCACTGAGAGCAGGGACCGCTCTTCTTGCTTCTTTCTGTATCACCAGCAGCAAACAGAATGCATGACACATAGCTCTACCCATATATTTGTTGAGTCTATGAATTGCATCCATTGCATTTTCTATAATCAACTTTCATTTGAACTTCCCCAGGTATCACATTCCATTTTGGAGTTGCTATAAGGATAGCACAGTTTTTACAAAACTGTAGAAAATATTTACAACCAAAAGAAGAAAAAGATAATGTTAATATATTAAAAAGTCATATAAATCACTAAGGAAAATATTTTAAAACCCTAATAAATAGGGAAAGAATGTGAATCCTAAGTCATTAGAGAAAAATCTTCTAAAAATTGGTAAAAGAGACATGAGAAAGTTTTTATTTTCATTAGGGATTATATAAATGAAATTCAAAGCAAAATGCTACCTATCAATTTAGCAAAAATTACTTTACACAAGAACAGCATGAGAGGCCTGTTAAATAATCAGTGACTCTAGAGACTGTTGGATTTGAAAGATAGTTTCAGAGCCGCACAAATCTATTTTTAAGTCTTAGATCTTATGCTTAAATGTATAACCTTTTGCAAATTACTTTTTCTCATTTGTGAAATTGGGAACTTACTGAACAGGGATTTTGTTATTTTTTTGTTTTTTGTTTTTTTGGGGGGGATTTCGTTATTAAATTTGTCTATTCGTTCAGAAATATTTATTGAGTGCCTGCTTTGTGACAGGCACGTTCTCAGGCACTGAGTATACAGCAGGGAACAGAACACCCCTGTCTAGTAGAACTTCCATCCTACTGGTAGAGAGAAAGACAGTAAACAAACATATAAATAAAATGTACAAGATGTCTGGATAGTGTTGAGGGCTTATAGAGGAAAATGAAGCAGGGAAGAGATAGCAAGTTTTGTGTCACAGATGCTTTTGTAAATTTAAATCCGGAATTTCTCACTGAGATGGAAACATTTCAGCAAAGACTTCAAAGAAATAAGGGAGTAAGTCAGGTAGATGTCTTGGGGAAAGATGTTCTGGGCAGAGAAAATGGAATTAGGGACTGTTGTGCCTTATACGTTTGAGGAAAGCAAGGGAGCCAGTATAGTAGGAATAAAGTGAATAAGGGGAGGATATTAGAAGTGAAGGACATTGTGAGAGCTATGGCAAGCATGTTGGCTTTCACCCTAAGGTTGGAAGCCAATGCAGAAATTTTGATGGGGTGGGGGAGTGATATAAAATGCGTACCTTTTAAACGGACTATATTGCTGTTGGATTTAAAACAGACTATGATGTGGAAGCAGGGAGACTAATAAAGGAACTTGAATAATTAAGTAAAGATTGATGGTGACTTGATCTAGAGTCGGAACCAAAGGAAGAGTGGAGGCAGAGAAATCTTAAGTACACATTTTCAAAGTAGGTAAATGCTGGTCATGAGAGAAAGAGTCAAAGGTGACTTTAAAATTGTGAGTTTGAACAACTGGAAGGATGGAGTTGCCATTCATTAAGCAAGGTAATGTGTAAAGTGCTTAGCCTGCTACTATGTGGCACCTATTAAGTGCTCTATATAGGGTAACTCCCTTCTCCAAGATTTAGAGTAAAAATGAAAGACTTCTTTTATCTGATATGCTTCTGTCCATCTCTACAAATGGAATATTTTATCAGAATAACTAGATAACAAATTATAATTTAGCTGGTACATTGGAGTTCTAGTAAACTGCTTCATCTGTTGGTCAAGATATTTACCCCCCAACAGAAAAATAGAATTTGTATTTTTCCTTGGGGCACCTGGTGGCTCAGTGGTTGAGTGTCTGCCTTCAGCTCAGGGTGTGATCCTGCAGTCCTGGGATTGAGTCCCACATTGGGCTCCCTGCATGGAGCCTGCTTCTCCCTCTGCCTCTGTCTCTGCCTCTCTCTCTCTCTCTCTCTGTCTTCATGAATAAATAAAATCTTAAAAAAAAAAAAAAAGAACTTGTATTTTTCCATATGACAATAATACAAAAATGGCAAGGGTATCAATAGTAATAAAATTTTTTAAAAATCAAAGAAGAGGGCAGCCCAGGTGTCTCAGCGGTTTAGTGCCGCTTCAGCCCAGGGCCTAATCTTGGAGACCCGGGATTGAGTCCCACATCGGGCTCCCTGCTTCTCCCTCTGCCTGTATCTCTGCACCGCCCCCGTGTGTGTGTCTCTCATGAATAAATAAATAAAATCTTAAAAAAAAAAAATCAAGGGACGCCTAGGTGGCTCAGCGGTTGAGCATCTGCCTTTGGCTCTGGGCCTGATCCCAGGGTCTGGGATCGAGTCCCACATCAGGCTCCCTGAGAGGAGCCTGCTTCTCCCCCTGCCTATGTCTCTGCTTCTCTCTCTGTGTCTTTCATGAAGAAATAAAGTCTTAAAAAATAATAATAAAATAAAATAAATCAAGGAAGAAACTTACTCTGTTAAAGTTTCATTTTATGGCTAACATATACATATGACTGTGCCAATTTTTTTCCCTTTCAGGATGCTGCCTTATGGCTGTTTAGCGACAGGAGACCGCTCTGGCCTCATTGAAGTTGTGAGCACCTCTGAAACAATTGCTGACATTCAGCTGAACAGTAGCAATGTGGCTGCCGCAGCAGCCTTCAACAAAGATGCCCTTCTGAACTGGCTTAAAGAATACAATTCTGGGTTAGTTTGTGTATCATTCTTCTGAACAAGCAGCCGGACAAAAAAATGGTTCTTCCAAGTAGAATCATAATTGTCCTAGAGGAAATGTTAATGTTATTTATTGCTTTATTTCAGGTTAGATCAGAATGAGAAAGTAGGCCTTCCTAAAGTCTCACAGATGGTTAGCATTAAATTCTACTTTATCTAGATCAAATTTAAGAGCCTTACAGTAGTTACAATATAAGATTTTACAAAATTTTTAAATAATTTTTTAAATGTGTCAACTTCTATACTTAGTGAATATATGACCTTAGGTAAGTTTTCAGTAGACTTTTACAATAGCAGTAAATGAGTTTGTAGATTGATCTCTCCATATTTAAAAAAAAAAAAAAACACAGGGCTGGAAACTGTGTTATTAATGGTTATTATGTTGGAAAAGACCTAATCATAGACAATTACGGAATTTCATAGTGAGGGAAAACACTGCAAGTATTTTGTCTAAAGACTTCAAAGTCAGATTTATATTTCATCATTGGCAAAACCCAAGGGCTTGTATGGAGAATTAGTTTTCAAATTTTAATCTTAAGACTTCGTCTTTAAAGGGTCTGTGTTACCAACTTCTAATTTAAGTCAGTGACTTAAAGTGTTGGAACTGTAATACTTAACTCTTAAATATGGAATTCTAGTGGTAGGTCAAAACTGATCAAAAAATGTTCTAAAGCCCAGCATCATATCATCCAAGCAAAGCTGAGGGTCTCCTCTTATTATACATATGAACCTACTCCCTAACCCCAATGAAGCTCAGTCCCCAGGACACAGCAGTTTGAATGGCTGAGGTCCAGTGATCCAAAGTCTTTGAGTCTTCCTGCTGACTTCTTTCTGCCCTGCTTCTGCACTGATCACCCTCCCTCTCTTGGCTGATCCTGCATGGTCTGCTCATACGGTTTTGGCAGCTCTGTGTTGCCTTTCTACTAAAAATTAAAAAGGAAACAAGTGTGAATTGGGTCTTACTATCCCATACTTTTGGAGTCTGAAAACCTCTATTCCTTCATTTATTCATTTTTTTTTTTTTTCTCTCTCTCTCTCTCTTATTCAGGGATGACCTAGACCGAGCCATTGAAGAGTTTACCTTGTCCTGTGCCGGCTACTGTGTAGCTTCTTATGTCCTTGGGATTGGTGATAGACATAGTGACAACATCATGGTCAAAAAAACTGGCCAGGTGAGCCTCCCCAGAGTCTGCCAAAGGCCTCATGATGCTATTACATACAGTACAATCTCTTGTGTAATTCAGGCAATTCTTTAGTAATTCTTGGAATCATGTCTTTTTGCTTTCCTTTTGTTTCACACACCATCTGCTTCATGTATATTCATTGGTTTGTTTGCTTAAAGTTAGGTGATAAATACTTGTTTAATGTCTGAAAAGTTACTGCAGTTACTTAAAATGACCTTTCAATATAAGATATGGATAAATGGGCGCCTGGGTGGTATAGCTGGTTGAATGTCCAACTCTTGGTTTTGGCTCAGGTCATGGTCTCAGGTTGTGGGATGGAGCCCTACTTCAGGCCCTGTGCTCAGTGGGGAGTCTGCTTGGGACTCTGTCCCTCTACCCCAGACTCTCTCTCTCTCAAATGAATAAATACATCTTAAAAAAAAAAAAAAAAAAAGATTTGGAGAAGAATTAGTAGTAGGGTCCTAGGATACTAAGCCCAAAAAAGCTTTGTCAAGGAAAAATATGGGCAAAAAGGGAAATGTATTGATAGTGTACTGTTGCTACATGGTTTAGCTTTGAAATGTACTTACATGGCCTGAACAGTATAAACGTGGAGTACTAATTTAACCAGAAATTATGATATACTGTGCCTCATTGTATAGCATTACATCAGCACAAAGTACTAAATCTTTACCTTCCGTAATTCAAAACTAGGAAGTAAAAAATAAGTATAAATATACCATTTTAAAAAATGGAGGAAAAACCCATTAAAGAGTGGCCAGAAGTTACCTCTAAGTACTAGGACTCAGGGTATTGAGGGGGCTGTTGGGCAAGTACTTAGAAATATTGACCAAAATAGTTTGATATGTAGAACTATTTGGCTTTTTAAAAATCAGACATGTTGGGATCCCTGGATGGCTCAGCGGTTTCGCGCCTGCCTTTGGCCCAGGGTGTGATCCTGGAGTCCCGGGATCGAGTCCCACGTCAGGCTCCCAGCCTGGAGCCTGCTTCTCCCTCCTCCTGTGTCTTCCTCTCTCTCTCATAAATAAATAAATCTTTAAAAAAAAAATTAAAAACCAGACATGTTTATTATTTGGATGTATTTTTCTTTTTCTTTTTAAAAACTTTTCCTTTTTGGGATCCCTGGGTGGCTCAGCGGTTTAGCGCTTGCCTTTGGCCCAGGGCATAATCCTGGAGTCCTGGGATCGAGTCCCACGTCAGGCTCCCTGCATGGAGCCTGTTTTTCCCTCTGCCTGTGTCTCTGCCTCTCTCCGTGTGTGTCTTTCATGAATAAATAAATAAATAAATAAAATAAAAACTTTTCCTTTTTTTTTTTTTTTTTAATTTTTATTTATTTATTTATGATAGTCACAGAGAGAGAGAGAGAGAGGCAGAGACACAGGCAGAGGGAGAAGCAGGCTCCATGCACCAGGAGCCCGACGTGGGATTCGATCCTGGGTCTCCAGGATCGCGCCCTGGGCCAAAGGCAGGCGCCAAACCGCTGCACCACCCAGGGATCCCCAAAACTTTTCCTTTTTAAAGATTGTCTTTTGCACTAGGTAAATGCAGTTTAATATCAGGCCTGGGTTATTAGTGCATATAAAAGATCTATGAGTATTAGAAACAGTCTTCCCAAGTGACCCAATAGCCTCTGAAAACTGAGAAGGGCTCATGAGAGTTTTGTAATAATATAGTTACCAAATCACTCTGTTATACACATAGTAGCAATTGTACAATCAATACAGAGTGAGGCAAGGGCTCAGCTGAAGATCAGTGAAGTGTTGCAGGTCTAGGACTGCTGAGATCTTGCCTTTCTGTTTGGGAACCAGAGAAACGAGAGAAATCAAGTCCCATTTGTTTTCCAGCTCTTCCACATTGACTTTGGACATATTCTTGGAAATTTCAAGTCTAAATTTGGCATTAAAAGGGAACGGGTGCCTTTTATTCTTACCTATGATTTCATTCATGTGATTCAACAAGGAAAAACAGGAAACACAGAAAAGTTTGGCCGGTAAGTATTGACCTCATGTCAAGAATAAACGTATCTGACATTTTCTCATCTGACTAGTTGGACTAGCATTTCTTAGCTGAGGTCTATTTAGATCAGGGAAACATTTAATCTGCTAACTGGAGGCTTTTCGCCTGTCAGATCCATGTTTTGGTTCAGAGAGGAGAAACATTCTTGAAATTTGAAATAAGTTACTGTGTTTTAATCCAATAGTATACCACTCTTTGTCTTAGAAAATTCTCTGAAACTGTTAGACATTTCATTATGAGATGCTAAGAGGGACAGGCAGTTTGCTCTCATTCTAAGGGACCCAGTGTTCAGAACTTTGTAATTTCTGATCCGGTCCTCACTACTTGTATGTTTCCAAGCACGTTATTTGTCTTCTTTGTTTCTTCATCTTAAAATAGTGACAAAAATAATTAAATTTTAGGGCTATTATGGGGTGCCTGGTGGCTCAGTTGGTTAAGCACCCAACTCTTGATTTTGGCCCAAGTCATTATCTCAGGTTTGTGAAATCGAGTCCATGTTGGGGCTCCGAGCTCAGTGGGGAGTCTGCTTCTCTCCCACTCCCTCTCCCTCTCCCCGTCCTCAAACTTGCTCTCACTCTCTCTCAAATAAATAAATGAATCTTTAGAAAAAAATTTTTTAGGGCTATTACGATAATTAGAATTAAGTTAATGATGTGACCAACTCATACTGACAATTATAATTATCATTTCTAGATGTGTCTGAGTTTGTGCAGAATATATCTCTGGGTGTTCAATTCTCTTTTTTGGCAAAATTAGGGTGATAGCATCAGATGGTCCTCTTGAATAACTATCTTTAAGAGGAGAGAGAGGGAAGGCAAGATGATATGGAGGTGCAGTGCGAAAGCATCCATACTTGGGACCAAATCAAAGAAATTAATCTCTGGAGTTAGACTATAAATCTAGAATATAGAAACATTGTTCACAAATCCTCATGGATTATAAATTACCACTTGTTTTATAACTAGTTTTTGGGTCTCATAGAATTAAAAAGCACAGGTGTTACATATTACATAGCCTTTTATAAGAACTTTAGTTGTATTTTTAAAAAGATATATGTGATTTTAGACAGCCAGATCTGTTCTATGTAAATTTTAGTCTTGGAACAATTTTCAAAGCGCTTTATTTTTTTTATTTATTTATTTATTTATTTATCTATCTATCTATCTATCTATCTATTTATTTATTTATTTATTTATTTATGATAGACACACAGAGAGAGAGAGAGAGAGAGAGAGGGGCAGAGACACAGGCAGAGGGAGAAGCAGGCTCCATGCACCGGGAGCCCAACGTGGGATTCGATCCCGGGACTCCAGGATTGCGCCCTGGGCCAAAGGCAGGCGCCAAACTGCTGAGCCACCAAGGGATCCCCTCAAAGTGCTTTAAAAATCAGAATTAAACCTTCAGTTCTGTAGAAAATTTCCAGCTCTTACAGAAAATCTAGATATGTCTCTTGTTTTCCTTTACGAAATGTGCTCTCTTCTCTAACATCATGTTCTTGTGATTTGTTGTGTCAACTGAAGCTTCCGCCAGTGTTGTGAGGATGCATATCTGATATTACGACGGCATGGGAATCTCTTCATCACCCTTTTTGCACTGATGTTGACTGCAGGGCTTCCTGAGCTCACATCAGTCAAGGATATACAGTATCTTAAGGTAAAAACTCCTTTTCTTTGTATATTGGACTTTGTAGGCATGAAGCTCAGCTGTACCTGCCTATTTCATTCAAATGTTCAAAGGGAATGGAACAGAGCGATTTCCTGTGAGACTGTACTATCCAGGAGTGGTAGTGACAAGCAACTGAGTAATTTTCTTGCAGTCATCATAAATTTCATCTTCAAAAACCCTGTGGCAGGAACTATATTATCACCCTACCTTAGTTGTCATTCTCCATGCTGCAGAAGACATTTAAATAAGAACATGAGGCACACAGTTTAATGATGGCTGGGGAGGTATGGCTGAGATTTTGACATTGCATGTCACTATGGAGGATATATAAAATCAGATTTTTTTTCTCTTTCATTTTTAGGACTCTCTTGCCTTAGGGAAGAGTGAAGAAGAAGCACTCAAGCAATTTAAGCAAAAATTTGATGAGGCACTCAGGGAAAGCTGGACTACTAAAGTGAACTGGATGGCGCACACAGTTCGGAAAGACTACAGATCTTAATGATCAGCCTTTGCTCCTAATGTATTTGTTGGTTTGTTTAGTTTTCATTTTGCACTTGCACTAAATTGAACATGACCCTGCCAGAGATGTTATAAAGGGAATGAAATCCTGGAACTTAGTTAAATTAAGAACAAGGCATCCCACACATCCTAATCTGAACAATCCCTGATGACCACCCTCTGCTTTATTGAATGCTTCCAAGATTCATCATGAAAACTCCCAACATTATGGATAATCATTTCCTGCTGACTTTGCACGCCGAAGAATGCTACTAGAGATTGTTTTCTGTCTTATTCTTTTTTTAAGTATTTGGTACTTTTCCAGAAAGGTGTAAATACTTCTTTTTGTATTGTGACCAAGTGTTATCACTCAACCAACTTATCCACACCTGGGGACTGGTAGTTGTTCTTACTTTCCAAATGAGGCTTAAAAGAAAGGCATCTTTCTTCCCTTTTTAAATTATATAAACTACAAATTATAACATAATTTGAAATTATGTTTATTTTTCAAAAGAAATCTTTAAACTTGTGGAAAGATTAATTCTTCTGTTGATATTTATCTACCATGACAGCATCATTCCTATCAGACTTGGTGAAAATCTGCTCGTGAGGCAAATATTATATATATGCTGCATATATATTTATAAAATTTCAAGTGGGGAGTTCTATATAAAAAGACATTTCTTTTTTTCTTCCTGTCGTGTTTTAAAGTTTTACAAAAAGCAGAGCTTTTTCCTAAGTTTTTAGTTAACTATGAGATCCAGTTCTTCCAGTTGCTTCTGTAATGAGGCACATAGTAATTTCAGTTTTTACATGGTATCTATGAAAGAGTTCACTTCATAGAGCATAATACTTGAGCAAATGCATCCAAGACAGAAAGCAAGTGAAAGGAAACTGTTTATGGAATCATCTCCAGACCTAAAATTCAGTATTTTAGTAAAATGCCAGCTGTTCTTACTGTATTTATTAAAACTTATAATAATGTGATTTTTCAAGGATATTAGTTCAAATTGAAATGGTTATATGCCACATGGAATTCTTTAATTTATTATTTGAGGTACCATACACTTAGGGTGCTAGATGGCAAATAATGTTAATATGTGCAATAAGAACTACTGGTTTGAATGTGTAAATGGATGCTCTTTCTGAGTACTGGCAATATCCAGCAAAACTACTGCTTTTTCTCCAAAGATTTTTGGGAGCTCTCAATCCTCAGTGACATGAGAGAGAGAACTGAGAACCCTGTGACTGAGTTTTCTATAGGAATTTTATTAAAGATTGTTTAATTTTGTTGTTCTCCTTCATGTTCACAAATAAATGGGTGAGCTGGTTTCAGCTGCTCTTGGGACGTGTGGGCTGCTTCTTTATGGACAGCACAGGCCTTTAGATCTTGGCACTGGGACTCTAGGAATAAAGTCAGTAAACAAATTAATTTGAGAGGTAGGCTGAGGCTCATGGTCTATTCTCTGACTTCTCTCTGCTTCCCAGCCCCAGCAGGAAGTGTGGGAGGCCTCTTGGACTTTTCATAGGAGCCTGAAGCTCATCAAATTTTCATCTTTGTACCCTGAGGTGGAGGAAAATGCCCCTTTAGTGACTTAAGTATTGAGCCAGACTGTAGCCACTTTGTGGCCCTCTTCCATGGAGCAGATATTCACAACAAGTCATAGTTTCTTAGAAATAAGTTTTAGGTAAGGATAGAGATTGACCTCTGAACTGACCATTCCCAGGGCTGGTCAAGACTCAGTGAGAATTCAGGAATAGGATTGTGGAAGGATAGGTTTGTTCAAGGATCTTTATCTGGTAGTGATCTACTTTCACATGCACTAGCTCTCACAGGCCAGGGGGCTTGGAGACTGGCAAACATTGTCAGCTGGAAGTGGGAACCAGTGTTTCTAGAGGAGTCTCCTCAGTCCATAGGGAGCCTTGGTAAATATATGTAAAAATATGCCAAATCAATAAATGTGGTCAGGAGTAAGAAAGGAAAGGCTTGAGCCCAGGATGGCTCTGGACTCCTCTCCACCCTCTCTGCCATAAGCCCCTCAAAGATAGCCAGGACAATGTGACGTAGTAGCCCTCTGTAGCTGTTAACCGCTCCTAACAGGTGCTCCTCACATACTTCCTGAATTGCACATTTCTGATTCTCTTCTCAGCAAGAGAAGAGGAGGTAGCAGGCAGAGGACAGCTAACTTTAGAGGTCTGGGCTGCTGGATGAGCTTGTTGCAGGGGAACTGGTTATCCAGTACCTTGGCTCTTAAGTGCTCTGGTCAGCAATAAACCTTAGCCCAAAACACTTCTAGTTTGTAAAATGGGACTAGTAAAATAACTACCCTAGTCACTTCTATGTGGTGGTGAGAGGCTAGGTTACGACCATGAATGGGGACATAGGCTGAGTCCCAATTCAGAGGAACTCTCCCTGCTTCTTCCACTTGAAGACCACTGAAGGGAGGAATCTTCGGGAAGGAAAGCCCCTTCCAGAGCTCTCCCCCTACCTCCTATCTAAGGAGGCCCCTCCAGTATCTTCTCAGTTCTACCTTGCCAGCCCATAGCCCTATTAGCACCGGAACAGTCAGGCAGCCTGTAATGCCGAGGTCACTTGTCTGCAGGAGCTAAAAGACTGGTCCAAGGGGTGGAGAGCAGAGAGGGACCATGCCACAGAACCCTGAGTTGGGAATGGGCAGCTTTTAAAAAGGAGGGGGTAAGGGTTGAGGTTTCTTGGAGCAGAGGGCCCTGAGCTGAGTCTTCAAGGATAGAATTTAGGTGAAGGGGTGATAAGTAAGACTGAGCAGGAAGGTAAAGCATGTTATAAAGGCTGGGAGGAGAGGAAAAACGGGATTCATGGGCACAAACAGGCTCAACAGCTGTTTCTTTGCCTCTGCCTCTTCCCCTCCTCCACTCCAGAGTGCTGCACTTCTCAGGGATCCAGACAGTACTTAAACCTCAGTCATATCACGCTGGAGCCTCTTCCTCTTTCACTATCTGTGGCAGTTCTATCCCCTTCTTTGATGATGGAAGACGTGTCTGACATCACCTTCTGGGTTATTCCTGCTCTAAAATGTATAACTAAGGGGTTTTTGGAACTCAGGATTCCTTTCCACTTTTAGTAAAGCCCAGGTTCAACACTCAGAAAAGTCTGCCCTTTCAAACTCCTGTTTCTTTTTTATTGTGAGAAATGGCACATAGAGTAATGTATACAAAACAATAAGGCATATAAAGTTAAGGCTTAGCAAATATTATAGAACAGACACCCAGATAACCATTGCATAGGTTGAGAAAGGACATTGCCAACAATAAGAAGCCATGCCAGTTCCCCTTCCTGGTCAGGACTTACTTCTCTCTGCCAAGGTAATCACCATCTCTTCTTCGTTGGCAATCATCTCATTTCCTTACTTTACAGTTATGCTGCCTCCTTTTTTGGGTCAGGCTTCTTTTGCTCTACATTATGTCTTTAAGATTCAGCCATGAGGTGGCATCATTTTTTATCATCGCCTCATAATATTCCATCTTAGTGGATATCCTATAATTTATATATCTTTTCTACTGTTGGGACACATACAGGTAGTTACTAGTTTGAGGCTATTACAAATAAATAATGCTGCTATGATGATTATAATTTATCTGCTGATTCACAGATGTATATATTTCTTTGGATGTATATACTTAAGATTAAAATTAGTTGGTCATAGGATTGTGCATATCTTTATTTTGACTAAGTAATGCTAAAATAAGTGGTTGTGCCAACTTACTCTTCCTGCAGTACTTAATTCTTGTCACTCCATATTCTCACCAGTACCCAGTTATCCAGCATTTAAAAAATTTTAGCTATTCTGATGTGTGAGGTGAAAAAAATTTGCATTCTTTGCTTAGTAATGAGATTAAATTGCTTTTTCATATTTTTGTTCATTTTAGTTTCCTCCTTTGTGAAATGCCTGTTTAAATCCTTTGTCCATTTATTTATTTGGATACCTGCTGTTTGTTTGTTTGTTTTCCTTCTGAGGAGTATTTTGTTTTTAGTAATTGCCTTTTGGTTTTTGTTAGGTGAAATTCTGTATGTATTTCTGTACAAGCCTTTTGTCAGTCACATGTTGAAAATATCTCTTCCACTCAGTGTGTGTGACTTTCTTATTCTATTAATGTTTCTTCTCATAACACACAATCTTAATTTTAATGTAAAATTTGTCATTATTTTCCTTTATGGTTAATATACATTGTGTAGTATTTAAGATATTTTTTTCCTGCCCTAATGTCATGAAGATACTCTCCTGGATTATACTCTAAAAGCTTGAAAAAAAAAAAACAAAACCAAGTATTCCATTTAGATCTATAATGTACCTGGAATTGCTTTTTATAAATATTGGGAAGTGCTTTTCCCTAAATGGACACCAAGTTGTCCTGGTATCTTTTATTGGGAGCCTTTCCCCACTGTTTTATAAATCCACCTTTGTCACAAACCAAGTGTCCATATATGCAGGAGTCTGCCTCTGGACTCTAGAAGATAGCCTGTAGATTTCACCTCCCTATTTCTGTATTTTAAGCGTATTTATCAAATTCATACAGAACAGTTAATGTGTAATAGGCATGCATCTAAACTGTAGATATTGAATCTGCATACCAATCTTACATAAAGGTAGGTGCAAGTGACCTTCCCCACATTACGGATGAGAAACCAGGCTTAGAAATTCAAGTAATTTGTCCAGAGTCACAAAGTAAAAGCCAGCATTCAGACTCAGGGAATCTGTCTTAAGTGTTCATGTTCTTTCCTCACAATTATCAACAATGCCTCAATACACATTTCAGAATCTGCTTATTGATTCCACCAAAAGAAACCTGTGGAAATTTTGAATGAAATTGCATTATAGATTAGGTTGAAGTAAATTCATATCTTAAGAATATTGACTCTTCCAGTCTATGACAATGGAATATCCTTTATTTAGATCCTCTTTATGTGTACAATGATTTGTAGTTTTCTATGTAGAATCTTTGTATATCTTTTGTTAGATTTCTGGATAAGTGATTTTAAGCTTCATTGTTGGTAAACTATATATAGCAGTGGTTTTCCAAGTATGGTCCCCTGAGTAGGAATATTAGCATCTCTTGGGAACTACTTAGAACTACAAATTCTTAAAGACTTCCCCTCCCCTCAGCAAGACCTACTGAATCAACCACTAGAGATGGAATCCAGCAACCTTTATTTTAATAAACTTTTACCAAGCTTCAGAGCAATTGATAGAAATAGAGTTGATGACAATCGTGTTTAGCAGATACACTAAATATTCTTATCACTCCTATTATAGAACTTATTTTGATTCTGCATATATGATCCACAAAGAGTTTTATTTCTTCCCTTCCATTACTTTCAACATTTTATTTATTTTCTTTTCTTTCTTTTTTTTGACCTTCTGCCCTGTTTAGGAATTGCAACAAAATGTTGAATAGAAGAATACTAAATCTTTTACTGATGTCAAAGGGAAAGTTTTCGATATTAAGTATGGTATATGTTCTGGAATCTGGATTTTTTTTTACCAGATTAAGGAAGCATGTTTCAATTCTCAAGGGATTTTTTTATATATATAATCATGAAAGGATGCTGAGTTTTTCAAATTATTTTTCTGCATTTTACTAAGATGTTTCTCATTTGGGAAGTTCTGTCAATTGATGTTCAAACTTTAAACCAAAGTTTACATTCCTGAAATGAGCCCAACTTGATTGTGATGTATTTTAATATATTGCAAGACTTGACTTGCCAATATTTCATTTGGGATTTTTGCATCTATTTTTATCAATGGAACTGGCCCATAAGTTCCTTGAAAGAAACGGATCAGGATTTGTTACCAAGATTTTGTGGCCTTATAACACAGGTAAGATTGGCATTATTTCTTCCTTTAAAATCTGATAGAATTTTGCCAGTGACATGATATCTGATACTTCCTTTGAGGTATGGATTTCATTAATAGCTAGAAGAATATTCAGATATTTTTATCTTATTGTGTCCATTTTAAAGAGTTGTAATTTCTAGGAATGTGTCTATTCTAGGTTTTAATTTATATAAAGTAACTGATATGTTGCAGGGTTTATATAGATGTCCTCTTTTCATTTTTGTTATTGGGCTAGTGCCTTCTGTTTCTTAGTCTCACTAGAGGTTTTTCAATTTTATTCATCTTTACAAAGAATTAACTTTTTGATTCCTAAAATTCTCTGTGTTTGTTTTCTACATTCCTTTCATCCCTCTTATTTCCTTCCTTCTACTTTATCTGGTCTTACTTTCCCTTCTCCAATTTAGTAAGATGGTTAGTTAGCTGATCGATCTTAGCCTTTATAATAACAATCTTTATCTGCATCCCATAAATTTTGAGATGAAGTCTTTTCATTACCATTCAGTAAAATGTATGTTCTAATCTCCATTTTTCTTTCTGTGTGACTTACTGATTATTTAGAAATATATTTATTTCCAAATACATGTGGATTTTCTCATTACCACTTTGTTGATTTTTAGATTGATTGCATGGCATTCAGAGAACATACCTGTCATTTCAATTGTTCAAATTTGTGAGGCTTTCTTTTATGACTCACAATATGGTCAATTTGTTCAGTATGCATGAGAAAAAATCCATATACTGCAGTTATTAAGTGTCCTACATACATTCATTAGATCAATTCTGTTGTTTAAATTTATATATATATTGAGTATTTATGAGGTAAGTTAGAATATCCCACTATGATTTTGAATTTGCCTATTCTGGTTATATCAGTTTTTATAATTTGAGGCAATATTATTAGTTGCTTATAAATTTAGAGTTGATTTGTATCCCTGGTGAATTGAACCATTTAAAAAAAATTTTTTAAGTGTTCTCTGTGTTTCTGGCAATGCTTTTTGCTTTGATGTGTGCCAGCTTTCATTTGGCTAGTGGTTGCATGGTGTGCTTTTTTCTTTAAACCTTTTATAAACCTTACAAATGTCTCTCTTGTAAATAGCATGTAGTTTTGGGGTTTTGTTTTTGTTTTTGTTTTTTGTTTGTTTTTGTTTTTTGTTTTTTAAATCCATTTAACCCTCCTTACCTGTTAATTTAAACATTCACATTTACATTTAATGTAATTGCCAATATATTTGGGGTTAAGTAAACCATCTTACTATGTAGTTTTATTTTTTTCTGGCTTTGTGTGTGTGTTTGTGTGTGTGTGTGTGTGTGTGCTCCTTTTTCTATGATTTTCTTTTTAGTTTTAGAAAGAAACTAAATAGTTAGAAAATATATTTTCTAGAAATATTTAGTTTTCTATTAATTTGGAAATCACACTTTTTTACCATTCTTTTATTGATACACTAGGTTACAGCTCACATACTAGACTTATCCTTCTCTAATGTTACTTGGTACTTTTATCATTTTCCCAGACAGTGCAAATAAATCTTCACTTTTCTCCCAACCCATATGCTATTGTTGTTGGATTTTAATTATAGATCATTATTAACTCCAACAAGAAAGTATTGTTTTATACAACCGCTATGCATTTAGCCATAAAGATGGTCCCTGACTTAATGATGGTTTGACTTAAAATTTTTCAACTTTATGACAATGTGAAATCAATACCAATCAGTAGAAACTATACTTTGTGTTTTGAGTTTTGCTCTTTTCCTGGGCTACTGATACTGTAGTGTGATACACTCATGTGTTCCTGGCAGTAGCAGCAAGCCACGGCTCCCATTCAGGCATGTCATCATGTTGTAAACAATTAGAAAGCTTACAAACATTCTGTCACTTTCAGGACAGTACTGAATAAATTACATGAGACATTCAACACTTTATTATAAAATAGGCTTTGTGTTAGAAGTTTTTGCCCAGCTATAGGTTAATATAAGTGTTCTCAGCATGTTGAAGGCAGGCTAAGCTATGATGTTTAGTTGGTTTTAAATGCATTTTTGACTTACGATATTTCCAAATTACAGTGAGTTTATTGGGACATAACCCCATCAGAAGGAAGATCTGTATATACATTTTTACCATTATCATTGCTTTTCATCCTTTTTATCACATTTTCAAGTTTTCATTGGGGATCTTTTTTTTTTTTTTCTTAGACCAAAGAAAAACCCTTAGTATTTCTTTCAGTTGTTCTACTCTTGATTAATTTCATCAAACTTTTGTTTGCCTGATAATAAATGGTAGTTTTGCTGGGTATAAAAAATATTTTTTAATTTTTTTTAAATGTTATTTATTATTTATGATAGTCACAGAGAGAGAGAGAGAGGCAGAGACATAGGCAGAGGGAGAAGCAGGCTCCATGCACCGGGAGCCCGACGTGGGATTTGATCCCGGGTCTCCAGGATCGCGCCCTGGGCCAAAGGCAGGCGCCAAACCGCTGTGCCACCCAGGGATCCCGGTATAAAAATTTAGATTGGTAGTTATTTCTTTTTAGCATGTTGAAGGGATTTTTTTTTTTTTGAAAAATCCATTCTTTTCTACTGAAAAGGTAACATTTTAGTATGTATTTTTTCTACTAACTGCTTTTTAAAAGTTTTTCTGTTTGTCTTTTAGCAGTTTTACTATGATATGCCTGGGGTGTTTTATTTTGTCTTTAGTTTTTTGTATTCTCCCTGTTTAGTGTCTGCAGAACCTCTTGAGTCTATAGCTTACTACCTTTCACCATTTAGAAAATTATCTTCCAATCTACTTCTGCATAATTCTCCTTTTGGAACTCCATTTATACTTATTTGACCTTTAATTGCTAATTGTGCAGTCTCTATAATTTTCCCCTCTATAATCTCTTTGTATTTTTTTTCTAGATATTTCCTTGTTTTCCAGTTTAGTATTGTTCTGATATTGAGTTATTAATTTCATTGTGTATTTTTCAATTTTACAAATTTGGTTCAGTTCTTTTTAAATTATTCTTTTTATCCCTAGCTCCCTTTGAAATTCCCAGAGTTGTCTGTATTGTCTTGAACATTTTAAACATAGTATGTGAAGCTGTACATCTAGTGAACTCTTAAACCGCAACTGCAGCTCCTGTGGGTGTGTTTCTATTGCTTCATTAATTTTGCTAACACCAGTTCATGTTGTCATGTCTCATTTGCTTGTATATTTATTTATGCTGCATACTCCCATCAAAGGTAATTCTGATTTCAAAAACAAATCAACTCTATTATTTCTTAAGTGATGCTCTTGGGGTCTCAACTCAAAATGTGGGAATTTTGCTAGAGTTTGCCAGCATTAGCTTTTGTCAACCCCAGGTTGTGTCTTCCTAGCCATGCTAAGCTATCAAAAATGCTGTTTAATCTTTTTACCTCTTGTAGAATCAGTAAACATTCCGAGGGTTAAGTGGTTTCAAATGCCTGGCTCACAAGTTTGAGTTTGTCTTCTGTTACGTCTTGGCATAGAAATTCATCACTGCCTTTTCAGCTTTCTGGTGCCTTTAAGAAGTTATATTTTATATTTTTATTGATTTTTTTTTTTTAGTTGTCATTAGCAAGAGAACTGTCAGCATTCCTTTTTCCACCTTTACTCTTAACCTTACTAACTCTCCACCCACTTTAATATGCCTTCTGCTTCAGTTCATTCAGATTGATTTTGTCAATTTTGTCACCAGCTTCATGGATATTGCCAAATCTAATGGACACTTTCCAGTTCTTATGCTTCTCATTTAAGCACCAATATGACATAGTTAACTATTGATGTTTTGTGATATTTTCTACAGGTAAGGATTTTCTACCATCTCAAAACACTCATTCTGTTTTTACACTTTCTCCTTTATCTTTTTTCTTTGTATATTTCTTTTTAAAGATTTTACATAAATGCAAAAATGTGGTAACAAATGCCCAGTTTTTAAAAGTGAATTCTTAATTTCTTTTAAATTTTCTTTGGTTACCCATTCCCTAGCATCATCATTCCCCACCTCACCCCCAACTCATGCTACCTGTTTGTAACCTTCCATATTTCTCTCCATGCTTGCATAAGTTGTGTATAGACAAAATATTTAAAGACCTACACACACACATTATATATGGTGTCTTTTTATTTTTTAAACACAACTGCAGTATGTTATAGCTACTTTTCTGCAACTTGCTTTTCTTTCACTCAAATACCTTATGGAAATTTCTGCAGTTCATTCGGAATGAATGGATTGTCGTTTATGGTGTATTATAATTTATTCAATCATTTCTGCAGATGGGCATTCACAATTTCCAGTTTCTTTTGTCCCCACTATGAACAATGCTGCAATAAACATCCTTGTGTATATATTCTTATTATATATTGTTATTGATGGCTTCTCTTCCCAAGAGAAAGGGGGGTGGTGTATGCATGTGCACACTGTGTTTTTAAAAAACTTTATACTTTAAAATCTTTATTGAAATTTAACATTCATATTGAACATAGCATACAGACAAAAAGGTAAAAATTATTTAGTAAATAGCTTCATTCATTTTCAGGAAATAAATGCATCTTTGTGACTAGCACCCATATCAAATAGAAAATTACTGTCACTTCAGAAATTCGTCTCATGCTCCTCGTTACTAACTTCCCCCTAAAGTGAGCATTATGGGGACTTCTAAAATTACGTATTAGTTTTTGCCTGTTTTTGAACTTTATGTAAATGGAATTTTTGAATTTAACAAATGTCAGATTGTTTTCCTAAGAATTTAAAATATTTCTTTTAAACCTCAAAGTGTAAAAGGGGTATGCTTCTACATCTCAGACAGTAATATATCATTGTTCTTATTTTTTTTTTGCTGTTTTCATTGTTAAAATAATTTTCCTAACTACAAATTAATTTGATCATTTAAAAAATATAATTGCTGGCTACTTGATTTCATTTTCCATAGCCTATTCATATCCATTCCATTTTACAATTAACCTGACCCTTCTTGCCAATTTTTAAGAGCTCTTTATATATTATATATATCTTGACCCTTGTCATTTACATTACAAATTTTCCCAAATCTAGTTTATTAGCTTTGTTTATGGTATTTTTTACCATATAATTTTTAAATAGATATGTCTATCTTTTGTTTTATAGCTTTAGGATTTTCTTAATTAAGGTCTTCTTGCCCTAGGCCAGTCTCAGATACTATAGCTCTTCAGTAGGCTCCGCTCCCCACCCACCCCCCTTTTTTTTGTCTACAAACTCCCTAGTTGGTGTCATCCATTCCCATTGCTTTAAATCTCCCCTAAATGCTAATGATTTCTGCATATATAGCCCCAGCCCAGATCCTTGAGCTGCAGTGATGCTCAAATCTGTCTACTGTCAGTGAGGGGTGTAAGTCCTAGGGATACAACAGTATGTGAACCCTGCCCTCCAAGCTTGTTAGAGAAAGTAGATACTGTGTTAATATAGAAGGATGATGAGGACACTTGTTGATCTCTTGCACATTTTGTATTACTATAAGGGAAAGGCTACAGCCAAAAGATAAGTTCCGGAATATATGTAAAACTATGACAAATCTATTAGAAAATGTGAACTCAATAGAAAAATAGGTAATGACTAATAAACATGTAGAACAACTAACTTCACTAGTCATCAGAGAAAGTAAAATGAGATATTTTTTTCAGGGCACCTGGCTGGCTCGGTCAGAAAGCATCGAACTCTTGATCTTGGGGTTTGAGCCCCACTTTGGGTGTAGAGATTACTTAAATTAGTAAATAAAAACTTAAAAAATAATAAACATAAAATGAGATACCATTTTTGAAGAAAAACATTGGGTTGGCAAAATTTTTAAATCCTGACTACCTCAAGTGTTGAAAATATAAGGAAAAGAACTTCTACTGCTGGTCAAAATTTTATAATGGTACAGCAACCTTTGGAAGCAATTTGGCAAATACTGAAGATATATTTACCCTTTGATTTAGCAATTCCACTTCTGAGTATCCTTAGGACAGTGCTTCTCAATCTTTGATGTATGTACATATAAATCACCATGGGGCCTTGTTAAAATACAGACTCTGATTCAGTAGGCCTGGGGAAGGACCGGAGAGTCTTACTTCCTAACAAGTTTCTAGGTGATGTCATTGCTGCTAGTCCAGAGACACGCTTTAAACAGCAAGGCCCAAGAGAAACTGACTCATATCCTCAAGGGACATAAAGATGTTCATTAGAGCACTGATGGTATTAATGAGCTTCTGAAAACTACTAAGGTGAGTGGATGGTTACATAAATTTTTATGGTTGAAAGCAAGAGTTAAAAGGAACTGGAGTTACATATGCCAACCTAGATAAATCTCAAAAACAAGGTTGAGTGGAAAAAATGATAGAATAGGATTATTTAAAATTTTCAGTGATACTGGACGGCTGGGTGGCTCAGCGGTTGAACATCTGCCTTTGGCTCAGGATGGGATCCTGCAGTCCTGGGATCAAGTCCTGCAGTCCCTGCATGGAGCCTGCTTCTCCCTCTGCCTGTGTCTCTGCCTTTCTGTGTCTCGCATGAATAAATAAAATCTTAAAAAAAATTTTTAAGTGATACCATGTACTGTTTAGAGGTATATGCCTATCTGATAAAATATAAACTTGCATGGGAATGATAAACATCAACCATAACATTACTTGGGCAAGGCAGGGGCCTGGGAATAGGAAGTGCATATAGCACTTCAGTATTGTAATGCTTTAGTTATTAAACTGGGTAAGTGGTATGCTCAGTTAAATAATAATACAACTGTCTATTTCTATTTTTTGTACATCTGAAGTATCTTGTTCAACAACTAAACAATAAAATAGGCTCATTTTTTAAAATGAGGAGATGGGAGGTTCTCAAGAACTGACCCTGTGCCAAACTTCAAATCCGGGCTGCACTCCTTTTACATTACCATGCTGCTTTTAATTAACAAAACAAACACTCCCACATTTGGTTTCCACAAAGACTGAATCAAACTGTATCCCCAAGTGTTTGCTGTGGGACGTGATGCATGCTGAAAAACACAGGTTCTGACCTCTAATAACTATAGAGTTCAAAACGAACTACCTAAACACAGTTGTTTTGCCCTTTATTTTTCTCTTGGTCCCAGATAAAATATGGCCATTAAAAGCAGCCCATTATTCAAGAGAAAAAAAAGCAATACTCAAACACTCGAAAACAGACTTAAATGTGAGTTTAAGAAGCCTCAGAAGAGTCTCTCTTAGTTCATCTTCCTGGTTTTCCAGTGGTGGTGAAGTGGAGCTGGGGGGTGGAGGAAGGAGAATGGGGGAATTTGTCAAGGTAGCATGCTGACCCGCTAATAGCAAAGGCTTGAAAAAAACCACGTTGGAGGAGGCAAGCAGGCTCATTGTAATATGCTCTCTTTGCCGCCCAGCACGTTGCCTGCCTGACCCAGACCTGTTTGAGCCATCTTCCCTCTCTGTTCTGTTCTCTCCATTCCTCTTCCCTGCTGCTTACACCTGGTTGTGCCTCTGTTCTGCCCCAAATCTCTTAGAAATACATTAGTGACAGAGAGATAATAGTAAAGGGCATGGGTTTGTGTCAGAAAAACCTGGGTTCAAATCCTGCCTGTGCCACTGATAAGGAGCTCATTAACTTGAGACACATCCAACAGAATGTGGTAGGATGATGGAAATAACTATATCTACACTGTCTAATACGGTTGTTCCCAGCCCCGGGTGACTATTGAGCACTTGAAATGTGGCTAGTGCGATAGAGGAATGTTTTAATTGTACTTATTTTTAATTAGTTTAACTTAAAAAGCCACATGACTAATGGCTCCCATATTGGACAGAGCAAGTCTAGAAAATGTAGGACCCCTCCTCTCACAGAGGATCACCATGTATAATGGACATGGGACACCCTGATAAAAGGCTCTACTAGTAAGCTATATCCTGCCCTGAAGACCATCAGAGTACTGAATGCACAATCTCAGACACTCACTGTATTGACCAGGTCTTCTCAGTGAGTATGCCAGGGTGGGCCTGCTTCATGCTGCTTGCTACCTCCCGACACCAGATCCAACTCTGACTTTTTCAACGATGAGGATACAACCAAGGCAGTCTGGTATAAAGAAGTTTGCCTCTTCCTCGTGTTTTTTTGTCCTCACTGTGCTGATTAAACAAAATGACTACATTTTCAGAAACCCGTTTTTAATTAAATTCTTATGTGACACTATTTGGCATTTCTTTAATATTAAGTTTCCAGACAAAATGTTTTTCATTTTCTCCAGTTAAACGAATCATATCATTATGTACCAATTGCTTTAAAGAGACAATCTACCTGCATAGGTTAAATATATATGAAGACAGAGGTGCCTGGGTGGCACAATAGGTTAAGCATCTGACTTGATTTCGGCTCAGCTCATGATCTCTCAGCATCACAAGACTGAGCCTCACATTGGGCTCTGCACTCAGCACAGATTCTGCTTGAGAATCTCTCTCTCCCTCTGCCCTGGCCCGGTTCATGTGCTCTCTCTGTTTCTCTAAAATTAAAAAAAAAAATTAATATATGAAGATATCCATTTTTAGAAACATAAATCAAGCAGCACCAATTTTATTTTATAGTATTTATTATAGTAAAAGTTCCTCTTGTAAAACATTGGTGATTTTGGTCCATATCTTTTTTTCCATTTGGCTTTAAAACATTTTACATTATTTATAAAATAAATCGCAATTTTTAAGATTGTACATATTTCTTTTTTTTTTTTTGACTCTTAAAATATTACAGTTTCAAGTATCTAAAAAATAAACACCTGGCAGACTAAGTGTACTGAAAAGTACATATTGAACATATTTAATTACCACAGTAATTTAAAAGTCTTCATCTTTTACTTGTTAAGATTAAAATTCACTAACATGAAGTCATTCAAGGATCTCTGGAATTTCTCTATTATCCACAATGAGACTATGGATAATCCCTTCTTTCCGCTTCCCACTACTGACAGCCTTTATGTAACAGTCATGGTTCCCAACACTGAAGTGAGTTTCAGTCCCGTCCTCTACAAACTCACCCTAGGCCAACAAAAGAAGGAGGAGTTAGTATTCCAGAAACATTTATCTTTGTCTAGAGCATTAACACCATCTAAAAAGGGTGGCATGGACTGAACATTTCTCTTATGGGCTGAACATTTATTTGTACCTGCTTACAATCTTGAACAATGTTAAGCTTCAGAGGGAAAAGACCCCTTATATCTTGTGGCTGTGTGTCTATAACATGCACTATTTAAACAACATTGACTATTTTTACAAGTAAAACTGATAAGCATGATATCAAGCACTTAGTTTATGCCAAGTTACTCTATACTAAGAACACGCATTACTTCATTGCACCATCACCACAGCCCTGACAGAAGCACTATTAGTGTCCTCATTGTATAGATGGGGAATCAAGGCACAGAGTGGTGAAATAACTGCTGGAGGACCCAGTCAGGAAGGGATAGAATGTTCTTACCCACTCCAAAAATCTGATTCCGCAGAATGTAAGGTGGCTTACAGTAAAATACACAGATAACATAAAACCAAGCACCACCCAATCTCGCCCCATTCTGTTCAACACAGTAGCTATTGGCCACATGTGGCAGTTGAGCACCTGAAATGTGGTGAGTCTCAAATGCCATGTGCTGTTTGAGTGTAAAATCTACACGGAGTTTGGAAGACTTAGAATGAAACAGAATGTACAATACCTCTAAAAACTTCTATTGATGTTGAATTATATTATTTTGGATATACTGATTTAAATCAAATATACTATTAAAACGAGCTTCACCTTAAAACTTTTAAACTGTGGTATTAGAGAAGTCTCACATGAATAAAAGAAAAGCTACACATGGAACTCCTACCTGTGGCTCATATTTTTACTGAACAGTACTGATCTAGATTAGAAAGACAGGGGCCAAGTGGCATAGAGAAGAACAGGAGGCTTCAAGGATGAAAGTGGAGCATGGTAGAAAGCAAAGAAACCACAATCAGACTTAAAATTTGGCTATGAGCTTCCTGGCAGCCAAAGCAGACAGAGAGAGGTCTCAGAGCTAACATCATCCAACCTAAGAAGGCAAAGGACACCTGGGGGAGAGCTTTTTCTCAGCTGTGGGGAGAATCTGGCCAGTACTGACACCACCACAGGAACCCTGTGGGGGCACAATCAGACACATACATAAATCTTGGTCATGATGCTTTGAGATGGAAAAAAAAAAAAAGGAGAAAATCAACTGTCACTCACAGGCAGCAAGGGCGGGTGTGCACATACTGGGGATCACTGCCCAGATATGGAGCTGCAGCAATTGCAGTTACAGTGAAGAGACAACTGGGTAGTAAAGAGCTATCGTCCAAATACTTGCAGTTCCCTGCTAATTACTGAGGACCAAAGACATTGTGGATGAACATTCCTTTCAACTTCTTACTTATTTATAACTACATTCTTAATACCACAGAACAACATTCTCTCTATATTGCTTTAGAGAATTCCTTGAGGGTGGAAGGGAAGAGGATCCAAAACTGCCCATTGGCACTTAGAGGGTTCCAAGGTTGGAAGGAAAGAACAGGAAGGACCAGTAAGGGCCTGATCCATGTTAATGGTAACTGAAGCTATTCCACACGGGCCAAAAACCACTGAACAGCTCTCCAAGCCTCTCTGCATAAAAGAAGTCTCTGTCAGTAGATTTATCCTGGAGAGTGAATGGCTCAAGCTCTGAGGATGAATTCTGAGTGAGCCCTGATTACATAACCCTTCAAGAATTCACACCAGGATTAAGAAAGAGAGAAGCATGTATATTTGTAACTTTTCTGGCATTGGTACTTCCTCAGAAGCAGAGAGCCACAAGACCCAGGAGGTCCTTGGTAGCCTGCCGAATAAACTCATCCCAGGCCTCCTGCTCTCCGAGTACCTCTCCTCATCTTCCTATACCTACAACAGGTGAAGGAGACCAGGGCAGCACCTCCCAAGGAGACTAGGGAAGCACCTCCAATGGGCAACTAGCTGAAACGTGACTAGAGCAGAGTAGGTCTCATTATCTCCAGCCGTGGTGTTCATGTTGGAAGCCAGCATGAAAAGCAGGGACCAGGCATAGTACCCCCTCCTTACCAGCAGACCCCACAGCCCTGGGGAATTTCCACCCAGGGACTGTAGCTCCCAGTCTCACACTCTGTGCTTCCCACGATGGTCTCCTCTGCTTCCGCTTGCTCCCTGAGCCACAAGCCACGCACACCACTATGCTTTCATTCTTGCTGAAATCACTTAAATATTCATCCCGCCCGCAGCCGTAACACTGCAAGCAGCTGGCAGCAAAGGCTGAACGCTGTGGGGTTTGATAGGGATGTGATCACACTGGGCCACGATAGTAGGGTAGCCGCTTGCCACTGCTGGTCTACAAACTTCACTTAATCTTCTGTGGTTTGTGACAGTGCCCTTTCCTATCTGCCTTCGTGTCACCTGACTTGTATGCATTGCTTCTTTTTCAAAAACCTCACTTTTAGAAAAGTCCTATCTGCTTTGAGAGTATGCTGTAAAGTCTTATTCAAGTGTGACTCGTGGGCTGACAAGCAGCATTGGCATCACCAGGGGAAATGTTAGAATTTGCATCTTAGCAAGATCCCAGGTCATTCCTACACATGCAGGTTTGAGAAGCTGTGATATGAAGCCCAATTTAACTTGGACAGGACCTCCTGTGGGGCCAGTTTTTGATGTGTGAATTCTTTTTAGGACAGAGCCTGGTCCAGGAGAGGAAAGGCAGCGTGTGAGGCTGGGGCCAGCTCTCAACATAAGGCATTTCCAAGCCCTCCCTGCCCCAGGCGCTGTCCAGGAGAGGTGTTCAGAATTTGGAGTCAGGAGTACTTCATCTCTTTCTTGTCCTTAACCGAGAGGACACCGCTTAATTATCAATCTTCACCATTAGGAAATGCAACATTTCAGTGGCAACCTTATACATGGCGCTAAGAGTAAGTAAAGGGTCAACTTACTGCTGTCTCCATTCTTTTACCATTGCACCATACATCCATAGTGTCCTTTTCTGTAAAAGTAACAAATCAAAAAAAAATTATAATCTATGACTCAAAGATAAAGTTAACTCTTTATTATTTTAATAAAAGCTTGATATACTGGATTTCTAAAACTCCATTAACTTTTCATGGCTTTCAAATTCTTCTAAATTTGAAGAAACCATTTAACTTGGTTCACAAACAAAATAAAAGTGAGATAAAACAATCTTTCAAGAGACAATCATGGCCCTAGTACAAATGGATGAAGCCCTGTTGAACAAAATAAACACTACAACACAAACTTCAGTATTTAGGATGCACAGAAGTAAATGCAAGGAGGGACCTGGCTACACAGTCTGTCATCTGTGACCAGAGACTGCCCCCTACCTTTCTTGCACAAAGGCCACCAAGAAAGGCTGTGACAGGGCCGATGTCGGATGAACAGCATTCAGGCTTAGAAATTTAACCTGAAATTTCCTACTGGATAGCACAATAATCTCTATTCGTTTTTGTAATGTTTTCATTTTGGGGAAAAACTATGGATCGTAAGAAAAAACACAGGTATACCTGGTGGACTGTGCTGACAGTATGGTGTAAAATGCTGCATGATACAGCTGGGCATCAGTTAAGCTGCTGAGGCTTACCTCGGAGGGCATGTACATGTGTGCACGTGTGCTCAAACACGTGTGCATTTTGGGGGAGGATCCCAGAACCACTTGTGACTGTTAGTATCCTGGTGGGGGGTGGTAGAGAAGACTGCACTAATCAAGGAGCCAGAAGATGAGCCTAGAATCATAACCTGTGTGCACGTGAGAAGCCCAGGAGTCAAAAAACTTGCCTCCGTGTTAAGGCTGAGGCGCCAGTCAGGGGCTTGATTCTAACAGGCCATCTACTCCAGGAACACAGTCTAACAGGGGCTCTTTTCTCCCCACAGCTTGAGATGGGAGCCTCAGAGAATAGAGGCCTTTGACCTGGGCTAAAGGAGAAACAGGCAGAGGGGCCCAGGAGATGTAGGCAGTGGTTGCTCCAGTGGCAGCCTGAGCGGAAGCATCAACAGCCATGGTTACAGGGAGACCTAACTTGTCTCAACACCTGATCAGAGCATACCGTGCTAAAATAAACCATGATGCCGGTGAAAATTGGAATTTCATGTAGTATGCCTACTGAACATGTGCATGTACTCAGATTTTCTATAGGCTATTATGAATGTGCCTCTGAAGAAACCTACTAATCCAGAAAAGAAAAATGGAATAAATGTGACTACATCAAAGTAAAGAATATTTCTTTTGAGGGAGCCCAGGAGTGCATGTTTTAAAGAAAAAAGTCTACACACATAAGCAAAGTCAGACTGGAAAGAAATACGCGAAGCTCATAGCACAGACAAAAGTCACTCTTACTGGCAGAAAGACTCCGAGCAATCAACGAGAGAAAGACCGACAATCCAAAAGACAGTAGGTCAGAGGACATGTAGATCAGAAGAGAAAAACAGAGGACATCAAATATGAAAAGATGCTCAACCTCACTTAATTTTGAAAAAGGCAAATAAAAACACTGAAATACCACTTTTCATGTAGCAGAATATTTTTTAAAAATTTTAAGATCAGACAACATGCTCAGCTGGGGAACCTGAGGGGAAATGGGTACCGGGAGCGCACAGCAGTAAAAGCACCATAGAGGCAATGGGGCCCGATGACTCAAGTGACAAGCGCAGTTCTGTTGGACCCAGCAATCCTACTTTCCCGCTTCTGGGATTTTATGCAAAGGAGATATGTCAACTACATTCCAAGAGGCATATAAACCAAGCCATTCATCCAACACTACTTCCAACAGCAAAGGATTAGAAATAGCCCAAGTGCCCAATTGTCAGGAGTGATTTAAACCATTTTATTTACTATTGAGACCGACTCTGCAGCTATAAAAAAAAGTATGAGAAAGCTCTTCATGTATGGTTAGGAGAGGATCCTCAGAATATATGAATAAGTCAAGAAGACAAGATGCTTTTATGAAATAAGGTAGTATTAAATTTTCATATTTGCTTGAATCTAAATAAACACTGGAAAGACTCACTATTAAAGAGCTTATTTTTATCAGGGAAACAGGGTGGGTGGGAATAGGGGTGGAAGCAAATTTTGCCATGTGTCTTTTCTTATCATTTTAATATCTGAATCATATGGGTAGAGCACCTATTCTAGTATGTATATTAACAAAAGAACACATCTGATAAAAGTATTACATCATTATGGCTCAGAAGTGGATTTGGTGAGTTACAGGAGGCCTTGGAGCATGTGTACCTTGGAGCCTCTTCTGCCTGCCTGCCTGGACCTTCCCTAAAAATAATGAATGAGCATCTTAACATATGCCCAGATTACGCTCTTGAAATACATTTTCCTCTTGAGAAACTGGGGCTTCTTGAAGAAAAGTATGATTCCAGGTCAGGAAAGAAAATGTTTAAAATGAGCCTAGGACATCTTGTCATATCTGATAGCAAGGAAGCTTTCGAAGTCTACCAAGGATGTGTCACAAAAGGACACAGGAGCCAATCTACAGAGCACACCATTGGCCAAAATGGGGACGATTTGATGGTCAATTCAAATAATAACTTGAATGTGTTGCAACACACATCAAACTGTTTAAATCCATGAGTTAATAATGGTTTTTATTTTTTATTTTTTAAAAAACCCTAAATGATCACCTTTAGAGGAAAATAAGGAGCCAATTCAGTATTTTGAAAAGTTTATAGTAAAGGGAAAACAAGTGTTAGTCTGCATTTTTTTTTTAGTCTGCATTTCTTATAAAAATTGTACTTCTGTGCAACCAAAGAGTAGATGACAGGAAGTTTTTCATTTTAGAAATATTCCAGAATATCACCATTTAGCAACTGCTAAGGAATTAATGGATGCAAATATTAGGTACCAATGACAACCAATGGTTGCCAACATCAAAAGAACTGACAAATACCATGTGCCTCTTGATATAACAAAACCATAAAGTAGTCTTGCCAGAAAAAAAAAAAAAACAAACCTAAATTTGACCAATTCTTTAGTTAACTATCAATGTATAGGAAATATTAGAAACAAAGAAACAAAGAGCCTGGCCGGCTCATTTGGTAGTGGATGAGACTCTTAATCTCTTGGTGTTGTAAATTTGAACCCTACATCGGGTGTAGAGATTACTCAAAAAAAAAATCTTTAAAAATATATTAAAAAAAAAAAGAAAAAACATCACAAAAGTTCAATCAATAAAATCCAGACCACAAGAAACTCTTTAAGATAAACTGATCCAGTTTCTTCAATAAATAAGCTATAGGAGAGTTTCTGGGTTTTTTTTCAACTATGTACATTTAATTACTTGATAAACACTTTTCATTTTTCATTTTTTTTAAGTTTATTTATTTTTAGGTGATTTCTACCAAGCTCACAACACTGAGATTAAGAGTCACATGCTCCGGGGGATCCCTGGGTGGCGCGGCAGTTTGGCGCCTGCCTTTGGCCCAAGACGTGATCCTGGAGACCTGGGATTGAATCCCACGTCGGACTCCTGGTGTATGGAGCCTGCTTCTCCCTCTGCCTGTGTCTCTGCCTCTCTCTCTCTCTCTCTGTGACTATCATTAAAAAAAAAAAAAAAAAAAGAGTCACATGCTCCACCGAGTCAGCACCCAAACATTTTTCATCTTTAAAAAGAATTTTTTTAAAGGTATATGCTAGCATTTGACTAGCTTGTAGGCTCTTTAAAGGCACAGACAACATCTTTTCATCTAGTATCCTCAATGCCTGGTACGCTCACTGATATTTAGTAGGTACTCAAGATTATCTAAGTAAGTGAATCAATGAATTTATGAGATAATCCAAATGATCTTAACTTAGTGATGTAAGAAGCAGGAAATACTGGGAGTACCAGAGGAGAGAAAAGATAGTAACTGGTAAATATTTGTCCTAAGTTTTGTAGACCCACTGGAAACATGGATAGCCATGTGTAACAACAAAACTTAGCTTTAAGATCAATGGCTTATTACTTTTTACTTTTTAATCTGCTTTATCTGGACTGAAAATTTTGATATATTGCAGTACTAAACATACTGCTGTCTAGAGAAAAATTCCCTTGTTACTGATCATGCTTAAATTTCCAACTGTCTCTAGACATCCTTTTAAAGAGAAATATCAATAATAAAAGATAATAGAAATATCAATAATAAGTAACAACAAATGTCTACATCATTTCCTTTTTTTTTTTTTAAAGATTTTATTTATTTATTCATAGAAATGCAGAGAGAGAGAGAGAGAGGCAGAGACACAGGCAGAGGGAGAAGCAGGCTCCATGCAGAGAGCCCGACATGGGACTTGATCCAAGGTCTCCAGGATCACGCCCTGGGCTGCAGGCGGCGCTAAACCACTGCGCCACCGGGGCTGCCCATTTCCTTTTTTTTTTTTACACCTGTTTATAATCCTCAAATCCACCACTACAAAATCTGGCTCTCATATAAACCAGTCAATTAAATGAACATTTCATTTACATAGGACACATCAGAAATACACCTACACACACTCTCTCTCTACTCAAAGCTCCCATAAAGGGTCTGGATAGTTAGGGGAACTAATTAACAATCATCATAAAAAGTCAACAGATTCTGCAGAAATGGCACTCACTTACCCAACACAACTCTAAAGTCCTCACCATCCAAATGTAATACCCAGGTATTGGTAGTCTTCGACCTGTTCTCCATATACTTCTTGAGACTTTTGCCATTAATTTCCAGAGTATATTCATATGCAAAGCCACTGACAGCATCTATATTTATGGTTGCTTTTGTCTTTGCAGCTCCAACGCAGAAAGTTTCTTTGCCCACTAGTTTGAACATCCATTCTTTTCTTATCTCTTCCTAAGCAATAAAATGTAAAAGTTGAAAACACACAAATGGAAGAAAATTTATTTTTTTTGGAAGAAAATTTAATACTTAACTTTAGAAATGCTATATAATTAAAGTGAGTAAATAGCAATGCTATTTAGATGTAATTTTATTACTTCACAATCCAAATATTTTATTTTATTTTATTTATTTATTTATTTATTTTTAAAGATTTTATTTATTTATTCATGAGAGAGAGAGAGGCAGAGACACAGGCAGAGGGAGAAGCAGGATCCATGCCTGGAGCCCGACACGGGACTCAATCCCGGGACTCCAGGATCACGCCCTGGGCCAAAGGCAGGCGCTGAACCGCTGAGTCACCCAGGAATCCCAACAATCCAAATATTTTAGAAAATAAAAGCACTTGAAGTTTAAATGTTATAGTCTATGGATCTATAATTATTATTAGTTTGCTTTGTCCAGCAACATGATCCAGGCCAAAATATAAAGATAATCAATGTAAGAGAAAAGCCTTAAATTTATATATGAAGAATCTATGTTAACAAAATCAAGCTTTTATGTATACCATATTCTACAAAGTAACTTATTTTTTTCCTACCTTCCCATCTACATATACCACTCGTTTGCCTGATGTGGTGCCATGTTCAAACTCAATCTTATGGACTCCATCACTTAAAGCAACATCCCAAACAGCTACGAGATCTGTCATTTTTTCCAGGCTATAAGGAGGGCTACGGGAATAAAATAACAGAATTACAACTGGCCAAGTACAGTAAGCAAATAACCAATGAATCTTTCCAACATGAAAATATCAGATTTTTTTAAGCCCCTAAAATTACAAGATATTAAAGTGACAGTACCTAAAAATTTCTACTCACAGTACATATAGCTATCTTCTCCCTCTTATGCACTCTTCCTTTAAGATACAACTACTATAAACAGGTATATAGTCGGATAATTCCAAACAAAGTCACCTTAATATTAATAGGATTAAGAACCTATCACTTTATCTAGGATAGTATTCTAAGCTGGGCTACAGAATAATGCTTAGAAAGGTCAGTAAAAAGTCTCTGCTTCTCCCCCTGTTATCCCCATTTTAAAAAGCACAGTATTTAATTCTGGTTTTTCTTTTTCAGATCCACTCACTCCAAAACAAGAAAACTCCCCAAACCTTTCATACTTAAACCAGTTAGGATTCATTTTAACAAAAAAGGTTCTAATTTATTATACTGCGAAAAAGAGAAGTCATAGAATTAATGTCCTATAATTAAAAAGATAAAAATATATGGA
The DNA here is from genome assembly GCF_053574225.1 of Canis aureus. NCBI lineage: Eukaryota > Metazoa > Chordata > Mammalia > Carnivora > Canidae > Canis > Canis aureus. The sequence goes on from NC_135632.1 coordinate 17,801,888, forward strand.
AAATGATCATTCTTATCTTTACTATAATAATCTTATAAAAAATAAAGGATTGTTTTGTCATAAGTTTCTAGCACAATTTAAATACATATTTATATTAATATTTTAATATAAAATATATATTTATCATATCATGCCCTGTTAAGAATGCCATATATTTTATAATGTAATATCTGTATGAAATATGTTTTAAGCCTGCTCTCTTAAACTACATCTTACTTTTTATTCACTCTAATGTCCTTTGTGTACTCTAAATCAGAAATGGTAAGTGAATGTTATATTATTTTGAAGTGATTGCCGAAAACTTTGTGCTAAGGCAGATTTGGAGATTACATCCAGGCCCTATGGGAAAAGATGTGTTACGTTAGGAGCCACTTAAAAGGTGCTTAAATCACAGAAAAGCAAAACCATGCATTCTGCAACTTTACAAAATGTGTCCTTAACAAAGTAGCCTGGATAAATCACTCCTGAGTGATTAAAACAATTTTGAAAGTTTCAAAAGCTAGTTTTGTTTTTTGTTTTTTTTTTTTTTTTGCCATGCAAGACATTTACCTTTCATCATCTTCAAAGATAGGACTGTCATCTCCAGATGCCATGGTTGGCAAAATAGTCTTTAATCCAATTAGCAGCCAGGAAAGAAAAAAGCAGAATTGCAGCAAAGAAAGATTGAGAGCAACAAAGATAACATCTGCAAAGAGTTTTTTTCTAAATTTGCAATCCATTTCTCAAATTGCATGGAGTTTCTGATGAAACAGCTTTTACATACAATAGAATTGCAATCTCCAGGTTTCAGGAAAAGAAAGTCATGCAAATTGGCTAATCATATTTTCCCTGTTAAAAATTTATAATTTCCTAAAACCAGAGCATAAACTCTAGTTTAACTAATTTCAAATATGATACCATATCAGAGCTGCAAGAGACCTAGAGGTCCTCTGGGTCTCGTGCTTCTCAAATTGAGGTATAAGAAGCCCCAAGGGTATGAGGCAATGAGTCAGGGAATACATAAAACTCCTGGATAAACAGTACGCATCTTCAGGAAGCATCTATGTTACAGGATGGTAACAAATTTAAAATGCAATCTTAATATTAAATTTTAGAAGGATATATATTAAGGTGGAATATGTAATTTAAAAAAATATTTTAGGGGCACCTGGCTGGCTTAGTTGGTAGAGTATGTGACTCTTGGTCTCGGGGTCATGAGTTCAACCCCCATGTTGGGGATAGAGCCTATTTAATTAAAAAAAATTAAAAATTAAAAAAAAATTTTAGATACCTTCAAAGAAATGACAAGTTTGCAGAAAGCAGCCAAGGATATGCTAGTTTGCTTTCCAACAGCAAACTTAATTTACCTACTTACTCAAGCCCATTTAATTTACTAGTGCCAACAATGAATTCACAAAAGTTATGTGGTTTGCTCAGGTCACTAGTGGGGCCTGAGTCAGAACTAAAGCCCAGTACTCCCATGCAATTACCTCAGAATTAACTGGGCTGTAATACTAATTAGATTTTACTAAAATCTGAAGCACACATATGTTCACACATGCATAGGAAACCCTCCACATTTGGAGATTTGAGATTAACAGTTGCCAAACCTACTGAAAAATAGGTTCAACTATTTTTTGCTGCCAAGACCTACTCTGGTCTAGCCCTCTCCCTTTAGATGCCCAAGGGCGCTCCTCTCCTTGTTAAAAATGGGAGATTGCCAAACTTCTTTAGCTGAAAACAGCCAGAAGCGTATTTAAAAGATGCAAAAGAGATTAACATTGAGAAAAGCAATCCAGCAGGCAAGGAAAACATAGTAATTTCAGAACAAAAATTAAAGATTCAAATATTTTGCACCTAAAATAAATCCCTCTGTTTTGGGAGCACCTTATAAATTTGTGAATTTTTCTAGTCTTAAGAAGCCCTAGGGTATCTCCTATGAAAGTGGAGGGTATCCTGCAACTATAAAAGCAAAGAGAATACACAGCAATAGAAGAAGCCAAATAGCATGATATAAAAATTTGGATAAGCCATCCTTTGCAAATCAGAGTGGTCTTAGGGATTTCATTCAAATTTTGCTTTGTAACTTTTAGAGACCCTAGAAACTTCAGTAATCCAGCATTCAAACTTGAAAAAAACTGCCCAGTTTTCCATCATAAGGAACTTCATTATTATCGCACTACAATAAGGCATGGTACCATCTTAATTATTATAACTTTTCATATGAAAGTATAAAAGACAACACAACAAATTAGAAAGGAAATTAGAAATCAAGATTACATTTATTTCTTGAAAAATTTCCCTAAACTACAGGCATTCATCTATTTATGGAGTATCTATCTAAAGTGCTGAAAAGTTTTGGAAATAGTGGCTGCACAAAACTGTGGATGTCCTTAATCCCACGGAATTATACATTTTAACGATGGTTAAAATGGCAAATTTTATGTCATATGTATTTTACCACAACTTAAAAAAGTTAATATTGCAATATACAAAGACATTGAATTGTACACTTTAAATGGGTGAATTGTATGAGGTATGTGAATTATACCTCAACAAAGTTTCTATTTTTAAAAAAAGGAAAGACCTAGGTGCCCTGCTGGTAGTGTTTTTTGGAATGTGACTATATCTATAACCAAAAGATGATCACAACTGTCCTTGTCCCCAATATCTGCCTTACTCAATTAAAAAATGAGAAATATGTCACACATCTCTAAGTTACAAATTGGATTAATAAACACATGTCATACTCTAAATTCATTCACCATGCTAATAGTTATCAGTCACTTATGTGCCAGGCACTGAGCTGGACACTAAGCTCAAAGTGAAGAGCTCTAGAAAAAAACAAAGGATTACCACGTAGCCATGGGAGTGTCCTTGTAAAGAGAAGCAGTAAGGGACAGAAAGGGTCCACAGAGAAAGGATCCTAGCCCTACCCAATGGGTGGGAAGGCCAGAGGAGACTTTTGTTTAAAACTTGTCATTCTTTTTTTTTTTTTTTAATTTTTATTTATTTATGATAGTCACACACAGAGAGAGAGAGAGGCAGAGACACAGGCAGAGGGAGAAGCAGGCTCCATGCACCGGGAGCCCGACGTGGGATTCGATTCCGGGTCTCCAGGATCACGCCCTGGGCCAAAGGCAGGTGCCAAACCGCTGCGCCACCCAGGGATCCCAAAACTTGTCATTCTTAAATCCTTAAACAATATACTTAATTTCCAGAATCATGCAACCAAACTGAAAAATTATCATTACAAAGAAAATTCCCTCTCTTTTAGCACAAAATTAAAAAAATGTAAATGAAGGAGCATCTTGGTGGCTCAGTTGGTTAAGCATCCGACTCTTGATCTCAGCTCAGGTCTTTTTTTTTTTTTTTTTTTTTTTTAATGATAGGCACACAGTGAGAGAGAGGCAGAGACATAGGCAGAGAGAGAAGCAGGCTCCATGCACTGGGAGCCCGACAGGTCCCCAGGATCGCGCCCTGGGCCAAACCGCTGCACCACCCAGGGATCCCTCAGCTCAGGCCTGAATCACAGAGTGGTTAGTCCACAGGGTGGTGAGTCCAAGCCCTGCTTTGGGGCTCCATGCTGGGCATGGAACCTACTTAAAAACAATAATAATAAAATAAATTTTAAAAATTAAAAAATGTAAATGAAAGTCAGGGTGGAAAAACAAATTCCATTTATTTTCACTGATGAGCTGATGTCACTCGAAACTCTTTACATGCCTTCAAAGAAAGCTTTTTGAGTGTCTAGGCATCAGCATAATCTTTTAAAATCTATTCGCTAGCAATCGAACGATCATGTTTCAGAGTAAGACAACCATTAAGGGCAGCCCGGGTGGCTCTGGGGTTAAGCACCTGCCTTCAGCCCAGGGTATGATCCTGGAGACCTGGGATCGAGTCCCATGTCGGGCTCACTGCATGGAGCCTGCTTCTCCCTCTGCCTGTGTCCCTGCCTCTCTCTCTTTCTCTCTGTGTCTCTCATGAATAAATGAGTAAAATTTTTTTTAAAAAAATTTAAAAAAATTATTAAGATATTCATAGTTCCCTTTTCAGCAACAGCTCTATGTAAGGCCAATCACAAAGGAGGTCACTCTTCAACAAACAGGTGTTGACACTGTACGCCCAGACCCATGTGAAGCCTTGGGACCTCCAGCAAAGTGAGTCAGGAAGCTCCAGGAGCCAGATGTCCCCCAAACGCCACCGGAGGTATAAGAACTGATAACTTGGGCAGCCCGGGTGGCTCAGGGGTTTAGCGCCTGCCTTCGGCCCAGGGCGTGATCCTGGAGACCCAGAATCGAGTCCCACATCAGGCTTCCTGGATGGAGCCTGCTTCTCCCTCTGCCTGTGTCTCTGCCTCTTTCTGTGTCTCCTGAATAAGTAAGTAAAATATCAAAAACAAAAAAACAAAAAAAAAACTAACTTTTCCGAGGAGCATTTTTGCATCCGCATAAACCACAAGCCTTATGAGAGAGATCCACTCTAAACAAATAATCATGCTCAACACACTAGACGTAACAGTGCTCAACGAACTGCCTTTTGTACTGGCTGCAAACTGCAAACCACCTGCGCCATCACCAGCAGGGGGGAGCCCAAGAAGTAGATCACGGGGCCGTCCCCCAAGACCCTGCACGCCCAGCCTGCGCCGGGCCGGCCTGGACGCTGCGGTCAAGGCCGCACACACGAGCGCGGTCCCGCGCGGCCAACAGGAGGAGGACGCGGAGGGACACACAGGAGCTGCGCGCGACGCGCTCTCCGCGAAGAGGCCGAAGTCCCCGCACGCGGGATCTGGGCTGCGCAAGAGACGGCCGGCTCCGCGTCCGGGGGGAGGGGCTGCAAGGCTGTTCATTACGCTAAGATGCTGGGCCTGACCAGGATGGGGCGACCCGCGGCCGCCCCCGCCCCCGCCCCCGCCCCCGGCTCGGCCGGCCCCCGCTGACGCCCGCGAGCCCCCGCCCTGCCCGCCGCCTCACCCTCCGGGGCTCGGGGTCCGCGCGGCACCGCCCGCCGCCGCCGGAGATGGCGGCCGCCGCCGCGCTGCGTGCAGCGGGGGCGCCCGGGGCCGCGCGCAGGGGCTTCTGGGGGCCGCGGGGCGCACCTGGGCCGCCGGGCGCCGCGGGAGGCCGCGGGCCGCGGGCCGCGCCGCTTCCGCCGAGCCCCGGGCGCCTCCTGCTCCGAGGCTGAGAGCTCGGCCGCCGCCCGGAGCGAGCGCCGACTCTGCGGCGCTTGGGCGCCCCCGCCCCCGCGGGCAGCGCCAGCCGGGCCCTGCCTCGACCCCCGCCCGCCCGAAACCTTGGGGCCGCGGCCGCGTCTCGCCATCCCCGGTGCGGCGCCGTAGCGGGCGCGGGGCCGGACGCCGCGGGAACCCGGCGCGAAAACTGACCGTGCGTTCGCTCCGAAGCCACCGGGCCGGTGACCCCGAGAAGGGCATGCGCCCCTTGAAATCTCCTTCACGGGTTCTGGTTGCTTCTGTAAAGACCCAGCAGCGCCTTAGGGCGGGTATCGGGCCGTGCAGCTTCTCCGTGAGAGCGGCGTTCCCGGTCCCCGGGGCCCTGCAGAGGCCCTTCCCCCTGCTGGGCACGCCTCCCTGCCTCGGCCCCTAGTCACCCTTGTCTGTGTGGTCGAGCTCGCTCTTAGATATCTTTTTTTTTTTTTTTAAGGAAAAGTATCCTGGCCCTGAAGACTTGCAGCACTTGGACTTCTTAGCCCATGTCGGAGTGTGCAATTATTTCTGTAGATTTTGCTTATCGTGCAACTTCATAGGGGACTGGAGGTTCTTGATGGCAGGAGTTGTGGCGCTTGGCTCTCGCTCTTGTACCTCCCACACCTGCACAGCGCAGGCTCAGAGTAGGCTCTGATAAATACTTGTTTAACGGATGCATGTAGGGACGCCTGGGTGGCTCACAGGTTGAGGTCTGCCTTCGGCTCAGGGCATGATCCCGGGGTCCTGGGATCGAGTCTCGCATAGGGCTCCCTGCAGGGAGCCTGCTTCTCCCTCTGCCTGTGTCTCTGCCTCTCTCTGTGTGTGTCTCTCATAAATAAATAAATAAAACCTTAAAAAAAATAAAATCTTAAAAAAAATAAAGAAGAATGAATGTAAAGGAGGCCTGGGTAGGTTTTAGGTGCCTTCTGATTTTCCCTGCCACCAGCAGACAGGGAAGAAGGTTGTTGAGCAGGGCCATTTGAGGGGGGCAGCGAGTGGTCCCTGTGAAGTGTGTACCAGGTGACAATACACAGACGTTTGAAGGGATTCTGGAGGGGCTCTGAAGGCCCAGAAGATTTGGGAGCCAGAACCTGTGATCCAGGCCTCATTGTGTAATTTCTTATCCCAGCTTGAGGTCTGTGTAAAGAATTGTTTCATCTTTGAGGTTGCTAGAGTCAAGGCGGTTTCTAGATGCTGAACAAGTATGTGAGAGAAGGGGGATAGAGACTAGAAGGGACAATCTATTAATTAGGTTAATCAGTCTATAAAATAATGACTGAATTCTCTTTTTTTTTTTCTTAGGATTTTATTTATTTTTTTTATGAGAGACACAGAGGCAGAAACATAGGCACAGGGAGAAACAGGCACCCTGCAGGGAGCCCGGTGTGGGACTTGGTTGGGAAATTCTGAGATTACCACCTGAGCCAAAGCCGGATGCTCAACCACTGAGCCACCCAGGCACCCCAATGATGACTGAATTCTTAAGCAATTATGTTCTAAGGATTATGTTTAGTGAGCACTGATTTCTTGTTTGCTACCCTGTAGTGAAAGCTCCTCCAAGACAAAGACTTTTCATATTTGTATTTTCTTCTAAACGGGTGTCTTAACAGAGAGTTTTCAATAAATAATTATTGAAAGAATGACTTGCAGGGGGGAAGGTAAAAGGCTTCAAAGTGGGAATTTCTAGCGATGGGACCAGGCTAGTTGAAGACATGTCCCTAATTCCTTTTTCCTAGTCCTTAGTTCTTCTAAAAAACAATCCTTAGGGAACCCTGGGTGGCGCAGCGGGTTTAGCGCCTGCCTTTGGCCCAGGGCGCGATCCTGGAGACCCGGGATCGAATCCCACGTCGGGCTCCCGGTGCATGGAGCCTGCTTCTTCCTCTACCTATGTCTCTGCCTCTCTCTTTCTCTCTCTCTCTGTGACTATCATAAATAAAAAACAAAACAAAAAAAAAAAAAAACAATCCTTAGTTGTTGGGCTAGGACCAGGAAACCCTGGTTGGGGATACTAATGAAGGATCATATTTTCTTGTAAAAACTTAGAAATCTGGGTATCCTTTATAAGACCAATAAGGTGTAATTTATTGGATGCTTGCTATGTCCTTATATATTATTGCCTGTACTTTTCACAACAGCCCAGTATTTATATTACAGAGGGACCCAAAGCCTTCAGAAGTTGCAGGGCCAGTGATGCCTGGGTGGCTCAGTGGTTGAGCATCTGCCTTCAGCTCAGAGTGTGATCCTGGGGTCCTGGGATCAAGTCCTGCATTGGGTTCCCCTCAGAGAGCCTGCTTCCCCCTCTGCCTATGTCTTTGCCTCTCTCTCATGAATTTAAAAGGAAATTGCAAATTGCAGGGCCAGCATATGGAGCCAGGCCTGTGGGATTCAAAAAGTTCATGTTAACGGGGCCTATTATTACAAAAGTGTTAATTGTGCTTGAAAAAAACTCTAAGCCTTTCCTTAGAGGCCTGGGAAGCTCCTCTGCCCAGGGCCCACAGAGTACATTCAAGAGGTGCATTCAAATCTGCACCACAAATAGGCAGTGCAATCTGATTCCTCAACTGGCTTTTACTATGCCACTATTTTCTCTTTGAGTATAATACTTGGAATTTCTGAGATACCTGGTATAATTTCTGAGATGCCAGGAACATGCCATTTTTTGACTACATTTTCCACCTACTCATTCCCAGGGCCCAGGACACTGAAGGTAGCGATAGTTACTTGTTATCAGACAGAATTGTTATGGACACTAAGTCTCAAGAAAATACCATGAAAGGTATTGAACTTAAGTATAAAATGTATTCATTCAAGCTAATCCTGCTTTTGACTTGACTTTTTTTTTTTTTTTTTTTTATTCTCAAAGTAATCTCTATGCCCCACATGGGGCTCAAACTTACAACCAAGAGATCAAGAGTTACATGTTCTACTGACAGAGCCAGCAAGGTGCCCCATGCTTTTGACTGTATCCTCACACTCAGATTATTTCCTTGTTTCCCAGGAAGTACCTAGATTGTTCTTACCTCAAACTATCTCTCACCAATTTGCCCATTGACATCAGTGATTGATTGACTAACTTTTTAAGATTTTATTTTTAAATAATCTCTATGCCCAATGTGGGGCTCAAACTTCCAGCGCTGAGATCAAGAGTCACATACTCTACCGACTAAGCCAGCTAGGCCATCAGTGATATATTTTAAGAGAGCAGCTAAAAATGTTTTCGTTCACCATTCTCTGTGCTTTCATTTGGCCTCCTTTTGAAAAGGGAATTGTTAATGCATTGACTGGTTTTCTTTTTTTTTCTTAAAGATTTTATTTATTTATTCATAGACACAGAGAGAGAGGCAGAGACACAGGCAGAGGGAGAAGCAGGCTCCATGCAGGGAGCCCGACGTGGGACTCGATCCCGGGTCTCCAGGATCACACCCCAGGCTGCAGGCGGCGCCAAACCGCTACGCCACCCGGGCTGCCCATTGACTGGTTTTCTGAACTTACTTTTTAAACAACATGAATGGAGATCAAAATAAAAGGGAAAAGTTACTTAGTCTGATACGAACAAGACTAAAATTTTCCACATGCCCTTCCAGTATTGGTCCAGCTTGACTACCAGCGGTATGTTTAAAGGGAGAGGCACTGGTGCTTTAGAAAGAAGCCCAGGGCTCAGAATTATGGCCTCCGAGGATTGTGTGTCAGAACCAATGCCAGTACCCACAGTCTCCCGCTGCTCACCAGGCTGCTGCTCCTTAGGCATCTTCCCCCTCAGCCCAAGGTGGCTGTGGCTCTACCTACACAAAGACAGAAAGTGGAGGAGTGAAATAAGGTGATTTTGTAGAACTTGAAACAAGAAAAGCTTGACAATATCAGGAGAATATCAGCTTTGGTTTGAGTCATGTGGAGAGTGGGGTTTGTAGATACACCCTTAATTAGAGCAAAGAGCCAAAGGAAGGCAGTACAGACACATGTTCCAATTGGTTAAGATTTGGTAAAAATTGGGAAAAGTTTGTATCATGTTTATTTAGAGAAATGTAAAAAGCATAGGAAAGTATAGAAGATAATAACCATATTCCTGTGACTTAGAATTGACTGACCATCATTAAATACTGGCTCATTGAAAATTTTCAATGGAAAAAAACATTGCAGATAAAACCCTATTGGATTTGCAAATCCAACACCATTACTTGCTTCTCTTACCCCAAGCCAATATGAACATGAATTTGGTGCTTCCTTCTGAGTCCATGTTCTATAGTTATGTAGAAAGTATATATATGAATAACTCAAGCCTGTTAGAATGGCTATTATCGCTAAGAAATAACAAGTGTTGGCAAGGGTAAGGAAAAAAGGGAACACTTATGCACTGTTGGTAGGATATAATTTGGTGCAGCTACTGTGGGAAATAGTGTGGAAGTTCCTCAAAAATAAAAATAGGGGTGCCTGGGTGATTCAGTTGGTTAAGTGTCCGACTCCTGATTTCGACTCAGGTTATGATATCAGGATTGTGAGATAGAGCCTTGAGTTGGGCTCTGAGCTGGATGTGGAACCTGCTTAAGATTCTTTCTCTCTCCCCCTCCCTATCCCTCTAAATAAAATAAAAATAGCACCACCATATGATCCAGCAATTCCACTTCTGGATATTTCTCTCTCTCTCTCTCTCTCTCTCTCTCTCACACACACACACACACACACACACACACACACGAATACTATTATTTGGCCATAAAAAAGAAGGAAATTCTGCCATTTGTGACAACATGGATGGACCTGAAGGACACTATTCTAAGTGAAATAAGTCAGATAGAGAATGACAAATATTGTATATGGCTCTTACAGGCCGGGAATCCAAAAACAAAACCAAAAACAAACTCAGTGAACAGATCGGTGGTCATTAGAGGTTGAGGGGGAGAAATGGGTAGAGGGAATATAAAATCATTTAAAAAATAATAAGAAAGGAGTTTTGAACTATCGCACTTTGAATTATAAACTGTCAATTTATTATTGGTAGTGTATTTAGCTTGTCTCTACTGTTTTACCTTTGCTTTCTATCTGTCCCACCTTTGCTCTGCTTTTTGTTCTCCTTTCTTCCATTCTTAAAAGTAGCCTGAATTTTTGTTCTTGTATTTCACTTATTCTTTCTACTGGTTTGGAAGTCATTGACTCCCCTTTCACCTTGCAATCAAGTTTTATTTGAGTCTGTCCTTTTTATAAGCACACAAATTTGCCTTCATGATCATTATACTGAATTATACAATGATTGTGTAGACTTATCTACATGGTTATCATTTTTTTCTCAACAATCGTTGCATCTCAGACTTGCCTTCTTTGATCACTTTTCTTTCTCAAGTACATACTTAGAACTTCTTTTAATGTAGGTCTATGGTGATTTTTTAAAAAAGATTGACTTATTTTAGAGAAAGAGAAAGAACATGAGTGGGGGGAGTGACATAGGGAGAGGGAGAGAGAATCCTAAAGCAGACTCCCCACTGAGCATGGAGCCCCATGTGGGGATCAATCCCAGGACCCCAAAATCATGACCTGAGCTGAAATCAAGAGCCAGCTGCTTAACTGACTGACCTATCCAGGTGCCCTGGTCTGTTGGTGATTTTTTTTTTTAAGATTTTATTTATTTATTCACGAGACACACAGTGAGAGAGAGAGAGAGAGAGAGAGAGAGAGAGGCAGAGACACAAGCAGAGGGAGAAGCAGGCTCCATGCAGGGAGCCTGATGTGGAACTCCATCCGGGGTCTCCAGGATCACACCTTGGGCTGAAGGCAGCACTAAACCGCTGAGCCACCCGGGCTGCCCCTATTGGTGATTTTTTAAAAATTTTATTTTGAGATAATTGTATCTCGGAGCTAGGGAGAGTCATTGACCTGGAACCACTTTAACATGCTTCCAGAATCCTATTGAATGCAAGAATCTTGGACTCAGTTCTCTCAACCTGCTCCTGGCTCTGCCAGCACTCCTGATTGGGCTGAGTAAGCATTTACTTACAGGTAACACCCTTCTCTAAATTTGTACCCCTCGTAGCTTTGGGTTTGGCTCAAAAATTTTTTTTAATCTCCTTTGAGATTTTGCTTCCTGGAAAACCAGCACTAAAATAAAAATTATGTTTTGTTTTAAAGCAAAAAAAAAAAAAAAGATGTAAATGAGTAAATGTTCTTCGGCATGATAGAGTCCTGCTTTAAAAAATTGTTTGAGGGACACCTGGGTGTCTCAGTTAGTTAATCATCTGCCTTGGGATCACATCATGATCCCGGGGTCCTGGGATCAAGCCCTCCATTGAGCCCTGCATCAGGCTTCCTGCTCCGTGGGGAACCTGCTTCTCCCTCTCCCTCTGCCGTTGCCCCTGCTTGTGCACGCATGCATTCGTTCTCTTTCTTTCTCTCTCTCTAATAAATAAATAAAATATTTTTAAAAAATGAAACAAAAAGGTAGTTGAGACATACCTGTCTCACTCAATTGGTGGAGCATGCAACTTTTGATCTCAGGGGTTTGAGTTTTAGCCTCATGTTGGGTGTAGAGATTACTTAAAAATAAAATCTTGAGGGGGATCCCTGGGTGGCTCAGTGGTTTAGCACCTGCCTTTGGCCCAGGGCATGGTCCTGGGGTCCTGGAATCGAGTCCCACGTCGGGCTCCCCATGTTGAGCCTGCTTCTTCCTCTGCCTGTGTCTCTGTGTCTCTCTCTCTTTCTGTGTCTCTCATGAATAAATCAATAAAATCTTTAAAATAAGATAAAATAAATAAAAATCTTAAATAAATAGGTAAATAATTATTTGAATGGCAACTGGAAATCTGTGTGAGAGTAAAACAGTATTGTTGTAGGGAGCTCATTCCTTGGAATTTGAATCATCATCATCATTACATTTATTCAGTATTCATTGACAGTCTGTCCTGTGGCAAGCGCTGTGGGGAGAATATAACAATGAACAGCACTGACGGTTTTCCCCCTTGTGAAATTTACATCCTAGTGGAGGAGGCATTCACAAGAAATGAGCAAATAGTTTGTGACAAGTTGCCTCCAGAATGGCTCCCAAGGACCCCACTTCCTGGTATTCATATCCTTTTGTAGTCCTCTATTGCATTTTACCATAGTTGGTCTGTGTGGTTAATAGCATAGAGCAGAAGTGATGATATGTGACTGCCTGGATTAGGTTATAAAAAAGACTTCTGGGGGTGCCTGAATGGTTCAGTTCATTAAGCATCTGCCTTCAGCTCAGGTCATGATCTCAGGGTCCTGGGATTGAGCCCCATGTTGGGCTCCCTGCTCAGAGAGGAGTCTCCCTCTCTCTTTCCCTCTCCCTCTCCCCCTGCTCATGAAGTCTCTCTTACTCTCTCTCAAATAAATAAATAAAATCTTAAAAAAAAAAAAAAACTTTGTTTCTGTCTTAGGTACTCACACATTCTCTTGGATCACTCCCTTTTGGGAAGCTGTCATGTTGTGGGGATACTCAGGTAGCCTGTGGAGAGGCCTGCTTGCTAAGGAACAAACTGAGCCCTGCCAATAACCACATGAGTGAGTTTAGAAGTAAATCCATTAGATTAACCGTGGGCAACAAGCTGATGGCAGCCTCATGAAAGATTCTGTCTAGACCATCCAGCTAAGCCACTCCTGTATTCCTGACCCATAGACAAGATATTAAATGTTTGTCAAGATATTAAATGTTTGTTTTAAGTGGCTATGTTTAGGGATAGTTTGCTATGCATCAGTAGATGACGAATAGACAGATGAAATATACGCAAATTGGAATAAGTGCATACACCAATCTTATGGTAGAGCAGATGCCCATCAGGAGAAGTGATATGGTCAAGCGATTAATGAAATAGGTTTTCAAGCCTGAGTGCTGATTTCATATCCTGGCTCTGCTACATACTAGCTGTGTGATCTTAACAAGTCTTTTTTTTTTTTTTTAAAGATTTTTAATTTATTTTTGAGAGAGAGAGTGATAGAGAGCATATAGGGAGAGGGAGAAGGAGGAGAAGCAGACTCCCTGCTGAGTGGAGAGCCTCCATGGGGCTCTATTCCAGGACCCTAAGATCATGAAAGAGCCAAAGGTAGACCTTGACTGACTGAGCCACCTAGGTGTCCATTTTTTTAAACTATTTATTCATTCATTCATTCATTCATTCATTCATTCATTCATGAGAGACCTAGAGAGAGACAGAGACATAGGCAGAGGGAGAAGCAGGCTTCCCAGAGGGAGCCCAAAGCAGGACTTAATCCCTAGACTCTGGGACCACACCCTGAGCTGAAGGCAGGGCATTGCATGCTCAACGACTGAGCCACCCAGGCATCCCTAACTTCTATTTTCTAATTTGATCATTTGTAGAATGAAGATAATAAGAGTACTCATGTCAAGGTTATTGTGAAGAGTCAAGAAGTTAGAAAACATAAGTGTGTAACCCAGAGCTTGACACATTTTAAAGGTTCAACTAATATAACTATTGTTAATCTGTATTGATTCTTTTTAAAAAATATTTTATTTATTTATTCATGAGAGAAAAAGAGAGACAGGCTCCCTGCAAGGAGCCTGATACAGGACTTGATCCCAGGACCCCAGGATCACTACCTGAGCCAAAGACAGATGCTCAACCACTGAGCCACCCAGGTGCCCCAATCTGTACTGATTCTTGAGCATTTGTTATTAATCTGTTTGAGCTATTTACTTGTGGTCTTTCATACTGGCAGATGGCTACTAAAGGTGAATGCCCCTGTCAAAATATGACTCAAATTTAGCAGTGCCACTCCACACTATATTGAGCACCTGCTATGTGTCAGGGACAATATAGGTCCTGAAAAAAGTAAGGTAAGATCCATGTCCCCATAGTTCAAGTTCTCATAGAAGAGGCAGGAACAAATGTATTAGTATAATTAAGGATTAATTAAAAACTCTAAATCCAAAAGACTTGTGAATTGGAGACTTTTCAAGACTTCACCAAATGCCATTCATATTTGGCATACTCCTTGTTATGGGGAGAAATTTGATACGTCTATGCCTTGGAGAAAATTTGAGAATCAGTTTAGAAGTTTAGAAATGAAAAGATCTGTTTTAATTGCTAATGAAGCCTATAATTTATACTAGGAAGACAAAGCACAGGGGAAAGCAGTAAACTGAAATGAAGACAGGCTTTGGATCTCAGCTTAAATGTCACTTCCTTAGAGAGGCTCCTCCACATATCTTTGTTCTCTTCCTTCTCTTCATAGCACTTATCATAATTAATGCTTATGTGTGGGATTTTTTAATATTTCTCTTCCCAACTAGTCTGTAAGCACCATGAGGGCAAGAAACACATCTGGTTTACTCACCCCTATAAATACAGCATCTAGTTTAATCCCTGGTATATAACAGGTGCTTAATACATTTTTATAAGTGAATGTTAAGTGAGTGTTTAGAACCATTAGCATCCTGGTGGATTATTGAAGACACAAAGAAAACTTGAGATCAGGGTGTGTGGCTGGCTCGGTCGGTGGATCATGCAGCTCTTCATCTTGAGGTTGTGAATTTGAGCCCCATGTTGAGTGTAGAGATTACTTAAAAATTAAATCTTAAAGTGTTGACAAGGCTTTGATGGTTTATACAGGGAAATTCCTTTGAAGGACAATGCTATAGAACTTCCTCCACTTGACACACAAAATCCAGGAGTGATGATGAGGAAATAGAGCGTAATCAGCCTTGTGTTTTGAAAACTGTAAAGAATACTGGTGATCATACATCTAGCATCCATTGTCCTCTTGGTCCTTACAGGACTCCAGTTTTACTCAAGTAGCCATACCTTCACCTTGCAACTTATGTGACTCAAGGAGCACCTGCCCCATTGCCTATTGCAGTTATGGTAACCCCTTTTTCCTCCTGGAATCCATGCTAAGTCTTCTTCACATTTGCTAGGCAGTTACTGATTGGGAGACAGAATATGTGCCCGTGTGACCTAATTGGCTCAAAAAAAAAAAAAAAAAGAAAGAAAGAAAAAGCCCAAAGGAAAGATTTTAGATGGAAAAGAAAGTATGTGGTCCTGATTGTTCCTGGTAGACATCTGGAAAATCACTTCATTTTTTTCTAAAGATTTTATTTATTTGAGAGAGAGAGAGACAGAGATAATGAGAGAGAGCAGGAGCAGGAAGGAGAGGGAGAAGCAGGCTCCCCGCTGAGCAGGGAGCCTGATGTGGGGCTCCATCCCAGGACCCCGGGATCATGACCTGAGGTGAAGGCAGATGATTAACCAACTAAACTACCCACACACTCTAAAAAATCACTTTAGTGTTGAACCTCCCATGTTTACAGGACAGCAGAGAGACTAATAGCAACTGGGTCCTCAATAACTTGTTGAACCATTGTGTTCACCAACCGTAACGTCTGTTTTGCTTGTGGAGTTTCTGTTATGTGAGATAAACTTCCTTATTGCTTAAGAAGACCGTTTGAATCAGGTTTTCTATTATCTGCAGCCAAAATGATCCTGACTGACCCGTGTTATTTGACCTCCTGGCTCAATTAGGGCAGCTACAGTTAGAAGAGTGGGCAAGTTATACTATTGTCTTGGAAAAGGCAAGCAGCTGGACTCTGTGTTTCGAAGATTGAAAATGAAAATCTGGGGCTGCTGGGATGGCTCAGAGGTTTATCACCACCTTTAGCCCAGGGTGTGATCCTGGAGTCTTCAGATCGAGTCCCACGTCAGGCTTCCTGCGTGGAGCCTGCTTCTCCCTCTGCCTGTGTCTCTGCCTCTCTCTCTCTGTGTCTCTCATGAATAAATAACTAAAAAAAATCTTTAAAAAAAGTGAAACTCTATTTAACTACTAACCACTGCTAGTGTGAAGAGCCAGGTAAGGAAAGAATTGGGAGCAGAGTTGAGAACATGTTTGCATGGGGCAAACTCACAGTGCCCCTCACTGCAAGAAGGCCTGGAAGAAGGCCGAATATAGGTCGGAAAATATTGTACTCTAAAAGCTAGAACCCTGAGACTTCTTGCGAGACACATCATGATTGATGCCCTGATGCGTGGGACCTGCTCCGCCACAGACCTGGAAAATACAGGTCATCAAACAGCGACACCATGTGGCTGCAAGATGCAACGACGATAGTGGGCTGATAGTCCAGGCCTTCCCTTTAAGTGTGAGCGAAGTTATATGTTCTGCTAGGAATTTTTGGATCGCTTAACCCTCTATGAGTTTTTGAGAATGATGGGCAGGGACCCTATTTGTAGGTCCTGAATTTATTAAGCTTAGAAATAAATATTGAGGTGATTTCTTTTTGTGGGGAAAAAAAACAGTGATTGTATTTGTACAAGGTAGAGCTGTTTTTATAGTTTTTATTTTATTTTTATTTTTATTTTTTATTACTATTTTTTTATTATAGTTTTTATCTATATTTTCAAGATGCATGAAAATTAGGCTTGAAGACACCCAAATAGAAAAACCTTTCTATTTTATTACCTCGTTTGAAAACTTGTCTATGGTTTCCCAACACCCCCTGGATAAAGTCCCAGCTGCTTAGCACATACCTAAGGCCTTCCTAGTCTGCCTTTCTAGGGATGCAACATATTACTCAGTTTCATCAGGATGCCCACAGCAAAAACCTTTAAATTTGTAACGGTTTTGGGAGTTAGGTGTTAGGGAAGGGCAGATATGAGCTCTACCAAAGGGGCCCAGGTTTAATGACACAAAATAATAATAATGTTTACTGAGCACTTGTAATGTAGGCATTATAAAAGTGTGCTTTGAAATTACTTAATTTGCACATGACGTTTTCTCTAAATATCTTTCCTCTCTATATCGCTGGGGAATTCCTACCATTCAGAATCATTCAAGTATTCCTCTAGGTTTACTTCCTCTAGTTCTTAAGCTTGGCTGCACCTTGGAATCACCTGGGAGAGGTAGGGGACGGAGGGGAGGAGAGATATTATTAACAAACTGTTGACACCTGAGTCCTACCCTGGCGCTTCTGATTTCAGTAGTCGGGGTACTGAGCACCAAGTTTTCACAACTCCCGTGGTGATTCTACTACGCAGCCAGGGACGAGACTTAACGGGTCTAGGAAAACGAAAGTGATCCAGTTAGGTAATTCTTCTCTTTCCCTCCTGCGCCCCGTGCAAACTTCTCTGATTATGCCTATCACACTGTATCTTAATTTCAGAGCATATACTCATCTCCCTAATTAGACTTTGAGCGTCTCCAGCCAGCCACCTCTGAATTTCTGGAGCCTCCTATGGAGCCTGGAACGTCGTGGAGATTTGAAAATGCTGAGCGGAAGGGTAAAATGTCACCAACAAACAAAAGGCTGGGGTCCTGCAGATGCCGGGTGCTGCGTGCTCAGCCGGGTCTGGAACCTAGAGAACAGGCTGACTAAGCCTGGTAGCAAGGGCTCACAGTCGCGGCTTGAGTGTGTGCCTGGAAGGCAGTGTACGGTGGCCACATTGCCCGCGCCTCACTTGCACCAATGGTCTCACATACTTGAAGTTTGATTCCCCTTTATTTTCCTGGAGTTGGTATATATATATATATATATTTTTTTTTATCTAGGTTCCACACCCAGTGTGGGGATTGAACTTAAAACCCTCAAGAGTTGCATTCTCTACTGATGAAGCCAGCCAGGTGCCCCAGTTTGGTATACTTTCTTAAGTGAAAGAAGGCACTGAGCCCTTTTTATAAGGAATACTTGGATTATAAGGAATACTTGGAAGTTGCTCACATTCATTTG
The DNA here is from genome assembly GCF_053574225.1 of Canis aureus. NCBI lineage: Eukaryota > Metazoa > Chordata > Mammalia > Carnivora > Canidae > Canis > Canis aureus. Next base: position 17,819,752 of record NC_135632.1, read on the forward strand.
TGTACAATAACCAATAAACCTGTTGTGTCATTGAAAAAAAAAAAAAAAAAAAAACTTGCTGCGGACTTCCAGGCAAAGGAGTTCCCAGGCGGCTGCGGACAGCAACCAGAAGACGCGGGCCTGTAGCACGTGCAAACGGCAGCGCGCAGGCGCAGACCTAAGCGCCGCGCCGCGCGCTCCCGTCTACGCGCGTGTAAGCCCCGCCCCCAGGAGCGGAGCCAACCGGGCGCGGAGCCGCTCTAGGCCCCGCCCCCGCCCCGCCCCCCGGCGGCGGGAGTTCGCCGCTCCCGCGTTCGGAGGCGGGCCCTGTCGCCGCGCTCCATCTGGATTGGCCAGACTCCCACGGCTCGTAACGGTCGCGGAGGCGGGGCCAGGAGGGGCTGAGAGGGGCCGGGCCGGGCGCGCTGCTGAGGGGAGGCCGCGGCTGAGGAAGGTGAGTGGGGCTGTCCTGGGCAGCGGCCTCGCCTGGTCCCGGGGACGGGCAGACCGACCCTTATCCGGGCGCCCGGCGAGGAGGCCAGTTAAGACAATCTCAGGGTAAGGGTCGCGGTGTCCCTGGCAAACCTGGTTCGAGTCCTGGCTCGCTCCCCGGGCCTTCACGTCTCGGCGCCCCCGTTTCTTCCTTGGTGGCCTGCCGCTGGTAATTCTCGCCTTACGCGGTGGTCGAGAAGGTTAAAGTGTAAAGGCTCAGAATGATCCCCGGCGGCTGTGTCCTAGGCGATTCCTCCGTCTGCAGAGCGTCAAGGTGTTTGAGACGGTTGCTTGGCCGGAGAAGACTCGGGTGAAAAAGGGGGATGGATACGCGAGCGAGCAGACGAGTAGCCTTTTTCAACGGTTCATTAGGCTCATTCCAGGTTCGGAGGACCGCTGACTTGCTGCGGAGTCCAAATGGATTCTTTTTTTTTTTTTTTTAAGATTTTATTTATTCATGAGAGACACACACACAGGCAGGCAGAGGGAGAAGCAGGCTCCAGGCAGGAAGCCCGATGCGGGACTCGATCCCGGGTCTCCGGGATCACACCCTGAGCCAAAGGCAGCCGCTCAACCGCTGAGCCGCCCAGGCGTCCCTCTAAATCGATTCTGTGAAGAAAATCGGTGAGGTGGAAATGTCACAAGGCTGAGATCGGGAACCTAGAGACCTCACAGAAAGGGTTTCTCCCACCACTTATTTTCTCACCATGATGATAGTAAACACTGTGCAGGTGTCACCCCTATTGATTCCAGTCCTCTGCGTGAGTCTGTTTTTGCTTTCTGTATTGTCAAGTAGACCCCGGCCTCCCCACAGCCACAGCTTGAGGAACAGGTGGGCTGACTGGGAGGTGGGAAGCGGGGGGTGGGGTTTGTCCAACAGCTTCTGCCTCAAAGGGGGAGAGGCCTGTTCTGGTCCTTTGTGTACCCTCCCCTGGGGCAGAAGGATCTGGTGGAAATGACATCCAATCCTAACTCCCATTTCCTTATTTGCTGTAGGTTCACTTTCCCTTAAGAAAATCGAGCAGCATGCTGGCATGTCTTTGGGGTAGAACTTTTGTTATTTATTTATTAGAGAGCAGAGACTTTGAAAGCATTGCATGTTCCATTTATTGCAGTAATGTGAGATATATGCTTTTCAGATAGCTAATTACAGATTTTGATGTAACTCGATGGAGAAAAAAATCTGTTATAGGCCATGTTTTTTTTTTTTTTTTTTTTTAAAGATTTTTATTTATTCATTCATGAGAAACACAGAGATGTGTGAGAGAGAGGCAGAGACACAGGCAGAGGGAGAAGCAGGCTCCATGCAGGGAGCCCGATGTGGGACTTGATCCCGGGATTCCAGGATTACGCCCTGGGCCAAAGGCAGGGGCCAAACCGCTGAGCCACCCAGGGATCCCCTAGGCCATGGTTTATTATTTCCAGCGTTGCCCCCCAAAAGTGGTGAAAAATAATTACATTTTATCAGATGGTGCTTGTTCCTGGGGCTTCAGACCTATGAAGGGTAAGTTACCCTCAGAGGACTCTTGGAAACCTGGACAGTGCCAGGTTTGCTTCTCTGCATCTGGCTTTTGATACCATGTACAAACGAACTTTTATCCTGCAACCCCTATTCTCATAATCTCGCTTTAGGTGTGTTATGGCACTGATTAAACCGATAAAGCTTCTGTTTTGGCCTTGGGAAGCATTTGGTCTCTACCTGTGACTCAAGTTCCCCCGTCCGTGTCCTGTCACAGTTTATAGTTGGGGGAAAGGCTGGTGCACACTATCAGCACATTAATTTCACAGCATGGACCTCTGAAAAGGAAGACTTGGTCGTAGGTGGAGTTGAGATAGTTTTTCTTCCTTCCTTTGCAGGCTGAGAGTGCTTCATTTTAGTACCCTTGCAAACAAGCATATCCTACCTTTGTAGCCAGAAGTCAGGATTGATGATAGGTGATGATAGATTTGGACTCCCAGCTAAATACCTTAACAAAGCAGGGAGAGGAAAGACGAGAAGGGAAAAGACACATGGCAATGAGCCTTGGAAGTCCATCAGCGGTTATTCCAGTTGTTTCCTACTTCAGTTTAATGGTTATTGGTACCATAGATGCCTGCTCTGGGAATAACACAAGACCATTCTTAGTAGGAGGTTGAACATTTTAAAATTTTCTTTCTCTTTTTGAAATCTAGATGAAGATCCAGTTTCGGACGTGAGACTCACTGGGTGATCATTTCATTGAGATCAACCTGAATGACCAGGTGAAAAGTGCAAGAGGAATGTGCTATGACTGAGGTATGTCTAATGTGACCTATAACTCTCTGGATGTTGGGAGACCATGGAAAAGACTTATTATTTACTGAATACTGTAATAGATATATGGTATATGTATTTCCTTCTGATCTGATAATCCTATCAGGTAGATATTTTAAACTCCGGTAAAGAAACTGAAGCCTAGAGAAATTAAATAACTATATTGACTTACATAGCTGGCACCAACTGTAATCGCCAACTCTCTCCTGCTATGAGCCAGGCACTGTTCTATTTTCTTTCTATATTAACTCCTAATCTCCGTAACAACCCTATGAGCTAAGTACTTCTACTATCCTCATGATAATGAGGTCAAGGCACAGATCATTAGTACTTTTCTGGCTGTGTAGCAGAATCCACAATTTGAATCCAGAAGTGTGGGTACAGAGCTATACCAGCTTTCTTTTGGTATTTTCATTACTTTTGTTTTTATTGTCATTTAATAAAATTTTAATTGTAAAATGAATTTTTATTATGAAGTCAAACAGAAAAGAACACATGTAGCAAATGTGTAGCTTAATAAACTGTTAAAATGGTACCACTCAGGGTGTAGAACCATGCTCACCCTGCCAGAGCCCCTCCATTGCTCCATCTGAGTCACAATTACTTCTGTACTCCCGTTAGTAGCCATTCTTCTGACTTCTATAGTAATTGCTTCCTTGTGTTTAAGAGGGTTTTTTTTCATAAATGTATATTTCTAGATACTATAGTGTAGCCTTGCCAATTAAAAATTTTTTGGACCTTTTAAAAGAGTTTATTTTAGTGAGTGTGGAGAAGGGCAGAGGGGAGGAAAGAGAAAGAATCTCAGGCAGACTCCCAGCTGAGCATGGAGCCCCATGCGACAACCCTGTGATCATGTGACCTGAGCCAAAACCAAGAGTCAGATGCTTAACCACCTGAGCCACTCAGGTGCCCCTTAAAAACTCTTTTTAATATCTGCAGGTTTTTGGGGTGCCTGGATGGTGCAATCAGTTGAGTGTACTGGTTCTTGAGAACATAGGAGATGATATTCTCAAGAATTGATATTCTCAAACAACTCCTTCGTTTTATCTCATATTTACATACACAGCAGTATCAGAATTATTGATATCATCACTAATATGATTACTGAAAACATTAAACCTTTTGTTTTTTGCTTATGTTCTTATTCTTTTTTAAAAAATGTATGATATCTACATTGTCAGAACACGCAGTTATTACATATTCTGCTCTTCCTCTTTTAGTCTTTATTTATTCTTAGTTCTACAAGTATATTTAATGCTCATCACCAGCGTTTATGTTGATCTTTGAGAGAGAGAAGGGACTTGGGGCTTCATCCTAGGACCTTGGAATCATGACTTGAGCCGAAGACAGATGTTTAACAGACGGAGCCACCCAGGTGCTCCTGTGTTGATGTTAAAGGCATCATTTTGGTTACCTGATGCTCCTTTATTAGATTCTTTAGGAAGAAATGTTCCCTGAGTTTATGTGGATAAAAGTTTGTGCTCTTTATACATGAAAGTCAGTTTTGCTGTTATAAAATCTTTGACTCACACTTCTTTTCCTTGAATATCTTAAATATATTTCTCTTATTCTTTTGGTATAAAGCATCGATATCAAAGAGAGATGATAATCTAATTTTTCTTCCCCTGATAAGTTGTTCTTTTTTCTAGATGACCAAGTATTTTTTCTTTGAAGTCTAGTAATTTTATTAGGATGGGTTAGTGTTCTCAAGTATGTGATACACTCTTTCCATATGTAATTTCAAATATACATATATTTTCCTTTCAGGAAAGCTTTATTTTTTTAAATTGCTTTATTGAGATATATGTGATATACAGTAAGCTTCACATATTTAAGGTGTGCTACTTGATAAGTTTTGACATATATATACACTTGTGAAACCATCACACAATCAAGATTGTGCATATATCCCTCACCCCAAAAATTCTTCTGTTCCCCTTTGTGGTCCATCTTTCCAGCCTCTCATTCCCCTAGCCACTACTGATTTACTTTTTGTGACTGTGGATTAGATTAGTTTTTGTTTTCTAGAATTTTATGTAAATGAAGTCATACAGTATGTAAATCTTCATCTGGCTTCTTTTACTTAGCATAAGTGTTTTCAGGTTCATCAGTGTCGTTGCATATATCAATAGTTTATTCCTTTTTTTAGAAGTTTATTCCTTTTTATTACTGAGAAGTATTCCATTGTGTGCCTATACCAGTTTGTGTGTCTGTTTAGCTTTTGATGGACATTTGAGTTGTTTCCAGTTCCTGGCGATTTTACAAATCTCTTAAGAATTTTTATGTACAAGTCTGTGTGGTCTTATGCTTTCATTTTTCTTAAGTAAATATCTAGGAATGGAATAGCTGGGTCTTAGTATATTTAACCTTTTAAAAAGCTACCAAAGTGTTTTCCAAAGTGATTGTCCTATTTTACATGGCCATCAGCTGTGTATTAAAGTTCCAGTTTCTTCATAGCCTTGTAAACACTTAGTATAGTCAGTCTTAGCCTGACTTAGCATTTAAATAGATGTATTGTGGTATTTTTTTTTTTTTAATTCCAGAGTAGTTAACATACAGTGTTATCTTAGTTTCAGGTGTACAATATAGTGATTCAGCAGTTCCACGTATTACTCAGTGCTTATCAAGATAAGTGAACTTTTAATCCCCTTCACCTATTTCATTTATCCCCATACCCACCTCCCCACTCCCCGCTCTGGGAACCATCTGTTTGTTCCCAGAGTCCATTTTTTTTGGCTTGTCTTTCTTTCCTTTCTTTTTTTTTCCTTTGCGTTATTTTGTTTCTTAAATTCTACATGAGTAAAAACATATGGTATTTGTATTTCTCTGAATGACTTATTTCACTTAGCATTATACCTACTAGGTTCATCCATATTGTCTTATGGCCAAATAATACTCCATTGTGTATAATTGCATCTTCTTTTTCCATTCATCTTTCATGAATACTTGGGCTTCTTTTATAGTTTGGCTATTGTAAATAATACTACTGTAAATATAAGGGTGCATATATCTCTTTGAATTAATGTTTTCACATTTTTTTGGATAAATACCCAGTAGCATGATTATTGGATCATAAGGTAGTTCTATTTTTAATTTTTTGAGGGACCTCCATGCTGTCTTACACGATGGCTGTACCAGTTTGTATTCCACCAGCCATGCACAAGGGTTCTGTTTTCTCCACATCGTCCATATTTGTTTGAGTTTTTTACTTTAGCCATTCTGGGAGTTTTGAGTTAATATCGCATTGTGGTTTTGGTTTGCATTTCCCTGATAATGAATGATATTGAGCATGTTTTCATGTGCCTGTTGGCCATCTGTATGTCATCTTTGGAGAAATGTCTGTTCATGTCCTCTGCCCATTTTTAATTGGATTATTATTTTTTTTCAGTATCGAGTTGTATAAATTCTTCATGTGTTTTGGATACTAACCCTTTATCAGATATGTCATTTGCAAATATCTTCTCCCATTTAGTAGGTTGCCTTTTCGTTTGGTTGGTTGTTTCCTTTGTTGTACAAAAGCTTTTTATTTTGATATTGTCCCAATAGTATAGTTTTGCTTTTATTTCCCTTGCCTCAGGAGACATGTCTAGAAAGATAGCACTACCATCAATGTCAGAGAAACTACTGCCTGTGCTCTCTTCTACAATTTTTTTTTAAAGATTGTATTTATTTATTCATGAGAGACGGGGCGAGGGGGTGGTACAGAGGTACAGACATAGGCAGAGGGAGAAGCAGGCTTCATGCAGGGAGCCTGACGTGGGACTTGATCCCAGGTCTCCAGGACCACACCCTGGGCTGAAGGCGGCTCTAAACCGCTGAGCCACCTGGGCTGCCCCTCTTCTAGGATTTTTATGGCTTCAGATCTCACATTTAGGACCTTAATTCATTTTTTTAAATTGTGTGTATGTATGTATGTATTTATTTATTTGACAGAGTATACAGGCAGAGGGAGTGGCAGAGGGAGAAGCAGACTCCCTGCTCAGCAGGGAGCCTGATTCAGGGCTCGATCCCAGGGCCCTGGGATCATGACCTGAGCTGAAGGCAGATGCTTAACAACTGAGCCATTCAGGTGCCCCAGTCCTTAATTCATTTTGAGTTTATTTTTTGTGTGTGGTGTAAGAAAATGGTCTAGTTTCATTATTTTACATGTAGCTGTCCAGTTTCTCCACCATTTAAAAAACTGTCTTTCCCATTGCATATTCTTGCCTCCTTTGTCGAAGATTAATTAACCATATAACTGTGGGTTTATTTATTTTTTTCTTGTTAAGATTTTATTTTTAAGTAATCTCTACACCCAATGTTGGGCTTGAACTCACAACTGTGAGATCAAGAGTCACATGCTCTTCCAACTGAGCCAGCCAGGTACCCCTATTTCTGGATTTCCTATTCTGTTTTGCTGATCTATGTGTCTTATCTATTTTTGCCATTACCATACTGTTTTGTTTACTACAGTTTTGTAATATAACTTGAAGTATGGAATTGTGATACTTTCAGTTTTGTTTTTTCTTTTTGAAGATTGCTTTAGCTATTTCAGGTCTTTTGTGGTTCCTTACAAATTTTAAGGTTGTTCTAGTTTTTTGAAAAATGCTGTTTATTTTTTGTTAGAGATTGCATTAAATGTGTAGATTGCTTTAGGTAGCATAGACATTACAACAATATTTGGTCTTCTGTGAGCATTGAATGTCTTTCCATTTCTTTGTTATATTAATTTCTTTAATCGCATTTTACAGTTTTCAGAGTACAGGTCTTTCACCTCCTGGTTGTTTATTTCTAGATATTTTGTTATTTTTGGTTCAATTGTAAGTGGGGTTGTTTTCTTTTTAGAGATGTATTTATTTATTTGCAAAAGAGAGAGAGCGCAGGTGCACACACACAGTGTGGGGAGAGGGAGAGAGAGAATCTTAGATAGACTCCCAGCTGAGTAGAGCCAGAGACAGGGCTCCATCTCACAACCGTGAGATCCCTGAGATCATGACTTGAGCTGAAATCAAGAGTTGAATCCTTTACTGACTGAGCCACCCAGGCACACTGGGATTATTTATTTCTCTTTCTGCTGCTTCATTATTCATGTATAGAAATACAACAGATTTCTGTATCCTGCGACTACTAAATTCATTTATCAGTTCTAGTAGTTTGTTGGCAGATCTTTAGGGTTTTCCATAGATATGTCATCTGCAAATAGTAAAAGTTTTACTTCTTCCTTAGCATTTTGGATGCTTTTAATTTCTTTTTGTTGTCTGAATGCTGTGGCTAGGACTTCCAGTACTATGGTGGATGAAAATGGTGAGAGTGGACATCCTGGTCTTGTTCTGATCTCAGAGGAAAAGCTCTCAGTTTTTCCCCATTGAATATAATATTAGCTATGGATTTTTCATATATGGCCTTTATTATGTTGAAGTATTTTCCCTCTAAACCTAGTTAGTTGATGGTTTTTTAAACCATGAATGGATGTTGTACTTTGTGTCAAATGCTTTTAAGCCATTAATTGAAAAGATCATATGGTTTTTATCCCTTGATGTGATGTTATTAATTGATTTGTGAATATAAAACTACCCTTGCATCTTGGGAATGAATCTCACTTGATTTTGGTGAATCATTTTTTTTTTTTAATATTTTATTTTATTATTTATTCATGGGAGACACACACACACACACACAGAGAGAAAGAGAGAGAAAGAGAGAGAGAGAGAGGCAGAGACACAGGCAGAGGGAGAAGCAGGCTCCATGCAGGGAGCCTGACGTGGGACTCGATACCGGGTCTCCAGGATCACGCCCTGGACCGAAGGCAGTGCTAAACTGCTGAGCCACTGGGGCTGCCCAGTGAATGATTTTTAAAATGTATTGTTGGGTTCCAATTGCCAGTATATTGTTGAGGACTTTTGCATCTGTGTCATTCTGTGTTCATTGGAGATATCAGCCTGTAGCTCTCTTTTTTTTAGCTCTCTTTTTTTGTAGTGTCTTTATCTGGTTTTGATATCAAGGTAATGTTGGCCTTATAGAATTAATTTGGAAGTTTCTGTTCCTCTTCTATTGTTTGGAAAAGTTTGAGAAGAATAGGTATTAACTCTTCTTTAAATGTTTGGTAGAATTCTCCTATGAAGCTATCTGGTTCTGGACTTCAGTTTGTAGGGCATTTGTTTTTTGAGATTTTTTTTTCTAGCTCCTTTAGGTGTAAGGTTAGGTTGTTTGAGATTTTTCTTCTTGAGATAGACCTGCATTGCTATAAACTTCTCTCTAAGAAGAAATGCTTTTGATGCATCCCAAAGATTTTGGAACAGTATGTTTTCATTTTTCATTTGTTTCTATGTAGTTTTTATTTCTTTGATTTCTTGGGTGACTCATTCATTGTTTAGTAGCATGTTATTTAACCTTCATTATTTGTGTTCTTTCCAGATTTTTTCTTATAGTTGATTTGTAGTTTTATATAATATTGTGGTCAGAGAGGATGCATAATATGACTTGAATATTTTTGAATTTGTTGAGACTTGTTTTGTGGCTTAAAGCTAATATGTGATATGTTCTGCATCATGTTCCATGTGCATTTGAAAAGAATGTGTAATCTGAAAAAAAAAAAGAAAAGAAAAGAATGTGTAATCTGTTTGTGGATGGCATGTTCTGAATATATCTGTTAGATCCATCTGGTCCAGTGTGTCATTCAGAGGCAGTGTTTCTTTGTGATTTTCAGTTTGGATTATCTGTCCATTGATTTAAGTGGGGTTTTAAAGTCCCCTACTATTATTACAACCAATTACTTCCTTTATGTTTGTTTTTAACTGTTTTCTGTATTTGGGTGCTTCTATGTTAGATGCGTAAATATTTACAATTGTTACATCGTCTTACTGTACTGTCCCCTTTATTATTATATAGTTCTTTGTCCTTTATTACAGTTTTTGTTTTATTTATTTATTTATTTATTTTTTAAAATTTTATTTATTTATGATAGTCACACAGAGAGAGAGAGGCAGAGACACAGGCAGAGGGAGAAGCAGGCTCCATGCACCGGGAGCCCGACATGGGATTCGATCCTGGGTCTCCAGGATCGCGCCCTGGGCCAAAGGCAGGCGCCAAACCGCTGCGCCACCCAGGGATCCCCAGTTTTTGTTTTAAACTCTATTTAGTCCATTAGAAATATTGCTACCCCAGTTTTCTTTGACATCCATTTGAACGATAAATGTTCCTCATGTCCTCACTTTTTTTTTTTTTTTTAAGATTTTTAAATTTATTCATTCATGAGAGACACAGAAAGAGAGGCAGAAATATAGGCAGAGGGAGAAGGAAGCTCCTCACTGGGAGCCTGATGTGGGTGGGACTCTATCCCCAGACTGGGATCATGCCCTGAGCCAAAGACAGATGCTCAACCACTGAGCTACTCAGGTGTTCCCCCATGTCCTCACTTTTGATCTGCAAGTGTCTTTACATCTGAAATGAATCTGTTGTAGGCAGCATACAGATGGATCTTGTTTTTTTTTTTTTTTAATCCACTCTGTCACCCTATGATTTGATTTGAGCATTTAGTCATTTGCATTCAGAATGTTTATAGGTATATATTTATTGCCATTTTGTTACTTTTTTGTGGTTGCTTTGATCTTGTTCTCTTTCACAATTTGACTTTCTTTAGTGATATGCTTGGCTTTCTTTCTCTTTATCCTTTGCATATTTATTACTGGTTTCTTTTTTTTTAAATTTTATTTATTTATTCATAGAGACAGAGAGAGAGAGAGAGAGGCAGAGACACAGGCAGAGGGAGAAGCAGGCTCCATGCAGGGAGCCCAACATGGGACACGATCCTGGGTCTCCAGGATCACGCCCCGGGCTGAAGGCAGCACTAAGCCGCTGAGCCACCCGGGCTGCCCTGAACCCATTCTTTACTCTTCTTCTCTCCACATTTTAGGTATGTGGTATTATATTTTACATCCTTCTATTTTATGAATCCCTTGATTGGTTTTTGCAGAAACACGTAGTTTTACTGCTTTTATATTTTTTGCTTTTTGTATTCTCATTTATGGTCTTTCCTTGCCAAACAGTCCCATTTAATATTCCTTATAAGGCTGGCTTAGTGGTTATGAATTCCTTTAGTTTTATTATTTGAGAAAATCTTTATTTCTCCTTCTCTTGTGAATGATAGCCTTGCTGCATAGAGTATTCTTGGCTGTAGATTTTTCCCTTCTAGCACTTTGAATATATCATGCCACTCCCTTTTGGGCTTTACAGCTTCTGCTCAAAAACTTGCTAATAGCCTTATGGTATTTCCCTTATATGTAAGTGTCTTCTTTTGCTATTTTAATTTTTTTTTTCTTTATCACTACTTTTTCCCATTTTAATTACTATGTGTCTTGGTGTGGACACCTTGTGTTGAATATTTGGGAGAATCTCTGTGCTTCCTGGATCTAGATATCTGTTTCTTCCTCAGATAGGGAAGTTTTCAGCTATTATTTTTTCAAATAAATTTCTACCTCTTTTTCTCTCTCTTCTTTTGGGATTCCTATAATGCAAATGTTATGCTTAATGGAGTCACTGAGTTCCCTGAGTGTATTCTCAATTTGCATATTTTATTTTCCTCTGTTTGCTCAGCTTGGTTACTTTCCATTACTCTATCTTCCAGGTCATTAGTTTGTTCCTCTGCTTTCTCTAGCCTGCTATTTATTCCACCTAGTAGTGTATTTCTCATTTCATTTATTATGTTCCTCATCCCTGATTGTATTTTTTTTTTTTTTTGTCTTTTGTTAAGGTCCTCACTAATGTTCTCCATTCTTTTCTCAAAGCCACTGAGCATCTTCATTACTTTGAATTCTCTGTCAGGCATATTATTTATATCCATTTTCCTTAGGTCTTTTGCTGGAGGTTGGTCCTGTTCTTTCATTTGGGACATATTTTCTGTTTCCTCATTTTGCCAGTGTCTGTTTCTGTGTTTCTGTGTTTGGAGTCGGCTATGTCTCTTGCTTTTGATGATAATAGTCTTTCAGGCCCTGTAATGCCCCACAGTGCAGTGTCTCCTATTCCCTAGGACCTGGTACTTCAGAGATTGTCTCCTGTGTGTGTTGCATGTGCTCTGTTCTTGAGTCCTGGGGCTTTTTCTTTGAGTCCAGTTGTCTGCAGACGTACTCTTTACCTGTTGTGGGAAGTATTTGGTCCCCAGCTGAGCAGTGTGTGTTTTAACAAAGTGTGTTGTATAGTCTGTTCCTGAAATGAGTCCTGCCACCGCTGCATCCACAGCTGAGGTCCTATAAAACCTGTGGATTTGGAAATGTGTTGGTGACGTTTGTACTGGTGGTTTTGTGAGGAGACCTGCAGGACTGGGACTGAGGCAAGCATGACTGAGAAGGGTAGGTCCACTGAAGTGTGATATGGAGAGATGGGGCTGATATAAGCAAGTTAGGTAGGGAGTATTGGCACCTGTGATTTTTTTTTTTTTAAGATTTTATTTATTCATTCATGAGAGACACAGAGAAAAAGAGACAGAGACACAGGCGGAGGGAGAAGCAGGCTCCATGCAGGGAGCCCGACATGGGACTCGATCCTGGGACTCCAGGATCATGCCTTGGGCTGCAGGTGGCACTAAACCGGTGAGCCACCTGGGCTGCCCATCTGTGATGTTTTTGCTGAAAAATTAGCTGATAGCCTTATGGGGTTTCCCTTGTATATAACTGTTTCTTTTTGGTGTTCTTAAAATTCTCTCTTTATCATTACTTTTTGCCATTTGACCTCTGATGTGTTTGATGGTGGACCTCCTTGGGTTCACTTCATTAGGGACTTTCTGTCCTTCCTGGATGTGGATGTCTGTTTCCTTCCCCATATTGGGGAGGTTTTCAGCTATTATTTTTTCAGGTACATTTTCTGCCCTCTACTCTCCTTCTTCCCCTTCTGGGAACCCTATTATGTAAATGTTGTTATTCTTGTTATGTTGCAGAGTTCCCTTCCCCTATTCTCATTTTTTATTATTTTTTCTTTTTGCTATACAGTTTGGTTGCTTTGTTTTATTCTGTCTTCCAGATTGTTAATCTGTTCTGTCTTTTAATCTCTACTGATTACCTCTAGTGTCTTTTTTATTTCTATTACTGAATTGTTCAGCTCTTACTGATTACATTATTTACATATGTATATATTTTATAAAATATTTATATATTTTGTATTTACTGTCTCTCTCTTGACATTCTCACTGAGTTCATTCACTCTTTTCTCAAGTCTAGTAATTATGACTATTACCTTTGAAGTCTTTATCAGGCATATTGCATATCTCTTTCATTTATCTTTTTTACTGTGATTTTGTCTTGTTCTTTACTTGGGACATATTTCTCTGTTTCTTCATTTTGTCTCTATTTGTTTCTAAGTATTAGGTAGGCCAGCTGTGTCTCCTGGTCTTGAAAGTAGTGGCCTTGTGTGGAAGAGATCCTGTGGTGCCATATGGTGCATTCCCCTCTGGTTGCCAAAACCAGGGACTCCCAAGGGTGTCCCCTTCTGTTGTGGCTGAGTTGCAATTATTGTGGGTACACTAGTGGATGGCACTGGCTTCCAGCCTGACTGGCTGCAATGATTTGATTTACCTGATGGGGGTGTACTGGGCATAGTTTGCTCCCTGCAACGTTGAGAGACCCACCTGTTGCCTGTGTGTTCACTGGTAGGTGAGGTTAGCGTTCATTCTAGGTAGCTGTCTACAGCTAGTGTCTGCTCTATCTGCAGGCACAGTGAAGGGCAGGACTTGCTCTCTGCACAGCCAACTAAAAGGCTCAGCTGCAGGAACTGTGGGCATGCTGGTGGGGGGTTATCTCTTCCCTTTCCAAAGGCAGGAGTCATTTTGAAGTGGCACAGTGCTGGCAGAGTTGCCTTCCAGGTGTGGCAGAGCAGAAGCTATTTTGCCAAGGTGGGCAGGCTAGATGGAGTGGTCTGTAGGAGGATGTAGGGGCATGGGATACAGTGATAGTAAGGTAGACGGAGAGTGTCGGAACTGGCTCCTAGAAGCATCTTGCTATCTAGGTTGTAGGAGGCAAGGAAAAATGGCACTCGCCATTGTTTTTGTTGCCAGAGAAATCTTTGGCCACTTAGTACATATTCTCAGATTAGTCAGTAAGCTCCTTCATGAATACCCCCAGGTGCTTTTCAAGGTGCTGCTTCTGCATTGTGTCTCTTGAGTTATTTAGTATGTTGACTCTTTAAGGGCAGGGACTCAGTTTCTTGTCATCTTCTGGCTCTCCTTGAGTTAAGTCTTCCAATTTTCAAAGTTCTTGGAGTTAAGCCCGCATGGTTTTCAAAGCCAGATGTTTATTTTATTTTTTATTTATTTATTTTTTTAGAGATGTTATGTATTTATTTGAGGGAGAGAGAGAGAGGGAACGAGCATGAGTAGGGTGGGGAGGGAGGGGTCAGAGGCTGAGGGAGAGGGACAAGCAGACTGTGTGCTGGGCACAGAGTCAGATGTGGGGCTCAGTCCCAGGACCCTGGAATTATGACCCAAGCTGAAGGCAGATACTTAACTGACTGAGCCACCTGGGCACCCCTCAAAGCCAGATGTTAAGCAGATTCATCTTCCCTGTGTGGGTTCCCAGTTCCAGGGGCTACCCAGTGTGGGGTCTGGTCCTCTTGCTTCTTGATATTTGTGATATCCGTCCTGTTTGTGGTTAGTTGAACCAGGGAGTTGGTTCCCAATTGCCTTCTACCTTTTCTTTGTGACTTTCTCTATCTGACTAGCTGTGGATGTCTGTCTGTTCTGCCAGTCTAGGTCATTTTAAGAGTTAGTTGCATAGCTGTAGTTGTTGCCTCAATGTGTCTGTAGGACAAGGTGAACTCAGGATCCTCCTACTTTGCCATTTTCCCTCATACTTCCCAGGAATAGGTCTGTAGGCTCACTCTTTATTGGTGCATTTAAAACATAAGAGAGAGAATTTAAAGTTTGGGAGGGGAAAAAAAAAAGTGGCTCAAATGGCTAGTTATCAAAATCAACCAAAATCTCTAAAACAAAGGAGCCTCAGTTGGGGGAAGTGGCTTGGCTCTTTATTTAGTCTTGTTTATTAGAGAGAGCCATCTTTGAAATGAGTGCCTCTTTGAAATGGGTCCCTTCACAATCAAAGCTTAAGTCAGGCACTTACATTACAAAAAAAAGAAAAATAGAATTTACATTATAACCATGTTAACCATTTTTTGAGTGTACCTTTAGTTCAGTGATATTACATACATTCATAATATGCTACCAGCACCCCCCTCCCCCCATCTATCTACAGAACTTTTTTTTTAAGGATATATTTATTTATTTTAAGCAGTCTACACCTATTGGTGAGGCTCAAACTCACAACCTCAAGATCAAGGGTTGCATGCTCTTCCCACTGAGCCAGCCCAGCACCCCAGAACTCTTCTCATCTTGTGAAACTGAAACTCTTTATCCTTTAGATATTAAGTCTTCTGTCCCCCAAGGCCCTGCCATTCTACTTTCAGTCGCTATGATTTTGATTACTCTTAAGTATTGTCCATAGAATCATATAGCATTTGTCTCTTTTGTGACTAATGTCCTCATGGTTCACTCATGTTGTAGCATATATTAAAATTTCCTTCCTATTTAAAGCTGAATAATATCCCATTGTATGGATATGTCATATTTTGCTTATCCATTCATCATTTGGTGAACACTTGGGTTTCTTACACATTTTTGCTACTGTGAATAATGCTGTTATGACAGTGGAAGTATTTAAGTCCTGAGATTGAGCCCTGTGTTGGTCTCCATGTTCAGCAGGGATTCTGCTTCAGAATTCTCTCCCTTAGCCTCTCCCCTACTTGCTCGCACTCTCTCTCTGAAATAAATAGATCTTAAAAAATCTTTTGACGATATATGTGGGGAATTATTTCTGGCCTCTCTATTCTACTCCATTGGTTTATATGTCTGTCTTTATGCCAGTACCACACTTTAGACTTCTGTAGCTATACAGTGAGTTTTGAAATCAGGATTATAAGCCCTCCAGGTTTATTATTATTTTTTTAAAGATTTTATTTATTTATTCATGAGAGAGACAGAGAGAAAAGTGGAGACACAGGCAAAGAGAGGAGAAGCAGGCTCCATGCAGAGAGCCCGATGTGGGACTCTATCCCAGGACTCCAGGATCATGCCCTGAGCCAAAGGCAGATGCTCAACCACTGAGCCACCTTGGCATCCCGGTTTGTTCTTTTTTAAGACTGCCTTGGCTGTTTGTGGTCTCTTGAGACTCCCTGTGTATGTTTACTGATTTTTATTTCTGCAAAAAATGTCATTGGAATTTTGCTAGGGATTACATTGGTTGTATAGACTGTTATGGGCAGTATTGACATCTTGGTATAAAGTCTTCTAATCCATGAGCATAGAATGTTTTTCCATTTATTTGTCTTTAATTTCTTTGGTCAGTATTTTGTAGTTTTCGTTGTACAAGTTTTTGACCTCCTTGGTTGGGTTTTTTATTTCTTTTAATGCTATTGTAAGTGGAATTGTGTTTTTAATTCCCTTTTGAGTTGTTTATTGTTAGTGTGTAGAAGTGCAGCTGATTGTGTGTTGACCTTACATGCCAGTACTTTGTTGAATTCATTTATTCTAACAGGTTTTTGTTTTTTTGATGGACTCTTTAGGGTATTCTGCATATAAGATTATATCATCTGCAAACAGGAGTCATTTTACTTCTTCCTTTTCAATTTGGATACCTTTTTCTACATTTCTCTTTCTAGATTTATTGCTTTGGCTAGACCTCCCAGTACTATATGTAAAGGAAGTGATGAATGTGGTCATCCTAGCTTTGTTTCTGGTCTTAGAGGAAAAACTTTTAATCTTTCACCGTTAAGTGTGATGTTCACTGTATGTTTTCATATGTGGCTTTTATTGTGTTGAGGTAGATTTTTTCTTTTTTTTATAAAGATTTTATTCTATTTTTAAAGAGCATGCATGTGTGAATAGGGGGAGGGGCAGAGGGAGAGAGAGAAGGGAGAGAACCTCACTCAGATTACCCACTGAGCATGGAGCCTGACATGGTGCTCAGTCTCACAACCCTGAGATCATGATCTGAGCGAAAACCAAGAGTTGGATGCTTAACCAAGCCACCCAGATGCCCCAAGGTAGATTTTTTTTTCTTTTCCTAGTTTGTTGAGTGGTTTTTTGTTTTTTGTTTTTTTTGTTTGTTTGTTTGTTTTAATCATGAAAGGGTGTTTAATTTGGTCAGATGTTTTTTCTGTATCAAATGAGATAATCATGATTTTTTTTATCCCTCATTGCATTAATGTAGTCCATTACATTGATTGCTTTTCATATGTCAAACTATTCTTATATTCCAGGAATAACTCCCATTTGGTTGTGGTGTATAATCTTCTTAATATGCTGCTGAATTTGGTTTACTAGTATTTTGTTGAGGGTGTTTGCATCAGTGTTCCTAAGGAATGTTGGTCTTTAGTTTTCTTGTATTGTCTTTGTCTAGCTTTGGTATTAGAGTAATGCTGGGCTTAAAAAATGAATTAAGAAGTATTCCTTTCTCTTCAAATTTGGGAAAAGTTAGAGAATAATTGGTGTTATTTAAGTGTTTTTTTTTTTTGCATTTATATTCTATGCAGAATTTACTCCCGGGCCATAAGTTTTTGTTTCTTCAGTTTCTTCTGGGATATCTTTTTCTTCTGTGCAACCTCCTCTTCTGGTTTAGGAACAATCTGCTCTTTTTCAGTAAGAATCATCTCAATGTGGCAGGGAGAGCTCATGTATGGATTAATCTGGCCATGAGCCCTGTAGGTTCTACGTCGCATCTTGGGGGCTTTATTCACCTGGATGTGCTCAATGACCAGAGAATCTACATCTAAACCCTTAAGTTCAGCATTACTCTCCGCATTTTTAAGCATGTGCAGTAAAAATTCAGCACTCTTCTTGGGCCACCGACCCTGTGTCCAGCCCCACTGTTTGGCCTGCGCACACCTACCAACTCCACCATTGTAGCGACGGAATGGCACACACTGCTTCTGCAAAGTGACATCTTTCAGATACTTGGTGGCTTTTCGAATATGCATACCCTTGATGGCCTGGGCAGTTTCACGTGTGTTCTTAAAGTGAACACGAAGATTTGAACCTCTCGACTTGCGTGATTTTGTAGGGTTTTCTGGGTCCAGCGAGTAGCGAACCATCTCCAAAGGTCACCTCAGGCCGCTCGGGGGAAGAGCTTATTTAAGTGTTTGATAGAATTTCTCAGTGAAGCCATCAGTTCCAAGGGTTGCTTTATTGGGAGATTTTTGATTACTAATTCAATCTTCTTATGAGTTATGGGTTTGTCCAGATTTTCTTTGTTTTGCTCCCTTATAATTTTTATTCTAATGCCCCCAGTTTCACTTATGAATTTAATAATTTGAATCTTCTCTCTTTTTTCTGTCCATTTAGCTAAAAGTTTATCTATTTTGCTGATTTTTTCCAAGTAACTTTTTATTTTACTGATTTTCCTCTCTTGCTTTCCTTTATTTCCTTTATCTTTGCTCTAATCTTTATTATTTCCTTTCTTTTGCTAGCTTTGTTCTTTTTCTAGTTCCTTAAGTTGTAAAGTTAGGTTGTTAATTTGAAATTATTCTTGTTTTTATTTATTTTTTTTACAAATTTATTTATTTTAGAGAAAGCATGAATGTGAGGGGCAGAGGGAGAGAGAATCTCAAGCAGATTCTGAGCTGAGTCCAACATGGAGCTCAATCTGATAACTCTGAGATCATGATGTGAGGTGAAATCAAGAGTTGGATGCTCAACTGATTATGTCACCTATGCACCCCTGTTCTTGCTTTTTAGTGTAAATGTTTATAGCTGTAAATTTTCCCCCTAGCACTGCTTTCAAAAGTTTTGGTATGTTGTATTTTTTTATTTTGTTTTTGTTTTTAAGTTTCAGTTATTTAAGTAATCTCTACACACATTGTAGTTCTCAAATTTATGACCCAGAAAGATCAAGAGTCGCATGTTCTGACTGAGCCAGCCAGGTGCTCTGTACTTTTGTTTTTCTTAATCTTTAAGTGTTTTTTCTTCTTCTTTTTTTTTTTTTTTTTTTAAGATTTTATTTATTTGAGAGAGAGACAGAGAGAGCATGAGCAGGGGTGGGGGGCAGAGGGATGAGCAGACTCCCCAGTGAGCAGGGAGCCCAAGGCAGGGCTTGATCCAGGACCCTAAGATCATGACCTGAGCTGAAAGCAGACACTTAACTGACTGAATCACCAGGTGCCCCTGTAAGTATTTTCTAATTTCCCTTGTGATTTCTTCTTTGATCCATTGTTTGGTTGAGTATATTGCCTAGTTATCACAACCTTATGAGTTTTCCATTTACCTTCTGTTATTGATTTCTAACTTTATCCTGTTGTCATCTGAAATGTACTTTGTATATCTATCTTTCAAAATTTGTTTTGACTTAATTTATGTCCTAACATATGGTCTGTCCTGGAAAATGTCTTATGCACACTTGAGAAGACTGTGTATCGTATTTTTGTTGGGTAGAGTGTTCCTTAGAAATTGTTAGCTCTGGTTTATTATGTTGTTCAATTCCTGTTTCATTACTTATCTTTTGTCTGGTTCTATCTGTTATTGAGAGTGGAGTATTAAAGTCTCCAACTATTATTATAGAATTATTTCTTCCTTTAATTTTGTCAATTTTTACTTAATGTGCTTTGATGGTTTGTTATTAAGTGTATACATTTTTATAATTGTTATCTCTTCTTGCTGTATTGAACCTTAGCTTAATATCTCATGTCGTTTGTCTTTCATAATATTTTTTTGATTGAAAGTCTTTTTGTCTGATATTCATAAAGCCACGCTTGCTCTCTTTTGGTTCTTATTTGCGTGGAATATCTTTTACCATCCTTTCACTTTTAAGCTCTTTGTGTCTTTGGATCTAAAGTGAGTCTGGCAGCCCCAGTGGCTCAGTGATTTAGTGCCACCTTCAGCCCAGGGCATGATCCTGGAGACCCGGGATCGAGTCCCACATCAGGCTCCCTGCATGGATCCTGCTTCTCCCTCTGCCTGTGTCTCTGCCTCTCTCTCTGTCTCTGTGTCTCTCATGAATAAATAAATAAAATCTTTAAAATAAATAAAGTGAGTCTGTTTTAGATGGCATATAGTTGGATCATATTTTTATCCATTCTGCCAATCTGTGAGGAGTTTAATCCATTTACATTTAGAGTAATTGCTGTAAGTAGGGACTTATTTCTGTCATTTTGCCTTTTTTCTTTTTGTCTTATAGGTTTTCTGTTCATTTTCTGTATCACTGGGTTTTTTGTGTTTGGTTGATGTTATTGAGTGAAATCTTTAAATTCCTCTTTTTGTATATATTCTATCACTGTCTTCTTTGTTACTATGAGAATTACATTTAACATCCTCAAGTTATAACACTCTAAATTTATAACAGTTTAATATAAATAACATGCAAAAACTCTGCTTTTTACAGCTCCATTCCTACTTCCTTCAGTTGCTGATGTCACACAATCACATGTTAATATATGTGTGCCACAAAACATAAGCTAATAATTCTTTTAAATGCATTAGTTTTTTCATTAGTTTCTAAATTATGTAGAAAAAGTAATGTAAAGAAAAAAAAAGGAATGTGACATTATAATTTATTTTTTTTTAATTTTTTAAAAAAATTTATTTATGATAGTCACACAGAGAGAGAGAGAGAGGCGGAGACATAGGCAGAGGGAGAAGCAGGCTCCATGCACCAGGAGCCCGATGTGGGATTCGATCCCGGGTCTCCAGGATCGCGCCCTGAGCCAAAGGCAGGCGCTAAACCGCTGCGCCACCCAGGGATCCCGGAATGTGACATTATAAACCAAAGTTATAATAATATCAGTGTTTAATTATTTTTTTTGTAAACGATTTGTCTTTCAAATCATGTAGAAAACAAAAAGTGGAGTTACAAACCATTGTTTTAATAATGCTAGCTTTTATATTTTTCATGTCATTAATCATGCCATTAACCTTTACTTAGATCTTTATTTTTTTCATGTGGCTTGAGTTACTGTCTGGTGTCCTTTCATTTCAACCTGTAGGATTCCTTTTAGCATTTCTTGCTGGAGACATCCAATGGGAATGACCTCCTTTAACTTTAACCTAGGAATGACTTAATTTCTTCCTCACTTTTGAAGGACAGTTTTGCAAGATACAGGATATTTTTTTTTTTAAAGATTTTATTTATTTATTTAAGAGGGAAGAGTGATGAGAGGGGGAGGAGAGGGAGAAGCAGATCCCCCCCCTGAGCAAGGAACCCAGCGTAGGGCTCAGTCCAAGGACCCTGATATCATGACCCGAGCTGAAACCAAGATTCAGATGTTCAATCCTACTTAGCCACCCAGGTGCCCCCAGATACAGGATTCTTGACTGATGGTTTCTTTCTGTTAACTCTTAGAATATATCATATTCTATATACCTTCTGGCCTCTAAAGTTTCAGATGAAAAATCTACAGGTTATCTTATTGAGAATCCCTTGTATGTGATGGGTGACTTCATGTTTGCTGCTTTCAAGGTTCTTTGTCTTTCAGAAGTTTGATGTGGTTCTTTTTTAGGTTTATCTTACTTGGAGTTCTTTGAACTTATTGGAGGTATGTATTTGTGTCTTTCAAAAAATTTGGGATGTTTTTAGCCATTATTTCTTTATTCTCTCTGCCACTCTTTTCTCTTTTTCTCCCATAGTTTTTATATTGGCCAGCTTGGTGATATCCCTTAGGCACTGTTCTCTAGGTTTATCAGTAAGTTTGAAGATAGGGAAATGGAAATTATTTCTTTTGTCTGCTCAAATCTTCCTTTGATTGCTTCTAGTGATTTTTCTTTTCTTTTCTTTTTTAAAGATTTTATTTATTTACTTATGAGAGACACAGAGAGGCAGAGACATAGGCAGAGAGAGAAGCAGGCTCCCTGCAGGGAGCGTGATGTGGGACTTGATCCCTAGACCCTGGGATCACGACAGATGCTCAACTACTGAGCCATCCAGGCATGCCCTTCTAGTGAATTTTTTATTTCAATTATTGCCCTTTTTAGCTTATGATTTTTTTCTTAAAAAATTTTTTTTAAATTTAAATCCAATTTAGTTAACATATAGTATATTATTAGTTTCAGGGGTAGAATTTAATGATTCATCAGTTGCATTTAACACCCAATGCTCATTACATCAAGTGCCCTCCTTAATGCTCATCATCCAGGTACCTCATCCCCACACCCCCCCACCCCCCACCAGGAATCCTCAGTTTGTTTCCTGTAGTTAAGAGTCTTTTATGGTTTTCCTCCCTCTCTGTTTTAATCTTATTTTTCTTTCCCTACCCTTATTTTCTTTTAAGATTTTTATTTATTTATTTTAGAGACAGAGAATGGGGGGAAGGGCAGGAAGAGAGAATCTTTCCAGCAGATTCCCCACTGAATGGGGAACTCAACATAGGGCTCAGTCCTGTGACTCATGAGATCATGACCTGAGCCAAAACCAAAAATCAGATGCCCAATGGACTGAGCCACCCAGATGCCCTTCTTTCTTATTTCTTCTTAGGTTTTTCATCTCTTTATTGATAATTAAATTTATTCATATAAATTTGTTTGCACATCTTCCTTTAGTTCTTTTTTTAAAAATATTATTTATTTATTCATGGGAGACACAGGGAGAGAGAAAGAGAGAGAGGCAGAGACATAGGCACTGTGAGAAGCAGGCTCCATGCAGGGAGCCCAATGTGGGACTCGATCCCAGGACCATAGGATCCCGCCCTGAGCCAAAAGCAGATGCTCAACCGCTGAGCCACCCAGTAGTCCCTCTTCCTTTAATTCTTTAAGATGGTGGTTTTAAAGTCTTTGTCTAGTAGATCTACCATCAATTCTATTTTTTCTTTCCAGCCCAGGGATAGAAACTATTTTCTTGTTGGTTTTTTTTTTTCCTTTGTATATGCCATACTTTCCTGATGCTTTGCGTGTTTGTTACTTTTTTGTTGGAAACTGGACATTTGAATCTAATAATGTGATGATTCTGAAAATCAGAATCTTCTTCACCAAGCTTTACTGGGTTTTGCTTGTGTTTTTGTTTTTGATTGTTGTAGGCTCTCTGTGCCAAAGATCAACCTGAGGTGTAAACTTAAGGTCTTCTCAGGTTTTTTTCAACCTGCACCTTTCCCTCAGCATATGTAATAACTTTCTAATTTCCCCTATATGTATTTGCTTTTATTTTTTTATTTTTATTTTTTTTTATCATTTTTTAAAAATATGTGTAGTCTTTAATGTCTGGCTCCCAAAAGGGGCAAGACAGCACGATGAAGGGGAGAAAAGGACAATGGCTCTTTAAGTTTCCTAGTAGTCACTTTAGCTTTGCTCCTTTGAGGTGAGAAGCAGTAATAACTAATCAGGTCACAGAATCCTGATATTTGGAGCAAAGGATTCTTTTGCTTACCCTGATCTGTACAGACTGTGTGCAAGCTGCTCCTGGTATGCTAAACACAGCTGCCGGTTTTAGGAATGGGGATTGAGAATGGGTAATTGTTACTGTGCTAGGAGCTTAAATTGAAATTAACCACAAATTATCATTTTAGGTTTCCCTGGAATTTGCAAACCTCAATAGACTCCACAGAGTTCCAAAATAGTTACTTGAGACAGAACCTGCCAGTGCAATTGTTGTCTAGATGGGGAGACACATTCCTGGTACTTTTTATTCTGCAATTTCTCCACAATCCTCTTTTCCTGAACTTTTACAGTGGGACAGAATTCAGGAAAGCCTTTCTGATTTCTCAGACTTCTTCTGTTTCTTTGTGTTGTGTTAAAAAATATGGCAGTTTGTTTTCTGAGCTTTCCTGGGTCTGTTACCAACCCACTTTGGTCTCAACTTTCCCTTCCTCTCTCTTGACCCTGTCTTGCTCAATTTTAGTTCCATACCCAGAAGTATCTTTTAACTGTGGGCCCTGTCATGGAGCTCTAGCATGTTAATTTTGAATATTTATAGGACTCTAGCAGCTGCAGTCCTTCTTATGGCACAAACAGGTGAGCCCTTCCAGATTCACCTGTTTTCATATTAGTGCAATAGTGAATTTTAGTGAATGCTAATGGTTGGGAATCCTGTTTTTATAACTTTTAAATACTGCCAGTTGTTTTTTTGTGTTTTTTTTTTTTCTTGCACAGATGCCATCATCCTGCAGTTCTTGCATCCTTAGTGATTTTTTCCCACTCACTTATATTTTGATGTGTGGGGGGAATACTTTGTCACTATGTTTTGTTGTTGTTTTTTACTTCTTTAAATATTTTATTTATTTATTCATGAGAGACAGAGAGAGAGAGGCAGAGACACAGGCAGAGGGAGAAGCAGGCTCCATGCAGGGAGTCCGACGCGGGACTGGATCCCAGGTCTCCAGGATCAAGCTCTGGACTGATGGCGGCGCTAAACCGCTGAGCCACCTAGGCTGCCCCTGTCACTATGTTTTGATACAAACACTATTCTTTGAGGTTTTTTTCTTTGTTACCCAGTTGCTTTTATTTTAATATAGGGATTCAGAGATTAAAGAATTTTGCTGTTACCATGCCATCAATCCTTTCTTTATACTTTTACCTTTACCATTTTGTATGTTTATATTTTATATGGTTTTTAAATATATTATCTTTTTTCCTTCAAAAAGATATAGTTTGATTTTTTTTTTTTTTTAAGCCAGCTTGATGGTCTTTCTTTAACTGGAGCATTTAATCTATTTACATTTAATATAATTACTGATGGGAGTTTAAATCTATATTTCTTTTGTTCCATTTGTTTTCAGTTTGTTTCTCTCCTTTTAGATTTATTTTTATTAATCCTATGGTTCCTTTTTTTTTCTTTGTTAGGAAATTACACACTTGAGTTATGTTCTTCAGTGGCTATTTTGGAAATTCTCAAGCATCCTTAATTTGCAAAATACCCAATATTAGGAGATACTTTTATCTTCCACTGAAATTATAAACAAAATTAGAACACTGTTACTCTATTTACCTGATTCCCAGGTAACACATTTTGTTATTGTGTATTTTAGCTATATTTTTTAATCTTCACAAGACTTTATTTTATGTACTCAGTGTTTACAGTATTCATTTCTTTGCTTTTTATTCCTTTCTATATTTCTTTTTAATCAAGGAATCTCTTGCATGAGCATCTCCTTTAGAATTTTTTATAGTATAGATCTGTCAGATTTGTTTTGTTTGAAAATGTCTTAATCCTTTATTATTAATGGATATTTTCACTAGATTTAGAATTCAATTAATTTTTAAAAAGTTGTGGCAGTTGAACATTTTTTTAATTTTATTTTTTTAAGATTTTTATTTATTTATTTGACAAAGGTAGAGATAAGGAGAGAGCACAAGCAGGGGGAGTAGCAGGAAGAGGGAGAAGCAGACTCTTTGCCAAGCAGGGCTCAGTCCCAGGGCCCTGGGATCATGACCTGAGCTGAAGACAAATACTTAACCAACTGAGCCACCTAAGCGCCCTTAGATTTAAAATTTTAGATTGGCAGTTATTTTCTTTCAGCACATTGAGTATATTAGTCCACTATTAGTTTCCATTATTACTGCTGAGAATTTAGCTGATGTTTCAGCTCTCGCTCTTTTGAAGATAATCTTTTTTCTGTAATTTCTTTTAAGATTTTCTCTTTGTTTTTCTGTACTTTGGTATGATGTGCCTAGGTGTAATTTTTTTTTTTTTTCTATTTTGTTTGCAATTTGCTGGGCTTCTAGAATCATGGATTCATGTCTTTCATCGGTTGATTTTTGTCTTTCATTGGCTCACAGAACTTAACCATTATATCTTCAAATTCTGCTTCTGTTCCATTTTTTCCTTTTTCTTGGATGCCAATTATCCTCTGCATGTATCCTCTCCATTTGAAGTAGAAAGTCTGCTGTATTTTCCTGAAGGTAGCATAGAGAACTAAAAAAATGGAGTCTGTTCTAACTTCCCTTCATTTGTTCATTTAATTTTCTCTTCTGCTTTCTAATTTACTGTTAAGCCTGTGATTTGAGATTTCAGCTGTTGTAATTTTTTTTCTAAATTTTTAGCTTATTCTTTTTCAAGTCTGTTTTCTTGAAATTGAAAAGTTTACAGTTCTCTGCTGAAAGCTTCAGGCTTTGATTTTTATTTCTTTGAACACTGTCAGCATAATTATTTTATTGTCTCTACCTAATAATTACAATATCAGAAGTCCTTCTTTCTTGCTTGTTTTCTTTTGACTGTTGTTTCAGTCTCTTTATGTCTTGTTTCCTGTATGCCTTAGTTATCTTTGACTATTTGCTGGATGTTGTATTTGAAACCTTTTTTGGTGTAATTTAAGGCCTTTTTCCAGAGAAGATTTCATTTGCTTCTGCTAGGTGCATGGAAGTTTTTGTTTTAAAGATTTTATTTATTTATTTGAGAGAGAGCACGAGTGAGTACAAGCAAGGGGGAAGGGCAGAGAGAGAGGGAGAAGTAGATTCCCCATTGAGCAGGGAGCCCAAAGCAGGGCTCAATCTCAGGACCCTGAGATCACCGTCTGAGCAGAAGGTGATGCTTAACTGACTGAGCCACCCAGGCACCCTTCAGAAGCACTTTTAATTTGGGACCTTCTTGACTTAGAGGAGAGGAAACCAGGTTTCAGTTAATGGGACAAGTGGTTTACTTCTAGTCAACTCTTATCCTGAGCATTGTAGCCCTTACAGGTAACAACTTTAAATGAGGGTGGGGCGCGGGGGGACTGGTGGTGGGGGGAGTGTTAATCCTTAGCACTCATTCTCACAGCTTTTTCTTTGGATTGCCAAAAGCCTTTAGGGAAAAAATGGGTTCTCCTTGATTTTTTTGCCTGGCAATTCCTTATTATTGTGTTACTTCTTTAATTTGTAAGAAAAAGAATTTAATATATATATATATTTAATTATAAGTAATCTCTACCCTCAACATGGGGCTCAGTCTTATGACCGTGAGATAAAGAGCTGTATGCTCTACTGTATAAGCCAGCCACATGCCTCAAATTGAATGTATTTTATTTAACTTTCTTCATTGACTTTGGAGACAGAGCTACTTACTCCACCATCACCAAAAGTAGACTACTTATCTCATGGAATTTAGTCTTACCTAAACATACGTAAATAAAAACAGTGTATATTAGGTAATTATCTGAGTAATTTATAGAAAATACCTAAGCATCGAAACTAACAACATACCATGGTATGATTAGGTAAGATCCATTTTGTTGAGCATACTTCTTATATAACAACTACCACTTATCTATAAGTTTCTATATGCCAGCTATCTCATTCTAAGTACTTTCTACATGTTGTCTGACTTAATTTAACCCATGAGGTGTAAGTATTACTGTGTTCTCTCTTTTACAGATGAAGAAATCAATGCTCAAAGAGGTTAATGAGTTTGTCCATGTCATACAGTTTAATAAATAGTTAAGCTAGTAGTCACTCAGGCCATCTGAGTCTGAGCTAAACCTCTATACTTTATTCTTTCTAGTGCTACAAGAACATATAACAAGAGGACCTGATCTAGTCATGGGATCAGGGGAGTTTTCCCTGAAGAAAGAAATCTGAGCCAGGATCTGAAGGTCAGATATGAATTAACTAAGTGAAGAGTAGGATAAAAGTGGCTAGACCTTGAATCTGGAGAAAGGTGACATTTTGACAATTTGAGAGTGGTCCAGTGTGGTAGTTAGGAAGATTGTCAGAATATACTCCACACTCTTTGGGGGAGTATCATACCACCCTTATGTCTGGTCTGCCACCCTTATGTCTAGTCTACAAGGGTGTATTCTTCCCACTTTAAAATTCTGACTGACTCTTGATAGTAATAGGATAAACACAGCACCACTTGTGAAGTGTTCTTGCCAGAAAATACTGAACCTGAATCTTTTTTTTTTTTTAAGATTTTATTTATTTATTCATGAGAGACACAGAGAAAGAGAGAGAGGTAGAGACACAGGCAGAGGGAGAAGCAGGCTCCATGCAAGGAGCCCGACGTGGGACTTGATCCTGGGACTCCAGAATCACACCCTGGGCCAAAGGCAGGTGCTAAACCGCTGAGCCACCCAGGGATCCCCCTGAACCTGAATCTAATAAAGCCTCTAGATGTAACCAGCTTATAAGAAATATAGAGGATGGAAAAGTATGTTAAATACAAAAACACAGTAAGCCAAATCTGAAATAAGAGTAGTTTGAGGGATCCCTGGGTGGTGCAACGGTTTGGCGCCTGCCTTTGGCCCAGGGCGAGATCCTGGAGACCTGGGATCGAGTCCCACATCGGGCTCCCGGTGCATGGAGCCTGCTTCTCCCTCTGCCTATGTCTCTGCCTCTCTCTCTCTCTCTCTGTGACTATCATAAATAAATAAAAATTAAAAGAAAAAAGTAGTTTGACAAGACAGATGGCCTATTATTCAACAACAAAAAAATGCATGTTAAAAAAAAGAGGGGAAGGACTGCTATAGATTAAAAGAAACTTTAGAGTGCTACATTTGGACATTGGATCCTGATTTGAAAAAAAAAAAAAGACATTTTTAAGATATTTTGAGGAAAATTGAACCTGGACTAGGTATTAAGTGATGATAAATTGTTAATTTTATTTGGTGTGACAATAGTATTGAAGTTATGTTTAAAACAAATTTGTAGGGATCCCTGGGTGGCGCAGCGATTTGGCGCCTGCCTTTGGCCCAGGGCGCGATCCTGGAGACCCGGGATCGAATCCCACATCGGGCTTCCGGTGCATGGAGCCTGCTTCTCCCTCTGCCTATGTCTCTGCCTCTCTCTCTTTCTCTTTCTGTGACTATCATAAATAAATAAAAATTAAAAAAAATAAAATAAAATAAGTTTGTATTTGTTAAAGATGTATACTGAAATCTAAACATTGAAGAAATGAAATAAGAATGCAAGAATGTTGGCTTTCATTGAAGCTGTATTCGTGGATTTATTATACTTTCTCTATTTTTGTATATTTCTAAAAATTTCTCTAAATTTACATTTATTTATTTATCTTTGTATATTTCTAAAAATTTCTCTAATACAGTTAGGCAACGTGAATATTTTTTATTGCCAATCTACTTCTTCTGATTTAACAAAAGATACTATATCTCCAGCAGCCCCTAAAGCCTAGGAGAAATTATAACTAGGTGAACGGTTTGTAAAAGCAGGATGGGTTACCAAAGTAAGGGTGGTTGAGTTGTTAAAGAGACCAAAGCTTACAGGGGAGATAGTATGACATTAAGCACAAAAGTGGCAGAATTTGGGAATTTGTAACATGTTATTGGGTTTATCTGAAAATAAGGTAGAAAGACTGCACCCTGTAGACCAGACTTAAGGGTGACTGGTAAATTGTTTGGTTGGATTTCACTATCTGAAACAGACATAAAAGAGTAGAAGGGTGCTTTGGAAGAAATACTACCTGGCAGTGAAGAGGCCTACCTTTTTCCTTAGTAATTCTGAGAAGATCATTTCACTTTTCTGGGATTCAGATGGTTATAGTACCTGATGTCTTGGTACAACTCTCTCATATGCTGCTCTGCCAGCTATGAACAGCTAGAGATTTTGGATTAAACACTATACAAGGTCCTCTCAAGATCTAAAAGTTCCTGATGCTAATGAATGTGTATGATTGTGCTTCTTGAAAGGAGGAATTATATCTACATACCAAAGAATCCAAATTTCCCTATAGGATGATAAAGTCTTAGATGATAAGAAGAAGTAATGGTAGGGTAGACTGAATATAAACTTTTGTGTCTGCCAGTCACACAGAATTCTTTGTTGCTAGCCTCTGATCTACTTAGAAATACAGACTACCTAAGCAAGTGGCACTGCATTTACCCTTGGAGTTTAGTCCAGTGAATTGTTAGACTGGCCTATAACTTTGGGTCAGGTATAGTTCTTTTGGCTTCAAGAAGCAGCTTCCACAAGATAGCAGTTTATTTATTAGTAGCACGTGCTTTGTACATATCTAATTAAAACAAATAGTTCTGTGTGTGTGTGTAAAACTCATAATGTTTTATTTCTAGATGAGAACATTATAAGATAGGATTTATTCTAATGATTCTTTTTTTTTTAATTTTTTTTTTTTTTTTGTAAATTTTTATTTATTTATGATAGTCACACAGAGAGAGAGAGAGAGAGAGGCAGAGACACAGGCAGAGGGAGAAGCAGGCTCCATGCACCGGGAGCCCGACGTGGGATTCGATCCCGGGTCTCCAGGATCGCACCCTGGGCCAAAGGCAGGCGCTAAACTGCTGCGCCACCCAGGGATCCCTATTCTAATGATTCTTAAAATCAGCTTTCCAGGAAGTCATACAAGTTTTGACACAGGAATGCTCAAATTGCCTAAGGGTTATCCATTCTTTTAAATATAATTTTCTTTAACACCTATTGAACTTTTTCTTTTTTCATTTAGGCAACGTGAATATTTTTTATTGCCAATCTACTTCTTCTGATTTAACAAAAGATACTATATCTCCAGCGGCCCCTAAAGCCTAGGAGTCCAGTAAATCATTAAACAGACTCATGACTGAAAAACAGGTAAACTTGAAATATTATATATATATTATAAATAATATATATAATTATATATAATAAAGTTATAATTATATATATATAATTTGATCATTCAAAATGTGTGGCATTATTTATAGAGTACTTGGTTTTTATGAGTCATAGTAGATAGCCACTGAGATGCCCACATAGCTTTTGGTTCCTAAAGCAGATAGCTTCAGTAATTTTAATTCTGGATCATGAATCTTTGTGACCAACAACATAAATAAGGGAAAAGATTGTAGGAGGAGAAGTGTGGAAGGGATAAAGAAGGTGAAGAAAGTCAGCAGTCAAAAGGAAAGATTTGGTGCTGTTAGTAATAGTGCTATTGTAGTCATACCAGTAGAGAGCTTAATGTTTGGGGGCATTTGAATGTGGAGAGTAGTATTTTTATATGTACTTTGTCTATATTAATCTTTAAGCTATTACAATATTTAATACTATATCACTAGTAAAAAAACTATTTTATAAATTATATTTTTCAAGCACTTAAACATTGATTGTAAATTCACTCAGATTACCTTTTCAAATATACTCACATAACTTAAAAAGCAAGTAAATTAACTTCACACAGTGATTTCAAATTGATCATTGTATTTACATTAAAAGACTATTAATATCATGGGTTTAAATATCCAAAAAATCATCTCTTTTTATTCTTATCTGTATTGTATATTCTTACTACCTTTTCTTCCCATTATTGTTTTTATTTACTTAATTTAGAGAGTTAGGGAAAAAAAAAATTTAGAGAGTTAGGGTCCCCCTCTCAGGTTTATGGTACGAATAGGTATTTAGAATCAGGGATACAAAACTTGAGAATATCTTTCAGAGTGACGCTACTAGAATCAGTTACTTAGATGGACAGACTCCTTTTTATAGTTAGACCTTGTCCACTATACAAGGGACTATCTACATCATTGGCTTTGACTATTCAGGCATTTTGATTTTTTTTGGTGACCTTATTCATTAAGTGGTACTTGTTTCTGTGTGACTTGCATTTAATTTACTGTTCAGTAAATATGACCTAATTGGCAGCTGTTTCTTTTCTTTCTTTAAACTTTGGTCAAACCTTTTTTTTTTTTTTTTTTTTTTTTTAAGATTTTATTTATTTGAGAAAGAGCAAGAGCCTGCACACAAGCAGGGGTAGTAGGGTCAGAAGGAGAGGGAGAAGCAGACTCCACACTGAGCACAGAGCCTGACATGGGTTTGATCCCATGATCCTGAGATCATGACCTGAGCTAGAATCAGATGCTTAACCAGCTGAGCCACCCAGGCACCTTGCAGCTGTTTCTTTTGAGTAGGGCCTGGTGTGATTTGGTTAAGCAAAAAAACCCTAAGGTTTGTTTGGTTCATTGAAATTACAAGGTGTTTTTTGGTTGGTATTTTTGTTTCAATTTATCCATTACAGCCTATATGTATGAGTATGGAATTATATAATGTGCTTTATTATTTGTACTTATTTGCATTCTTTTTGATATGCTAATTTTTTAGACATTTGTTTTAATTTTAATCATCATGTGTGCATAAAAAATTCATATTAAAAAACTTTGGAGAAAAAGTTCCATTATTTTGTAAACAAGGAAATTATATTTGAGAGGGTGTTTCTTCACTTTATATATTGAAGTTGATCGTTCTCTCACTCCTTGTAATTACAGCGAGAAGAAGCAGAATGGGAAAGCATAAATGTGCTGTTGATGATGCATGGCTTAAAGCCTTTATCTCTAGTCGAAAGAACTGATCTTAAAGGTAATCAAATCCTATTCTTGCTAGATCCTATCCTTTCTCATTATGGTAAAAAAATTGTTTTTCCTTTTAAAACTAATTTTTATCTTAATTTTTTTTGCCTTTTTTACTATCTGTATTATATTTAAAAAATGTAGATCTCATCGTTTTTGATAAACAGTCATCACAAAGGATGAGGCAGAATTTGAAAACATTGGTGGAGGAAACAACACGTCAACAGAACGTGATCCAGGAGCTCATAGAAACTAATCAGCAGCTTAAGTAAGAAAACAGAATTCTCTTTTGAATTGTTTGTATACCAGTGGTATGCATTCTAAAAATAATGCCTTGAATCTTGAACTTTAATTTTCTATTTTGACTAAATATTAAGTTTAAAAAATATTTTTAGTAGGTAAATCTTTCAGTAATAGCTTAGCTTAGATATGTAAGGGTGCCTTGTATTTCTTCCATTGGTTTGTGTTATATGACAGAAATTTTAACAATGCAATGAAATTTTAGAAATTCGTTATGTTGTTAGATGAGTATGTTTGTTAATGTGATTTCCTTCTATACTAAGGGAAGAAATCATGTGTCTGTTTTTAGAAATGAACTTCAGCTAGAACAAAGCCGAGCAGCCGATCAGGAACAACGAGCTAATGACTTGGAACATATTATGGAGAGTGTGAAATCCAAAATTGGTGAATTGGAGGATGAATCCCTAAATAGGGTTTGCCAGCAACAGAATAAAATAAAAGATCTTCAAAAGGAATATAAAGCTTTACAGGTATTATGTGTTTTCTTATATGATAGTAGTAAAACAGCTCATTAAGGTCACAGGTGTCTTCTATGTCACTTAATTCAGTGGTCTTTATCTTATTGACAGATCACTGATTGCTTTCTAAAAATTCTTTCTTTGTTTGGTTTCCAGAACATCCTCTTCTCTGGTTTTCCTCTCACCACACTGGTCATTCTTTAATTCTTTTGCTGGCTCTTCTTATATTCCTTCCTATCCAATTAGTGCTGGGATTCTCTAGTACTTATTCCTTAGACCTTTTTTCTTTCCTATATATTCTGACTCCCTTGGTGATGTTCAGTCTAATGCATAGCATAAATTCATTAATAATTTCAAATCTTTATCCCAGGCATCCTCCCTTAGTTCCAGACTGATACCTTGCAGCCTACTGGATGTCTAATAGGCACCTAGAATTTTACATGTCTAAAATGGAGTTCCTGAATTTCTTCCCCCAGTTTTTTTCTTTTAGTCTTCACTCGGGTCCAAGTCACTTTCATTTCTCTATACCTATCTGTTGGTCTCCCTGTTTCTACCCTTGCCTTTTTCAGTATGCTTTCAGCATGGTAGCTCAGAAACCTCTAATGACTTTCCTTTTTCTTTAGGAGAAAATAAAAAAATCTTACTATGGCCTCTAACATTCTACATGATCTGGCTTCCTGTTACGTTCTGATTTCATCTGATTTACTCTTTGTTTATTCTACACCAGTCACACTTTTCTTAGTGTGAGTGTGAGCGTGTGCACAAGCAAGTGTGAGCAGGTGGGGAAAGGAGAAAGAGAGAGGGAGAGAGAGAATCCTAAGGCTCAGCAGAACTCAACACCGGGCTTGATCTCACAACCCTGAGATCATCACCGAACTGAAATCTAGAGTTGGACGTTAACTAAGCCATCCAGGCGCCCCATGTTCTTGCTCTTCCTTGAACATTATCCTTGAGCATTCTCACCTCAGGACCTTTGTGTATTTTGTTCTTTCTTTTTCCTTTGCACTGCATGCTTTTTCCCAGTTAGGTACATGGCTTGTTCTCTTCTTTCTTGAATGTCACCATCTCTCAGGGATTCCTTTCTTGAGTACTTTACTTGTGGTTGCCATTTCCATCCTCTACACATCATACTGCCTTTCCAGATTTAAATTTTATCCATAGTTCTTATCACCATACAACATACTAACATACTACGTGCTTTATTTGTTTTATGTATCTCCTGTGTTAGAATGTAAGCTGCATGAAGACAAATATTTTTGTCTGTTTTATTTAGGCTAAGAGTACCTGTTTTATTAATAATAGTAGATGCTCTAATATTTGGGTTACTGAGCTAAATTTACATAACATTTTTATGGAATATGCTTTGTGATTATAAGTTGTTTGGTTACTTTTTAGATAAGTACAATATTGTAACACTGAATGCTTAATTTCCTGCTTTTATAAAACTGTTATTTTTAAAACAGAATTTTTTATAATTTGAAGAAAATAAATATTTTGTAGTGATAGTGTTGAAGTTATTACAGATCCTTACAATATTACATCTTTATGAACATCAAATCCTTAAAGTGGTTTTATTGGCAGAACATTGTATTTACCTACTGCACAAGGTGTTTAGGCTGCCTGAAAGGGACCAGTACTCATGAGGCAGAGTCTAGATGTCCCTTCAGTTTATATTGACAGTGTTAGAAGGATCAGATGAGTTAATATAAAATCCTTTGGGGTCAGAGAGAATCAGCTAGAAACCATGGAGAGTTCTGGTATGAGGACAGTGGCCATTGGTGTTCTGCCCTCATTTAGGCTGCCAGCTTGGGGTACACAGTGGGAGAGCTGCTCGTATTGATCTTAACTCCAGAGCAGATAACGAAATTTGTTTTTATTACTTATCAATCAACAGAATTTTCTACCATTAGACTGTTATTGTAGGTTATGTTTTAGGTTAGCTTTGTTAGGTAGCTTTCTTTATCAATGGAGCATTATAAAATTATAAAAATCTCTCTAAAAGGAGGAGGGATTTTGGAAATATTTCTATATGCATTTGATTTTGAACTTTCTCTCAGATATAGGGCATGTGGAAACCCAAGACCATTTAACACGTCAAGTTACTAATGTGAGAAAGCAGCCAGCAGGAGTTGTAAAGGTGCTGGTTCTTTGGTTGTCAGTGGGAGTTGAGGTAGAGGATACAAGTGCTATCTTTCTAGGAAGGTATCTGTTTATCTCTTCAAAGAGATTGATATATAAATAATTACAAAGTTAAATTATTGGAACATAGGACATATGAATTTACCAGAGTTTTAGGGACTGCAAAGAACTGCTACTTGAAGGTTCATTGGTAAGGGATGACTTGTATTTTTCCACCAAGTAGTTTCATATGTCATAAATGACTTATGGTATTATTAGCTTTCTATTTCAGGTCCCAGAGATTTTTTTATATAGCTTACAAATGGTACAGAGGAGGTCTCATGTTCCAGTCTGCCATGGAAGGGGGCAGACAGAATCAGAACTAGGGTGTGGACATTTGGTGTTGAGGAAGGCTGTCTGTGCTAAATTGATCAATTGAAATTAGTTGTTTGTTTGTTTGTTTTTAAGCCCCTGAAGGGTACTTTTTATAGAGTAGTAACAAATTGGCGAACCCAAGGAATTACTGTCCCTACGATGTTGCTAATTGTCCCATACCATTACAGAATAGTCACATATTCTGTTTCATACCAATCAATCTGTGCTTTCTTGGAGAAGATGGGGAGTGCCCTCCAGAAAACACTTATTTCACCATTAATGGCACATTCTTCTTATTTTAGCATACAGTTATTTCCAGTTTTAGAATGCTTTAATGCTGCTTGTTTTGCAGTTGAGAGAAAGGAAATGTTGATTTTGTATGTATAGGGCAGAGAAGTTAAGGAAATCATTTGGAAAGATTGCTAGGGAAATGTAGAAACCAAAAGATATTATATTTGCAGTTTTTATGTTCTGCCGTACAGTTTTTCTCTTTCTGTACTTAGACCAGTGTGTTGGCTTCTTTGGATATGGTTTTATAAACTCTTACATTCTCCAAATTTCTTTTCTTTTTTTTTTTTTAATTTTTATTTATTTATGATAGTCACACAGAGAGAGAGGCAGAGACACAGGCAGAGGGAGAAGCAGGCTCCATGCACCGGGAGCCCGATGTGGGATTCGATCCCGGGTCTCCAGGATCGCGCCCTGGGCCAAAGGCAGCCGCCAAACCGCTGCACCACCCAGGGATCCCCATTCTCCAAATTTCTAAACATAACTTTTTAGTTTTAAGTCAGTGTGATCTGTATCAGGATATAACTCTCCCTCTTTGCAAAAATGATGGTGCTATTCATAGGGAATATATAGGTCAGTAAACTGATTTTTACTGTTCTTTTAGTGGTTATTTCACAGATCAAAATATGTATTCTTGACTTCTGAAAATCTAATGTTACCTTGCTACTGGAAGTCCTAGCCACAGCAGTCAAACAAGAAAAATAAAAGGTGTCCATATTGGTAAGGAAGAAGTTAAATTGTCACTATTTGCAAATATGTAAAACTTTACATAGAAATGAATGAAACTATACATAGAAAATATATAAAGACTCTATCAAGAGGCACCTGGGTGGCTCAGTCAGTTAAGTGTCCAACTCAGGTCATGATCTCAGGATAGTGAAATCAAAACCGACATTGGGCTTTCCACTGGGCCTGGAGCCATCTTAAGGTTCTCTCCCCCTCATTCTGCCTCCCCGCCCAATCTCTGTCTCAAGAAAAAAAAAAAAAAAGATTATCAGAACACTATTAGTAATAATAAATGAGGAACGCCTGGGTGGCTCAGTGGTTGAGTGTCTGCCTTCAGCTCAGGGAGTGATCCTGGAGTCCTAGGATCAAGTCCTACATTGGGCTCCCTGCAGGGAATCTGCTTCTCTCTTTGCTTGTGTCTCTGCCTCTCTGTGGTCTCTTATGAATAAATAAATAAAAATCTAAAAAAAAAAAGGAATAATGAATTCAGTAAAGTTGGAAGATACATAATTAATTCACAGAAATGGGTTGTGTTTCTATACACTAATAATGAAGTAGCAGAAAAAGAAGTTAAAAATTGCATTTACAATTGCATCAAAAAGAATAAAATACCTAGGAATAAACTTAACCAAAGAGATAAAAGACCTACACTCTGAAAACCATAAAACATTGATGAAAAAAATAGAAGATGACACAAATGGTAAGATATTCCATGCTTGTGGATTGGAAAAATTAAAATATTGTTAAAATGTCCATACTACCCAAAGCAATCTACAGATTTGTTGCAATCTCAATCAAAATACCCATAACATTTTGACAGAACTAGGACAAATAATATTAAAAATGATATACAATGACAAAATACCTTAGGTAGCCAAAGCAATCTTGAGAAAGAACAACGAAGCTGGAGGTATCATAATTCAAGATTTTAACAAATGCTACAAACCTGCAGATCAAAGTAGTATGGTATGGATTGACTGAGTTCTATGCACACTGGAGCCTTTCCAGAGAGAGAGTGTGAGAGATGGACATGGACAAATGGATTTATTTAGAGCTGTGGAACAGGACACCCTCTGATGTGAAGAGCTTGTCCTGGACAACTGCTAGTTGATTGAAGGCAAAATTAAAGGCCTCACAGATGAATTTGAAGAACTGGAATATAATCAATGTAGGCCTCACTTCAGTCACAGATTTGCCAAAGAAACCCTAGAAGCTTAAACTAAGTGATAACAGAGATCTCAGGGGGGGCTGGAAGTATTAGCAGAAAAGCATCTGAACTTCATCTAAATTTAAGTGGCAACAAAATTAAAGACCTCAGCACAATAGAGCCACTGGAAAAGTAGAAAACCTCAAGAGTTCACACCTTTTCAGTTGTGACATAACCAACCTGAAGCTCCTCCTGCAGCTCATGTATCTCGATGGCTACAGCTGGGAGGACAGGGAGACCCCTGACTCAGATGCTGAGGGTTATGTGGAGGACCTGGATGATGATAAGTATGAGGAAGAATATGATGAAGATGCTCAGGTAGTGGAAGACGAGGAGGAAGAAGGAGAAGAGGGTAAAGAGGGTTATGATGACTGGGAAGTAGTTAATGAGGAAATGAAGATGTTGGTGAAGAAAGGGGTCAGAATTGAAAAAGAGAACCTGAAGATAAGGGAGAAGATGATGACTAAAATGGAATAATCTATTTTGAAAAATACCTATTGTGATTTGATTTTGTACCCATAATCTCCTCTCTCCTCTGAAATTCCATCCCCTGAGATTTATTTTTTTCTGATTGTAATGTTGCTGTGAGAATGGGAGGGGAAAAGTGTACTGAAGGCCGTAGGGGGAGGGAGGGCAGGAGGGAGTGGAATAAAATGCTATTTTTATTGAAAGAAAAAAAAAAGCAGTGATGAATGGAAATGAATAGGGAACCCAGGAATAAGCCCACATTTGTATTGTCAGTCAATCTATGACAAAGGTTGCAAGAATTATGCAATGGGAAAAAGTCTGATAAACAATGCTGGGAAAACTGAACAGCTACATACAAAAGAATGAAACTGGACCACTTTCTTCTACCATACATAAAAATAAACTTAAAATGGATTAAAGACCTAAATTTAAGACCTGAAACCATAAATCTGGAAGAAAGCATAGGCACTAATTTATTGACATCAGCCTTAGAACATTTTCCTAGATATGTCTCCTCAGGCAAGGGAAACAAAGTAAAAATGAACTTTTGGGACTACATCAAAATAAAAAGCTTTCATACAGCAAAGGGAACCATCAACAAAATGAAAAGACAACCTACTGCATGGGAGAAGATACTTGCAAATGATATATCCATCAAGGGATTAATATCCAAAATGTATAAAGAACTTACACAACTCAACACCAAAAAAACTGCCAAAGAATCCGATCAAAATATGGGCAAAGGACCTGGATAGACATTTTTCCAAAGAAGGATACATACAGATGGTCAAGAAACACATGAAAAGATGTTGAACATCATTAATCATCAGGGAAATGCAAATAAAAAAAAAACATAAGGAGATACTACCTTATGCTTGTCAGAATGGCTAGAATCAAAAAGACAAGAAATAACAAGTGTTGAAAATGTGGAGAAAACGGAACCCTCTTGCACTGTTGCTGGGAATGTAAATTGGTGCAACCACTGTGAAAACCAGAATGGAGATTCCTCAAAAAACTAAAAATAGAAATGCCATCTGACCCAGTAATTCCAGTACTGAGTATTTACCTGAAGAAAATGAAAACACTAATAGGAAAAGATATCTGCACTCCTGTGTTTATTGCAGAATTACTTACAATAGCCAAGATATGGAAGCAACCCAAGCATCTATTAGATATAGATAGATATAGATATAGATAAATGGATAAAGAAGATGTGACATATGTTACTCAGTTATAAAAATGAATGAGATCTTGCCTTTTGCAATAACATGGATGGACTTAGAGGGTATTATGCTAAGTGTATTAAGTCAGATGGAGAAAGATAAATACCATATGATTTCACTTATATGTGGAATCTAAAAAACAAAAGAGGGCAGCCCCGGTGGCGCAGCGGTTTAGCGCCGCCTGCAGCCCAGTCGTGATCCTGGAGACCCCGGATCAAGTCCCATGTCGGGCTCTCTGTATGATGCCTGCTTCTCCCTCTGCCTGTGTCTCTGCCTCTCTCTCTCTCTCAGTCTCTATGAATAAATAAATAAAATCTTTAAGAAAAAAAAAACAACAAAAGAATAAACAAAAAGTAGAAACACCCATAAATACAAAGAACAAACTGATGGTTGCCAGAGGGGGATAGTCAAAATGGGTGAAGGGGAGCGGGAGATACTTGCTTGGAGTTATGGAATGAATAAGTCATGGGGATAAAAGGTACTGGTAGGGAAGGTATAGCATGTAGTAGCATTGTGTGCTGACAAATGGTAGCTAAAATTGTGGTGAGCATAGTATAAAGTATAGAATTGTTGCATTATTGTGTTCGCCTGAAACTAATGTAACATTGCACATCAACTCTACTTCATTTAAAAAGAAATTTAGTGTTACTTTGTAATTTTTACCTTATTCCATGCTGATGCAACACTCAAAACAATTTTGCCCCTCTCCAATTTAGTATTATTGTTGTATATTTCAATTCTCTCTTTTCATTGACTCTACGTTTTGTTACTACTGAAAATTGAAATAACAAAATAATTCTTTCCTGTTATTTAAATTTTTAAAAATCAGGAAAAAATCTAATTACATACTCTGCCCTAATTGTTATTTATTACTGAAACCATTTAGTGTAAAGCCACCAAACTCTTTTTTTTTTTTTTAAGATTTATTTATTTATTTGTGATAGAATTTGTGTGAATGGAGGTCATCTTGGTTTTTGGGTTTCCCAAAAAAGATTTGTATGAGAATCAGCACTCCAATTAAAGACAGCCAAAGGAAAGTAGCAAGCACAAAGCAGTTTATTAAGAACAGTACACTCTTAAGATGGGAGAGCAGGCAGGCCCATAGGGGGTAACTGCACTGGAGTTAGGGGTGTCTTTTCTTTTCTTTTTTTTTAAGATTTATTTATTTATTTATGAGAGAGAGAGAGAGAGAGAGAGGCAGAGACACAGGAGGAGGGAGAGTGTCTTTTTATGTTTGCATAAGTTATGGGTCATAGAGTGGTCTCGAACTGAGGTGGTTTCCAGTCACCTAAAGGACTCCTACTGGTAGGGAGGGGAGGTTTTTGATCCTACAAGATTCTTACCAGAACTGTCACAACCATCTTCCCCTACAGGACAGTAAGAGTCGAAACCACAGCGTAAATATAATGAACATACAGGCTGGAAAGGCAAATGCATATTTGCAACTGCTGTTCTTTATCTGATAGCCCTGGGAGGTGGGAAACTATGTAAGCACTTTTCACCACTATCTTTGCTACCAGCTGGTATCTACCTACTCTATCAAAATCATTGATACCTAGTTGTCTTTCACTCAACATAATTATTTCAAGATTCATTCATATTGTTGGATGTGTCAACAGTTAATTCTTTTTTTTATTACTCATAAAGTATTCCACTGTATTGGATATACCACGATGTATTTACCTGTACTTGTGTTCAACTCTTTCTGTAAACATATGCTTTCATTTCTCTTTAGTAGTAGATACATTTCTCTTTAGTAGATACCTAAGACTCTAATTGCTGAGTTGTATGGTAAGTATATATTTAGCTTTTTAAGAAATTGCCTGTGACTTATCTTCATTTTTCAGTGTTTTTCCTAATTTTGATGAAGTTCAATCTATCAGTTTTTAAAAAATGAATCATAATTTTGGCTTCTATCTAAAAAGATAGTGCCTAGTCCAAGGTCACCATACCCAGTTGTCTTACCATTTGTTAAAAAGAATATCTTTTCTCTACCAGATTGCTTTGTACTTTGGTGAAAATCAGTTTTTGTATGTGTGCGTCTACTTCTGGACTCTGTTTCATTGATATATGTATCTGTCATTTTTGGAAGTACCACACTGTTTTGATTACTGTTAGTCTTGTAATCAGACAGTATAAGCCTTTTACATTTTTCTTTATCAATGTTGTTTTGGCTATTTTAGGTCTTTTTGCATTTCTGTGTGAATTTTCTAATTAGCTTGTTGATTTCTACAAAAAAAAAGAAAAGCCTGCTGATATTTTATTGAATACATTATTACATTGAATCCATTTGGGGAGAATGGCATCTTAGCAATAATGAATGTTGTGATCCATGAACATATTTTTTATTATGAACACAATATTTGTTTAGGTCTTTAATTTCTCGGCAATGTTGTTTTGTTTTATTTTGTTGTTGTCCTACACAGGGCTTGAGCTCAGGACTCTGAGATAAAGACCTGGGCTGAGGGATGCCTGGGTGGCTCAGTGGTGTGAGCATCTGCCTTTGGCTCAGGTCGTGATTTCAGGAATCTGGGATTGAGTCTTGCATTGGGCTTCCCCGTGAGGAGCCTGCTTCTCCCTCTGCCTATGTCCCTACCTCTCTCTCTCTGTGTCTCTTATGAATAAATAAATAAAATCTTAAAAAAAAAAAAAAGACCTGGGCTGAGATCAAGAGTGGACCCTTAACAGACTGAGCCACCCAGGTCCCCCTCTCAGCAGTGTTTTGTAATTTGGGGTACATTGGTCTTTCCCATGCTTTATCAGATTTATCTCTAAGTATTCAGTATTTTAATGGTATTATAAATTATTGTATTTTCTACTTAGTTTATTTAAAAACATTTTTTTTAAAGATTTTATTTGAGAGAGAGCACAGCATGGGGAGTGGCAAGAGGGAGCGAGAGAAGTAGGCTCCCTGCTCAGCAATGTGGGGCTCAATCCCAGGGCCTTGAGATTATGACCTGAGCTGAAGGCAGACACTTAACCAGCTGAGCCACCCACGTGCCCCTAAGATTTTTTTAAAGTAATCCCTACACCCAATATGGGGCTCAAACTCATGACCCTTAGAGCTCTTTTGACTGAGCCAGCCAGATGCTCCAATTTTCTGTTTCATTTCTTACTGTTTGTTGCTAATATATACAGATAAGTAGATTTTTTCCCCTTTTTCTCTTGTGGTAAATTATACATAACATAAAATTTACCATTTTAAAGTATACACTTCAGTGATATTAAATCCATTAATGTTGTGCGTCTGTCCTTACCATCCACCTACAGAACTTTTTTCATCTTCCCAAATTGAAACTCCCTACTCATTAAATAGTAACTCTTCATTCTTTGATCCCTGCAACTCTTGGCAAGCACCATTCTACTTTCTGTCTTGTTTGACTACGGTATATGCCTCATATACGTGGAATGATACAGTATTTGTCCTTTTGTTGGGGTGCCTGGGTGGCTCACTCGGCTAAGCATCTGCCTTTGGCTCAGGTCATGATATTGGGGTCCTGGGATGGAGTTCCAGCGAGGAGTCTGCTTCTTCCTTTCCGTCTCCTCCCTGATCATGTGCTCTCTCTTAAATAAATAAAATCTTTAAAAAAATATTCTTTTGTGACTGACATTCATTTTAGCAAAATATTTTCAAGATTTATCCATGTTGCATACTCTACATGTTGGAATTTCTTTTTAAAGCCTAGATAACATTCTTTTGTGTATATATACCACATTTTGTTTATCCATTCATCCATCAGTATATACTTGGATTGTTTTCACCTTTGGCTATTTTGAATAATGCTGCTATGAATGTGGTTATACAAATGGCTGTTCAACTCCCTGCTTTCAGTTCTTTTGGGTATTTATCTAGAAATGGAATTAGTTGGTCATATAGTAATTTTATGCTTGATTTTTTGAGGAGCTGCAATATATTCTCTGGAGTGGCTGCACCATTTTACATTTCCACTAGCAATGCATAAGAGTTTCAATTTCTCCACATCTTTACTGACACTTGTTATTTCCTATTTTGTTGTGTTTTCAATAATAGCCATACTAGTGGGTATAAAGAGGTATCTCATTCTGGTGTTGATTTGCATTTTCCTAATGGTCAGCGATGTTGAGCATCTTTCATGTGCTTATTGGTCATTTGTATATGTTTTTTTAGAAAAATGTCTATTCAGGTCCTTGTTTTTGAATTGGATTTTGTTGAGTTGTTAGAGTTCTTTATTATGGATACTGACTCCTTATCATATAATATTTGAAAATATTTACTCATATTGTGGGTTGTCATTTTACTCTGTTGATAGTGTCCTTTGATACACAAACATTTTAAATTTTGATAAAGTTCAACATGCTTATTTTTTTCTCTTGTTTGTGCTTTTTTGTGTCCTATCCAAGAAATGATTGCCAAATCCAGTGTCATGAAGCTTTTATCTGATGTTTTCTTCTCAGAATTTTATTTTTATTTTTTTTTAAGATTTTATTTATTTATTCATAGAGATGCAGAGAGAGAGAGAGAGGCAGAGACACAGGCAGAGGGAGAAGCAGGCTCCATGCAGAGAGCCTGACACGGGACTCGATCCCGGGACTC
The DNA here is from genome assembly GCF_053574225.1 of Canis aureus. Lineage (NCBI taxonomy): Eukaryota > Metazoa > Chordata > Mammalia > Carnivora > Canidae > Canis > Canis aureus. The sequence goes on from NC_135632.1 coordinate 17,863,442, forward strand.
CAGGATCATGCCCTGGGCTGCAGGCGGCGCTAAACCGGGGCTGCCCCTTCTCAGAATTTTAAAATATTATTTCTTATATTTAGATCCTTGATCCATTTTAAGTTAATTTTTTGGTGTATGGTATTAGATAAGAGTCCAACTTCATTCTTTTGCATGTAGATATCCAATTTTCCCAACATTATTTGTTGAACAAAGCCTATTCTTTTCCCATTGGATCGTCTGGGTACCCTTGATGAAAATAAGTCCATCATACATCCACAGGATTACTTTTGGGCTCTCCATTCTACTCCATTAGTATATACATCTGTCTTTATACCAGTATCACACTGTTTTGATTACTGTAATTTTGTAGTAAGCTTTGAAATTAGGAAGTATAAGAGCTTTAACTTTGTTCCTTTTCAAGGTTGTTTTGGCTATATGAGGTCCCTCGAGATTCCATATGAATTTTAGGACAGGTTTTTCTGTTTCTGCAAAAAAAAGTCATTGGGATTTTGATAGGGATCACATTGAATCTGTAGATCATTTTGAGTAGTATTTATCTCTTAGCAATATTAAGTCTTGCAGTGTGAAATAGAGAATATCTTTCCATTCATTTTTGTCTTCTTTACTTTCCTTCAGCAACCTTTTGTAATTTTCAGTGTATAAGTCTTCTGACTTCTTGGTTTATTTCTATGTTATTCTTTTTGATGCTATTGTAAATGGAATTATACGTGTGTGTTTTTTAAAGATTTATTTATGTATTCTGAGAGAGAGAGCGCACAGAGAGGGGGCGGTGGTGAAGGGGCCCTGGGAGAGAGAGATCTGAAGCAGACTTCCCATTGAACGTGGAGCCCTACATGGGGCTCAAACCCACAACCCTGAGGTCATGACCTGATCTGAAATCATGAGTTGTATGCTTAACTGACTGAGCCACCCAGGTGCCCCTGGAATTGTTTTCTTGATTTCCATTTTGTATTGTACATTGTTAGTTTATAGAAATGCAATTGATTTTTCTGTGTTGATTTTGTATTCTGCTACTTTGCTGAATTCATTTATTCTAACAAGTTTCTTTTTGTGGACACTTAAGGTTTTCTACACATAAGATCATCTGCAAATATAATTTTACTTCTTTCCAAAATGGTTGCCTTTTATTTCTCTTTCTTGGCTGATGTCTCTGACTAGGACTTCTGGTACTATGTGGAATACAAGTAACAAATGCAGGCATCCTGCGGTGTTTCTGATCTTAGAGGAAAAGCTTTCAGTCTTTCACTATTGAGTATGAGGCTCACTATGAACTTTTCATAAGTGGCTTTTATTCCTAGTTTCTTGAGTGTTTTTATCATGAAAGGTATTGAATTTTGCCAAATGCTTTTTCTGTATCAGTTGAGATGATCATATGTTTTTGTCTCCATTCTGTTACTGTGGTGTATTACATTGTTTTTTTTCATATGTTGAGTCATTCTTACATTCCAGGAATAAATCTTACTTGGTCTTGGTATACAGTCCTTTTAATATGCTGCTGAATTTGGTTTGCAAGTATTTTGTTGGAAATTATCTGCATTAGTGTTTGTTTATAAGGGACATTGGTTTGTGGTTCTCTTTTCTTGTGTTGTTCAGGGTAGTGTTGGCCTCATGGAAAGACTTAGGCAAAATATAGTTGATTCTTGTATATTGCTCTAAAACTTGCAACCCTACAAAACTGAATTATTAGTTCCAGTTTTAGGGCTAATGTATAGATAGAGGTGGAACGGAGACCCATGTCACATGGCTGTACAGCAAATACCTGACTTCCAGATTGGGGCTGAGGAGATGATCAGTGGTTATTGGGAGATATTGTGGTATCAGAAGCTGAATCTCCTTTCCCCCTTGAGGTTATCTAAGTCTCAGTAAACTTGACACTGTGCAGGTGAACATGTGCTTAGACAAAGCATTCTCTTCTGAAAATGCAGATTAGATGGGGATGGGCTTTCTCACTGAGCTTAATTTTTTAAAAGTATATTAATAACAATAGTGATGGTGCTCTTGATAATGAACTATCGAGGGACATTGAAGGATTGAAGCTAGGGAATAAAGGAAAACCAGACCAGTGATATTTCATTGAGGACAAGGAAGATAGTGTCTAAAACCTTTGTATAAATCTTGGGGTATATATTATTGCTTAATAACAAATCCTGATTTAGGGAGTACTCTGAGTTTGCTGTCTCCCATATTGCATGAATGTCTAAGTGGATCAAACTATCTGAAATCCTGAATTATCATTGATCACTTAAGAATCTGAATTTTAAATCCTAGTTGTTTTTAACATCCTTAATATTGGTCCTTTCCTGATTATTATTTTCACCTAAACCTGTACGTGAAATTATGTCTGTTTTATGGAGTTCCTTATTACAAAATAAGTAAATGCATGTGATTGATTATAAACCATATTTTCCCTATTTTACTTGTTATATTTTTGTGTTTATGACTTATTAATGTCCTTGGAGCTTGCACCCATTTAAAAACAGCTCTTGAAATTCTTGAATGAAGCATCTCAATAGAAACTGTGAAGATGGCTTTGTGTACAATATTATTAGGATACCATGTCCTAGATGTACATATCATAATTATGTTGTTTGAAAAATTTCTTACAGGCAAAATGTCATCATTATAAGAAAAAACGAATGGAGCAACAAGAGATTATTACTTCTTTGCAAAAGGATATCTATAGATTAACAAAGGAGGACGAAGAGCGCGTTGTCACTCAAAACAGAGTATTTGCTTATCTCTGCAAAAGAGTTCCTCATACCGTCTTGGATAGACAGTAATGTTTTCTACATAAATTGATATGTAGCTAGATTCATTGTCATTTTTTAAAACATTTTATCTTGGCAGTGGATATATCTCTTATAAACTGGAGGAGTCTTCCTCCCCCTTTTCTCTGCCCTCCCCCCCCCACTCCACCTAAAACGTGATTAAGTTATTGAAGAAACTGGTCATTTAGCCTCGAGAAGTTCTTGCTAGATTTTTTTTCCTTATCGTATCACTTATTCTTCTGTTTCCTGTATTTCTCTAAATTAGAAGTTGGGGCTAAATTCAGATACAAATATTTTGGGCAAAATACTTCATAAGTGGTAATGTGTGCTTCTAATGTAATGTGTGATTGTAACATATCAGGAGGCACATATTGTCTAGCTGACTTACTTTTAAGGATGTTAATAAGATTGTTCAGAGGGTTAAATAGTAATCTGATCCTTCCTCTATGAAATGGCCCATCATCTCTTCATCTAATGGTTTCATGCAATTGGTGATTTTGCAAAATGGTGATTTTTTAATTCTGCTGTTCCTTTAAATTTTTTTTTTCTGGAATTCTTCCATTAAAAAGAAAATTTGCTATTGACTAGGGGCTATTTGGTTGTTCTATGTGGTTTGTTACAGGGAAGGTAGAATTAATACTCAGTTCGTTCATTTTAATCCCACTTTTTAGAGTAAGGAGTTGATGCCCTTATGATTTCTAGTGATAAGCAACATGATTTTTTGTTTGTGGCTGTCTGTCTTTTTTCAATTTTAATGATCATATTATTCTGTCTTTGGCCAGTGGGAACTTTTTCATACTGGTATTATATGCCCTTTTGACTCAACTTCATTAATCTTTGTTAGACTTCTTACTTTTAGGGAGCAGGCACATTCTATACATTTTTTTTTGCCTCAGAACTCTTTTGGGGAATGAATCCAGATATTTGTTAAAGCTAACACTAAACAACCAGAATTAACTAAATTAAATTTAAGATTAATTAGACATTTCTTTTAGCCAGGGATGGTTTTTAGAGGCCACAGTATGGGTGTTGGGGTTGCTTGTCATGCTTATAATGTTTATTGTGTTGTTATTGATTTTAGGACTTTTTAGTGAAGAGTACAAAGAGTTATGTATATTTTTGGGAAAAAATCATTAATTTTTTTTCCAGCTGAAGTTAACATTCCAGGATTTTTTAAAAATTTTTTTAAATTTATTTATGATAGTCACAGAGAGAGAGAGAGAGAGAGAGAGAGAGGCAGAGACATAGGCAGAGGGAGAAGCAGGCTCCATGCACCGGGAGCCTGATGTGGGATTCGATCCCAGGTCTCCAGGATCGCGCCCTGGACCAAAGGCAAGTGCCAAACCGCTGCGCCACCCAGGGATCCCACATTCCAGGATTTTTATTTAAACTCTGATTCTAGGGCAGCCTGGGTGGCTCCGTGGTTTAGCGCCGCCTTCAGCCCAAGGTGTGATCCTGGAGACCCAGGATCGGGTCCCATGTCAGGATCCCTGCATGGACCCTGCTTCTCCCGCTGTCTGTGCCTGTGCCTCTCTCTCTTTGTGTCTCTCATGAATAAATAAATAAAATCTTTAAAAATAAAAAAACAAAAAAACCCCTCTGATTCTACATTTGTAACTTTCCTTTTATACTAAAACTCCTTATTCCTAAGAACAATATAATTATTTATTATATATCATATAAAAATAGCTTCAAAATAATACTAGAATTACTGCTAACAATAAATCTATGAAATTTAAATTTCTTTACAATTATCTTTTTTTTTAAGATTTTATTTATTTATTCATGAGAGACAAACAGAGAGAGGCAAAGACATAGGTGGGGGAGAAGCAGGCTCCCCGGAGGGAGCCTGATGCAGGACTTGATTCCCGGATCCCAGGATCATGACCTGAGCTGAAGGAGGTGCTCAACCACTGAGCCTCTCAGGCGTCCCTGCAATTATCTTTGACATCAATAGTACGTCAGTGTTCAAAAATATCTTGAAATATTTATTTGTATGTTTGTATCACCAAATTAACGTACAGTTAGGTTTGTTTCAATTTTCTTCAATGGTTAGGGATTACTTTGTTTTCCGTTTACATTTGAATATGTAAGACATCAATGTGATTCCAATGTAAAAGCTAATCATTTGTATTCAGAAGAGTTGTGTTTTCATTTCTGTCCCCTTGACCCTATTCCTTTCTGCTATAGGTAATTCTAAATGTCTAGTGTTATTTATTTATTTTTTAATTTATTTATTCATGAGAGACCCCGGGGCGGGGGGCGAGGGGAATGGAGAGAGAGAGAGAGAGGCAGAGACACAGGCAGAGGGAGAAGTAGGCTCCATGCAGGGAGCCCGACGTGGGACTCAACCCCGGGACTCCAGGATCACACCCTGGGCAGAAGGCAGGCGCTAAACCACTGAGCCACCTGGGCTGCCCTATTTCCCTGTTTTGTATAAAAGATACACCATGTTTTTTTCACTTAATAGAATAAACTACATCCTAACTAGTCTTAAGTATTTACATAGTAGGATTGGGAGTCTTTACTAACTAGGTATTTTTATTTTGCTATAAAAATAAATGAGGTCTTATGCAACTTAAAAACAAGTTAAGACTATAGATTTTGATAATTATTTAAGAAATAATACACACATATATAATTTTCATCCTTTTGAAGGAAGAACAAGGACAAAAATTTAAAAATTGAAATTAAGGGCAGCCCGGGTGGCTCAGCAGTTTAGTGCTGCCTTCAGCCCAGGGCCTGATCCTGGAGACCTGGGATTGAGTCCTAGTCAAGCTCCCTGCATGGAGCCTGCTTCTCCCTCTGCCTGTATCTCTGCCTCACTCTCTCTCTTATCTCTCATGAATAAATAAATAAATAAATAAATAAATAAATAAATAAATAAATCTTTAAAAAATAAAAATTGAAATTAAAATATAAAAACAGAGATAGATGTGAATAAATTTAAAAAGAGAGAAGCAGAGAAAGAAAAAATAAGTGTAAGGAAGAACCAAAAGAAGAGAGACAATTACAGTGGGAGAAGGAGGGGAGTAAGAAAGATGGAGGAAAGGGAATGAAAAACAAGTACAAAACCCAGCCAATTTGAGTGAGTCAGCGAGAGAAAGAGAAGCATTGAGAGAACTTACCATGTACCATATAAAGTCAAGATAATTCAGGTGTGAATTTGTCTGATGACCTAAAGATTCTATACTTTATTTGATTTTTTAATAAAGCTAATTTTCAGTTTGAGGCGCAGAACTTAAAAATTGTAAATTAACCTTATCAGAAATGCATGAGTTGTAACCACTACAGTTATTGTTAAAAGTGACAAAGGCATTGGGAAAAACAATATAGAACATATACAGATGAGTGAAATCATGTTTCCTGCCATTTATGGATCTGATAGTCTAGCTGGGTAGATAGACACATACTGAAATAAGTAAAATATAAGACAGATAGCGATATGTGCTATAATGATGGAGCCCATAGGATAATAAGTGGGCATGACAGAAGGAGAGATTCGTTTCCTTTGAGGAAGATGGGGATGACCAGAAAGGCATTATGAAGGTCATAACTTACAAACTACATTATTAGGCACTATCGAATTTTAATAGGCAGAGGTGAGGGAAAGGTATTTTAGTTAGAGAAGTATGATGGCAGGAAAACTGAATATATTTGAGAATAGCAAGTAGTCCAAGTAGTCAAAGAGGTTTGGAGCATAGAGTGCACAGATGATGGTGATGAGTATTTTAGGAGACGCTATGGAAAGGTGTGCTGAAGCTTTGAAGGGCTTAAACTGCAGGCTGAAGAGTTTGGGTTCTGCTTATTGTATAGCAGGGGAAAAAAAAAAAACCCAGGATTTCTGATTAAAGAAATTAAACCCAGAGACAGACAAGTTAATAATCACTTGTAATAATCAAGGTTGGAGATTGCTAAGGCCTGGATTAGGGCCAAAAGAAGGGAGAGCTATTGGAAAGATGGACAGGAATTGTCCAGACTAACTGGCTGTAGATACTGAAAGAAGGACAGGAGTCAAAAATAGCCAGATTCTAAGCTAGGTTTGAGGAGGAGGGATGGAAGATGATGAATTCATTTATGGGTGTGTGATTAGGCACCTTCTATCAGCCGTGTAGAGATATCAGGCCTGCAGTTAGAAGGGCCAAGCTCCATAGAACTTTCAAATTTCAGATAAAGGAAGAAAGTAGGCAGGAATTACGTTTGGATTTGAGGATAACTAAAGAACAAAAGTATTTCAGGAGGAGAGGTGATACTTGCTGCCTCATCAGTTTATAGGTTTGCCTTCTTGCTGTCTTCCTCAGAATTCCATTTGACACACAGTGAAGTCCTCCCTAAAAGTTTATTGAAGGTATCCAGTAACAATCAAAATGAATGAAGTTTGCTATGAGGGAAAAGATAGAGATGGAATGGTAGTGTAAGGGAGGAGTAAGGGGTGACAGGGCTTGTGAAGGATATAAAGGAAATTAAAGCATCTTTACAGGATAATATGAAAACTGTTATGTGTTGAGATGGAGAAAGATTGAGCGAAAGAATAATCCAGAAACTTCTAATATTAAAAGCACAAGTGGTTGAATTAGGTCTGAAAAAATGAGTAAGTTTCCCAAGATGGAGAAATAGTATATTTTAAAAGAATAACATGTGAAAATATAGTGTTATTTTTTCCCTTGAGGAATTTTTAAATTGCAAAAGCAGTACATGTTTATAGAAGTTCAAACAATATAAAAGTGTGTAAAGCAAAATATATCTGCTTACCCCTCCTATAACCCCTTTTAATAGTTTGGTTTGTGTCCTTCCTCGTGTTTAACAACAGGAGTGCCATTGGCATTTTGAGTGAGGTGGTTCATTGTTTAGTACTGCTGTCAGTTTGTTGATGAACTTTTAGCACCCTGCCCCCTCCCAAACGAGTTCTTGTGACAACGAGAACTATCCTCTAGGTTATGGTATTATCGCCTGCTTGAACTCACAGAGTTCTTATTCAATACAAATACAACCTCACATACAATTATTTTTTAAAAACAAAAATAGAGCAATACTCTGCATTTGGCTATGTAACATTACTTTTTTTCCTTATCAGTTTTTATTAGGATATGAAAATTTACATTATTTCTTCTATGCTTCATTGTTTTCTATAGAGTGGATGTGTCATTATTTAACTTTTATTGAAGAACATTTAGATTGTTTCTGGGTTTTCACTCTTGTAAATAACAGTGCAGTGAATGACTGTTAATTTTGAGTACCAAGTTTGATCAGATATTTCTGTGGGAGCAATTGCTAGAGGTAGAATTGCTGGGACAAGGAAAATATTTATTTAATATGTTGAGATATAATTTTCATGGTTACCTTAAAATCTATACTTCAAAATTAAAATATATGGCTTAGTATAATACTTATGACAAAAATCACTTAAAATTTTTTAGAAAATTTCTAGATAACCTGTACCTTTATTGCTGTAATTGGAAATTATATAGAGAGAATAGTATAGTAAATGGTCCAATACCACATTTTGAAAATTCAGTTTATCTCCTGTTTTCTAGGTTACTTTGCCTAATTGATTACTATGAATCTAAAATTAGAAAATTTCAAAAGCAAAGGTAAGACTAATCCTCTATTACAGTTTTTGAAGTTAGTCATGAATCACACCAAAAGTTTTTATAGTCTTTGAAACTTTAAATATGCTTTGGAAATCTACCTAATATGTAACTATGAATTTCTTTTTCTTTTATAAAGATCTTGAAGTTTGTGTTTTACTTTTTATGTTAAAATGTACTGTTGCATTTATTTTAAAATATTTATGTTTAATAATCACCAAAATATTTGTCAAAGAAGAAATAGTATTTATTTTAGTTTGTTGAAGCATTATAATTTGTTCTACTGATGTCATCTAGCTACTGGATAGTTACTGAGTGTATCCACAGAGTGCATAGGATTAGACTGTCTACAAAAGTGCAACATAATTAGTATGCAGATTTATATGAGATAAAAAAAATGTCATTGTGAAAAATCAAACATATAGAGTAAAACACACTTGTCATTTCTGATAAAAAAAATTAAAAGTGAAGGTAAAGATAATAGTCTTTGACTAACCTAAAATAACTGAGGGATATCTAAAGCCAAATAATCTAAACTATTTTAAGGTCATTAAAACAGCTGTTTTGTCTCCTTGTTTATAGATGGAATAATTCTTTTAACAGTTATTTATTTGAGCACCTACCTTGTGCTATGTTTTTTTTAGGTACTTAGGAAACCATAATAAACAATGCAGATAAATTCTCCACTTTTGTCAGGTGTACATCTTGTATTCTTGCCCCAAGAATAATGACTTTCCAGAAACACAGCAGGACCAGTGGCAGAGCTGTGCTGGTTGCTGATTCCTCCTAGCACCTTGAGGACTCTAAAATGACAACAACAACAACAAAAAAACAAAACAAAAAACCCCACCAACAAAAAAGCCAGAATAGAAGGGAGAAAGAAGTGAAAAAAAGGAGGAGCAAAAGACAAGAAGAGAACAACTAATGATAGAGCAATTCCTTGTTTCATTCTACTCAGAAAGTAGCATTATATTAAGTATCTTCAGAGACCTCCTGATTTCCAAGTGAAACTCTTTTTTTTTTTTTTTTTAAGATTTTATTTATTTATTGATTCATGAGAGACAGAGAGAGAGAGAGAGGCAGAGACATAGGCAGAGGGAGAAGGAGGCTTCATGCAGGGAGCCTGATGTGGGACTTGATCCTGGGACTCCAGGGTCACGCCCTGAGTCAAAGGCAGACGCTCAACCACTGAGCCACCCAGGAATCCCAAAACTGTGCCTTTTAAATAATAGGCATGCTGTGAGATTCTACAGAGATGAGACAAAGATTTGGATATAGTTCTTACATTCTAACTAAGATTCTACAATCTAGTAAAGGAGTAAAATGTAAACACATTAATAATTAAGAAAAGTAATAGATTAAAAAACAATATCATTATAGAGTAATTATTAAAAATTGTACAGACAGTAATATAGGAGTTTAGAACAAGAACAAAATAGTTTTGGATGGAGTGACCAGGGAAGCCTTTACAAAGCAGATGAGGGTTGTGCTTCAGCTTGAAGGATAAATAAAATTTGGGAAAGTAAAAAGGCAAAAAAGGTAGTCATTTTAGACTGCTTGGATGCTATGAGCAAAAGTGCATAGATTAAAAGTGTAGACTTTTTTATGGCACTGTGATTTAACCAATTTGGAGTTCAAAGGATTTGTTGGTATGTTCATAGATGTAGTAACCTATAAAGAGCATTCTTTAACAAACTGGTCTAGTAAGCTGTAAATGAATGAGAAGGCTTCATTTGCCTTGGAAAGAAGGAAGGCACTTTTTCCTTTAATACAGAAAAACTGGGTGATGAGGTTATAGATGTGTAGATTAGTCAGAGTTCTCAAGAGAAAGAGACCAATAGGATGTATTTTTATATAGAAAATATAGAAAAAAATTATTTTAAAGGAATTAGTTCATGTGATTGTGAGGCAGGCCTATAGGCTTGAGACCCAAGGATGAGTTCCTTCTTGAGAGTCTCAGTCTTTGTTCTTAAGGCCTTTAATTGCATGAGGCCTACCCACATTATGAAAGGTTCTCCTTTACCTAAAGTCTGTTGATTTAAATATTAATCACATCTAAAAAAATATCTTATAGCAGTATCTAGACTGTTGTTTGACCAAACAGCTGGACACCAGAGCCTAGCCAACTTGACACTGAAATGGACATAGTATGTAAGAGTAAAAAGAAGGAAAATTAAGAATTTAATGGCTTGAGAGTTTGCGAACTAAACTTACACAATCAAGAAAATAATGAAAATGATGAAGGAAGTGAGAACTGTGGCAAAATGGACAGCTGTATACCATCTGTCTTAATGGAGCCATTCCTACACTCTAGCCAGGTGATACCTTGTAAGAATGTGAGCTCAGTGTAGCTAGATTTACGGGGTTTTCCGAGATTTATAAATAAGATTTTTAATATTCACAATTAACTTGGTGATTTAAAAAATATATGGTCCACAGAGAACAAACTGATGGTTGCCATAGGGTAGGGGTATGGGGAGTAACCAGAATGGATGAGGAGAGAGGGAGATAGAGGCTACCAGTTATGGAATGAATAAGTCATGTAAATAATAGGGAAAGCATAGGGAATATAGTCAATGACATTGTAATGGTGTATAGTAACAGATGGTAGCTACACTTGTGAGCATAGAGAATGTACAGAGAAGTTGAATCACTATGTTGTACACCTGAAACTAATGTAACGTATGTTAGCTGTACTCATAAAACATTTAAAAAGAAAAACAATATTATATGGTTCAAACTAAATATCAGTTGCAACCTTTGGGCTATGTCTTTAGTAAATTCTAATCTAGATTTAGGTGTTTGCAAACTTTTCTGTAATGGGCCAGACAGTAAATATCATAGGCATTTTAGGCTGTATAGTCTCACAACTAACTTTTCAACTCTGCTCTTGTAGCACAAAGCCTGCCATAGATGATATGTAAGTGAATTGACATGGCTGTGTTCTGTAAAACTCTAACTACAAAGATCCATGGCCTGCAGGTAGCCTGCAGGCAGCAGCTTGCTGATTACTGACTTGCTAGATGATAGAGTTTGGGATTTTTAGTAAGAGTAGAGAAGATTCGGGCACCTGGGTGGCTCAGCGGTTGAGCATCTGCCTTTGGCTCAGGTCATGATCCTGGGGTCCAGAGATCAAGTCCCACATCAGGCTCCTTACAGGGAGCCTGTTTCTCCCTCTGCCTGTGTCTCTTGTCTCTCTCTGTGTCTCTCATGAATAAATGAATAAAATCTTTAAAAAAAAAAAAAGAGAGAGAAGCATAGCCATCATTTGAGATATGTCATGTGGAATATACTATGAGGAGTTAAGTTGCCTCTGAAGTTGTGCAAACTGGGGTTCTCTGACTAGAAATCATAAAAGAATTGAGTCCATTTTGAGGAGGAGTGTTGAATTTGGTTGTCATGAATTTTCTGTAAAAATCCGGGGTTGCGGAATGAGAAATTTGGGGGTAAGGAATTCCCTTTTCACTTAGCAATCCTGTCATTACTGGCCTAGCTGAAGTGAGATATTTTGGCTTATAAAAATCCTTGGTCAGGCCAGATATTTGGATTGAATGTCTCTCATTAAGGGAGAAGGAGATAGGAAGAAAATAGGAACTACATTATGTATAATCCTCTTACAGATGAAAAAATTAGAAGTCATTTAAACTTTGCAGCAATGAAGAGTTTCCAAAGGAGAGGGTTTTTCAGGGTTCATTGACTTTATAATTTCTAGTAGTCTCCCTTCTAAGAATGAGTATGAACTTAATAGATTATAGCAACTTCAAGGTAGATTTTTGAAATCTATAAATAGGCTATTATTATCACCTGAAGGAGTAGGAGTACTGTAAAAGGAGGGTATAATTGGTATTACATTTCTAAGAAAAGATTAAAGAATTGAGAGATGAAAGAGGAGTGAAAATGAGAGAAATCTACAATTTGGAGGCTTAGGTAGAATGAACAGGAAGCACAGGAAAAGGAGGTATGTACCTGTAGAGCTAGGGGAGCAAGACCAAGGGAAGAAGACAGATGGGATAGGGCCTGTTACAGAGAGAGACAAAGCCCCTACGTAACACCTATTTAAAAAATGTTTATTCATTCATGAGAGAGAGGCAGAGAGGCAGAGACACAGGCAGAGGGAGAAGCAGGCTTCCATGCAGGGAGCCTGACGTGGAACTCGATCCTGGGTCTCCAGGAACACACCATGGGCCGAAGCCAGCGCTAAACCGCTGAGTCACCCAGGCTGCCCATTAACACCTATTTTTTAAGGGCAGTGTTATCCAAAGTTTTTCTCATTATGAAATAAATATTGATGTTTATCTATCACACTGGAGTACACACAAAACTGTAATTGAAAGCACCTGACTCAAGAACTCTTGACTACCCTAAGCCCTACCCAGTTGCCCTGAGGCCTAAGGGCATGACTAGCTTGCTATTTTATCTGTAACCGTTTTGCCTAGGACACCTGTGGTACACTATTTGGAGCCTCTAATTTAGGGCACAGGTTTGGGAAGACTTCAGAGGGACTTGTGAAGGGCATTTCTGAATACTATGGACTAATATTACTTTGTCTCCATACAAGAGCAAACTTGGAAAGGAAGCAGCAATCAAGGCAGTAGAAATGTAAATACAGGAGTTAACAAATTGAAAATCTTAGAAAACTGTAAATATGCTATGATCTCTAAAAAAGAGGAAAAGTACATTTTAAAATGATAGGCTTTCAGCTATGTAACTTAACCTTTTTTCCCCCCACTGTTACTACATCAATAGATTACATGAAATATATTGCTAATTATTTCTGTTAGTATTTCCCTGACTTAGTGGATATGATTGAAGAGCCAAGGAAAGTAACATAAGAATTAAAACTACCAGGCTCAGATTTTCTTGTGAGATGTCAGAGACATTTGAAAAATTACCCAGGGAAAATGATTCTATAGTGAATTTGTAGTTAAGTGAAACTCCCTTGTTTAATTCCATCTTTCTCTTTAGATAGAAATTTTAAAAATGGTCTTGGATAATGGAAACAGATGACTTTTGAAATTCACTTCTGATTTCCTCAACATGAGTGCTTTAATATGTTTTATTTATTTTTAACACCAATACTGTGAGGTAGATGTGATAGATACTTCTGTGACAGAAGACAAACTGAGAGATTGACCTATTTGAATGGCATCATGTTAATGGTGTCACAATTTGAATTGGGACTGTTAAATCTATTGCCTTGTCCACTCAGACTCTCTTTTTTTCATAAAGGTTTTTTGGTGACCTAAAAGTACTAGAAAGGAAAAACAGTATGCTTTGTTTATTCATTCAAAAAGTTTTTTTTTTTTTTCCCATCCTCATTATGCCCTATACTCTTCTAGGCAGTGAGATGCAATGGTGAACAAAATACAATTCTGGTCTACATGGATCTTATGTTCTAATTAAGGTGGTAGTGAACAAATATGTACTGTAATATTGGGTAGTTGTATCTTCTAATACCATTCTCTCTGAGAACAAATAGGAAATTTGGCTTAAATTTTAATTCATGTTTAGGTTCTCAAACACTTCAGGGTTGACTTTTGTTAGCTATATTTTTTCCTTTGAAGATAGATTTTTTTGTAAGAAGTACACATCGTGTATCTTTTCATAGGCAATATAAAGAAGATGAAAGTCAGTCAGAAGAAGAAAAAGACTATAGAAGTTTGGATGCCTCACCGACTTATAAAGGCCTTCTAATGGTATGGGGACTACATGGCTAATAATTACGTTTTTATAAAGTAAAATAATAATCTAGGAAAATTAACTATTTTTCTATGAAATGTGTTGAAGTCATTACAGAATCAACTCAGGGAATCGCAATGCAAAATTGATGCACTTTTAAGTGAGAAGCTGAATCTCCAAAAAGATTTGGAAACCAGGTGAGAGAAACTTGACTCATTTTTATTTAGTTTTTGGAAAGTAAACACAAATTGGAATTTGGGATGTTAAATGAATCTTTCTAGCTCCTTTACTGTAAAACTAATCTTGGAAACTTCATATTTTTTTTACACTCATTTTAGTTAGTTGTATCTCATATGATGGAAGGAACAAGATCACATGTAGGTAGGAAAGGGAAGTGAGAATAAAGGAGTCCACATTGAAAGAGATAAAGCTGGGTAGGAGCACAGAATATATTCAGATTTATATCAGCAGGTTTCCCATTCCCAAATTTCTTTAGAATGTTTTCTATCTTAGTCCCTGTGTTGTGAAAGAAGAAAACTAAAAAGTTTAAATGGTATACAAGGTATATTTATGCATAGCATGCCACCACAAAAGGATGATGCTCTGTGTCTTGTCAGGGAATAATAAAGAATGAACATTAAGATTTTTTTCATTTAAGAAGTGTTTGTTGAATACCTCTTATAAGTTAGACACTGTCCTAAGCTGTGGTGTAATATAATGACCAAAATAATAACTTGTTTCATAAAGATTATATTTTAATGGAGAAGGAATTAATAACTAAAGTAGAAACCATTTATATAAAGTTTAGAAAAACCTACCACATGATGATATGTAAATTTATGGTTATATAAATATGTAGTAAAAATTTTTAAACATGCATGAGAATAATGAATAGTGAATTTGGGATAGTGGTTACCTAATGAGGGACACACATGGAGTTTTAAGTATGCGTATAATGTTTTAGTTGAAAAAAAAATGGAAACAAATCTGTTAATATTTAACTTTGGTGAGGCTGAGTAGTGGGTACACCATTATTTATTTTACTGTTCTCTCTTCTTGTCTGTACATTTGAAATATTTCTCCATAAAAGCAAATAATAGATTAACAAGAAAAATGGGTAAAAAGCTCTGAACCAAGAATACATGGAAGGAGACATTCATTGGCCAATAAACACCTCACTGACAGTCATGAAATATTTTAAGTTTTTTAATAAGCATATTTGTGACAAGTAATATGGCATACCTTATTTATTAAATATCTTTATAGTTTTACTCAATAAAATGCAATTCAATGTGATTTATTTTCTGCAGGCCCACACAGCATGAATTAAGACTTTATAAACAACAGGTGAAGAAACTGGAGAAAGCCCTTAAGAAAAACATCAAGTAATTCTATTTTACCAAAGTTACAGATTTGTTATGGTTTTATATTTTTATTTTTATTACCTTTAAATTTACTTTATACTTACCTCATGGTGGCTTTGGCTTGAAATTACCAGAGTGATGATGGGGGAAAATGTCGTAAAAGGGTATTTTTGGTTCCACAGTTTGTTTGTTTTTTTTTGAAAAGATTTTATTTATTTATTCATGAGAAACACAGAGAGAATGAGAGGGAGAGAGGCAGAGACACAGGCAGAGGGAGAAGCAGGCTCCACGCAGGGTGCCCGATGTGGGACTCAATCCCAGGACTCCAGGATCACGCCCCGGGCCAAAGGCAGGCACTAAACCACTGAGCCACCCAGGGATCCCTGGTTCCACAGTTTTAATACAGTTTCTACTGTGTTGGATTTGGCTATGTATTTATCTTAAGAACAAAAGACAGGGATCCCTGGGTGGCTCAGCGGTTTGGCGCCTGCCTTTGGCCCAGGGCGCGATCCTGGAGACCCGGGATCGAATCCTACGTCGGGCTCCCGGTGCATGGAGCCTGCTTCTCCCTCTGCCTGTGTCTCTGCCTCTCTCTCTCTCTCTCTCTGTGACTATCATAAAAAAAAAAAAAAAGAACAAAAGACAGCATTTGCCTGATATAATAAGGGCAAATATTGTAACTAGAAAATTGTCTTTGGAAGCCATAGTGGAATTGTAAGTGAATCATTGAAATTATACATGATGAGCTCTCAATTTTTGTTGGTGCCAGTCATGGCCTGAATAATACACAGCCTCATCACACTTTAAAAGTACTTAGAATGAATGCAGTGAGTGAGCCATTCACATCCATCACTTATTTGTACTTTTCTTAACTTTGAAAAGCACAGTCTCAGAGGAGTTTGAAAAGTTAGTCCTGAATAGTAGTAGGATTTTCTGAAGATAATCTAGGTGTACTTTTTCATTCAAGGGAATGGGACTTGAGGAGGTAGTGCGGGGAGCATTGGGAGGAAATATTTTGAAAACTATATGAGTTAATATATGCATTAGATGTATTAAATCAGTTGTATTAGCATAAGTTGATTCAGTTTTCAGTGATAACCGTGTTTCTTCCTTCCTGTGGCAACACATGCCATAGTGAAGGCAAATATTCTGGAGATCCAAGGATTAATGTACTAATTAAGATAGTACAGAAGAAAAACTAAAAAAGAAAAGAGAAATGGAAGTTTCGGAAAGACTGCATTCTTTAGCTCACTTAATATTTTCCCCTTCCTACTATTCCTTAGTATTTTTGGCACATTTAGTACTTCTGCTATGTGCTTGGCATTCTAGGTACTGGAATTGCAGTAATAAGCCAAATAGAAAGGATCCTTGCCCTCATGGAGATTACATGAGGAGATAAGGACAATGAAGAAAAAGACCATTTTGATGTAATATAATTACTAAATGTAAAATAGTCTGTTGTGTGAATTTGGACAAGAGGCGGTGGTGACATGGTCATGGGGCAATAACAGCAGAGGTGAGAGTGTTTGGAATATTGGAAGGTAGAACTGTTAGGACTGGGTGATGGATTGGATATAGGCATCTCACGGGGCGGGGAGGGGAATCAAGACTCCTTTAAGTTTCAGGCCTAAATAACTATATAGTTATTGGTATCTCAATAAAATAGGAAAATTGGTTGAGAAGCAACTGGAAAAAGGATGATGGAGGGACGTAAAAAGAGGAGAAGGTGTAGATAGACATTACATTTGATTATATGTAAGTCTTCATAAGGAAATGAAGGTCTGAAGAAATAGTTAAGCCTGAGCTGCCTAATACTAGGTTTAATGAAGAATGGAAAGTTGTAGAAAAACATGATAGGACCAAAGGGCATGAGCTAAGTATACTGGGGGAAATTTGGATTCTTTCTTGAAGTCCCTCTGTCTTCAGAGATGAAGATGCTCCTTTCCTCTGGGTATACAAGGGCACCTATTACATGAGGGTCTTATGATCTGCTTCAGGAGAGGAGGAGGAGATCAGAGAGCCTTTCCTGCATATGCCATGTCTCAAATTCCTTTGGCTCAAAACATTCCTTATGTCAAATGGCATATTTTAGAGTCACATATCCTTATCCCCCTCAAAGGAATTTTACTCCTTTCAAGGTAAGTATATTAGTGAAGATACACACACACACACACACACACACACACACACACACACAGAGATAGGTGGTTGGTCTTCATTATTCACAGGTTTCATATCTGTGAATTTGTGTACCTGAAATTTATTTTTAATCCTCAAATCAGTAGTTGTAGCACTTTCGTGATTATGAGAGGACATGCCCAACATACACATTTCCACCTGTTGAACAAGATGATGCTCTTTTTGTTATCAGAGTGCCACTTTTCTTTCTTTTTTTTTTTTTTTTTTTTTGCATTTTTGTACCTTTTGTTGGTGATTTCTCCAAGATGGCCACTAAGCATAGTGTTGAAGTGCTGTCTAGTATCCCTCCTGGATGGGAAGAGGGCTGTGATGTGGCTTACAGAGAAAATACATGTGCTAGGTAAACTTCATTTAGGCATGAGTTATAGCGCTGTTAGCTATGAGTTCAGTGTTAGTCAGCAATATCAAATAAGGTGTTTTTAAACATTGACACACATAAAACAAGCTTATATATTGATCATTTGAGAGAAATGTTATTAGATGCATGCAGGTACCTGACTCTATTAACCCTAGGAGCAATGGCTCAATCTTTTCTAATTCAGTGTTTATGGTGACTAACAGAACTACCATGATTAACAAGAATTGACTGTATATGTCTTTGTTGTTGTTTATTTGGAGCTGTTGTCTTTATTTTTATTTTTATTTATTTTATTTTTTTATTTTTTAATTTATTTATGATAGTCACACAGAGAGAGAGAGGGAGACAGACACAGGCACGGGGAGAAGCAGGCTCCATGCACTGGGAGCCCGATGTGGGATTCGATCCCGGGTCTCCAGGATCGCGCCCTGGGTCAAAGGCAGGCGCCAAACCGCTGCGCCACCCAGGGATCCCTTTATTTTTATTTTGTAAAGATTTTATTTTTTTATTAGAGACCGAGAAACATAGAGCATGAGCATAGAGAGGTACAGAGGGAGAGAGAGAAGCAGATTCCCTGCTGAGCAGGAGCCCAATGATGTAGGGCTGAGATCATGACCTGAGCTGAAGGCTCAGGTGCTCCTGGGCTATTGTCTTTAGATTGACCTTTTCACAATTAGCCTTTAAAATTATGATTCAGAAAAAAAAAAAATATGATTCAGAACCAATCCCTGCTGTATTTTTTGTTGAATTTTAAAGAACATAATTTGCTTTAGAAATTTAAATTTGGAATTTTAAAAAATTATTAATTTTTTTTATGTTTGGATTGGTTTAGATTCTTTTAGAATCTAGATGTGGAAATAGGGAATTAGGAATGTTAGATAACTTGCCTACGTCACACAGATGGCATGTGGAAGAACTTGGAAAGAAATTAGATCTGTACCCAGTCATTCTGACTCCAAAGCTCAAACTCTTAACCATCATACTAATTAGAACCAATAAAACACCTGGTGAAAAACATTTTTTTAAGGTAAAACTTCAAATTTTTATTTTTTGCAATGGCAGAGGTAGAATATTTTTTTAAAGAACTACAAATATTGGGCAAATAATTTAAAATAAAATATCCTGTCAGCTCAGTAAATCCTCTTCACATATAGACAAAATAGGGGAACAGTTTTTTACTGAATAAACGTCCAACCAGACTGAGATATACAGTATAGGCAGTCTGCTAAGGAGATTACAAAGCCAGAAAGAAATCTCATTCTTTTATATAGCTACACATGCACAATCCATTACATATATTATATGTGAATTGTCTTTACCCTAAGGAAAAATAAAACTTTGTGTGTTTTTTATAATAAGCAGGAAGTTACAACCTAGAGAGCCAGGAGCCTAGACTAAACTACAACAGAGACAGGGAGACAAGGTACCATTCAAAGATGTGGTTCTGAGGCTTCCAAGAAAGATATTCCTAGGATGTAAACTTGGCAAGAGGTTTATTTAAATCTTAAAAAAGATTTATACACGCTCCCAAAGATTCAGCCCAATGTTCATAGCAACAGTGTCCACAATAGTCGAACTGTGGAAGGAGCCATGATGTCCATTGACATATGATTGGATAAAGAAGATGTGAGATATATATATATATATATACACACACACACACACACACATATATATATACACATACATACACACACACACACACATATATATGTTTTTATATGTGTTTATATATATAAACACACACAATAGAATATTACTCAGCCACCAGAAAGGATGAATACCTACAATTTGCTTCAATGTAGATGGAACTGGAGGGTATAATGCTGAGTGAAATAAGTCAACTGGAGAAAGACAATTGTCATACAGTTTCACTCCTATGTGGGACATAAATAATAGTGAAAGGGACTATAAGTGAAAGGAGGGAAACTGAGTGGGGAAAATTAGAGAGGGAGACAAATATGAGAGACTCCTAACTGTGGGAAACAGAGTTGCAGAAGGTAAGGTCGGTGAGGGGATGGGTGACTGGGTGACAGGCACTGAGGAGGGCACTTGATGGGATGAGCACTGGGTATTATACTATATGTTGGCAAATTGAATTTAAGTTTAAGAAATAAAAAAAAAATTAGCACACAAAAAAGACATACTTTTTAAAGAGACAGAGAAAGAATTTAACAATTACAAGTTTTCCAAAGGAAATGCTACAAGAAAAGGAGGGGAAAGGCTGTCTCTTCCTTTTAGGATCTGAGAGAATTCAATTTTTTTCTTTAGATTTGTTGCTTTTCAACTAACCACCTTCGATATCAAACGAGTCTACTTGACATGGGAAAAAAATGGACTTTTCTTGAGTTACTATTACAACAGGTTGATTATAAAATTTGGTTATTAGAAGGTGATCAAATAGGTTTGCCAGTACAAGATTAACCAAAGGTGCTACACTAATTTCATTTAATTTCAATGGTATTTATATTTTCCCTAGGAGAAAACAAAATCAGAATCCTGTCACTTTAGTGTTGAGTTGATGGATGTAGAGGTGGCCAGGACAGTGAACCAAACTGAAATGAACAATCAAGGGTTCATTCATTTACTACTATAGTGTAAGCAGCCAAAAAGTATTCCTATTTTTCTCTATGAAATGGCACCAGGCAAGAGTCAGTAAATGGCACGCTGCACTGATAGGAAGAAACATCTCACTGCCTAGGAGCCCTGGACAGATTTTTGCCCGGGGGAGCTCTGTGAGTGGAAAATACGAAGTCAGAATGGAGAAAATTATATTAGTTAAGATTTCCGCCACCCTATAAGGAGAAGTGAAAAGTACCTCAGTCAGGGTCACCCCAATAAAGAGGCCTCAGGATGGAGGCACCTGGACTAGGAATGAAGAAATCTATGCAAGCATGGCTGGCCTGGGAGTTGCAAGGAAAGGGAAGGGTCAAGGGGGCTGAGTTTTTGACAGCAACTCCCTCCAGAGATTACAGTGCATAGGCTGTGCTCCAAGTTTGATGTGGGAGGGCAGCTTTCCCCCATGAAGCTTTCCATGAGGGTTACAAAGGCTTCCAGACAAAGCCTTTGTAATTGTCTGGTTTGGGCCTGAAAAATAATGTGTAGGATTTTGGCCTGGAGTGGGAATTCTTTTTTTTTTTTTTTTAATTTTATTTATTCATTCATAGAGATGCAGAGAGAGAGAGTAGCAGACACACAGGCAGAGGGAGAAGCAGGCTCCATGCAGAGAGCCCGATGCGGGACTCCATCCAGGGTCTCCAGGATCACGCTCCGGGCTGCAGGCGGCGCTAAACCGCTGTGCCACTGGAGCTGCCCTGGAGTGGGACTTCTAAAGAAACAGTTGCTTTCAGAGTTGTGGCATTGGAGTTGATAGATTAAAGGGAATCACCCTTCTTTTTATCCTAATCATATAAAAAGTCTTAGGAATGTGGAGAAAAGGACTCAGAGAATGTATAACTCTGAGAGGCTCAGATTGGTATCTATATGTGTTTTGTATCTTTGTGGCAAAAAAGGCAGGATTTTTAAAAACAAAATTGGCATTCTACTTTTCAGCTTGTTCCTCATCTCCAGCATGGAGTCATCCTGAATCATGGAAAGGCTTCATCAGGCACAGTTAAAAGCTATAAAGTAGGGGATCCCTGAGTGGCTCATGGGTTTAGCGCCTGCCTTTGGCCCAGGGTGTGGTCCTGGAGTCCTGGGATGGAGTCCCTTATCTGGCTCCCTGCAGGGGGCCTGCTTCTCCCTCTGACTGTGTCTCTGCCTCTCTCTCTGAATGAATAAATAAAATCTTTTTAAAAAAGCTATAAAGTATCTGCACATAGAAACATATCTTATGGAGATGTCTGTAGAAAACAGGAGAAAGCACAGATATTTTAAGCTGGCACTACAGTTTGCTGAGTTTCCCAGACTCCACAAAGAAACACAGCTATTGCTGCTGACTGCATGAAATGAATGTTCATTAAGTATGTAAAGAATCCTTTAGCTACTCTTAGGGGATTTTTATGGCCTTTAGGCCCTGCTCACTGCTCTGGAGACAACAAAACAACCCTGGCATATTTCTGAGTACAGCCTATACTGCTAAAACACATTTCTGAAACATCAGTGATATCATATGCAATTGGGAAATAAAGGAATGATTAGTAGTATTAAATAGACATTGCTAGAAATAGTTCACATGATTTTTCCTAGTACAAGAATGAGAATAGCAGTAGTATTATAGCTTTCAACAAGAGGAAAAACTTTGCTGGTACATAGGCAGTTGCCCTTTCAGCTCTATTTTAAGAAAATTTAAAATGAGAGGCTGCACCCAGGGCTCCCTCCTAGACCCCCAGCATTAGACAGACTCCAGGCTGGAGGCAAGTTGCACTTGGTCCCTTGCCTGTTTTAACCTCATCTTCTCTGGCCTGGAGTTCCGTTTCCATCTTCATAGTCTTGGCATTCTCAAGCTAACATTTCTGCTCTGTGGTCTGTATTTGTAATATCCCTTGAGGCAACCAATAGATATACTAGAGCTGTCTAACTTAACTCTTGAGGGATCAGTTCTCTGGTTACAAGCTGCATCTATTGTAATGTAGTCTTGTTTCTAACACTGCTTTTCTCCCAAGCTCTGTTATTTTCACCTGTGTGGTTTTGCAAAATACAAAGTTTTCAGGAATATTACGCTTTGGCTGATACTTTCTGTGAGACCAAGCGAACTAGAGGTCAATATCGCATGAGTCCCTAGCTTTCACTAATATTCATCTCCTGTAAATTTAGAAAAACAATGAGATTAAATGTATACTTGTCAACCAAGAAGGAATTCACCGAAAGTTTAAGCAAACAGGTGTTATTTGGGCAATTCAAATTGCAGTCTAGGAGATACAGTTTCAGGTAGATAACCTGAATTGTGTTCTGAGGAAGAATAAGAGGAGGCAGAGTTGTAAAGGTGAAAGGTCATGAGTACCATTCTCTTTTAGGTCTCTATGCAAAACAGGAATTGAAACTAAATTAACTGGGATGGGTTGAATTAATTTAATATGCAAATGAAGTATTGAAACTTGCCAAAGTACAAATCTCATTGACTCCTTTTGAAGTATAGAATGTGAACAATTTAGGTGTCATGATGAGGAGGAAGTTCAGTCCAGGCTGAGGGCCACACAGCTGGCTGAAAAGTTTTTAAATTTAGTTTCTTACAGTGAGGATGTACATAAAATCCTCCTCCTTTATGGCCTCTTTTTTTTTTAAGATTTTATTATTATTTTTAAAAGATTTTATTTATTTATTCATGAGAGAGAGAGAAGCAGAGACACAGGCAGAGGGAGAAGCAGGCTCCCTGCAGGGAACCTGATGTGGGACTCATCCCAATCCCTCTCCAGGATCATGCCCTGGGATAAGGGCAGGCACTATTATTTTGAGTGAGAGAAAGAGAGACTTAGAGCATGAGTGGAGTGAGGGGCAGAGAGAGAGGGGGAAGTTGACTCCCCACTAAGCAGGGTGCCTGATGTGGGGCTCAATCTCAGGACCCTGGGATCATGACCTGAGCTGAAGGCTCAACTGACTGAGCCACCCAGGCGCCCCCCCCCCCCCACCTTATGGCTTCTTAACTATTTTAAGAGACTCTTAGCTAGGCTTGCTTGCTCCATTTTAAAATCTTGTTTTATAGTGTAAAGTGCTTAAAAGAGTTCTTCACAGAGAATATTCTCAATAAATACAATTATCATCATCACCAGGTTGCTAATATAAGTTGATTATTTCATTATTAAATGAAGGTATGTTTTTATTCATCTAACTTTTCCCATAGTGACTATAACTGGTACATGCAGTTATATATTTAGGTTACTGTACTGAGCTAAGATGTTATATATATCCATAGCATAATATTTATTAATCAGACTTGAAAAGAGTTCATTGATAAGTTAAACATTTTCACCTTAGGGAGAGTTTAACATTTAAATTCAGATATATCTGTTTACTTGTATTCCCATTAGAGAATATACTGGCTTTTCTATGTCCTGCTTGTATTGTATTGTATTGAACATAGATAATATGTTCCTGGTACTACCTTTGGCAAAACTGTAAAGTATATGAAATTGGTAAATAGGTGGGAAGTCAAGTGGAAAATGGATTGTGAGGTCTTCATATCTATTGGATGAGAGAGACTGACTTTTTACCTAAAACGAATTCCACTTATTAATATTATTTTTGGCATATACTCACCAGAGAGCAGAAAAAAGCAATTGAGTGAAGATCAAGGACAGTACTTATGACTGGAGTAGATAATTGTAGGGTAATAGTAAGAGATGAGGTAAGAAAGGAGTCAGGAGGAATATTGGGTTGTGACTACTGGCATTGAGCTGTTCAAATGCTAACCTACAGTGATTAGATTTAGTTAACAGAGCAGTGGGAAGCCATTGTTTTTTGGTTTTTTAAGATTTATTTGAGAGACTGAGAGAGACAAAAGACAGAGGACTAACTAGGGGAGGGGCAAAAGAAGAGGGAGAGAAGCAAACTCCCAGCTGAGTGCAGAGCCCTGGGCGGGGCGGCGGGGGGGGGGGGGGGGGGGCTCAATCTCAAGATGCTGAGATCAAGACCTGAGCCATAACCAAGTCCAACACTTAAGCAATTGAGCCACCCAGGTGCCCCACCATTGATTGCTTTTTTAGTAGGCAAATGACATGATGGAATATTGCTTTTCTTTTTCTTCTTCTTTTTCTTTTCCTTTTCCTTTTCCTTTTCCTTTTCCTTTTTCTTTCTTTTTTACTTTCTTTTCTTTCTTCTCCATGCCCCAGTGTGGAGCTCAACTCAGGGCTTGGACTCATAACCCTGAGATAAGACTTGAGCTGAGATCAAGAGTTCAAAGCTCAACTGACTGAGCCACCCAAGTACCCTGGAATATTGCTGTTCTATTTTAGAAACAGCAGGTCAAGCTCATTAATGAGTCATAGAATGATTTAATGGATCAGAGTTGCTCAGGAAACTGATAGGCATACTTAAATTTAATGTGATTAATTTGAAGTGGGATTTAATAAGAGACTACTTTTTTCTAAAGGCATGATAGGTAGGGGGAGGAATGTTAAGTACAGCTTGACTTAAAAGATATTTGGAGAAGGAAAATGGTTTGCTACCAGGTAGAAACACTCATACATAGGTTTCTAGGCAAAGAAGCTTTCTCAGTTTTCCGGTAGCCACCTTAAACAGTGGTCTCTTGGGTTTCCATGCCCTGTTGACTGGCCCAGGCATCACTGTATTTGTTCTTTGACACAAATGGAATATGAAGAGGGAAGGACCATACCGTCTAGTTCTTGCTACTACTGTGCCCAAATTGCCCTGCCTCTTTGTTCCCTTTTCTTATAGCCTCCAAGCCCAGAGCACCTTGGAAGTTACTTTCATCACTTGCTGTACTTCTTTCCTATTTTTCTTTTTTACAAGTGTTGGGGAGTTGTTAGAACTTTCTTCTTCAGTCTGATCCCTTTTGTTTTCAGCGATTTCTAATCTGTGGTCTATTGAGGGGACATTCTTGTTTTCCAGTGATAATATGGCTTACAAAATTAAATTTAAAAAATTTATATGTAAAATGACATAAAGCTGTTGGAGGGTTAGGGGTGCCTGGGTGGCTCAGTCGGTTAAGTGTCTGACTCTTAATTTCGGCTTGAGTCATAATCTTGGGTCATGGGATCGAGTCCTGCATTGCCTCTCTGCTCATCGAGGAGTCTGCTTGAGATTCTCTGCACTACCTCTCCCTCTACCTATTTCCCTACCCCACCCCCAGCTTGTATGCATGCATGTACTCTCTCACATAAATAAATCTTAAAAAATTGATTTAAAGATGTTGGAGGGTAGATGAATCATTGGCTCAGTTTGTTGTCTTAATCTAGTGTCTAGAAAAGTATTTTGTATTATCTTGATTTTTTTTTCCTCTTTAGATTACAGGATCTTATCAGTCAAAAAAAGGCAGAGGACCCAGAGAAACCAGATGAAGCCAACAGAGATAACCAGCAGCAGGCCCTAATTGACCAGAGATACTTTCAGGTATTGAACAGCTGACAAAGAGACTGGTATCTGTAGTGAACCTTGATTTCTTTCTTTCTTTTTTTTTTTTTTTTAAGTTTTTATTTAATTCCAGTTAGTTAACATACAGTATAAGTTTAAGGTATACAATATATTGATTCAACACTCCCACGCAATCAGTACCCAGTGCTCATCACAATAAGTGCACTCCTTAATCCCCATCACCTATTTCACCTATCCTTCTGCCAACATCCATTCTGATAAACATCGATTTGTTCTCTATAGTTTTTTCCCTTTGCTTGTTTTCTTTTTCTTTAATTTTAAAAAATTTTACATTTTTAAGTAATCTCTACACCCAGGATGGGGCTTGAATTTTGCAATCCCAAAATCAAGAGCCACATGCTCCACTGACTGAGCCAGCCAGGTGCCCCTGTTTTTGTTTCTTTTTTTTTTTTTTAATTTATTTTTTATTGCTGTTCAATTTACTAACATACAGAATAACCCCCAGTGCCCGTCACCCATTCACTCCCACCCCCCGCCCTCCTCCCCTTCTACCACCCCCAGTTCGTTTCCCAGAGTTAGCAGTCTTTACGTTCTGTCTCCCTTTCTGATATTTCCCACACATTTCTTCTCCCTTCCCTTATATTCCCTTTCACTATTATTTATATTCCCCAAATGAATGAGAACATATAATGTTTGTCCTTCTCCGACTGACTTACTTCACTCAGCATAATACCCTCCAGTTCCATCCACGTTGAAGCAAATGGTGGGTATTTGTCATTTCTAATAGCTGAGTAATATTCCATTGTATACATAAACCACATCTTCTTTATCCATTCATCTTTCGTTGGACACCGAGGCTCCTTCCACAGTTTGGCTATCGTGGCCATTGCTGCTATAAACATCGGGGTGCAGGTGTCCCGGCGTTTCATTGCATTTGTATCTTTGGGGTAAATCCCCAACAGTGCAATTGCTGGGTCGTAGGGCAGGTCTATTTTTAACTCTTTGAGGAACCTCCACACAGTTTTCCAGAGTGGCTGCACCAGTTCACATTCCCAACAGTGTAAGAGGGTTCCCTTTTCTCCGCATCCTCTCCAACATTTGTTGTTTCCTGCCTTGTTAATTTGCCCCATTCTCACTGGTGTGAGGTGGTATCTCATTGTGGTTTTGATTTGTATTTCCCTGATGGCAAGTGATGCAGAGCATTTTCTCATATGCATGTTGGCCATGTCTATGTCTTCCTCTGTGAGATTTCTCTTCATTTCTCTTCTTTTGCCCATTTCATGATTGGATTGTTTGTTTCTTTGGTGTTGAGTTTAATAAGTTCTTTATAGATCTTGGAAACTAGCCCTTTATCTGATATGTCATTTGCAAATATCTTCTCCCATTCTGTAGGTTGTCTTTGAGTTTTGTTGACGGTATCCTTTGCTGTGCAAAAGCTTCTTATCTTAATGAAGTCCCAATAGTTCATTTTTGCTTTTTTTTCTTTTGCCTTTGTGGACGTATCTTGCAAGAAGTTACTGTGGCCGAGTTCAAAAAGGGTGTTGCCTGTGTTCTTCTCTAGGATTTTGATGGAATCTTGTCTCACATTTAGATCTTTCATCCATTTTGAGTTTATCTTTGTGTATGGTGCAAGAGAGTGGTCTAGTTTCATTCTTCTGCATGTGGATGTCCAATTTTCCCAGCACCATTTATTGAAGAGACTGTCTTTCTTCCAATGGATAGTCTTTCCTCCTTTATCGAATATTAGTTGACCATAAAGTTCAAGGTCCACTTCTGGGTTCTCTATTCTGTTCCATTGATCTATGTGTCTGTTTTTGTGCCAGTACCACACTGTCTTGATGACCACAGCTTTGTAGTACAACCTGAAATCTGGCATTGTGATGCCCCCAGATATGGTTTTCTTTTTTAAAATTCCCCTGGCTATTCGGGGTCTTTTCTGATTCCACACAAATCTTAAAATTTGTTCTAACTCTCTGAAGAAAGTCCATGGTATTTTGATAGGGATTGCATTAAATGTGTATATTGCCCTGGGTAACATTGACATTTTCACAGTATTAATTCTGCCAATCCATGAGCATGGAATATTTTTCCATCTCTTTGTGTCTTCCTCAATTTCTTTCAGAAGTGTTCTATAGTTTTGAGGGTATAGATCCTTTACATCTTTGGTTAGGTTTATTCTTAGGTATCTTATGCTTTTGGGTGCAATTGTAAATGGGATTGACTCCTTAATTTCTCTTTCTTCAGTCTCATTGTTAGTGTATAGAAATGCCACTGATTTCTGGGCATTGATTTTGTATCCTGCCACACTACCAAATTGCTGTATGAGTTCTAGCAATCTTGGGGTGGAGACTTTTGGGTTTTCTATGTAGAGTATCATGTCATCGGCAAAGAGGGAGAGTTTGACTTCTTCTTTGCCAATTTGAATGCCTTTAATGTCTTTTTGTTGTCTAATTGCTGAGGCTAGGACTTCCAGTACTATGTTGAATAGCAGTGGTGAGAGTGGACATCCCTGTCTTGTTCCTGATCTTAGGGGAAAGGCTCCCAGTGCTTCCCCATTGAGAATGATATTTGCTGTGGGCTTTTCGTAGATGGCTTTTAAGATGTCGAGGAATGTTCCCTCTATCCCTACACTCTGAAGAGTTTTGATCAGAAATGGATGCTGTATTTTGTCAAATGCTTTCTCTGCATCTAATGAGAGGATCATATGGTTCTTGGTTTTTCTCTTGCTGATATGATGAATCACATTGATTGTTTTACGGGTGTTGAACCAGCCTTGTGTCCCAGGGATAAATCCTACTTGGTCATGGTGAATAATTTTCTTAATGTACTGTTGGATCCTATTGGCCAGTATCTTGTTGAGAATTTTTGCATCCATGTTCATCAGGGATATTGGTCTGTAATTCTCCTTTTTGGTGGGGTCTTTGTCTGGTTTTGGAATTAAGGTGATGCTGGCCTCATAGAACGAATTTGGAAGTACTCCATCTCTTTCTATCTTTCCAAACAGCTTTAGGAGAATAGGTATGGTTTCTTCTTTAAACGTTTGATAAAATTCCCCTGGGAAGCCATCTGGCCCTGGCCTCTTGTGTCTTGGGAGGTTTTTGATGACTGCTTCAATTTCCTCCCTGGTTATTGGCCTGTTCAGGTTTTCTATTTCTTCCTGTTCCAGTTTTGGTAGTTTGTGGCTTTCCAGGAATGCGTCCATTTCTTCTAGATTGCCTAATTTATTGGCGTATAACTGTTCATAATATGTTTTTAAAATCGTTTGTATTTCCTTGGTGTTGGTAGTGATCTCTCCTTTCTTATTCATGATTTTATTAATTTGAGTCTTCTCTCTCTTCTTTTTAATAAGGCTGGCTAATGGTTTATCTATCTTATTAATTCTTTCAAAGAACCAACTCCTGGTTCTGTTGATCTGTTCCACAATTCTTCTGGTCTCGATTTCGTTGAGTTCTGCTCGAATCTTTATTAACTCCCTTCTTCTCTTGGGTGTAGGATCTATTTGCTGTTTTTTCTCTAGCTCCTTTATGTGTAAGGTTAGCTTTTGTATTTGAGTTCTTTCCAGTTTTTGAATGGATGCTTGTATTGCGATGTATTTCCCCCTTAGGACTGCTTTTGCTGCATCCCAAAGATTTTGAACGGTTGTATCTTCATTCTCATTAGTTTCCATGAATCTTTTTAATTCTTCCTTAATTTCCTGGTTGACCCTTTCATCTTTTAGCAGGATGGTCCTTAACCTCCACGTGTTTGAGGTCCTTCCAAACTTCTTGTTGTGATTTAGTTCTAATTTCAAGGCATTATGAACTGAGAATATGCAGGGGACGATCCCAATCTTTTGGTATCGGTTCAGACCCGATTTGTGACCCAATATGTGGTCTATTCTGGAGAAAGTTCCATGTGCACTTGAGAAGAATGTGTATTCAGTTGAGTTTGGATGTAAAGTTCTGTAGATATCTGTGAAATCCATCTGGTCCAGTGTATCATTTAAAGCTCTCGTTTCTTTGGAGATGTTGTGCTTAGAAGACCTATCGAGTATAGAAAGAGCTAGATTGAAGTCACCAAGTATAAGTGTATTATTATCTAAGTATTTCTTCACTTTGGTTAATAATTGATTTATATATTTGGCAGCTCCCACATTCGGGGCATATATATTGAGGATTGTTAAGTCCTCTTGTTGAATAGATCCTTTAAGTATGATATAGTGTCCCTCTTCATCTCTCACTACAGTCTTCGGGGTAAATTTTAGTTTATCTGATATAAGGATGGCTACCCCTGCTTTCTTTTGAGGACCATTCGAATGGTAAATGGTTCTCCAACCTTTTATTTTCAGGCTGTAGGTGTCCTTCTGTCTAAAATGAGTCTTGTAGACAGCAAATAGATGGGTCCTGCTTTTTTATCCAGTCTGAAACCCTGCGCCTTTTGATGGGGTCATTAAGCCCGTTCACATTCAGAGTTACTATTGAGAGATATGAGTTTAGTGTCATCATGATATCTATTCAGTCCTTGTTTTTGTGGAATGTTCCACTGAACTTCTTCTTAAAGGGGAATTTTAAGAGTCCCCCTTAAAATTTCTTGCAGAGCTGGTTTGGAGGTCACATATTCTTTTATTTGCTGCCGGTCTTGGAAGCTCTTTATCTCTCCTTCCATTTTGAATGAGAGCCTTGCTGGATAAAGTATTCTTGGTTGCATGTTCTTCTCATTTAGGACCCTGAATATATCCTGCCAGCCCTTTCTGGCCTGCCAGGTCTCTGTGGAGAGGTCTGCTGTTACCCTAATACTCCTCCCCATAAAAGTCAGGTATTTCTTGTCTCTTGCTGCTTTAAGGATCTTCTCTTTATCTTTGGAATTTGCAGGCTTCACTATTAAATGTCGAGGTGTTGAACGGTTTTTATTGATTTTAGGGGGGGATCTCTCTATTTCCTGGATCTGAATGCCTGTTTCCCTTCCCAGATTAGGAAAGTTTTCAGCTAGAATTTGTTCAAATACATATTCTGGCCCTTTGTCCCTTTCAGCGCCCTCGGGAACACCAATTAAACATAAGTTTTTCTTCCTCAGGCTGTCTTTTATTTCCCTTAATCTATCTTCATGGTCTTTTAATTGTTTGTCTCTTTTTTCCTCAGTTTCCCTCTTTGCTATCAACTTGTCTTCTATGTCACTCACTCATTCTTCCACCTCGCTAACCCTTGTCGTTAGGACTTCTAGTTTGGATTGCATCTCATTCAATTGATTTTTAATTTCTGCCTGATTAGCTCTAAATTCTGCAGTCATGAAGTCTCTTGAGTCCTTTATGCTTTTTTCTAGAGCCACCAGTAGCTGTATAATAGTGCTTCTGAATTGGCTTTCTGACATTGAATTGTAATCCAGATTTTGTAACTCTGTGGGAGAGAGGACTGTTTCTGATTCTTTCTTTTGAGGTGAGGTTTTCCTTCTAGTCATTTTGCTCAGTGCAGAGTGGCCAAAAGCAAGTTGTATTGGGAAAAGGAGAAAAAGAGAGGAGAGAAAGAAGGAAAGAAAAGAGAAAGAGAAAAAAAAGGAAGAAAAAAACGAAAAAAAAAGAAAAAGAGAAAGAAAAAGAAAGAAAGGAGAAAAAAGGGGGGTGGGGGAAGGAAACAAATCAAAAAGCAAAACAAAACAAAAAAAAGAACCACAGGGGAGTATCTTCTGATTCTGTGTACTTTAAGTCCCTTGAAGTCCCTTGGCTTCTCCTGGAAGTTGTCCTTCTAGCTGGTCTTCTGGGGGAGGGGCCTGTTGTGCTGATTTTCAGGTGTTAGCAGTTGGGGGAGCTGCTGTGCCCCTGCCTGGTGCAGGGCTCAGTGGGGGTTGTTTACCCCGTGAGGCCCCAGGAGCAACAGCCCTAGTGGCGGGGCCAGCTCTGCAGCCCTGGATTCAGCTCCAGCAGGAACTCCGGAGGTCTCCGTCTGCAGGGCTTGGAGGCTCCAGGGCGGGGCCGCTGATCTGCTCAGCTCGGGGCAGGAGTGTCCTTGCGGTCCTGGGCCCTTCGGGCCTCTGCCTGTCCCGGGGGGGGCGGGGGAGGCCGGATCCTGGGCTGTGTCCCGGCGCCCTGTGCTCCGGAGCCTGCGCTGTTGGATTCGCGCTCCTGGGCCGCGCAGCCCCCTCCACGGAGCCGCCGCCCGAGCGCCCCCCGCCCCCAGCTGCTCCTGGAAATGCGCAGCCCCCTCCGCACGGAGCCTCTTCCTCTGCCCGAGCCCCTCCAAGCTGCTCCCGGGGCCGCGCAGCCCCCTCGGCGGAGCCGCCGCCCGAGCCCCTCCAGCTGCTCTGGGTCAGTCGTGCGCGCTGCAGCCTTAGGGAGCTCGGCGCACTCTCCTGGGCGCGCAGTTGCTCTGTTACTGTCCCGGGGAACCCGAGGGCATCCCCGCCCTCCTGGGTCCTGCTCCAACTCCCCACGAGCCCCTTTCCCCCGGGAAGGTCGGTGCAGCTCCTGCTCCTCCGGGACGGGGCTCTCCTGTCCTGGGGACACTCGCCCCGGCCTCAGCCCGGCTCCTCGTGGGGCCCCTCCCCCTTGGATGCCGTTGTTTCTTTATTTCTTTTTTCCCGTCTTCCTACCTTGATAGAAGCGCAAACTCTTCTCACTGTAGCACTCCAGGTGTTCTCTCTTTAATTCTCAGGCCGAATTCATAGATTTTCAGGATAATTTGAAGGTTTTCTAGGTAATTTGGTGGAGACAGGTGATTTGGAGACCCTACTCTTCCGCCATCTTGCCCCTCCTCCCTGTTTTTGTTTCTTAAATTCCACATGTGAGTGAAAGAAATCATGTGGTGTTCCTCTTTCTCTGACTGACTTATTTCACTTAGCATAATACTTTCTAGCTCCATTCATGTCATTGCAATTGGCAAAATTTCATTCTTTTTATGGTTGAGTAATACTCCATTGTGTGTGTGTGTGTGTGTGTGTGTGTATATACATATATACATGCATACACACCTACACATCTTCTTTATCCATTCAATTGATGGGCACACAGGCTGTTTCCATAATTTGGATATTGTAGGTAATGCTGCTATAAACATCTGGTTGCGTGTATCCCTTTGAATGAGTATTTTTGTATTCTTTGGGTTACTATGTAGTAGTACAATCATTAGATCCTAGGGTGGTTCTGTTTTTAACTTTTTGAGAGACCTCCATACTATTTTCCAGAGTGGCTGTACCAATTTGCATTCCCACCAACAGTGCAGGAGGGTTTTTTTTCCCTCCATATCTCACCTACATATTTTGTTTCTTGTGTTGTTGATTTTAACCATTCTGACAGGTGTGAGTTGATATCTTGTAGTTTTGATTTGCATTTCCCTGATGGTAAGTGATGTTGAGCATCTTTTCATGGGTCTATGCTAGCCATCTGTATGTCTTCTTGGAAAAAACATCTATTCATGCCTTCTGCCCCCCTCCTCTCCTTTTATTTATTTTTTTTAAAGAAAGGCAGACTGTCATTTGCAGGGTCTCACTTGGATGTGGTCTAGAGTCTTGAAAGCTTGACTGTTGAACATTCTCCTACAAATGGACCTTGAGAACTTGTTTGGAGGTTCTAGTAGGGAAGCACAGCTACTTGTATACCCTTAACTGAAGAACAGCCCTCCTCTATTGGGGAAGGTTGTCCTCTTTGACTGAACCTACAGCTTTGAGAGGGATGCACATAGAGTGAGGGAGGAGGGGACACTTGTCTAGCCAGCCAGATCAGTAGAGTCAACCCTGGTGATCAGTGGGGTGATAGATATTAGAGCCAGTTGCCCCCATACCCTGCCCATTTTAAATTAAGTTGGTTTTTGGGTGTTGTGTTGTATAAGGTCTTTATATATTTTGGACATGTCCCTTTATCGGATATGTCATTTGCAAATATCTTCTTCCATTCTGTAGGTTGCCTCCTAGTTTTGTTGATTATTTCCTTCATTGTGCAGAAGCTTTTTATTTTGATGTAGTAGTCCCAATAGTTTATTTTTGCTTTAGTTTTCCTTGCCTCAGGAGACATATCTAGGAAAAAGTTGCTATAGCTGATGTCAAAGAAGTTACTGCCTGTGTTGTCTTCTAGGATTTTTATCGTTTCAGGTCTCATATTTAGATCTTTAATCCATTTAAAATTTATTTTTGTGTGTGGCATAAAAAAGTCTTCCAGTTTTATTCTTCTGCATGTTGCTGTCCATTTTTCCCAGCACCAGTTGTTAAAGAGAACTTTTTCCTATTGGATATTTAGAGGGAAAATACGTCAACATAATAAAGGCCATATATGAAAAACCCACAGCTAATACCGTAGATGGGGGAAAACTGAGAGGTGTTCTTCCAGTCAGGAATAAGACAGGGATGTCCACTCTTACCACTTTTATTTAACATAGTACTAGAAGTCCTAGCCACAGTAGTCAGACAACAAAAATAAAAAAAGGCATCCAGATCAGCAAGGGTCATTTCTCTTTTCTTTTTGATAAGCCTGGCTAGAGATTTACCAATTTTGATCTTTTCAAAGAACCAACTTCTGGTTTCATTGACCTGTGCTATTGTTTTTTTTAGTTTCTATATCATGTATTTCTTCTCTAATCTTTGTTATTTCCTTCCTTCTGCTGGCTTTAGGCTACATTTGTTCTTTTTCTGTCTCCTTTACATGTAAAGTTAGGTTGTTTGAGTTTTTCTTGCTTCTTGAGGTAAGCCTGTATTGTTGTATACCTCCCTCTTAGAATCACTTTTGCTGCATCCCAAAGGTTTTGGACCATTGGGTTTTCATTTTCATTTATTTCCATGTATTTTTAAAAATTTCTTCTTTTATTATGGTTGACCTATTCATTGTTTAGTAGCATTTTGTTTAACCTCCATGTGTTTGTGCTTTCCAGATTTTTTCTTGTGGTTGACTTTTGTTTCATAATATTGTGGTCAGAAAGGGTGCATGTTTTTTTTTTTTTTTTCAGATTTTATTTATTTATTTATGAGAGATACAGAGAGAGAGAGAGAGGCAGAGACACAGGCAGAGGGAGAAGCAGGCTCCATGCAGGGAGCCTGGCATGGGACTCAATCCCAGGATCATGACCTGAGTCAAAGGCAGATACTCAACCACTGAGCCACCCAGGGATCCCCTGAAAAGGTGCATGTTATGATTTCAGTCTTTTTGTTTTTGTTGAGGCCTGTCTTGTGACCTAAAATATATGATCTATTCTGGAGAATGTTCATGTGCACTTGAAAAGAATGGGTATTCTGCTGTTTTGGGGTAGAATGTTTTGAATAGATCTGTTAAGTCCATCTGGTCCAGTGTATCATTCAGAGCCTTTCTTTTCTTATTTTCTGTTTAGGTGATCTGTCCACTGGAGTGTTCAAATACTCTACTATATTGTATTTGAACCTTGGTTTCCATCTCGGTTTAATAAATTATCAGGTGGTAGAAAAATATAAGGAATATTTGTATTTGTGTGTGCTTATCCTGTCTTACCAGGACATATCTTCTTGGCTAAAAACATTACAGGTAGCTTTACTTAGAATTTGTCTTAGTTTTTGAAAGACTTTGGCTTAATTCAAAGCAGGGTAGTAAAAAGCAGTAAGATTTTTAAGATTTTGGGGCCCTTGAGTGGCTCAATCCATTAAGCATCTGCCTTTGGCCCAGATCAAGCCCCCAAGTCAGGCTCTCTGCTCATTGGGGAGTCTGCTTCTCCCGGCTCCTTCTGCCCCTCCCCCCTGCTCGTGCATTCTCTCTCAAATAAATAAAATATTAAAAAAAAAATTTTTTTTAAGATTTTATAATCCTTTTTCCTATTCTCTTCCCTTAAATTCTCTTTTTATTGTTTGTATTGTTGTTGTCGTTGGTATCATTATTATTGTTGCTTTTATTATTATATATGTAAATCTATTTTCTTAGGATCCTTACATGGTTTTGTTTTTATTTAGATATTTAGTCCATCTGAACCTTAATTTTCTATGTGGCGTCATGTAGAGATCTAACCTAACTGGTTTTATAGGCCATTCATTGAATAGATGAGTAATTAAGCCTGGATATTTACTGATTGAACTAGGTTTATGCTCATATTTTATTGGACCCACACAGGGTTTTTTAAACTTTGAATTAATTACTAATATTTTAAAAATTAAGATATTTTATTTAAGTTCTTATTTCTATTTAAGTTCTTATTTAAGTTCTTTTTAAAAGCCAGAATCTGGCAACAAATTCCTGCCTAGTCATTATCAGGACAGAATTATGCCTTTCCCCTGTCATATATGGGCATGTGTTCTTCAATTAGCTACAGGCCCTGGCCATCCTTGCTTTACTCAGTTATGGATGGTCTTATCTTGCTTCTAGAGGCATTTGAGTTTGCAGTTTCTCATAGACCATTGTTTCTCTACTTCATTGTAACGAAACCTCTATCGTATCCACTCACATGCATAGGTGTGTTTCTAGACTCTCTAATCTGTTTCATTTTTACACTATTTCCATTATCTTTTAATTTCTGTAATTTTATAGTAGGTTTTGATACCTTTTAGGGTAAGAATCTTGTCATTGTTCTTTTAAAATTTTTCCTTTGCTATATTTTTAGCACATTTATTCTTCTGGATGAACAATTTGTCAAATTCAAAAATAGATCCTATTGAGATGAACTATAATTGGATTAACTTTTTAGATTAATATTTGGAAAGGTGATACTTTTATAGTTTTGAATCATCTCATTCAGAAATATGTCTCTAATTTTATGTGGGCCTTACTTGATAGCCTTGAATAAAGTCTTATACATTTTTAAATTTAGCTTTTGAGTATTTTTTGTTAGGTTTACTTCCTAGGTGTTTTATAACTTTTATTGCTATTGAAAATGGCATCCTTTTCTCCCCATTACATTTTCTAATTGATTGTTGCTGCTGCTTCATAAATCTGAGTTGATTTTATTTCCAGGCACTTTTCTGAAAACTGATTTTTTTTGTTTTGATAACTCTTGTACCCAGCATATAACTGAATTTTTTAAATTTCCTTTTGTTTCTTAGATTCAGTTTGAGAGGCTTTGTCCTTTAACAGAGGGATTAAACCATTCATGGATACTGAGACCAACTCATATATCTGCTTTTATTCCTGACATCTTTCTGTTTTCTGTATATGGTTTTTGGTTCCATTCTTTTCTTTTCCTTACATTTGCTAGGTTGAGATTTGTCTTTTTTCTCTTCAAGTACTTAGGACATTTGTCATCTTAATTCTTTTCTATTTGTCTAATGATTACTCTTAAGATACAGTTTTTATCCATAGCAAGAATTTATCAGGTATCTACAAACTGTTTCTGAATAAGGTCTATTTTTGAGGTTTTAAAAAAATTCCCATCTCTCTGGTAATTGTCATTTTACTGTTTCATCATTGTTAATATATACTTTTCTGCAATCATCTGATTGTGGTCAAGTCATAAGAATGTGCTCTGCTGTCAGTAATAATCCTGTGGAGGGGAATTAATTTTTCCATTAAAATGTACTTAAATACAAGAGAAGAAAATGTAATACTCTCTTGAAACTCTCAAATGAAATACTCTCTTGAACTAAAAACAAAACAAAACAAAAGCACCTCAGTGAACATCTGAAGTCTTAGTACCAGGAAACCTATGAGTTTATAGCTTGAAGTATGAGTAGGGACAAAGATTTGAGATCAAAAGAGTATCTTGTTCTTATACTTATATAGCTATTTATTATATGCTCTGGGCTTGATGGTGGTAAATAAGAAAATGGCTTTACTCTTCTTTGTTTTATTTATTTTTTATTTATTTTTATTTTTTAAAGATTTTATTTTTTTATTCATGACAGACACAGAGAGAAAGAGAGAGGCAGAGACACAGGCAGAGGGAGAAGCAGGCTCCATGCAGGGAGCCTGACGTGGGACTTGATCCCGGGTCTCCAGGATCACACTCCGGGCCGAAGGTTGTGCTAAACCGCTGAGCCACCAGGGCTGCCCTCTTCTTTGTTTTAAACTTGCTGTTTTGGGTCTTCCCTTCCTTTCCTTGGATGATATGTAAGGTAGAACTCATACCTTTTGGCAGAGTGCTATAGTCACATATTAAGATATTTAAAATTCACTCAGGCATTAATGATGTTAGGGAATTACTGTTAAATTTCTTTTTTTTTTTTTAAGATTTTATTTATTTATTCATGAGAGACACAGAGAGAGAGAGGCAGAGACATAGGCAGAGGGAGAAGCAGGCTCCCCTTAGGGAGCCTGATGTGGGACTCAATCCCCAGACTCTGGGATCACACCCTGAACCAAAAGGCAGACGCTCAACTGCTGAGCCACCCAGGTGTCCCATGTTAAATTTCTTCTGTATGATAATGGTTTTAGGATTTAAATAGGAGAATGTGCCTACTTCTAAGAGAAACATACTTACCCTTAAGTATTTGAGGGTAAAGTTTTATCATGTCTGTATTTTCTTTAGGAGGTTCAGCTAAGTGAGCAAATATAAGATAGTGTTAACAATTGTTGAATCTAGGTAGTGATTATGTGGGTATTTATGATGGTTCATTTTATGTATCAACTTGACTGGACCATAGGTTTCCCAGATATTTGGTCAAATTTTATTCTGAATATGTCTGTGAGGATGTTTATGGATGAGATTAACATTTGATTTTGCAGACTGGGTAAAGCAGATTGCCTTCCCTAATGTGAATGAGTCTCATTCAGTCATTTGAAGGCCTGACTAAAACAAAAAGGCTGAATAAAAGGGAGTTCCCCTTGCGTGACTACCTTTGAGCTGGGACATCAGTTTTTTTCCTGCCTTCAAACTTGAACTGTCTCTTCCTGGGTCTCAGGCCTGTGAGCATTCAGACTAGAACTACTCCATTGGCTCTCTTGGATCTCCAGCTCGCCTAATGCAGAAGTTGGGACTTACCAGCTTCCATAATTATGTGAGCCAATTCCTTATAATAAATCATTTTAGATATATACATATACATTGTTTCTGTTTCTCTGTAGAACCTTGATAATACAGATTTTGGTACTGAGAATGGTTGTAGAGGAACAGCATTTTAAGGATTAGTTCTCTGCATTGGGTTTGGGGTTTCCAAAATTGGCATGATGTTTACAGGATTTCTCTATAGAATGTGTTGGACTTTATTATTCATTGTCCTCACTTTGAACTTTAACTGAGGTTACGAAACAACAGGATATGCTCCCTTTAAACATCTGATTTAACTTAAATATAAGGAGATAGAATTAGAGAAATGTGAGATTCTAGCTAAGAATGTATTGATGATTCTTTTTCCCTGTGTAGATTATAATAGGGCATTCATAACTTACTTTAAAGTCTAAATCATTTGAAAATGCATTTAGCTTTTCTGTGAAGACTGTGGTTCTGATTAGAACTTATATGTTTAATTATGTTGATGAAACTGCTATACTTCCAAAACATTACATGTGTCATTCCTGTTAAAGAACTTCTTAATGCCTAAAAATAATTCTGAAAATGATGATATATTGACATAGAAAGCACTCCTTTAACCTAAATCATTTTGGATAGGACTGTGATAAACATTTCAACTAAAAGCATGGTCTTTTTTTTTTTTTTTAAGGTTCTGAGTAGCATCAATTCAATTGTTCATAATCCAAGAGCTCCAGTAATAATTTATAAACAGAGCAAAGGAGGAACCCAACATTTTAATAAAGATTTTGTTCGAGATTGTGGATTTGAGCATCTTATTCCTATAGTAGAAATGTGGGCAGATCAACTGACTTCTCTAAAGGTAAGGGGTTGAATATTTTTTACATGCTTTGAAAATCTCTTGGATTCTCTGCGCTTTTTGTTTTTGTTTTTGTTTTTTTTTTTTCCTCTGGGCTTTATTAAAGAACTAGGCTTCATTTTTTTTGTGTGTTTGTTTGTTTTAGCTGTAAAGCTTACCTTATTTATTTTTTTAAATTTATTTTTTTTTTTATTTATGATAGTCACAGAGAGAGAGAGAGAGAGAGGCAGAGACATAGGCAGACGGAGAAGCAGGCCCCATGCACCGGGAGCCCGACGTGGGATTCGATCCCGGGTCTCCAGGATCGCACCCTGGGCCAAAGGCAGGCGCCAAACCGCTGCGCCACCCAGGGATCCCAAGCTTACCTTATTTAAAACTTGAATTTAAAACTTGTTACTTACCATATTGGTTTTAAGTACTACCTATTTGATGTTGTCATTACTATAAGCTTTGCCTCCTGTAAAGTTTTGCTAAAGACTTTTAGACCTGTTGCCATGTTGAAAATCTGGAGTGGATCTATTTTGCACTTCTAGGTCCTTTCCTGTTCTACCTTCATCTTACTCTTTTTGGTATTTCCATGCTGCAGATTTTCCTGGCCTTTTACTCCTCTTGAGATACAATGTTTTATCCTTCATTCCACTTTAATTGGGGATTTTTTCCTCTTCATATTTTAAATCATTTTCCTTCTCTCAAAACTGTCCACATCTCCATAACTGTTTTATAGAACAGTTAGTAGTTCAATAACAGCCAATACTACTTTTACTTATCATGTCTATCCATGGAAGATAAACATTTCTTTGCTTTCTAGAGTTATTTTGCATTCTTTATCATGTATCTTCAGGTTTTTCAGTTTTTGTTGAGTAGTTCACTGAAAGGTGAATTGCTAAAGTCATTAATATTTAGTTTCTATTCCCTTCTTCAATCTTTAGATCTTTCTTTCTTTTCTTTTTTTTTTCTTTTTTTTTTTGAGTGGGGACAGAAGGGGCAGAGAGAGAGAAAATCCTAAACAGGCTCACAACCCTGAGATCATGACCTGAGCTGAAATCAAGAGTCAGACACTGGGATCCCTGGGTGGCGCAGCGGTTTGGCGCCTGCCTTTGGCCCAGGGCGCGATCCTGGAGACCCGGGATCGAATCCCATGTCGGGCTCCCGGTGCATGGAGCCTGCTTCTCCCTCTGCCTGTGTCTCTGCCTCATTCTCTCTCTCTCTGTGACTATCACAAATAAATTAAAATTTAAAAAAAAAAAAAAAAGAGTCAGACACTAACTGAGCTGCTGAGGCATCCCTGATCTTTAGATTTTTCAATAATATATATAGCACTACCTCTGTTCATGAATATGTGATTCAGTAGCAGTATTTGTCAACAGAACCCTTATTGCATGAAGTATAAATGATACAGAAGATATGAGTAAGAATGTATAAGTTCTATGAGTTTTATCTTTTTTTTCTCGGATATATCCCAAGGAATCTCCTGATACATAATGTGTGCTTAATATTTGTCAAAAGAATGAAGTAGAATAACAAATTCCAAGACAGCAAAATGACAATGATGATACTGAATTTAAAAAAAATTAATGAAAACATACTGGTAATTGATGAAAGAGTCTTCGTGTTCAGGCTAATTTCTCTTTCCCTTTTTATATAGGGATCAGATAGAGCTATAAAATAGAAAACATTTTAATTGAGTGATAGTGTTGTTGTCTTAATATACCTATCTTATAGGCCTGAGTCTCTCCAGTTTATATCTTAGTAGATGTTAATTATGTAAATATGGTTAATTATGTAAACCCAGTCATTGCTTGTCAGAGGGTTCTCCCAGTAGTAGGAAACAGTGCTAACCCCACTTAAAAAAAGATTTATTGAGGGGACACCTGGGTGGCTCAGTGGTTGAGTGTCTGCCTTTGGCTCAGGGCGTGATCCCAGGTGCAGAAACTGAGTTCTGCATCGGGCTCCCTGTGAGGAGCCTGCTTCTCTGTGTATGTCTCTGCCTCTCTCTGTGTTACTTATGAATAAATAAATAAAACCTTTTTAAAAAAAGATTTATTGGGGCTCCTGGATGACTCAGTTGGTTAAGTATCTGCCTTTGGCTCAGGCCAAGATCCTGGAGTCCTAGGATAGAGCCCATGTCAGGCTCCCTGCTCAACGGGGAGTCTGTTTCTCTCTCTGCCCCTCCCCCTCCCCCTACTCCTTCTCTCTCTCTCTCTCTCTCTCTCTCTGTCTCTCTCACTCTCTCAAATAAATAAGATATTTTTTTAAAAAAAGATTTATTTATTTGAGAGAGAGCAAATAAGCCAATTGTGGGAGGGGCAGAAGAAGAGAATCCTCAAGCAGGATTACATAATTAACCATGGTTTACAAAATTAACATTTACTAAGATATAAACTGGAGAGACTCAGGCCTATAAGATAGGTATATTAAGACAACACTATCACTCAATTCTCTCAATCCCTGCTGAGGAGGGAGCCCAATGTGGGGTGCTCTGTCCTATGACCCATAAGATCATGACCTGAAGCAAAACCATGATCAGACACCTAACTGACGGAGCCAACCAGATGCTCCACTGTGCTAACCCCACTTTAATTCCTCGCAAGGAAGATGGGCTAGAACATGCCCTAGCCTTTCCAAGAGAAGGTAAAAGACTAGAAGAGAAAGGAGACAAAGGAAGAATCACATAAATGGATAGTTACTGATGATTTACTATGTTCAAGGCATTGGGGAGGTAGTCAGAAAAGATGAACACTGGGTGCCTGGGTGGCTCAGTCAGTTAATGTCCAACTCCTGATTTGGCTCAGGTCATGATCTCACAGTTGTGGAATAGAGCCCCTCATCAGGCTCTGTGCTCAGCACAGAGTCTGCTTCAGAGTCTATCTCCTTCCCCCTCTGCTTCTCCCCCTGCTCATGCTCACTCTCTCTCTCAAATCTTTAAAGAAAAAAAGATGAACACAAGATTCAGACTAATTGGAGAGACAAGACTTTCTAAAATATGCAAAATAAAATTTAACATTCATGATATCATTAAAAGAAATGAATGCCATAAAAGCAGCCCATGAAAGGAGATGCCTAGGTTGCTCAGTCAGTTAAGCATCTGCCATTGGCTCAGGTCATGATCCTGGGGTCTTGGGATAAAGCCCCACATCAGGCTCCCTGCTCAGTGAGGAGTCTGCTTCTCCTATTCCCTTTGTCTCTCCCCCTACTTGTACTCTCTGTCTCCCAAATAAGTAAATAAAATCTTAAAAAAAAAAAAAATAGCCCGTGATGAAGTGCCAAGTGAATGGGGTAGATGACTTGTGCTCCAGAATCTGGAAGGGGAAGAACCCCAAGATAAGCTTGACGGTGGTGGTGAGTTCTTGCTACTGTATAGTTTTTCCACTAGAAGGAGACAAGGAGAGTAAATGTTGTAATTAGAATGTTCTGAGGACCTCGGAGAGGAATTTAGTGGCCCTGCCACTGAAGTAATTCATGGATGTTAGGCAATGGTTCAGATATTTAACTATTACTGTGGAATCAGGATCCAAATTGAGAAACTGCCTAAGTTCTATATGGCCTCATATGAAAGATTTTCTATATTGTAGTAGCCCTCGAGGTTGGGACAGCCATCTTCCTAGATTAGTTTTTTTCTCAGGTTAGATTTGGCTTAAAAAAAAGAAGGCTGGGAAAGGCATGAAGGAGCTGTCTGCTTTCTTCCTTCTGTCTTTCCTACCCACCTTTCCAGGAAAGTTGAACTAGAGACTGTTGCTTTCCCAACCCAGTATGCTGCTGTACCCTGTGGCTTTCTCATTCCCCAGGGATCCAGGGGCCTGCTGTACAGAGACAGGACGTTGATTGTACATCTACATCCCCACAGCTGAGCAATGTGGAGAACATAGGAGACCCTCTTTTAGATTTTTCAGGGCTTGGTGGACTATGCTACAACCATCCTGTCACTGCCAAGTAGACCAGAACAGCTCTTTTTTCTTAACTGTATAATACTTTATTCCCAAGCAAAACTTATATTTGGGTGCTTTTTACTGAAGACCATTTCTTTATAATCGCAGCTTGTAGATGGAGCATTGGTTAATGAAGGTTTTTATGCTGCAACTTCCTGACTTCTTTTTCAAATTCCAGTGGCACTTATTGTTTAAAACATTCATTTGATACTGATGTATTGCCTTGAATTTCTGAAATACCAAACTGAATTGCTTCCTTACCAAATAAGAGGCTACAGATATCAGTATGTGAAGCCTGGGCATTCACTGGAGAATGTTAAATAAGTGGAGGACTAAAATAAGGAAAAGAACTTCCTG
Organism: Canis aureus; assembly: GCF_053574225.1. NCBI lineage: Eukaryota > Metazoa > Chordata > Mammalia > Carnivora > Canidae > Canis > Canis aureus. Next base: position 17,907,347 of record NC_135632.1, read on the forward strand.
TACTTCTTTATGTATTTTAGGGTTGTACTAGTACAGTAACCACTAGCCATATGTAGCTTTTATTACTTAAAATGTGCTAGTCTCAACTGAGATATGCTGTAAGTTTAAAATACATACTAGATTTAGAACCATATAGAAAAAAATAATTAAAATATTGATTATGTATTAAAAAGATGATATTTGGATATGGTGGATTAAACCAAATATATGATTAAAGTTAATGTTGCCTGTTTCTTTTTGTTTTAACTGTGGCTATTCAACAATTTAAAGTTACTGTGACTTAGAGTGCTACTGTAATAGTGATGTAATGGGACAGATGGTAGCTATACTTGTGATGAACATAGCATAATGTATAAACTTGTCAGATCACTAGGTCATACACCTGAAACTAATGTAACATTGTGTGTCAACCATCCTCATATTTAAAAAAAAAAAAAAGTAAATACAATTACTCTTTTTTTTTCTTTTTTTTTTTCAATTACTCTTTATATTACATTTCTTTTGGACAGCAGTGTTCTAAAGGGCCAAGCACTGTGCCGTGCATATAGTAGATGCTTGGTAAATGTTTATCAATTGACCAGTCTTAGAGTTTTAATCTTCCATTAGCTTTTGTCCTTTGTGCAAATCTTAAAATAGATTAGGACAACCTGTCTTGACCAAGAGAATTAAGTAGGCTGTCATGAAGATTAAGTAGAGTTAATTTAATTTAGAATCTTATAAATTAATTATTTTTTCAAATTAAAAAGCTGCCTAGAAATAAATGCTACAATGGATGAATATTGAAAACATTATCCTAAGTGAAGGAAAGCCAGTCAAAAAAGGCCACTTATTGTATAATTCTACTTCATGTGAAATGCCCAGAATAGGCAAATCCATAGAAATAGAAATTATGTTAATAGTGACCCAGGGTCTGGGGATAGAAAAGAATGGGGAATGGCAGTGAATGAGTATGGGATTTCTTTTGGGGGTGATAAAAATGCTCTGAAATTAAAGAATAGTGATAGTTGCACACCTCTGTAAAATGATTAAAATTACTGAATTGTACCCTTGTAAGGAATGAATTTTATATGAATTATATCTCCATAATTCTGTTATAAAATTGTTTAAGGCTAAAATATAAAGGATGAATTTGTTTTTTATACATCAGTAGTTTAAAAATAACTACTTAAATAACATATACTACTAATAAATAACATCATTACTTTAAACATCCAGATTTGAGATAACCAATATTATCATTGTTTTTTCTAAGCCCTATATTTACCTGGAGAACACACATTTAACAGACTTTTTCTAAACTAGTAATGGTATTTTTTTAAAAAGTACTGATGATGGTTTATATATATTAAACTTGCCTGGACAATTATATTATATTGACATTATTATGGAGTCTTTTTAAAAATCAATAATACCATGTTGTTTCTTTTGTTATAAAGGATTTGTATAAGTCCTTGAAAATACTATCTACAGAACTGGTGCCTTGGCATAACTTAAAAAGGCATGATGAAAATGAAGGTATTAGAGTTGAAGATCTGTTGTTTATAGTAGATACCATGTTAGAAGAAGTTGAAAATAAGGAAAAGGTAATGTTTAATACTTATGTAAATGTTCATATTTTAATGTAATCTTATCTTAAAAATTGATAGTGATACAGATAATGATATTTGTTCTATTAAGATTCTATTTCTCTTTTTAAAGTTTTCATTAAAGTTTTAGGATTATTTTAACATGTTAACTGTTTATCCCTCTCTCTTGGACAGGACAGCAATATGCCAAACTTAAAAACTTTGCAAGCTATTGTGTCTCACTTCCAAAAGTTATTTGATGTGCCTTCTTTAAATGGAGTCTATCCTCGAATGAATGAAGTTTATACTAGGCTTGGAGAAATGAACAATGCTGTGAGAAACCTCCAAGAACTCTTAGAATTAGGTGATAACTCTTTATTCTTTCTGGCCCCCATTTAAGAATTATTCCTAATAAATCAACAAAAAGTAGGTTAAAAAATAGAAAGTAAAAATTTGAGGATAACAGAAGCATAGGGTATTTGATTTAATTTTATGATGTTGAAAATTCTCTTTTAAGATATCCTTTTATTTCTCTCTTTCAGATAGTTCATCCTCATTGTGTGTGTTAGTGAACACAGTTGGAAAATTGTGTAGGGTGATTAATGAGAACATGAATGAACAGGTTATGCAGGTATTGGGACCTGAAGACCTCCAAAGGTATTTATTTTAAAAAGTTTGCCAAAAAAAAAAAAAAAAGTTTGCAAAGTATCATCCAGAATGCTTGGAGTGGTGAAATTAAAGACTTTTCAAAGCTTCATAAGTTATTTACCTTTCCTGTTTGGGATAGCTTTTTAAATAACTTGACAATATAAAATAATCTCACACCTTATCAATGGAGAGAATGCCATGCATTTTCAAGATAAAAATAGATTGTAGGGCCTATAAGTTTACAGAGGGTGGGTCAGAACTCAAGCATTATTGCTATAAGCCTGTTCCCAAGGAAAATTATACGTGGAGAAATTCACACCTTGTTAGCAACTTCATGTTAGTGTTCAGACTATATAAACAAGTCCTATTTTTAGTACACTACCATAGGTCACTTAACAATTGCTAATAGTATGTTTATTATTTGATTAGAAGATAAATGTTAAAGATTTTTTTTAAAGCTTGTCAACTCTAAAAACATTCCTTTTGAAATATGGAAACATTATAGATATACTTAAAGCAACTCTTCCACCTCCACCCTCCACCCTCAATTTTATACGCAACATAGGGGAAGAGGAGCACATAACATATACCACCTATTCATATATTCTGCAAGTTTTCTACAAAGATCCTTACCTAATCTGACACATGAATTTTCTGATACTTGATGCTTTTAAAAGGAACATATTTGTCTTTTTTCCCTTCCCACATTTAGATGACTGATACTTATTCTTAATGTTTCATAGAATATGGGATATAAAAAACAATTTTTAGAAAATGTTAAAAAGCAAGGTCTCTTAAAAATTCTCAAGTTAAGTGGAAAGCTTTCACATTAGGAGTGTTACATTAATTTGGAACACATATTTAGACTGATAATAAGTTTTTTTTTTTTTTTTAGAAAAGTGGTATTAGATGAACAAAGACTTCAAAAAGGAAGGATTGCAGTAAATGATTATTAAATTTATATTGAAATTAGCAGGAAATTTTCCATTTTGAAAATGTTTTATTTCAATCAGATGCAAGAACCTTAAGTTGGAAATTCAGTGTAAACTGTGCATTTTTTTTTAAAAGCATTATCAACAAATTGGAAGAACATGAGGAATTTTTCCCAGCATTTCAGGCATTTACTAATGATCTACTTGAAATCTTAGGTAAGATTATTGTTGATAGTGGTTAAATTTCAAGTTTTAAGAAGTCAGGGGGTTTGAGGGGTGAGTGTTCCATAGTCACTTTATTAGTACTTTTACCTATAGTGTTTTGGTAGAAGTGTCTAAAAACCACTAACAGTTCTGGAAACACACTCCTGACTTAAAATTAGAGTTGGTTGAGGTTGGTGTGCAAAACAGAGAAGCACATATCCTTAAAATGAGAAATGACATTACTCTGGCTAGGCCCAGTTTAACCCTGACTCTGTCATGCCTAATGAGAAATCTTCATAGAATTTATGATCTTGAAGGTATTTAGTTTTTTAGGGTTTTTTTTTCCTCCCCCCCCCTTTTTTTTTTTTTAACAGCTTACCTACTGTGGGTTTTTTTTTAAATATACAAATTAAATTTCTTTCTCGGGTGATAAGTAATGTAAAGTGAATATCTGTAGAAAGAAAGATAAATTCATAAATCTGTATAAGGGAAGAGATTTATTTGTATTCTTGGCCAGATTGAGGGTTTTGTTATTAGTATTATCTCTTAAAGGGAAAAAAAAATCTAATTTCCTTCGGAATCAGGCAAAATAGAGACCCAAGGCTCTTATTTTAAGTATGATTATATATGGCTATAAAAGTAACTTATCTTACTTTAAAAACACTTTTTAAGGTGATTTATTCACCGATGAATTTTTTTTTTCTATATAGTTCATTTGAAAGAATTTGTTTTAAAAGAATGCCTCTTTGACATAGGAAATTAAATTAGAAAAGGAGGGAAGCCTGGCTGGCTCAGTGGGGTATAGCATGAAACTCATGATCTTGGGGTTGTGAGTTCAAGCTCCACATTGGGAAGAGAGCTTACATTTTAAAATAATAATAAAATTAAATTAGAAGAGGAGGTAAGATTTAGTAGAAGATAAGGGACTAAGTAAATTAAAATTTGGTAAGAAGATAGATGAATAAATGAAATGTAAAGAAGCATCTGACTGGAATATCTAGCCTGGTAAACATAAAGGATGTTTTGTGGCAAGTTTTGTGTATGCTATGGAAGCAAGGGAGACAGTGACTGAATGTACCTTTAGTCATGCTCATATGTTTGAAAGATATCATAGCAAGGAAAAATGTAATTTGAAAAGTTACAGAAGAGACCTGAAATTGTAGAAATGTATTGCCTTGTATCCTAAAGACAATAAAATCAGTTTCATAGAATAATAAGATTTTACTTGCTTTGGGGTAGCAGTTAAATAGGGAAGTTCTCATCATTAATAAATATTTTAATAGGTGTGCAGGTAACACTTATTTAGAATCCTTCTATAGAAACATCCGGATATTATGACACTCAGCTTGGTTCATACAGCATCATTTACTCCTAGAAGCCATGTCTCTCTGCAGATGAATTCTGTATTTATGTCACAGTTTAAATTCTGGAGTTACAAATGACACTTAACATTGGAAAGTGAAATCTGTTTGTCAAGCATAACTATTTTTATTATTACTAGATGTCATTTTAAGCATCTAGAACTACAGTGTTGTATTGAATACCAGAAGTGGAGAAGGACTTTATTTTGTAAGTGGTGTGATTAGCAGAGATTATTCTCAAATCAGCCAAAAATCTTCTCTGCAGGGTTCGTTTATAAGGCAGATATCGAATTTTTTAGAAAACAGGTATGATTTCAGAATGGGGTTCAGGGAATAACTTGATCTCCTCATGATATAAGGTGTGAATCAAATTCTCTGTTGTAGATTTGCTTATATTTTTTTCTGATATCTTGACAATTTGTAAGTGGATCTAGACAAGTATTCTGACTGAAGTCAGGAGCTTAAATAGCATAGGCTATATGTTTAAGTTAAAGGAAAAGCAACCAAAATTCAGCTAAACATGGAGGAAGAAAGGTGAAATCTAAGGAAGCATGTTTTATATAAAGGAAAATTAGTTTCTAAACAGTGGCCTAGCAGAATAATATAGAAAAAAAGTGGTAAGAATCTAAAGAAAGTGCCACTGGGGCTTGTAAGGCTGAGCCTAGATAATGAGAAAAAAGGACCTTGCTTTTCCAGTGGTCAAGAGCTTTCAGTAAATTTAACAGGGTGGTTGGAAGAAGACAGTTTTAGAAAGAGAAATCAAATTCACAAAGAATCTGGCAGAGAAGAATATGAACTAGTTTATCTGGTAAGCTGGACCAGGCTAAGCTCTACAACACATTGCATCTGAGATTTGTTTTTTTTTTTTTTTTTTTATTTTTTATTTTTTTTTTTTTTTGCATCTGAGATTTGTACTTTGAGAAGCCTCACACTTTTTATTAGGTAGCTATGTTTTACCCTAAAAATGATCCTACTATAGTATTGAGAAATTTTTCCAATAGAACTAAGAGAGAGAACTATGTTCATGAGAAGAAATCATTAAGTGCTCAGATGGGGACCCAGAGGAGAGACAGCTTTTACCTAGGATTTCACCATGTAGACTCACCCATGTAATTATATAGATTTAAAGAGGTAATAACATATCATGATGTGGCCTGTAGAATCTCTTAATAAGAGCACACTGCTGATGAGATTAATATCAGAGTCAGAGGATACTTGTAGGTATATGGTAGCTTTACGAACAGATGCCCTGTGAAGCATCTGGGTCTGAATCAGTGACACTCTCATCACCACCATTGGAGAAACATTTAATGTGCATAGAAGTGCTAGTTGTTGTTGCCTTTGCATTTGAGGTTTGCCTTTGCATAGAGATTCTCATTTCATCTGAGCCTATCACTAGATAAAGCTAGTCTTGCCTTATTCTTGTTTTTCTGTTACAGAAATTGATGACTTGGATGCCATTGTACCTGCAGTAAAGAAATTAAAAATACTTTCATACTGAAAACAAATCAAATCATTGTTACTGTGTAAATTGCATTCTTAACATTATGAGTATTTTGTAGGATTGATCTTGCTTTGAGACAAGGGTTGTAAATGTATTTACTCTCAGAATTCGTCCCCTTCTTAGTATTGGTCCTTCCCATTTATATTTTTTATTCACTTTGAGATTCCTATATAGAAAACAGTTGTAAGCTAAAGTGGTAAGTTACATTTAAGTCCTCTAATCATTCCTTAGGCAATTCTTGAGTGCTTAAAGTTTAAGATTGTTTTAAAGTATAGTGTGTGAGTAAAACAGAAACTCAGGAAGAGAAGTTGCAAATAATAGAAATGTTGCATTAAAGTTGAGGATTTAGTGACCTTTTTTGATTCTGGGAACAAGAATTGCCAATGGCTTTCTTAAATTCAGCCAATAGGAACCTATTGCTTTCTGGGCCAGGAAATGGCACATTCTGTTAAGATACCCCTCATGGCACTTGCCCTTTCATAGCAGGAGGAAGAAAAGGAAGAAGGAAGAAATGTTTTATCATTGTGTTAGGATAGGAAATGAATTACGAGGTACTATAGCAGGGTAGGTAGTAGTCTCTCATTAAGAAAAGTATCTTTTTGCAATCTTGATGTAATATACTTTTTATAAGGACATGAAATCTTAAATAAAGTTTTTGTGAAGAATTTCCAAATATAAGTGTCCTCAGTGACTTATTTATTTATATTATGCACAAATAGTGAATTATATTTTCTTACAAGGCTGAGCCTTGATGCATTTTATTTTACATAAGAATACTTTTCTTGCTGCCTTCTGCTTATTCTCTGTTCTCAGTATTCACTCTGATTTTCTCAAGGGACCAATGTTACTGCACCCTCCTCCCTTACTGCTCTTTTGTAAATAGCAAGCTTAGGCTTTTTCTAGATTCAAAACTCTTTGTTTTGTTAAGGTGCAGTTACATTTTTAAATTCTAGCCCACAATTTGTGAAAGAATCTGTGTCTTTGAGAGATGAGTAGAAAAAGTAATTGGATATTCAATAATGTAAGCACTCTGAGTTGATTAGATTACTCCAAGAAATTGCTATGAGGCAGTTTGTGAATCTAACAGTATTTGAAAGGAAGGAATTTAATTTTAAAATGACGTTAGCTCTTAGCTTAAAACAGATTTTCAAACTCTTCCTCAGAGGCCTCAGCTTTTCTTGGAGGGTCACTGAGCAGGACAGTGCCACTAGAAGGAAGAACTGTAGGTTCCCTCTGTCAGGTCCACTTTTATCCAGTTTTAACTACTTAAAATATTAGTAAGGTACTGCAATTACTGTTTAGCTCTTTTTAATATTTTAACTGATGTATAATTGACTAATAAGCTGTACATATTTAAAGTATACAATTTGATAAGTTTCGATACATATATACACCCATGAAACCATTACCACAATCAAAATACTAAACATACTTCATCTCTCCAAAAGTTATCTCTTTGCCATTGGTAATCCTACCCAGGCCCCTTCTGCCCCTAAGCAACAACTGATCTGTTCTAAGTCACTATAGACTTGTTTGCATTTTATGAGATCTCATAAATGGAATCATACAATTGATTTTAAAAAGTTCTTTTTTTGTGAAGCCTCTTCCACTCAGCATAATTTTGAGATTTTTGCATGTTGTTGCATTTATTAATAGTTCCTTTTTATTGCTGTGTAGTATTCCATTGTATGAGTATACTGCAATTTGTGTATCCATTCATTTATTGATGGAAATTTTAGGTCTTTTAAGTTTTTGACTACTACAAATAAAACTGTCATAAACATTAATGTTCAGGGCTTTGTATGGACATATACCGGATATCCAGTTTTTTGAAAACCATTTCATATATTTTGTCTTTTGTTTTGGTTCTGGTTGGCACAGGTGGAAAGGTAAATTTGGTTTCCGTTACTCCATGCTGGTTAAAAGTGGAAGTTTTGAAGTATTGAGTCTGAAAATATGTAGGGTTTCTTAGGTTGTCTTTTCGTTATTTTTTTCTAATTTTATTGCATTGTAGTCAGAGTCAGTTTTGTTTGTTTTTTTCCTTTTTCGGTATCAAGTCTTTGGAATTTGTGAGACTTTGTGACTTTTATGTGATGAAATTTACACGTTCCACAGATTACTTAAAAAAAGCCTCATCTCTGTTTGACATATACTGCTATTAAATTGTTTAAATCTACTTCATTTCTATCAATTTTTTGTCTCGTTGATTTGTTAGTTTATAAGAGATATTGAAATTTTTCTGTGGATTTGTCAAATTTGTTTTATGTATTTCAAGCCTATTTACATGTACTTATAAATTCATAGTTGATAATAGCTTCTCAACTAATAGGTCTGTTGCTACTCATGCATTTCACCTTAAATGCATTTTTGTCCTTTCTTTTAATTGATAGTTGTTGGATATTTCTTTTCCTTTTTTTTCATTTATTTACTATCTTTTTTATTATAAAATATAACACATGCTAAGAATGGTATAAACTATAAATGTCAAGTATAATGAATGGTTATATGGTGAATGCCCTGCAACAATAAAAAAAACAGAACATGACCAGCCCTCCAAAATGCACTATCCCCATATGTCCCTTCCCCCAAGGGGTAACCATTAGCCTGATTTGTTAGTCTCTTCCATTTTTTTAAAAAATAATTTTGCCACTTCTGTGTATACCTAAACCAGGATAATTTTTACCTGTTTTTGAACTGTATAAAAATGGTGACTCATATTCTTTTTAATATTTGTTCCTTGATTCAATATTATTTTTATACTATTGATCCCTGTTGTTGTCTGTTGGTCCAGGTTGTTTTCATTGCTGTCTAGTATTCCTTTATGAATATTACACAATCCATTTGTCTGTTCTACTGGCAATTGATATTTGGACTGTTTCTTGTTCTTGGCTATTGTGAACTGCTGCTATGAACATTCTTATATATGCATCCTTGTACACTTGTGTACAAGTTTTCTAGAATCAATATCCAAGAAGTAAAATTGCTGGGCCCTGGGAAAGAAAATACATATACTACCACAGAGGTTGTATGCTGTAGAGTTAGAGGTAATATCCCACCATCAGTGTATGAGGGTTCCCCCTTTTCCACATCCTGACCAATTATTGGTAAATCAGATTTTTAATTTTTGCCATTGTAGTGTATAGAGTTGTTATTGTGGTTGTAATGTTTATTTCTGTGATTACTAATGAAGTTAAGCATCTTTTCCTTTGTTGGCCATTTGTATTTCTTTTTTGAAGTGCTTTGTTCATTTTACAATTGGACTACGTGTCTTTTTATATTGATTTGTAAGAGTTATGTATTTTGGACATAAGCCATTTGACAGTTACATGTGTAGGAAATTTTTTTTTACTATTCTCTGTCTTCTTTCCATTTTCCTATACAGTTGACCTTGAACAGCATGGGGGTTGGGGGTGCCACCCTGCCCCCATGCAGTCACAAATCTGTATTACTTTTGACTCCTCAAAAACATAACTACTAATAGCTTCCTGTTGACCAGAAGGAAGCCTTACTGATAATGTAAGCAGTCATTTAACACATATTTAATATGTTATATATTCTCTACTTTTATGAGAAAGTAATCTAGAGAAAAAAATTTTAAAATCATAAGAGAAAATACATTTGTAGTATTGTACTGTATTTATAAGAAAAATAATCCGCATGTAAGTGGACCCATGCAATCAAAACTCGTGTTGCTCAAAGGTCAACTCTAGTTTCTTCTTATGAACTGAAGAATTTTAGTTTAGAGATGTATGGTTTTTACCTTTATAGTTTAGTGCTCTGTGTGTCTTATGAAATTTTTACCTAGTCATTGTTGTAAAATTATTCTATGTTATCTTATAGCCGTATAGTTTTGCCTTATCACATTGAGTCTAATACACCTGGGGTCTTTTTTTTTTTTTTAATGCAAGTATAGTTGGCATAGAGTGTTACCAGTTTCAGGTGTATGTACGGATACAACAATGCTGTCATTATTATACATTATGTATTATTATACATGTATAATATGTAATATATTATTATACATTATATACTCACCACAAGTGTAGCTGCCTTCTGTCACTATACAATGTTATTACAATACCATTAATTATATTTCCTCTGCTGTACCTTTCATCCCAGTGACATATACACTCCCTAACTAGAAGCCTATACCTTCTACTCCCCTTTGCCCATTTTGCCCATCCTCCCACACCCCTGTACTCTGGCAACCACCTGCTCTCTACTTATGGATCAGTTTCTGCTTTTTTTGTCTGTTCCTTTGTTTTGTTTTTTGAGATTCCATATATAAGTGAAATCATATGGTTTTTATGTCCCTTGGCGTGAATTGTTTGACTTAGCATAATACTCTTTAGGTCCATCCATCCGTGTTGTCTCAAATGGCACAATCTCATCCGTTTTTATGGCTGAGTAATATATATTGTATATACCATATATTCTTTACTCACTTATCAGTGGACCCTTGGGTTTGTTTTTTTTTTTTTTTTTTTTTTTTTTGCTTTTAATGATTGTAAATAATGCTGTAGTAAACATGGGCATATATTTTTCAAATTAGTGTTTTCATTTTCTTTGGGCAAATACTCAGTAGTGGATTTATTGTATCACAGGGTATTCCTACTTTTAATTTTTTGAGGAATCTCGCTGTACCAATTTACATTCTCATCATCAGTGGACAGGGGTTCCCTTTTGTCCACATCCTTGCGAACATTTATTATTTCTTTTTCATACTAGCCATTCTGACAGGTATAATATCTCCTTATGGTTTGGATTTGAATTTCCCTGATAACTGATGACAGTGAGCATCTTTTTTTTTTTTTTTTTAAGTAATCTCTCCCCAAGTAGGGCTCCAACTCATGACCCTGAGATCAAGAGTCACATGCTCTTCTGACTGAGCCAGCCAGGTGCCCCGATGTTGAGCATCTTTTCATGTGTCTGGCAGCCTTCTGCATGTCTTCTTCAGAAAAAATGTCTATTCAGGTCCTCTACCCATTTTTAATTGGATTATTTGTTGTTTGGTATTATATATTTTGGTTTTTATATATTTTGGATATTAACTCCTTATCAGATATGTCATTTGCAAATATGTTCTCCCATTCGGTAGGTTGCCTCTTTTTTTTTTTTTTTTTTTGTCCATAGTTTCTTTTGCTATACAAAAACTTTTTATTTATTATTTTAATTTTATTTTTTTTAAAGATTTTATTTATTTTGAGAGAGAGAAGGGCAAGGGAAGCATAAACAGGGAGAGAAGAGGGCAGACAGAGAGAGAATCCCACTGAGTACAGAGCCTGACACAGGGCTCGATCTCAGGATCCTGAAATCATGACCTGAGCCAAAATCAAGAGCGAAATGAAAAGCATTTTATTTTGATGTACTTCCAGTAGTTTAATTGCCTTTGTTTCCCATGCCTGAAGAGACAAATCTAGGATAATGTTGCTAAGTCTAGTAACAAAAAGATTACTGCCTATATTTTCTTCCAGGACTCTTATGGATTCAGGTCTCACATTAGACTTTCAATCCATTTTGAATTTGCTTTTATGTATGGTATAAGAAAGTGGTCCAGTTTCATTCATTTTGATAGCATGTTGCTATCCAGTTTTCCCAGCACCATTTGACATTCTAGGCTTTAGTAGTGGGTTTATTGTGATTATAAGTATATTTAGAGGTCTTTTGACCATCTTTTGATTTTTCTAATTATCATTTTTTTCTGGGCTTTTTTCCTTTATTTTGTGGGGGTTGATTTTTCTCTACCTTTTCTTCTCCACTACTGATTTAGAAGTTCAGCTCTATTGATTTTTCTATTGTTACCCCATTTTACTGATTATCTTAAAGTTGTAAATACATACTTTGTCAGTCAGGGTCCAGTCAGCAGGCAAACCATGTTACATAGGTAGCTAACAGAAGAACTGCTAACAAGAATGGTAGTTAACAATTCTTAAAACAAGAATTGCTAACTAGTGAATGGTAGTTAACTACTAAAAGATAAAAGAGGACTCTAAGAGGTACAGAATAGCAACTGCAGAAAGCAGATACTACACTCAGGGATAAAGGAGAGTAAAGAAAAGAATTGTGAAATTTAGAAAAATGCCTTTAAACTAGGCTGAGATTGGAAACTTTGAGGAGAGGTTTGGCGGCCGTAGGAGGAAGCCTACTTGTGTTAAAAAAAAAAAAAAAAAAAGGAATGAAACAAAACAACCCAACTTGCTGCCAGATGCTGAACCCTAAAGGCCATAATTATGGTGGTAGAGCCCAATGACATGAGCCACGGATAAACTGTGAGGGTGCTTAGGTGACAAAGAATATCTAGCTGCCATGGAAAACAGCACACCAATAGAAACAAAGAAAAAGCCCCTTTTTCTTGCTTCTCTGGCCTTGCAGTGTTTCTCCAATGCCCTATATTGGCAAAGCCTAACATCAAGCCCCCTGACAAAGAGACAAGTCTGGTGTCCCCTGAATCATCAAAGCACAGCAAAGATGGATTAATTTGGAGCTGAGAGGTGATAAGCTAGTAACCAACACAAATTTATCATTTATTTTTAAAATCTAAAGCTAATTTTAGTTTCCTAGGTAAGATAGTGACCTAAACACTTCAACTTTCCTCTGAACCAGCCTCATGGCCTTTTTAAAATGTTAATTAATACCAGTATTTTAGTGCCACTGTGTTTTTGAATTCAGGTTTTTTTTAAAGATTGATTTATTTATTTATTCATGATAGACATAGAGAGAGAGAGAGGCAGAGACACAGGCAGAGGGAGATGCAGGCTCCATGCAGGAAGCCTGACGTGGGACTTGATCCCGGGACTCCAGGATCGCGCCCTGGGCCAAAGGCAGGTGCCAAACCGCTGAGCCACCCAGGGATCCCCCTTGAATCCAGTTTATGCACAAATTTTTGGTTGCTTGCTTGTTTATATTTTTTAAGCAGTCAAGACTTAGGTTATCATTTTGTGGGTTTCTTTGTTCCCCATTCTTTCCCATGTGGATGTTCCACTTTCTTGCTGAAATACATCTCATGCCATTTTTCTGTTTGATGTCCTTGTGTGTTTCATAATTTGAAAATTCCAATTGTATTTTATAATTTTTTGCCAGTGAACTTCTTTTAGTGGGAATTATCTGCTGCAGTGGACCCACATGTGGCCTGGATGGGCATGGCAACACTAAGGGCCAGTTTTGTGGTTACTTGGGCTTCACATGATTATAGGTTCTAAACCTATTTTCACATTCATTTCAAAGTTTGGAGGTCTCTATACTAAATCAATTGTATGTAACCTTAGACCCCATATTCCTGTAGGACAGATTAGCTGACTGCTTCCACTGATCGTTGACAACCAGTTCCTTGTCCTCATTGGCACCCACAGTGGTTTTTGGTACAAAACTTTTCAGGCTTTTTGTCCCTTACACAAGCCTTGCCCTCTGTCTAGTATATGCTCAAATTATGTTTCCTATCAACACTTAAACTCCCCTTCAACCCCTATACACTGCTTTAGACTTCCTCTTTAGACCATCACCAGGAGATTTACCTGTGTTACTTCTTAATCAGCCATGTTTAAAGTATTGTGTTTGGTATTTAATGTTTGTTTACTCTCCATCCAGTTGAACTAAGTTACTATGCCAAGTACGTGGTAGATGTGTAACAAAATTTGTTTCTGCTAAGATTTCAATTTTGAGTGACAAGTTCTCATAACAAAATTAGGGCAACTCATGCCTGTCCTGCTACTCACAATGGCACTAGAATATTCACTAAATACATGTACCCTGAAAATGGTAAAGCATCAGAGATGTATAAGGGAATGCATCATGTACCACAACCCGAATATTAGCAACCCTAAAACTACTTCTGGTTAAGATGGCAAACAAGCAAAAACCTATCCTTCCTCTTCCAAACACGTAGAAAACCTACTTAAACCCCCTTCCCTTGGTTGGTTACTTCCCAGGAATATTGGTAGCCACTCCAGAAACAGACCCCCTTCACCCCTTATGTCTGAGAATAGGACACTTTTGACATATATATTTGGGCTAATCCCAAATTATATGGTATGTAATTACCTACCAAAAAAAATCACCCCCGAGGTTCCAATAATTTATTAGGCATAAATACCCCATTTCTTTCTGGATTTGAACAATTAAATCCAACCAAGAGAGAGTAGTACTTGCTTTTATATATGTTTACCTCTTCCTAATACTATCCAGTCATATATTTAAATTTCACACAAAAATGTATGTATATATTTTCAAATGGCTGTTCTGACTTAAATTACAAAATATACATATGTACACATCTTAATATAAAGGTGGAAGGGTGCTCATCAACTTCTGGGCTGTCCATCTGGAGTCAGCTCATACCTGTAAGACAGTTGGTTTTGGACTTGTGTTAGTATTTGAGAGTATGTTGTGGTGGCAGCATCAGGACAAGCAGCCTTGTCTAACCAGCCTTGTCTCCCAGTCCCCAGGCCTCTGTGGTACTGGGAGAGCCCATCTCTCTAAGTCAACCAGCCAGGATTAAGGCTAGAGCTTAGGTCTGTTAGAAGCCTTAGGTACAGGTGATAATGTGTCTCCCTCCTTGATAAGCAATGAAGCTGACGTGTACTGAAAAAGGAAAAGTTTTAGAGAAAGATTATGTGCAACTGTCTGAGACAATGTCTTGAGTACCAGATTAATGGAATAAAATGAAAGGGCTCACTTACCATCGTGAGAAGCCCTTAATTAGATCCTCTTTTGATAAGTCAATCAGTACCTAAACAAACACAAAAAATCAGTTTCTTTCCAAAAAATGGAAACATACTGGGACAAACGGAATGAATCATAAAAAGGGCCCCCTTAGGTTTCAGTTTTGATCAGGGGCTCTTATTCTTTTAGCTCTCAACACAGAAGCTCTCCAGAAGGACAGTATAGACATTGACCTCAGTGTACTTGGGGAAAGGTAAACTGCTCTTTGGAGTTAAACCTCAGAATTTAAAAATGTTACTGAAAGAGAAAATAGACTTGCCTTTACTTGTGAACAGATTAGTAATTTTAAGCAAGACACCACAGTTACCTCAACTATAGAAATGGGAATAATGCCACTTACATCATAGAAGTGGGCTCTTAAAATGATTATAAGAAGGTGTTTATTAAAATACAACTGCAGGGGATCCCTGGGTGGCGCAGCGGTTTGGCGCCTGCCTTTGGCCCAGGGGGCGATCCTGGAGACCCGGGATCGAATCCCACATCGGGCTCCCGGTGCATGGAGCCTGCTTCTCCCTCTCCTATGTCTCTGCCTCTCTCTCTGTGACTATCATAAATAAATAAAAATTAAAAAAAAATACAACTGCAAAGTATTGTACAAATATTCTTTTTTGTCTCTCCTTGGCATCTTCCTGAAGAGTATATTTTCTCTACTTTCACTTTAAGTAAAATCCCATCGCCACAAAAATCTTGGCATAATAAGACCCAAGCTTCACACAGTGTTGTATTTATCAAAACAATACCTAATAGATGTTCAGATACTTGTGCAATGATGAATTTGGATAGATTTTCCAGTTTGTTAAAACAGTGTTCATCACATTAATTTACACATCTATTTTACTTTCAACAATATTAAAAAGATACACACACAAAACCTCCCAATGAGGATCTACCGTCCTTGAAGCCAGTTCTGGTAACAGCCAGATGATCCCATCAGAATTTCTGCAAGGTGTTCCACCAATGAACTCACCAAGAGTCCCTCTTGTACTTACTTTTCCTAGTTCCTTCCTTCTATGTGAGCCAAGTGGCCTACTGTTTTTCACTGCAACATCTAGTGACCTCTTCTTTACTTCTTCCATGGGAACAAAAAATTCGAATCTTTAAATGCAAAAAGTCAGAAAGTAAGTTTTTCGAGATTTACATATTTTAATCATTTTTGTTGAAAATCTGAAGTGTTTGATCCATTTTTCTACTTTTAAAACAGATATAGACTATTGAGGGGACCATCTAGAACAATGTTGGCTCATAGCAGATATTCAATGCATTGTTATTACAGGTAACCACTGTCCTATGCTAATCACAAGCCCTGGAAATATCAAGAGGCTGTTTGTCTCTCTGTGAAGTGCCTTGCACTACTATGCTTTGGGGTTTCTTTCTCTGAGCCTACCCTGTCTCCCTCTCTTTCAACTACCCCTTCTCACTCTCAACAGTGCTTGCTTATAAAACCGCCTTAATCCCTGTCTCTTTTGTTGTTTCTGACCAGCTAAGGACAAGGATGCTGAATATTAAGGTATATTGGAACTTCATAGAAAATAGTGGCCCTTCCCTCTTCTGCCTTTGGAGTAAGGCAGAGGAATCTTAGTCTATAGCTTTGTTGTGTACTCACAAGAGGCCACTGGAATCCTTACTTCTAGTTTTGTTTTTGTTTTGTTTTTTTTTGGACGTAAGGGAACATTAGTTTCAGGTGTATAGCAAAGATCGGATTTTTGTATATATTGCAAAATGATCACCATAAGTCAACATCTATCACTATACATAGTTACAAACCTTTTTTTCTTGTGATGAGAACTTTCAAGATCCACTCTCCTAGCTACTTCCAAATATGTAATATAGTATTAAATATGGTCACCATGCTGTGCATTATATCCCCATGACTTCATTTTATAAGTGGAAATTTGTTCCATTTGACTCCCTTTACTTACCTCCACCCCTCCCAGCCACCAATCTCTTCTTTTTATCCACAAGCTTGGCATCTTTTGGGTTTTTGGTGTTGTTTTGTTTTGTTTTTGTTTTTTTTTGCTTTTATGGGTTTTTTTGTTTCTTTTTAGATTCCACATATAAATAAGATTATACAGTAAGAATATTTTTCTGACTTATTTCACTTAGCATAATACCCTAAAGGTCCATCCATGTTTTTGCAAATGGCAAGATTTCATTAATTTTTATGGCTGAACAATATTCCATTGTATGTATGCCACATTTTCTTCATTCATCCATCAGTGGACGCTTAGGTTGCTTTCATTTCTTGGCTATTGTAAATAAAGTTGTAGTGAGCATGGGAGTATGTATGTGTTTCTGAATTAGTGTTTTCACTTTCCTTGGATAAATACCCAGAGATGGAGTTGCTGGATGATATGATAATTCTATTTTTAATTTTTTGATGAAACTCCATACTGTTTTCCATAATGCCTGCAACAATTTACATTCCCACCAACAGTGCACAAGTGTTCCCTTTCTCCGTATCTTCACCAACACTTGGTAATAGTCATTCTAACAGGTATGAGGTGATATCTCATTGTGGTTTTGATTTGCATTTCTCTGTTGATTAGTGATATTGAGCACCTTTTCATGTGTCTATTGGCCATCTGTATGTCTTTGGGAAAATGTCTGTTTAGGTTCTCTATCTTTAGACGTTTTTTGAATTGTTTAAATTCTTTGGATATTTTGAATATTAACCACTTATCAGAAATTTCCTCCCACTCTGTAGGTAGCCTCTTAATTTTGTTGGGCAGTTTCCTTTGCAGAAACTTTTTAGCTTGAGGGAGTTTGCACTTATTTTTGTTTTTGTTGCCTTTGCTTTTGGTGTCAAATTCAAAAAATTATCACTAAGTTCAATGTCGAGCTTATTGCCTATATTTTTTTCTAGGAGTTTTATGGTTTCAGACATTCAAGCCTCTAATCCATATTGAGTTTATTATTGTGTATAATGTAAGATCGTGGTCCAGTTTTATTCATTTAAATGTGGCTGTCCAGTTTTTCCAGCACCGTGTATTGAAGAAACAGTCCTTTCCCCATTGTATAAGTTGTCATACTGACTATTGTCATAAATTAATTGACCATAATATACGTGTGGGTTTATTTATGAACTATCTTGTTCCATTGATCTTTGTGTCTGTTTTTATGCCAAAACCATACTGCTTTGATTACTATAGATTTGTAAGAGTTTGAAATCAATTAGTATAATGCCTACAGTTTTGTTCTCAAGATTGCTTTGGGTTTTTTGTTGTTCTATACAAATTTTAGGATTTATTCTCTTTCTGTGAAAATCCCATTGGAATTTTGAAAAGATTGCATTAAATCTGTATATTGCTTTGGGAGTATGGACATTTAAACAACATTAATTCTTCCATTCCATGAACAGGAACTATCTTTCCATTTATTTGTGTTTTTAATTTTTCTCATTAATGTCTTATAGCTTTCAACATACAGATCTTTCACCTTCATGGTTAAACTTATTCCTAGGTATTATATTCTTTGATGCTACCATAAATGGGATTGTTTTCTAATTTCTCTAATAATTCATTGTTAGTGTTCAGAAATGCAACAGGTGTTTGTATATTGATTTCGAATCTTGAAGCTTTACTGAACTTGCTGATTAGTTCTAAGAGTTTATGGGTGGAGTCTTTAGGGTTTTCTATGTCATGTCATCTACAAACAATGACACTTTACTTCTTCCTTTTCAATTTGGATGCCTTTTGTTTTTTCTTGCTTAATTGCTCTAATTAGGACTTCCAGTACACGAAAAGTGGTAAGAGTAGGCATCCTTGTCTGAGTATGATGTTAGCTGTGGGCTTCACTTATGGCCTTTATTATGCTGAGGTACAGTCCCTCTATACTCATTTTGTTGATAGTTTTATCATAAATGGATGTTGAATTTTATCACATGTGTTATCTGCATCCATTGAGATGAACATGATTTTTGTTAATTTGATGTTTCACATTGATATGCAGATGGATGTTTAATCCTTGCATCCTGAGATCCCCACTTAATAATGATGTATGATCCTTTTAATATATTATTGAATTCAGGTTTCTAATCTTTTGTTGAGGATTTTTGCATCTATGTTCATACATGGTCTGTAATTTTTTCTTGTCTCCTTATTTGGTTTTGGTAATGCTGGCCTTGTATAATGAGTTTGGAAGTGTTCCCTCTCCTGTTTTTTCAAAGAGTTTGAAAGGGATTGGTATTCTCTGAGTGTTTGATATAATTCACCAGTGAAGCCATCTGGTCCTGGACTTTTTGTTGGGAGATTTTTGATTACTGATTCAGTCCTGTTCAGATTTTCTATTCATTATTCAGTCTTGGTTGTATGTTTCCAGGACTTTACCCATTTCTTCTAGCTTGTCAAATTTGTTAGTGTATAACTGTTCATTATACTCTCACGATCCTTTGTACTTCTGTGGTATTAGTTATAATATCTCCTCTTTCCTTTCTGATTTTGTTTTTTCTTGATGCGTCTAGCCTAAGGCTTGTTAATTTTATCTTTTCAAAGAACCTACTCTTAGTTTCATTGATCTTATCTATTGTCTTAGTCTCTTTTTCTATAATTTATTTCTGCTCTGTTCTTTATTTCCTTTCTTCTGTTAACTTTGGGCTTTCTTCATTCTTTTTATAGTTCCTTGAGGTGTAAACTGAGGTTGAGATTTTTATTGTTTACTGACATAAGTATTTATTGCTGTGAACTTCCCTCTTAGAACTGCTTTTGCTGCATTCCACAAATTTGGCAAGTTGTACTTCCCATTTGTCTGAAGATATTTTTGATTTCTTCTTTGACCTGCTGGTTGTTCAGTAGCATGGTGTTTAATCTTTACATACTTGTAAATTTTCTATTTTACTTCTTGTACTTGATTCCTAGTTTCATACCATTATGGTCAGAGAAGATACTTGATATAATTTCAGTTTTCTTAAGTTTATTAACACTTGTTTTGTGATCTACATATGATCTATCTAGGAGAATGTCCCATGTGCACTTGAAAAGAACATATTCTATATATCCTGCTTTTGGATGAAATGTTCTGTATCTATCTGTTAAATCCATGTGGTCTAACATGTCATTTAAAGTTGATACTTCCTTATTTATTGTCTGGATGATCTATCATTGATCTAAGTGGGGTATTAAAGTCCCCTCCTAGAATTGTATTGCTGTTGTTGCTGTATTGCTATTTTTTTCCTTTAGGTCTGTTAATATCTGATTTCTATATTTAGCTGCTCCTATGTTGGATGCAGAAATATTTGTAAATGGTATATCCTCTTATTAAATTGACTTCTTTATCATTATATAATTCCCATCTTTGTCTCTTATTACAGTCTTTGTTTTCAAGTCTATTTTGTCTGATAGAAGTATAGCTACCCCAGTTTTCTTTTAGTTTCCATCTGCTTAGAATATATTTTTCCATCCCTTTATTATCAGTTTGTGTATGAAATGAGTTACACTTTGCCTAATGAGTCTCTTATAGACCACACATAGATGGATCTTGTTTTTGTTTATGTTTTTTATCCTTTCAGCCACTCTGTGTCTTTTGAATGGAGAATTTAGTCAATTTATATTTAAAGTAACTTTGATAGTTTATATTAATAGTACTTAATGCCATTTTGTTGTTTTCTGGCTGTTTTGTGGTCCCTTTCTATTCCTTTCTTCTTTTGCTTTCTTCCATTGTCGTGTTATGACTTTGCTTAGTGGTGTGCTTAGATTACTTTCTTTTTACATTTTGTGTACCTACCTACTATAGGTTACACTGAGGCTTATATTGAACAGTCTACTTTAAGTTGATAATATCTTAAGTTTGAAAGCATTCTAAGGCTCTATATTTTACTCCTGCCCCACCACATTTTATATCTTTTTTTATATACCTTAATTAGTTACTGTGGTGATAGTTATCTTTAGTAGTTTTTTTTAACCTTCTAACTAGCTTTATATGTAATTAATCTACTACCTTTACTATATATTTACCAGTGAGACTTATGCCTTTACATGTATTCTTGCTACTAATTAGCAATCTTTCTTTTCAGCTTACAAAGTCCCTTTCATAATTCTTTTAAGGCCAGTCCAGTGGTAATAACTTCTCTCTCTCCAATTCTTTTTTTTTTTTTCTCTCTCTCCAATTCTTAGTGACAACTTTGCCAGGTAAAGTATTCTCATTTAGAAGTTTTTTCTTTCAGTACTTTGACTATATCATGCCAGTCCCTTCTGGCCTGCCAAGTTTCTGATGAAAACTCTGCTATCTAAAGGGTTCCCTTATATGTAACAAGTTTTTCTCTTGCTGTTTTTAAGATTCTCCCTTCAACTTTTGACATTTTAATTACAACATGTCTTAGTATGACTCACAAGAGGTTTCTGTCTCCTTATTTCTAGGTTTATTGTTAGGGTGGAAGTTGCCAAGTCTGCCCTCCAGATAACCCAACCATATATTACTGTTAAAATTTGAGAGAGAATTGCTAACAGATCAGGTTTGTCACAAAAGCCAAGTGTCAAACCTCTACCTCCTGTGTTCCCACATAGCAATTTGGAAATCCTTTTATCTTTGAGCGTAAAGTCTTTCATTTTAGGATGGTGCCTGGCATAAAGTGTTCAATAAATAGTAAATAGATTCTCTCTCTTCCATACCCTTTCTCGAAGGAACTCTTGAAGCTCTTGAAGGAACATATTAGTTCTTAGACATGGCCCAAAGAGGACTCAGAGCAACTCTTTTAAAATGCGTTATTATTGACCAAGATAAGAGGAAATAAAAATCATCAAATATATTATCTTCCCAGGCTGGTTAGAAATGTCTTTTGGTAGGATTCTGAAGCAGAAGAAGGCAATGATGAGATTTTGATTTCTTGACTTCAAGTTGACTTCAAGGTACAGAATATTTCACCTAAGACTTGCCATACCAGGCCCATCAAGAACAGGAAATGTGATTAGAATCTACCAGTCTTGTACCCAAAGATATGAGTGGGCAAGTCAAGGGAGGATATCTATTTCACTTGCCACCTATGCTTTGTTGCAGAAGGGAAGACAGGCTAAAGAGCTTGGAGCTTTAGAGAAAATTTTAGGTCTCTGGATTTAAGGTATGTTTGTTTTTAACTGCTACTTTAAAACATTCAAAGAAAACATATTTGACCAGATTTAAGTCCTTTTACTATAAAAAAGATTTCATTTAAAGGGGAAAAGTACAGAGCAGATAATAATCAGGAACATTTTAGCCTCTATGGGCAAGAAAAGTTGATAGCTGTTTTGCTAAACTGCCTTGGCAGTCCTTTTTTCCCACTAACCTATAAAAATTTCATGAAGACATAGACTATGTTATCCTGAGGCCCACAGACCTAGCCCTTCCCAGCATCTAGCAGGCTTTCCAGGCACACAACAGGCACTCGGCAAATAGTTGACTCCATAAGAAGACACTCTAGGCAGGGCAGTTTGTTCACTTACGTCTCATCAAACAGGGGTTCCAGGGTCTTCCGTTTTACTGAGGTCTTCTTACGACTTGCCCACCTCCTTTCTGGTAACAAGTAGATGCGGACATAGGGATCAGCTCCACTGCTGGTACAGGGTGTCAGGTTTCTGATGTGGTTTCAAAGACATTAAAGAAGAAAGTTTAGAAACACTGAAAGGACTCTTGGAAAAGGCTGTACTAGCCATTAAGCTTTAGATGGCTTTGAGGAAAAAATGCCTTGTAGTCTAAATGACCAAAAAGCAAAAGTCTGCAGAAAAACAGAACAAAACATCAATGCAGAATTTTGAAAACATGTGTTTTTTAAAGTCTGGAGTAGAGCAAGTACTTCCCATCTAAAGGAAGTTGGAGATTCCTACTTAAGAAAAGGTACTGGCTCCAAGTCACCCCAGTTTTTGCAGTGGCTATTTAAACAAAGCCCTTGGCTCTGGAGTCCTCGGCATCATTGAGGACCTTGTCATTCATACCATGCAGCCTTCAAACCTCAGTTCTTCCTAGTGTATTATTTGTCTCAGGGACACCCATCCCTACCATTACTTCAGGCAACTCCACTCTTTTGTTCACCTGATGCTCCCAGTGGAGCATTTCCCTGGCCCAGCACCCCATTACCTGCAGCCATTGATGAGCACACTGAGGCAGCGCCGCAGACACACATAACGCACTGTGAGCTGAATCTCACCCAGCCTCCACTGCCTGAGATCCCCGCCTCTGTAAAGAAAGAACTTGTCACTTCCCTGCCATTATAGCTGTTGGCTTCTCCCCCAGACCCTAAGACAGAAGCATGTCCTGCTTTAGGAACATAGAGCCATGTAGGTTAATAATTCTCAGTAAGGTCCTTTCTGTCAGAAGTCAGTCCCATCCATTCACATGCTAATTATCCTACTTCACGGTAGGAAGAACATGAACCCTGGAGTGGGATCTCTTTATACCATGACTTCCTGTGGGACCTTGGCTGAGTTACTTGACCTTTATGATATCATAGGGTAATTGTGAAGATGGAGTTAAATAACATGTTAAGCTCACAGTTAACAATAAACGGCAGTCATTGATGACCTATTTCTACATTCTAAGCTTTCCATATCATCCCAGTACACTTGAGAATTCAGGAAATGTCTCTGTGGGAAGGAACCTTAATATCCAAAGCCCAGCACCTGTTTTACAACTGGAATGCATTTGCTTTCTCTCCCCCTTGCTCTTTGTTTCTAGCATATACCACGCTGCCTCTCATGAAGCCACTTTGTGAAAGAGCAGAACTTGTACAGGAAAGTGAGTTCATATCTACATTTCCATCCAGGAATGGATTTTTTCACACAGGTCACTTTAACCCGATTAAGCAGAGGTGCGTACTCAATGTTGAAGCTGATCTCTGTCAGATCAAAGCAGGAGGAGGCCAGGGAGTTGAGCGAGGACATGCTGGGAGCTAGCCTCTTGGGCGGCCATGCGAGTGGGGAGGCAGGGCATTTCATGGGTCTGGGTGACTTGATGGGCCCTGGAGAGTGGGGGCCTGGGACAGTCAGGAAGATGGTGGCCGAACTCTTCTTCTTCCCCATGGGCTCACAGAACCCTCTGGCACTGTCCTTGCCTTTGGGCTCTGGGCCTGTGTCTTGGGGTGTGGGCTCGGTGGCAACAATAGTGGCACTGGTGGTTGTCGTGGTGCTCTTGGAGGCTTCTTTGGTATCAGAAGCAGGATCTGGGGGGCATGGCAAATTTGCAGGGCACTCTCCCTGGGTTGGGGCTTTGGGGTTCTGGTTGGTGTCCACCTTCTTAATGAACAGAGGACCTTTCTTTAGGGCTTCAGGTCCTGTGTATGGGCTCCCCATCTCTCGTTCTTCCACGCGCAGGAACTGCAAGCAGATGACAGGGTTATGGGCTGGGGCCCCCCACATCCACTTTCTCCTCCTCTGCTCTCATCTTAACCTCTGGGAAATGGTTCCTTCCTGACTGCCCATCTCAATGGATTTCTCCCCCCAGACCATATCTTCATTAACCTCTGTCCACCCTTGGGTCCTTATAACCAATTATTCTCTTTTTCCCTCACTACTGTCTCACTAGTGAGTCTTCATGAGGATTCAGTCCTGCCTCCACTCACATTGGCTAGCGGAGACCTGACTTTTTTTTTTTTTAAAGATTTTATTTTTATTTATTCACGAGAGACAGAGAGAGAGGCAGAGACATAGGAAGAGGGAGAAGTGGGCTCCTTGTCCATGCAAGAAGCCCGATGTGGGACTCGAACCTGGGAATCCAGGATCACGCCCTGAGCCAAAGCTCAACCACTGAGCCACCCAGGCGTCCCAGACCTGACTCATTCTTACAGCATGTACGGTCCTTCCATGCAGCTAACTCCCAGATCTACACCTCCACTCCTGCACTCCTCTTACCCTTCACATATATCACACACTGCCTTCCAGGTAGGGTCCTTTCCAGCTGTTACCCTATTCACCATTGCTTTCCCTAAAATGTGTTTCCTGTCCACACACACCCCTGTGATCCTACCCCCAAAGTTTCAAACCTTGGCCATAATGTTTCTCCTCCCTCAGTCATTAAGGCCATTTCTAGGGACTTCCATTTCTAGCAGGGTGGTGGTCAATATTCTAAAAAGCCTCATTAGGAATGCCTAATAAAATGAAACACCTTGTAAATACATAGCCAAATTTACAAAAAACTAAAACTCCTAGGATTACTGAAAAATAAAGGCTAAGCTTTCTTCGGGTCATTTATCAACCTTGAAAAATTCAAGCAGTAAGGAGAAGAGGCCTCAGGTCAACAATGTAAGGCTGGGAGTAGGAACCATGAAGGTAGGTAGGGTCTCTTTAGGGAAAATAGTAATCTAGGATAAACATTCCAAACCCACCCCTCCCTCCCCTTCCAGGAAAGACTGCTAAGAAATAGGGCTGTTTCCACCTGTACTCTCCTGGGGGACCTGAAGACTTTTCTGGGAATATGGCTCCTTACAGGACTATCTTATATGAATTTTGGTTCATATTTATACTTGTGGAATCTTGAAACCTAAAATTTAAAAATTAACATAAGAATGGACCCTAGTTTGTAATGCCCCCAAGTGCTTGGTTATGGCAAAACAGAACCTCCCTGGAAGCAAGCAAACTCAACATAGGTTTGCAACTCAAGTTACCAAACATAGAAATGAGTCACCCTGAAAAAGCATCAACAGATACAACAAACATCAAAATCTAACTCTCGAGATCTTCAGATAATAGAATTCACACAACACATAGGTATTTTCAGATGATTAAAGATAGACTAGAAACATGATAGTAAAATACAGTGAAAAAACTGGATTTGGAAAAGATAAAATTGGAAATAAAAATAGCTTTTGAAAAAAAATAGCTTTTGAAATAAAAACCATGAATAGGTAAAGAATTAGTCTAGAAGACAGATCTGAGGAAATCAGAAATGTAGCACCAAGAGATAAAGAAATAGAAAATATGAAAGTGAGGTCAGGTGGAGACAGGAGATGGTGAGAAGGTCCAGTGTAGGAGTTCTAGAAGGAAGGATTAAAAGAATGGGAGAGGCAGTATCTGAAGCGATAATGGCTGACAATATTCCAAAGTTGATGAAAAATATGAACCTATTTCCTAACTGCTTCTCAGCACAGAGCAGGTACTTAGCGCTGGGAGAGCCCACTTTGTTCCATGGCCAGAGCTCCACCCCTCACCCACCCTGGGGAACCAAAGGAGGCATTTACCCGAAGCACCAGCCTCATGGAGATGAGGCTGTCTAGGCCTGAGTGGTCCAGCTGGAAGCGCTGCTCGAGGGTGAGGTCTGTGTAGGGGAGGATCTGGCACAGGGGGAACTCCAGCACTCCCAGAGCACACTCTTGGGTATCATCAAGCACCTGGGCAGTGGGCCAGTCACAAAACAGGAGAATTAAGCCCCACACCCACCACCACCTTTCTAGGCCCCATTCAAGTCTAAGTTCACTTCAATAAGCATGTACTGTGCTTCTGTTGGCCTCTGGTCCTGCTCTGAACGCCTGGGACTAGGCCCGGCCCCTGTTTGCAGTCAGGGTAGAGGCAGTGTGTCAAGTGCCCTGGGCCATAGAGGCTTAGGGACTGATACACTGAGGGCCCCAAAAGATCCCAGTTTTGCCGTTTGTTGTTAAAGATATCATGACAGAGTCATTGATGGAGCCTCTATTTGCTCATGTATAAAATAAAGGAAGTATCTCTTTTCCACAGATCTTTTGTGAAGATTAAATTATTTTTTAAAGAGGCACATCATCATTAAGCCCCTGGGAGGATTCCAACACAGGCCACTCTGGGTGCTATATAAGTGGAAAGACTCCTGCAGGAAGGGTTTGTCCTTCCACAGCCTCTTGCTCATTGCCTCATGAAGATGTGGGGCCTCTGCATCCTCTCCCACACACAAGGGGCTGACTTGACTGCTCAGAGAACCTGGTGCATTTCAAGCTCCCCGCCCCTCCTGGGTGAGATACTTCTTAGCTTTGCCCCAAGAACCCAACTCCAGACAAACCTTCAGATGCAGCTCCTCAGCTGCCACATTGTACACAAAGAAGGAGAACATCTGGCTCCACACTGGGTCCTTGCTGTGGGGACAGGTCTGGGGATAGAAGAGAGATCGCTGAAGGGTCAGCAGGATACCGGCACCCTCTCCTTTCATCTGGCCACCCACCAGCACTGGGAGCCTGCTCAGCCCCTGCTCAGTCCTTCATCAGTGTGTGTCAGACCCGCACACACTACGACTTATGAGAGGCATTAGGGCAGGGCAGCCAGATTCCAAGGCAAGGAGCGCTCCCTCAGGATGTTTTGCAGGGGCTGAAAAGTACACCAGCAGCACTAGAGCTCACTTCCAGGGGAGGGGGCCAACCAGAGTTCTGGTTTCTAGAACTGTAGAGCTATTTCGTGAGGTTGCTCTGAAGACGAAGTACCTAGATTGTAACCTGGCACCTAGTAAGCATTCAGTTCTGATTCCCTTCTCTTTTCTTCTCTCCTTGAAAAGGGGCGGGGCCCCCATTTCCTGTCCCATGGCTACACACAAGCTGTCTTACCTTGCTCATCTGTGTCTTCTTGCCTACAGATAGCTTGACATAGGAAGAAGGGTCTCTGCTGACTTTATTCTATGAGGGGCAAATCCACAGCAATGAAAGTGGCACCATCCGCTTGAGACACCACCCCTCACCCCACCTGACCTCCCAACTCCCAGGAGCATCAGTGAGACCTGGAGCCAGCTAATTGCTTCCCTTTGAAAGAAGGCTGATGTGGTGCTCCCAAAGCCCTTGGACTGCCCAAACTGTGCAAGCACCAGGGTAGGGC